>NC_091284.1:720427265-721627265 GCF_032444005.1 Ranitomeya imitator
ATCATGATCTCAAATATCCCACCAAGATCCACCCAAACTAGGCCCACCTCATCCCAGACCTGGACAAAGACCCATACTGCTGTCAGCCATGTTCCTTCTATAAATCACGGAGCTAAAGTCTGTAGAAATGCACTATACCCTGGCATCATTCATAATACCATAGATAAAGTCGCCATTTTCTTCTAGTTTGGGTGATCTGTGAGCCAAGACTACCCCCAAAAAAACCAAACGGTAGCAATCAAACCTCTTGGAAACACCTTGAGGTGTGGAGGGCTCTACGCGACCTATATATGCATATTTTTGACCTTCACAGCCCTCCGTAAACCATAATCATTGTTTTGTGTGAAGTGTGCCCAGATAAATGTTCATCTCTGTATGATAAAACAGTGTCACGTAGGGATGAGATGGTGAACAACACTGCCTGCAAAATCTATGATTGCCTCGTACTACACTTTGATTTATACAGAAGAAATGAATCAATAGGGTCTCCGAGCCTAAAAGGCATTTTATCATGGTGATGCACACAGACACACGATGACAACCGTCCCATAGATCGTGGGACAGTACTGACATGATGCTCTGGCCAAACCCTGCAAAAAGCAACAGGGCTGCTAAAGAGGACGGAATATGTTAGCAGCCCGGTTTACCAGTCATATATAGCTTTTTCCTTAGGGGGCGCTGCTGCAATCATTGGGAGCACTGTAGCTAGAGCTGGGAGGACAATGGCTGGTGCCGGAAACTTTTCACCATTATTATATAGGGGCTCTGTGGCTTTATGGATGACCTTGGCTGTAGATGTTATGGAGGCTGGCACTGCTAAAATTACCCAGATAATAGCTAACAATGGTATGGAGGCAGCGAATGTGCCCATATCTCCATAAACCATCCCAAAATCACATATAAGAAAAATGTAAATACTTGCCAAATGTTCACGATATATGTATATATATATATATATACTAGATGGTGGCCCGATTCTAACGCATCGGGTATTCTAGACTATGTATTTATGTATGTATATAGCAGCCACATAGTATATAGCACAGGCCACGTAGTATATAGGAGCCATGTCGTATATAGCAGACAAATACTATGTGGCCTGTGCTATATACTATGTGGCTGCTATATACATACGTATTGTAGAATACCCGATGCGTTAATACAGGCCACGCAATATATAACAGTGGCCACGCAGTATATAACACAGCCATGTACTATATAACACAGCCCACGCAGTATATAGCAGCCATGCAGTATATAACACAGGCGAAATAGTATATAACACAGGCCACCTAATATATAGCACAGTCCATGCAGTATATAGCAGCCACATAGTATATAACACTGCCCACGCAGTATATAGCAGCCACGTAGTATATAACACTGACCAAGCAGTATATAACGGTGGCCATATAGTATATAGCACGCAGTATTGAACAAAACCCACGTAGTATATAGCACAGCCACATAGTATATAACACTGCCCACATAATATATAACACTGCCTATGTAGTATATAGCAGCCACGCGGTATCTAACACAGCCCACGTAGTATACAGCAGTGTGGGCACCATATCCCTGTTAAAAAAATAATTAAAATAAAAAATAGTTATATACTCACCCCTGGGATCCACCGAAGCTCCGGCGATACGCGCGCGGCTGCCGCCATCTTCCGTTCACAGGATGCATTGCGAAATTACCCAGATGACTTAGCAGTCTCGTGAGACCGCTAAGTCTTCTGGGTAATTTTGCAATGCATCGCCGGGAACGGAAGATGGCGGCAGGCGCATACGGCTCGGTGGAAAACGGAGGGTGAGAATAGCAGGTTTTTTTGTTTTTTTATTATTTTTAACATTACATTTTTTTACTATTGATGCTGCCTAGGCAGCATCAATAGTAAAAAGTTGGGGACACACAGGGTTAATAGCAGCGGTTACGGAGTGCGTTACCCACGGCATAATGCGGTCCATTACTGCCGGCATTAACCCTGTGTGAGCGGTGACTGGAGGGGAGTATGTGGGCGCCGGGCACTGACCGCGGGGAGTAAGGAGCGGCCATTTTCTTCCGAACTGTGCCCGTCGCTGATTGGTCGTGGCTGTTTTGCAGCGACCAATCAGTGACTTGGATTTCCATGACCGACAGAGGCCGCGACCAATGAATATCCGTGACAGACAGACAGAAGGACAGACGGAAGTGACCCTTAGACAATTATGTAGTAGATATATATATATATATACACAATCCATTTCATCAGTTTACTAATATGTAGCCATTTGTTTTTCATTTTGGATGGAAATCGCTTCGTCATGTTTTTCGACAACCCTTTTGTATATGGAGACTGGCCTGGCAATGATCTGATCATGGCAGGTCCAGAAAGCTTCTTAGACCACCACAATAACATCACAACCACTTTGCCATATGCATATTGAGGTATTACATGGTGGCCACCTAAACAATGGCAGGTCTTGTAAAATATGGTTGGGCCATGTTCACACAGCATGTGATGCTATTTGAAGGGCTTAAAGAGGGAGGTTCTGAAAGCGAGACCCCTGGTGAAATATGATCCCATTGCCCCTGTATATAAATCTAGTCTTTTTAGTCAAGTAGGTGTGGTTTTCTTGAGGACCATGCCCACTTTTCTAAAAAAGACATGACCCCGATTCATCAAGACCGGTTTTTTTTCACACCAGTATCGATGACGGGGCATGGTGGAGTGCAAGGACTGGAGTAAGATTTGCAGCATAAGGAATGCCACCACTCCTCATGAATTTGACAAGTGGGGATCAACACGCCCCATCTTGCCCCCCTCCTACTGAGTTTCAGGTTCACCCACTTTGTTGGAGCTGGGCACCAATGGCATGGAAATGCCAAAAGTTGCAAAATTAATGTGCGATATTTCAAAACTTTTTACACCACTTTTGTAACGTCAAAGCTTTAATGAATTGGGGGCCAAAAATGTATCTACAGATTAGTGGGGGTCATATCTCAGTGACCGAGAGGTGAAGGAACAAGATCAAAATAAAGTCAGATTCAGGAGAACGGCGGCAATTACACCAAGTAAAAAATGTATTTTTTATGACAAGTGACAGGTCATCTTTAAGCAGAGTAATCTCCAAGGTGGTCCTTCTGTTTAGGATGAAATATTGCAGTTTGCTAAAAAAAAAAATATATATCCTTATTAGATATTACTTGCAATAGTATCTCTGTGGTTGTCAAAACGAGCAACATCTAGCAATACTTATAATAACAGGGTGACTGTCAAGAAGACGGGCGATAAAACTTGTCTGTATTGTATACATATTTGAGAAAAATAAAACTTATTGTGCAAATTGCTGCGCCCCTTCTACCTGTCACATATTTCCTCTTATTAGATGGGTTTGATTTTATGCAGTGCTCTACAGCTAGACAACAGTATATTTAGCAGGCGGAATGACCATCATAAATGACAGATATTACAGTGAAGTGGGAGGTGGAAGGGTCAAAGATGTTCAAATCTCTGCTCGAGTTTTAGACTGGAGGCTTTTCATTCATTATTTTTCTATAAATCTCCCCGATCTGTCATTCTGCCATTAAAATACTTCATTTTTAGGTATTTGTCCTAGGGCGGTAACACACTTTGTCTTCCAGATGTCTATCCAAGTGCACACAAGGAAAAACATGCAGACTGAAAGGCCAGCGTATAGTGATATCGGAGGGGCTGGTTGGTCTGGAGAGGGGAAAGTTCTGTGACACATGAAACTGTTTTAGCATGGCGGCTATACTACAGTGTTTCAGAATATTGAATCATAGAGGATTTAATTGGATTGGATATTTCTTTTTAATAATGAGAATTTTTTTTAAAGCTGTTGTTACATGAGGAATAGCTCCTGGCTTGGACTGGCCCACAGGAGAACAGAAGAATCCTCCGGCGGGCCACCACTCAATTCATTTAACAATCTACCCAGTTCATTGTTATATATATATTTGAATAATATCACATTTGCATATAGCCCTGGAGTTGGTTACTGGATGGTCTCCTTGGCACCTCAGTCCGACAATGACTACCTCCATCCATTATTAAAGGGGTTTTCCATTACAGTGATACTGATGACCTATCCTCACCCATCACGCCACCAGTCAGCTGTTCACAGTGCAATCAGAAGCTGGCTGTAAAGAGAGTATTAATTGAATGGAGTTGATCTGTCGTACCTAACAGTGACCACTAAAAAGTGTCCCAGGGCTTTCTTGTCCCTCTCTGTCCACTGTATACATAATAATACAATAATAATTTTATTTATATAGCGCCAACATATTCCGCAGCGCTTTACAAATTATAGAGGGGACTTGTACAGACAATAGACATTACAGCATAACAGAAATCACAGTTCAAAACAGATACCAGGAGGAATGAGGGCCCTGCTCGCAAGCTTACAAACTATGAGGAAAAGGGAGACACGAGAGGTGGATGGTAACAATTGCTTTAGTTATTCGGACCAGCCATAGTGTAAGGCTCGGGTGTTCATGTAAAGCTGCATGAACCAGTTAACTGCCTAAGTATGTAGCAGTACAGACACAGCGGGCTAATAACTACATAAAGTGTATGAGAACATGATGCGAGGAACCTGATTATGTTGTTTTTTTTTAATAGGCCACACAAGGATAGTTAGGTTAATGCATTGAGGCGGTAGGGCAGTCTGAACAAATGAGTTTTTAGGGCATGCTTAAAACTGTTGGGATTGGGGATTAATCGTATTAACCTAGGTAGTGCATTCCAAAGAATCGGCGCAGCACGTGTAAAGTCTTGGAGACGGGAGTGGGAGGTTCTGATTATTGAGGATGCTAACCTGAGGTCATTAGTGGAGCAGAGGGCACGGGTAGGGTGGTAGACTGAGACCAGAGAGGAGATGTAGGGTGGTGCTAAGCCATGGAGTGCTTTGTGGATGAGGGTAGTAGTTTTGTACTGGATTCTGGAGTGGATGGGTAGCCAGTGTAATGACTGGCACAAGGTAGAGGCATCGGTGTAACAGTTGGTGAGGAATATACATCCAGCCATCAGGGCAAACAGCTATTCGATGGGTGTGCTGGGTATTGAATTCCCACTGATCTAATATTGATGACCTACCCTGAGCATATGTTATCAATATCACTGTCGTAGAAAACCCCTTTAAAACGGTTAATGAATGGGAGTTGTCCTCATGTAGCAACAACTTTAAAGAGTGTTCTCATTATAAAAAAAAAAGCCCACCTCAATTATATCCACTTTAATTAAATATTGTGAAACTATCCAGTCTAAAACCAGTTTGAGTCCAGAATGCCACTGATTTGTTATTGATTACCTAAAGTCGCTTTTATATGAGCTGGTGATTGGGAACAAGCATTTGTACATGGATTATGGCTTGTGTATACATATCAGCAATCACCCAGCGAATGGTGAAATGTTCATTCGTCGTGCGATTGGATTGTTCATTCTGGCATTTTAATAATTGTTTTAAGCAGCAATTCATCTTGTGGATTAAGGATCCTTCTTTGCACATAGAATTCTTGTCGTCCTGTCTAAACAGGACATTAAACAGCTACTGAATGTATATAGCCGATCTGCAGTCTCTTAATGGCAGAAGTCGGCTTGTGTAAATGAGCCATTAGAATAGGTCATTAATATCAAGGTGGTAGAATACCCCTTTAAATATTAGGCCTGATGTGAAGAAATAGTTTAAGATGAATGCGCCAAGATCCTATTGTTAATAAAGGTGTCAT
Organism: Ranitomeya imitator; assembly: GCF_032444005.1. Classification (NCBI taxonomy): domain Eukaryota; kingdom Metazoa; phylum Chordata; class Amphibia; order Anura; family Dendrobatidae; genus Ranitomeya; species Ranitomeya imitator. Next base: position 720,432,999 of record NC_091284.1, read on the forward strand.
ATTAGGCCAGACACATACAGTCATAGCCAAAAGTATTGACACCCCTGCAATTCTGTCAGATAATACTCAGTTTCTTCCTGAAAATGATTGCAAACACAAATTATTTGGTATTATTATCTTCATTTAATTTGTCTTAAATGAAAAAACACAAAAGAGAATGAAGCAAAAATGGGCCAGACAAAAGTATTGGCACCCTCAGCCTAATACTTGGTTGCACAACCTTTATCCAAAATATCTGCGACCAACCGCTTCCGGTAACCATCAATGAGTTTCTTACAATGCTCTGCTGGAATTTTAGACCATTCTTCTTTGGCAAACTGCTCCAGGTCTCTGATATTTGAAGGGTGCCTTCTCCAAACTGCCATATTTAGATCTCTCCACAGGTGTTCTATGGGATTCAGGTCTGAACTCATTGCTGGCCACCTTAGAAGTCTCCAGTGCTTTCTCTCAAACCATTTTCTAGTGCTTTTTGAAGTGTGTTTTGGGTCATTGTCCTGCTGGAAGACCCATGACCTCTGAGGGAGACCCAGCTTTCTCACACTGGGCCCTACATTATGCTGCAAAATTTGTTGGTAGTCTTCAGACTTCATAATGCCACGCACACAGTCAAGCAGTCCAGTGCCAGAGGCAGCAAAGCAACCCCAAAACATCAGGGAACCTCCCCCATGTTTGACTGTAGGGACCGTGTTCTTTTCTTTTAATGCCTCTTTTTTTCTCCTGTAAACTCTATGTTGATGCCTTTGCCCAAAAAGCTCTACTTTTGTCTCATCTGACCAGAGAACATTCTTCCAAAACGTTTTAGGCTTTTTCAGGTAAGTTTTGGCAAACTCCAGCCTGGCTTTATTATGTCTCAGGGTAAGAAGTGGGGTCTTCCTGGGTCTCCTACCATATAGTCCCTTTTCATTCAGACGCCGATGGATAGTATAGGTTGACACTGTTGTACCCTCGGACTACAGGGCAGCTTGAACTTGTTTGGATGTTAGTCGGGGTTCTTTATCCAACATCCGCACAATCTTGCGTTGAAATCTCTTGTCAATTTTTCTTTTCCGTCCATATCTAGGGAGGTTAGCCACAGTGCCATGGGCTTTAAACTTCTTGATGACACTGCGCACGGTAGACACAGGAACATTCAGGTCTTCAGTCCTCAGACAGTTCTTTGGTCTTCTTTCTTTTCTCCTTGCTCAATGTGATACACACAAGGACACAGGACAGAGGTTGAGTCAACTTTAATCCATGTCAACTGGCTGCAAGTGTGATTTAGTTATTGCCAACACCTGTTGGGTGCCACAGGTAAGTTACAGGTGCTGTTAATTACACAAATTAGAGAAGCATCATATGATTTTTCAAACAGTGCCAATACTTTTATCCACCCCCTTTTTTCTGTTTGGTGTGGAATTATATCCAATTTGGCTTTACGACAATTCTTTTTGTGTTTTTTTCATTTAAGACAAATTAAATGAAGATAATAATACCAAAGAATTTGTGTTTGCAATCATTTTCAGGAAGAAACTGAGTATTATCTGACAAAATTGCAGGGGTGTCAATACTTTTGGCCATGACTGTATATACTATCTGATTACAGAGTAAGCCTTACAGTGGCATGTAAAAGTTTGGGCACCCCTGATCAAAATTACCTTTATTCTGAACAGTTAAGCAAGTTGAGGATGAAATGATCTCTAAAAGGCCTAAAGTTAAAGATGACACATTTCTTTTGTATTTTAGTAAAAAAAAAAAAACTACGAAAAGGAAAATGGGCCGATGCAAAATTTGGGCACCCTGCATGGTTAGTAACTAGTAGTACCCCCTTTTACAAGTATCACAGCTTGTAAACACTTTTTGTAGCCAATCAAGAGACTTTCAATTCTTGTTTGAAGGATTTTCATCCATTCTTCCAGTTCTGTGAGATTCCTCGGTTGTCTTACTTTGTCTGCTATTTTGAAGTCTAGCCAGAGATTTTCAATGATGTTCAGATCAGGGGACTGTGAGGGCCATTGTAAAACCTTCAGCTTGCGTCTTTTGAGGTTCTCTATCGTGGATTTTGATGTGTGTTTAAGATCATTATCCATTTGTAGAAGCCATTCTCTTTTCAACTTGAGCTTTTTTACAGATGCTGTTATGTTTGCATCAAGAATGTGTTGAAATTTCATTGAATCCATTCTTCCCTCTAGCCGTGAAATGTTCCCCGTGCCATTGGCTGCATCACAACTCCAAAGCATGATTGATCGACCCCCTTGCTTAGTGGTTGGGTTCTCTTTAGGGTTTGTCTCAACAGTATATATTAAAGGAGTTGTCCAGGACTTTAACATTGATGTCCTATCCTTAGGATTGGTTATCTATGATTGGTGAGAGTGAAACAACCAGCGCCCCGCTGATCAACTGTTCCTGGTGTTGGTGGCAGCCGGAACAGCTCAGTTACGGAATTGTACAGCACAGAGGACGCAGCTGGGTACTGCACATCCGTCCCCTATTGTTTTGAATAGTGGTAAGATGTGCAGTACCCTTCCGCGGCCATTATACAGTTGATGGAGCTGTGCTGTGAAGCAATATAGCTGAGCAGTCCGGCCAGCGCCTGAAAAAGCTCATCAGTGGGGGGTGGTAGGTGTTACAACCTCACTGATCAAACATTGGTGGCCTATCCTAAGGATAGTCCACCAATGTTAAAAGTCCCAGGCAACCCGTTTAAATTATGGTTATGCAAATAGCATAAAATGCTACTTTACCTAGACACTGAATACCAACACAAAAGACTGAGCAAACAAGAGGAAAATATTAAAGAGTCACACTCTAAAACTAATCTACCAACCAACATCTGAAAACGAGGGGACACAAATGACTCATAAAAACTAACAGGTTATTTAATATACTTAAAAAAGATTTAAATACAAAAGACATACATATACCTAAACAGAATGTTCCTACAAGTGGCACCAGTATAACATGTACAAAGTGAGAGATGTAAAATAACAAGACAGATTCCAAATAGGACAAAGAACCCCATCTACATAATAATTCAAGTCAACTAACAAGTGTCATGACTAGTATTAAATAGTTTAGTGAAAAAATGCATAAGTTAATTACTTACGCACAAGACGGTATGTCAGTGAAAAAGGGGGTTTCTCGTACATGCATCCTGGTCAACCAGCCCCAACGCACGTTTCACCCAGAAGCTTCGTCAGGGGGTGAAGATCTAGACGCTGCAGTTCCATTCTTTCTTACAATTCCTCCTGGGGTTCTTTAGGTTCCCTCTCAGAATGTCACCTATTGTGTTCATTGCAGGTGAAATAAGCCACTTGTAGTTTCAGGAATCATACAGGCTGGCCTATTCCATCAATCGACTGATGGTGGATAAGAACTACTTCGGCATGTAGGATCACCAGTACGGGACACATGAGGGGGACATTCTCAGAGGGAATCAACAGATCACCAGGGGGCACCATAACAAATATATTTACACAGTATTTGCTAAATGATTACAATTCAAATATATTTGTTTTGTATTAGTGAAATGTAGCATTTAGAAATAATGTTTTTCATTTAAACAGCACTGGCATATTCTACAGTCTCAGGTTTTACAGAATAAGGGACAATTTAAACTACACAAAGCAAACCACCATCCACTGGTAGTGGGTTTGCTGATCAGTGGTCGTTTAATAGCCCGTTTACACAGGCCGATCTCACTTTACATACACACTGTAATAGATCACTCAGTGCACATAGGCTGTTAACGTTCTGGGTTTACACAGGACGATGTGCTGTCAAGAACAATGATCTTTTGTGTAAACCAAAACATTATTTTATCAGACGTACGTGCATTTTGCCAGATCGTCGGGTATCGAAAATCTTGTTTAGACTGCACAATTACCGTCGAAAAGAGAGTTTCTAGGAACACCGGTTCAGGAGTAAGAGTTCGTTAGAGTTGGTTGCAAGAGTTAACAAGCTATAAGGAAAGAGGAATGACACAAAAAGTAAAAAGTGCTGCATTGTATGGTGCAATCATCCTTATAATAATAAGGGAATTCACATAAAGCTGCAGGAAATTCTCACCAGCCAATAACTGTATAGGTGCAGATATGAAGTGCTACCTAGTGCTGGAGAAAGAATGGACCAGGAGGAAAAATGTAGGTAAGGAAAATGGGGAAACTTTAGATTAGTGAGGTGATGTGATAGGCTTTCCTAAACTATGTGGTTTTAGGGCACACTAAAATCTTTGGATACTGGGAATTAACTGGATTATTTGGGGTAATGTATTCCAGAGAACTGGTGCAACATGAGAAAAGTCTTAGAGTAGGAAGTGGGAGGTTTGGTTTATGGAGTATAATATGGAACAACCTCTTTAATCAATCATAGGAGGGGGCTCTGACCAATATTAATGTATAGGGCCACGTGTAAAAGAATTGTCTGCAAAAGGGAATCCAACATTACCTTCTCCTACAGACGTCCCATGTGGGGAGGTGCATCATTTATGGAAGTACAGTGAAATAAGCTGAATACATGAACTCTAGTGCTTCTACAGCGCTCTAATATATAATGTACCATGGCTAGGCATACACTCAGCATTGGGAAAGTGTTTACTATCCATATAATGTTTGCTTAGATTTTGTAGACTCCCTGACAGTCCATGCATGTAGATCTCATAACAGATAAGTATAATAGCACAAATCACATAATACAATTTCCTCTAAAATTTTTACTTTTCGTTCAAGTCCCTGAGCTCTTCATTTCTCCGTGAATATTGACAGCTATGAAGACTATCTGGTAATATTCCCTGATCACTCAAGCATATTCAATTTTATAAGCCGAGGCTTTAATGTGCTTCATTTCCAGCCTGTCACGTCTTGCTCTTTCACAGGATTGGTTCCCTTTTTTCCTTATTTCTGCCATTTATAAATACTTAATTACCATACTTTTCTGTAATATAAAACTGCTCTCAATTCATTTGTGGAATCAGCGGTTCTAAGTGATTTCTTGATGAGAGAAGTTAGCCCTGAAATGACACGGTATTCGCATAGGCAGGTAACTGACCATAGTAGAAAAATAGGAGAACTACAAGTCATAAATACATATATAAGTCATAAATACATGTATAAATGACATATATATTATTATTTATATATGTATTTATGACTAGTTCTCCTATTTTTCTACTATGGTAGAAAAGATATGTATATATATATATATGTACAGTGGGGCAAAAAAGTATTTAGTCAGTCAGCAATAGTGCAAGTTCCACCACTTAAAAAGATGAGAGGCGTCTGTAATTTACATCATAGGTAGACCTCAACTATGGGAGACAAACAGAAAAAAAAATCCAGAAAATCACATTGTCTGTTTTTTTAACATTTTATTTGCATATTATGGTGGAAAATAAGTATTTGGTCAGAAACAAAATTTCATCTCAATACTTTGTAATATATCCTTTGTTGGCAATGACAGAGGTCAAACGTTTTCTGTAAGTCTTCACAAGGTTGCCACACACTGTTGTTGGTATGTTGGCCCATTCCTCCATGCAGATCTCCTCTAGAGCAGTGATGTTTTTGGCTTTTCGCTTGGCAACACGGACTTTCAACTCCCTCCAAAGGTTTTATATAGGGTTGAGATCTGGAGACTGGCTAGGCCACTCCAGGACCTTGAAATGCTTCTTACGAAGCCACTCCTTCGTTGCCCTGGCGGTGTGCTTTGGATCATTGTCATGTTGAAAGACCCAGCCACGTTTCATCTTCAATGCCCTTGCTGATGGAAGGAGGTTTGCACTCAAAATCTCACGATACATGGCCCCATTCATTCTTTCATGTACCCGGATCAGTCGTCCTGGCCCCTTTGCAGAGAAACAGCCCCAAAGCATGATGTTTCCACCACCATGCTTTACAGTAGGTATGGTGTTTGATGGATGCAACTCAGTATTCTTTTTCCTCCAAACACGACAAGTTGTGTTTCTACCAAACAGTTCCAGTTTGGTTTCATCAGACCATAGGACATTCTCCCAAAACTCCTCTGGATCATCCAAATGCTCTCTAGCAAGCTTCAGACGGGCCCGGACATGTACTGGCTTAAGCAGTGGGACACGTCTGGCACTGCAGGATCTGAGTCCATGGTGGCGTAGTGTGTTACTTATGGTAGGCCTTGTTACATTGGTCCCAGCTCTCTGCAGTTCATTCACTAGGTCCCCCCGCGTGGTTCTGGGATATTTGCTCACCGTTCTTGTGATCATTCTGACCCCACGGGGTGGGATTTTGCGTGGAGCCCCAGATCGAGGGAGATTATCAGTGGTCTTGTATGTCTTCCATTTTCTAATTATTGCTCCCACTGTTGATTTCTTCACTCCAAGCAGGTTGGCTATTGCAGATTCAGTCTTCCCAGCCTGGTGCAGGGCTACAATTTTGTTTCTGGTGTCCTCTGACAGCTCTTTGGTCTTCACCATAGTGGAGTTTGGAGTCAGACTGTTTGAGGGTGTGCACAGGTGTCTTTTTATACTGATAACAAGTTTAAACAGGTGCCATTACTACAGGTAATGAGGGGAGGAAAGAGGAGACTCTTAAAGAATAAGTTACAGGTCTGTGAGAGCCAGAAATCTTGATTGTTTGTTTCTGACCAAATACTTATTTTCCACCATAAAATGCAAAAAAAATGATAAAAAAACAGACAATGTGATTTTCTGGATTTTTTTTCCTCAGTTTGTCTCCCATAGTTGAGGTCTACCTATGATGTAAATTACAGACGCCTCTCATCTTTTTAAGTGGTGGAACTTGCACTATTGCTGACTGACTAAATACTTTTTTGCCCCACTGTATATATATATATATATAATCAGTGAGAAATACTGGGGATCACATATCTAGAGAAGTATGACGTTCATCCATTGGTTGTATAAATTATTCTTTTGAAAGCTCAAACCCTCTGAAATGTGGTTAAGGTTAAGAAAATAAATTGGCATCAATGCAGAGATATTGATCAGTTAATGGACACAGAATGGTCAGATTTTGGCAAGACAAAAGTTTTGTCGCCTGGTCATATAATGCACCCAATACTAGTTTACATCCTCACCTGTGCTCAGTAAATGATCGGTTAATTAGTGTCTGTGTATAAAAAGAAACCCAGCACCCCAGACCTTCACTTGAACTGCGACTTGAGCTCTGACAACATGCCAAAAATCCACCCTGCGACCAAAGCCTGGATTATCAAGAGGCCTGAAGACCAGATCCACTGCAGACGTGGTTGGCACCTTTAATGTGTCTCAGCGTCAAGTACAAAGAATTAAAAAAAGATTTCAAGAGACTGGAGATGTGTTTGACAAGCCCAGGTCCGGCAGACCCCACAAGACAACTGCTTAGGAGGAACGTTTGTTGGTTAGAAAATCCAAAGCAAGCCCCTCTTCCACTGCAGCAGAGCTCCAACAGGCTTGGTCACCTCAAGTCTGTTATGAATATGTAATTCAGAACCACAATGGACCTTGAAGTTCAGAGCACACAAGTGACCTGACAAAAACCACAAAACATAGGACGAGCTCTGAGACGTGGGAACTCTGCTGACCGCAATCCCTAAACCTATCAAACCACACTAGAGGTAGCCGTGGATTGCGCCTAACGCTAACTATGCAACTCGGCACAGCCTGAGAAACTAGCTAGTCCTGAAGATAGAAAAATAAGCCTACCTTGCCTCAGAGAAATTCCCCAAAGGAAAAGGCAGCCCCCCACATATAATGACTGTGAGTTAAGATGAAAATACAAACACAGAGATTAAATAGATTTAGCAAAGTGAGGCCCGACTTACTGAATAGACCGAGGATAGGAAAGATAGCTTTGCGGTCAACACAAAAACCTACAAACAACCACACAGAGGGGCAAAAAGACCCTCCGCACCGACTAACGGTACGGAGGTGCTCCCTCTGCGTCTCAGAGCTTCCAGCAAGCAAGCAAAACCAAAAAAGCAAGCTGGACAGAAAATATAGCAACAAAAGTAACACAAGCAGAACTTAGCTTATGCTGAGCAGACAGGCCACAGGAACGATCCAGGAGGAAGCAAGACCAATACTAGAACATTGACTGGAGGCCAGGATCAAAGCACTAGGTGGAGTTAAATAGAGTAGCACCTAACGACTTAACCTCATCACCTGAGGAAGGAAACTCAGAAGCCGCAGTACCACTCGTGACCACAGGAGGGAGCTTGATCACAGAATTCACAACACAAGTCCCTGTGTCAACTAGTACAGTTTGTAGTATTCTGTCTCGAAATGGCCTCCATGGTCGAATCAGTGGCCAGAAGCCAGCACTAAACAGTGGCATTTGCAAAGTCCTACAGCCTGCTAAACAGATGAACGCTGGAAAAGTGGCAGAAGGTGGATTTCTCTGATGAATCTTCAGTAGAATTTACCACAGCAGCTGCAAATACTGCAGGAGACCTACTGGAGCCCGTATGGATCCAAAATACACCCAGAAAACAGTTAAATATGGTGGTGGAAAGATCATGGTCTGGGGTTACATTCAGTATGGGGGTGTGCGAAACATTTGCAAGGTGGAAGACAATATCAATAGCCTAAAATATAAAGAAGTATTAGCTACCTCTAATATTCCAAATCATAAAAGGGGTCAAATTCTGCAGCAGGATGGTGCTCCATCTCATACATCCATCTCTACAACAAAGTTCCTCCCGGCAAAAAAAGATCAAGGTTCTCAAGGACTGACCAGCCCAGTCACCAGACATGAACATCATTGAGCATGTTTGGAGTAGGATGAAAGAGGAAGCTTGGAAGACAAAACCAAAGAACCTAGATGAACTCTGGGAGGCATGTAAGACTGCATTCTTTGCTATTCCTGATGACTTCATTAATACATTGTATGAATCATTGTTGAACCGCATGGATGCAGTCCTTCAAGCTCATGGAAGTCACACAAAATATTAAATATGACTCTAATAGCACCACAACTTCATTCACCAATGTTATGCAACATATATGTGTATTTTAAGTTAATTATTTGTTTGAATATCACATTACTTTCTGTGGGTGACAAAACTTTTGTCTTGCCAAAATCTGACCATTCTGTGTCCATTAACTGATCAATATTTTTGCATTGATGCCAATTTATTTTATTAACCTAAACCACATTTCAGAGAGTTTCAGCTTTCAAAAGAATAATTTATACAACCAATGGTTGAATTTAACATCAGGTTATAAGCTTTTATTTACATAACATGGATAAGTGACATAACTTCTCTCAGGGAGTGTTGTGTGGGGTGCCAGAGCCCAGAAGAAGGCAAATATTTTGTTCCCCCAAAAGCCAAGGGCCAATATCACTTCCTAAATGCCTTGTATTTATAGTTTGCTTTTTGTCTATTTTTTCTGAGTTTTGCTGAAATCCAAAATGTTAAAATAAAAGGTTATAAATTTCTGACCTGAATTTGTCTATGCCTCTTTTCTTCTAATATCCTTTTTATTTTTTTGTCTGATTTATAAAGGAGCATCGATAGAATAATTAGATAGGTTTAAAGTTGCCAACTTGGTCTATACATTAATTGGAAAATTGAAAGACTAGTGTATGGGAGTAGTGGACCTGCTGGCCTTATCAGCCAACCAGATTGCATCTCCCATTTTTCAGATGCCCTTTGGTAAATGAAACTTGTAATCTGATTGGTTGCTATAAGTAACTGCTACAATTCTCCCTGATAAAGTTCCACCATCTTGTTATCTCAGTTTGTAATATTAGTAATTGCACAAACAGATGTTTTTGCAAATACTTCCAATTACTTACTAAATGTAGTATAGTTCTTCTGATTAGCTATGTCGCTTACCCCATGTACAGGGCATTGTATCAGATTAGGTATCCATGGTTATGACCACTAACAACTAACTGTCACTATATCAGTGGACTGGTAGATGGGACTCTGGGAGTGATAATGGCCCATGGATTAGGAGGCCCTAGCAACCCATGCCACGCTACTGCCTGTGATACCACAATATACGGAAGCCGCACTCCGTTCATATTACCTGCATTTACATAGATACAGTGGGGCAAAAAAGTATTTAGTCAGTCAGCAATAGTGCAGGTTCCACCACTTAAAAAGATGAGAGGCGTCTGTAATTTACATCATAGGTAGACCTCAACTATGGGAGACAAACTGAGAAAAAAAAATCCAGAAAATCACATTGTCTGTTTTTTTAACATTTTATTTGCATATTATGGTGGAAAATAAGTATTTGGTCAGAAACAAAATTTCATCTCAATACTTTGTAATATATCCTTTGTTGGCAATGACAGAGGTCAAACGTTTTCTGTAAGTCTTCACAAGGTTGCCACACACTGTTGTTGGTATGTTGGCCCATTCCTCCATGCAGATCTCCTCTAGAGCAGTGATGTTTTTGGCTTTTCGCTTGGCAACACGGACTTTCAACTCCCTCCAAAGGTTTTCTATAGGGTTGAGATCTGGAGACTGGCTAGGCCACTCCAGGACCTTGAAATGCTTCTTACGAAGCCACTCCTTCGTTGCCCTGGCGGTGTGCTTTGGATCATTGTCATGTTGAAAGACCCAGCCACGTTTCATCTTCAATGCCCTTGCTGATGGAAGGAGGTTTGCACTCAAAATCTCACAATACATGGCCCCATTCATTCTTTCATGTACCCGGATCAGTCGTCCTGGCCCCTTTGCAGAGAAACAGCCCCAAAGCATGATGTTTCCACCACCATGCTTTACAGTAGGTATGGTGTTTGATGGATGCAACTCAGTATTCTTTTTCCTCCAAACACGACAAGTTGTGTTTCTACCAAGCAGTTCCAGTTTGGTTTCATCAGACCATAGGACATTCTCCCAAAACTCCTCTGGATCATCCAAATGCTCTCTAGCAAACTTCAGATGGGCCCGGACATGTACTGGCTTAAGCAGTGGGACACGTCTGGCACTGCAGGATCTGAGTCCATGGTGGCGTAGTGTGTTACTTATGGTAGGCCTTGTTACATTGGTCCCAGCTCTCTGCAGTTCATTCACTAGGTCCCCCCGCGTGGTTCTGGGATTTTTGCTCACCGTTCTTGTGATCATTCTGACCCCACGGGGTGGGATTTTGCGTGGAGCCCCAGATCAAGGGAGATTATCAGTGGTCTTGTATGTCTTCCATTTTCTAATTATTGCTCCCACTGTGGATTTCTTCACTCCAAGCTGGTTGGCTATTGCAGATTCAGTCTTCCCAGCCTGGTGCAGGGCTACAATTTTGTTTCTGGTGTCCTTTGACAGCTCTTTGGTCTTCACCATAGTGGAGTTTGGAGTCAGACTGTTTGAGGGTGTGCACAGGTGTCTTTTTATACTGATAACAAGTTTAAACAGGTGCCATTACTACAGGTAATGAGTGGAGGAAAGAGGAGACTCTTAAAGAAGAAGTTACAGGTCTGTGAGAGACAGAAATCTTGATTGTTTGTTTCTGACCAAATACTTATTTTCCACCATAATATGCAAAAAAAATGATAAAAAAACAGACAATGTGATTTTCTGGATTTTTTTTTCTCAGTTTGTCTCCCATAGTTGAGGTCTACCTATCATGTAAATTACAGACGCCTCTCATCTTTTTAAGTGGTGGAACTTGCACTATTGCTGACTGACTAAATACTTTTTTGCCCCACTGTAGATGATAGAACATAGATAGATAGATAGATAGATAGATAGATAGATAGATAGATAGATAGATAGATAGATAGATGAGATAGATAGATAAATAGATGATAGTTAGATAGATAGATAGATAATAGATAGATAGATAGATAGATAGATAGATAGATAGATAGATAGATAGATAGATGAAATATAGATAATAGATAAATAGATAGATAGATAGATAGATAAACAGATAGATAGATATGGGATAGATAGATAGATAGATAGATAGATAGATAGATAGATAGATAGATAGATAGATAGATGATAGAAGATAGATAGATAATAGATAGATAGATGAAAGATAGATAATATATAAATAGATAGATAGATAATAGATAGATAGATAGATAGATGAAAGATAGATAATATATAAATAGATAGATAGATAGATAGATAATAGATAGATAGATAGATATGGGATAGATAGATAGATAGATAGATAGATAGATAGATAGATAGATAGATAGATATGGGATAGATAGATAGATAGATAGATAGATAGATGAAAGATAGATAATATATAAATAGATAGATAGATAGATAGATAGATAGATAGATAATAGATAGATAGATGGATAGATAGATAATAGATAGATGGGAGATAGATAGATATATGATAGATAGATAGATGATAGAAGATAGATAGATAGATAGATAATATATAAATAGATAGATAGATAGATAGATAATAGATAGATAGATGGATAGATAGATAATAGATAGACAGATAGATAGATATGGGATAGATAGATAGATAGATAGATAGATAGATAGATAGATAGATAGATAGATATGGGATAGATAGATAGATAGATAGATAGATAGATAGATAGATAGATAATAGATAGATGAAAGATAGATAATATATAAATAGATAGATAGATAGATAATAGATAGATAGATGAAAGATAGATAATATATAAATAGATAGATAGATAGATAGATAATAGATAGACAATAGATAGACAGATAGATAGATAGATAGATATGGGATAGATAGATAGATAGATAGATAGATAGATAGATAGATAGATAGATAGATAGATAGATATGGGATAGATAGATAGATAGATAATAGATAGATAGATGAAAGATAGATCTAATATATAATTGCCTAGAATACTACTTCCTGCAATTTGTGCCAACTTCCTGTCCGGAGCTAATGTCCGGAGCTAATGTCCGGAGCTAATGTCCGGAGCTAATGTCCGGAGCTAAGTGACGTCAACAGTGTCCAGTGTCTGATTGGTTGCCGCCTGCTGCGAGCGACCAATCAGAAACGTGCCGTACTGTGACACACTCCGCCCGCCATTTTGGTGTGATTTTTGAATTTTTACCTCACAGCAAGTTTCTACTGCGTGGAGGCGGGCCCAGTGACGTTGCTCTTCAAGCTCCTGCCGAATTTCGTCAAAAAAATGATAATACCATTTACCAAAACTATATATATTTAGTTGTGAAGTGGTTCAGTGACATTTTCACACCAATTTTGAACTTTTGTTTGGTGTTTTCTCCATATACTGCCTATTATTTTTGTTCTTTCTTACTATTATTTATTAATTGTATTATTCTTACATTTGAATAAATAAAGTATATATGGATTCTAGACTCCCGATTCTTTAGAATCGGGCTGCCATCTAGTAATATATAAATAGATAGATAAATAGTTAGATAGATAGAAATAGATAGATAGATAGATAGATAGATAGATAGATTAGATAATAGATAGATAGATAGATTAGATAGATAGATAGATAGATAGATAGATAGATAGATAGATAGATAGATAGATAGATAGATAGATAGATAGATAGATAGATACAGGCTCTGTATCGTAAAGACTTTCCAGCTAAACAATGTTAATGAAAATGAAACAGTTTGGCAAATAAATGAGGATGGTTGTATTGTAGCGTGTGCACGTTGTGCTGCTTTCAGTTGTGACCTCCCTTTTTCCGTATCTTTTCCGCACCTCTTTCCCTCTCTGAAGATACTGAAGATGGTTTATCTGTCTCTGCTGCCTCCTCCTGGTCATCTTTGGAGTTACGTAAATGTGGGATCTTTTCAAGAAAGGAAGAATTGGCCCTCTTTCCAAGCTGCACACAACCCAGCTGCCCCCTTCTGGACAGGCAGTTTGTTTGTTTTTCTCAATTAAAATCTTTTGTCTCGCTTTTCTTTTTAAATATCTTTATATTGAATCTGATCTATACATGAAATAACCGGAAAATCTGGACCCCGGTAGCATCTGTACACACACCCTCCATGCACTTAATAGCCCACTGTGTCTGCACTGTACACTGGCTGGTGACTGTACTGGTACTGGGTGGTCACCGCTTCATGCAGCATAGTGTGAATACCTAGTTTTTATACTGATGGCTGGACCATACAACATAAGCACATTTCACCATTTATCTTCCATGTCCCACCGATTTCTTCATAGATTGTAAGCTTCACTCCTTCTAGTATCTGAATTATGTGTTACTCTATAATGTCTTTACAAGTCTCCTCCAAAATGTAAAGTGCTGCAGAATATGTTGGTGCTATAGCTATAAAAATTATTATGTTTTAATTATTATTATTATTACCTGTACAATGTTTTTTATATTTTTATAATTCTTGTAGTTCTGAAGTGCTGGGTGAATTCAATTCTAATATTTATTTTTTACAATAACTTCATTGAGCCATGTTTGTATGTAAAGATTAAAAGCAGAATCTTAAAGTTCCTTGTTTCCAATGCAAAATCGGTAACAGCCCCCCACTTACCATGTGCCATGGGCGCTGACTTAAAGGGAAACTGTCGGCAGGTTTTTAGACCCCAAACTAACATCAGCTATGCAATGTCCCTGTAATGTTGACGTAATGTTGACGTCTTCCACACTTTTGTTTTAGAAGTTCATGACTCCGTTTTTATAGAACAGGTCACTTATCTCTATGACCTGCTCTCCCGTCCAAGATCTCGTGTAAGCGTTGTCTTTACCAAGGAGGTACTAGCCCAAAGACTTGCCCCCAGAGACACCTCTGAGCCACACACCTTGGCCAAAGACCATAAAAATTGTCACCAAATACAAAAATCCACAGGGCAGATTACAAAAAAACAGTATACTCCAGGAGTGGGAATAGAACTGGCCACTTTTGACCTGATGACAAGTCCTCAAAAATATGATCATGTCTTATTTTCACTACCAGTGAATTGGCACTGCTGTAAAAAAAATATATATTTTTTTTTTACTAACCTCATATTACCTCTTTAATTATTCTTCAACCAGACCTGAACCTTATAGATGATATTTTTCCAAAAATTGTTAATTTGATTGTATTCAATTTCTCTAAACAGCAAAAACCAAGATTAATTTTGCAGAAATAACAGCACAAAAATAAATAAAGTGTCAGAAGGTAGGACTTATAACGCTGTTTTAAGAATCCTCTGTTGTCGTATTGTGTATCCCGCTGATTATCATTTATGATCCCATACTGATCCATATTTTAGTATTCTGCTGAATCCTGTTAAAACATTATGCAAAACAGCAGCTAAGCCTTAATTTGCATTTTATACTGAGGGTTGGGGTGAAAGTCGGAAGCAAGATGGATCCTTTATAGCTGAATGTTATATTTACTTTAGGTCTTGTGTTAACTGCTCAACGAAATGGCAATCCTTGCCTAGAAATGATGCAGCGCTGGCCTAGATGAATGGGAGGACTGCATGAATTGTGATTCCGTAATATATCGTTATTATTAGAAACATTTCCTTTAACATCGGGAAGATGCAAACAAAAAAATCATCAGACTACAGATTTTACACTGAAAAATACAAGGAACCTTTCATTATTAGCGGTACCTCTTATGGCACTTAACATAAAATAAGTGAGACCCCCGGTTAGTGGTCTCCTGTACAAGCAAAAGCAGAAACCTCCCAGTAGAACCCACCTTAACATGTCCAGCATGCAATACAAACATTTCTTCTGTATTTATATGTATAACTATATACCAAGAAAAAATGTGCCCGATCCAGGACTCAAGCCTACAGCAACTATCTGATCACAGGGGTGGCTGCTTTAAGAGAAGGGTTTTCTTGAGAAGACAATCATTGAAAGGAGAACATTCCAAGTAAAACATAGAGTCCGGTCTGTTAGGGCGCAGTCAGACAGCCATTAAAATCAGACCGAGATCGGAACGCAGTGCTCCAACTGGCCGGCAGCTCTCCCGACCCAAGCATGACCATGCATAGAAATACACGAGACTTCCACGCTCGGTTCGAGATAGCCGCTGGCCAGTCCATGCACGAGTGCTGATCTCAGACCCATTTCTTCGGCCGTCTGACTGCGCCAGTAGCAGCATATTGTACAGTAGAAGTTGAGCAGAATGATATATATGGTTTGTAGAAAATTATATTTTCTGTGTTTATGAGTAGGGATTAGTGGACCTGTGGAAGTTTGGGTTCGTTGGGCTTGACCGAATTTTAGTCCACACTTCAGAACTGTACCCGAACTCCATAGAAGTCAATAAGGACTCAAACTTTGGAGCTGGAAAATCTCTCTCTCTTCTCTTGCTCTTTCTCTCTCTTCCACCTCCGTGGATGTTCGGTTCCTCTGTCATACCTCCTCGTACTCCTGAACAGACGTCCAGGAGAAGTTCATGTTCGGGGTTCAGGACCGGACACTAGATTTCCAGTATTAACCCCAAACTTTACATTTGGATTTGCTCATCTCTATTTATGAGTCCAGTGGTTAGCCCTACTCATTGATTGATCGCTATATCTGTGTGCACAAACAAAGAGGGAAGGCCGTCAGCCAAAAAATGTGAGTAGGATTGTCCACTGGTCTGCTAAGCAAAGAAAATCAAAGTTGAAAAGAAGGGTTTTTTTTTTTTTTCATTTTTAAATTTTGTAAAAAAAAATTCATTTTTCATTTTTAAATTTTGTACAAAAAAATCAGCTGCACTCACCACTGCTCCCATTGATTGTCTACAGGCTACAACAGTGACCTTACAACTGCAACACACATTACCACTGCAGCCAATCACTGGCAAGCAGATGGGATGAAATCATTTGAAGATGGTAAACCCTTTTAAATTAATTTTTATTTAAAGTTTATAAATGGTTACGAATTAAAAAAAAAGTTATATGGGCTAATTTTACATAAAACTATTTAATTATATCAAATGAGTCATATTCTGAATCTATGATGTTATATTATATTTACGTATCAATAACGGACAAGGCAAAAAAGTAGGGTAATGCAGATAAACGGAGAATGAAATGAACGGCACTAGAGGCAAACTAGTTCTAATGGAATTAGATGATGAGAAGCCGAACTGCAGGTGCCACGAAGCTGGTGGGTATAAGGTGCTCTGCATACCAAGCATATAAGCTGAATATAAGTCCAAGCAAAAAGAAAAATATGCGGCACTCACCCGTCTTTGTGCTGAGCATTCGTGTTCTTTATTGGAATAAAGTAGTAGAATGATTATACATCCATTAAAACGTCAGGTCCTGGACCCGTTGAAGCACTCAGTGTGCGAAACGGCCGTCGTCCTTTCTCCAATACCGCACCCTCACATGTACCTGACGTTTTAATGGATGTATAATCATTCTACCACTTTATTCCAATAAAGAACACGAATGCTCAGCACAAAGACGGGTGAGTGCCGCATATTTTTCTCTTTTTGCTTGAAAAAAAGTAGGGTAGGTTACATAGAATTAAGGGTATGAAGTGTGCGGGATTGAAGACAATAGGCGAGAAATAAATAGGATAAATAGTATATTCAGGAAGTTTGGGAGGGTACCACATTATTCAGACTCATGCGCCATGTGGCTGGCCAACGTTGGATTAACACACAGGAACACAAGGTTTCACAATGCTGATGGTGAATAATAAAGTAAAACTAGAATATGCAGAATCTGCTGCTATATAACTAACAGGAATGTATTAAATTTAGGAAATCTTATTAAATTGTGTGCCTAAAAACTGGAAGGGTTAGCCAATCGCTCAATTATGGCTTTCTATGCTTTAGTGAATGTGTAAATACAAATGAAAAATCTAAGAAAGAGCCCAAAAGTGGAACGTGGCTAAAAAGGAAAACTTGTAGTGTAAAAGTAATGCTCCTCACATGGGAACGAGCATTAATAGGGTTGTCCGAGGTCAGCCCCAGTATCAGCTTTCAGTTGCAGAACTCTTTACCTATAGTTGTGTTATGTATACGTTTATGGGTCCTGGAGGATACATTTTATTGAGGCAACTTTTATACATCTGCAGTTCCCCATTTAGGTTCCACAGAACACATCTTGTAGGTTTGAGCATCTTGAGGAGAATTACTCGGTAAGCTCTTAGGGATACAGACTTATTGTGTCTGTAAAATTCTATGTACTTTGCAGCTCATTAACAGAAAGACATATTGTATTATTACTATCTTGCTTTTAATGAGGTTTACATATCCCATGGATCTCCTTGGCTTCACATCAGTGAGAGATTTCAGCAGTTTTATGTATATGTTTCCTTGAAGGACTTTCAAATAAAAGGTTATATAAACTCCAGAGTAACTGAGAAAAGAAAATGGGACACATTTATGGTGACGGAGGATTAGGCATTGAAGTTTAGATGCAGGTCTCAATGTTCTGCGCAAGTAGTTATGACTAGTATCATTGGCCACTAATTCTTTGCTAACACAGTCATAGTTTATTGTTTGTTAAGATTTAGTTATAGGTTATGGGGTGTTGGTGCAGCTTGGAGTATGGTGCCGAGAATTTCCTATGAAGATTATTACAGGAAGTAAGGAGGTAGGTTATTGAGTGAGGAAGCTTAGTCTTCACAACTATCAATGTCTCAAGCTCCAGAAGTTACATGACCAGTAGACCGCTTCTCGTTAACATTGCTTCAACCTCAAAATCTCCGTAGTGGATGAGCCAACATTGAATGAAGAGGAACAGTGGGACCCAGGGAACAGGTTGAACTAAAGTGATATTTTTTTGAGGAAACCATGACTGCAAAGTGATTGGTAATAGTTGTTGCCCCTAATAGCCATTGCAATGGGGCGACTTCATTTGTTTGGACCTTACTTGTTAGGACTGATTTTAACTTAAAGCAATAGTCTTACAATACGCTGCCTTTTTGATGGGCTGACAAATGGTGAAAAATAGGTTTCCACTTATATACAGTAGTCAATTTGAACAAGCTCAACTGCAATGTAAAACAAGGAAGATGAACAGAATTAGGAAGGAAGCAACAGATTGAGTTTCATATTTTAGAAAGGAGAAAAATACGGAGCATCAATGAACACAATATTAAAAGTATTTATTCAATAAGTATTCCATAGTAAAATGTGAAGTTCAATAACATTAACATTATGCAGTAACATGCACGAAAGAAATGCCTAGAAATGCTAAAAACCCCATCCCCAAACCCACAATTAATGCCCCCATAAGGGAAACATCAAGGACCCCCCCCCCAAATGATCACATGTGACTGAGTGCTAAAAAATGCAAAGGCCACAAAAACGGACTAGCCCAATGTTGAATACCAATTCCCCGAACAAGCATCCCTCAGTGGGGCTTCAAGACAATTCACTGCTCAATAAGGGGTTGGTATGAATGCAGGGCTTACCAGTAACGGGGGCGAGATGGGGAGACAGCCGGAAGATGGACCCTGACGCGCGTTTCGCGGCAGCACAGTACCGCTTCCTCAAGGGGAGAGTTTCATGTATTATTAGAAGGGACGGACTTGGAATTATGGCTCTAATATGTCATATGTGACAGAGATTAAAAGCAGCCATGAGAAACTGGAATGACTTTGGATACCTAGTAAGACCATACATCTGTAAAAAGGACACAGAGGCCAGACGTGAGGAGGAAACGTCTGTTAGCCAGTTAATGGGTCCCCTTCATTCAGTGGTGCAGTGGGTCCTAGCCCCAACCCCTCTGTCCGAAGTGCTCATATGCAACTTTTAAAATTGTTAAGGTGTATTGTAATTTTAGGAAACAAATGCGAATAGTGGCGCTAGTATAAGAAGGAAGGAATAGCTGCAAAATCGGACGACAACAACCACAGTAGTCTCAGAAAACAGGAGGTATAAAAGTATAATTATTTGCGCTTCGGTTCACTTCCAGAGGGAAAAAAAACAAGAAAAGATGAGAACACGGGTCATCAGGGAACAGAGAAATCCAGTTAATTGTAATTGAAATTGTAATTTTACTAACAAAGCAATTCATCAAGGAAAGGAAAGGTATTCACATTTCCATTATTTTTCCCCAATTTGGAAATCTCTACCGTCAGTGAATTTGGAAGACTTTTTTGTTTTGTACATTAAGATACAGAAAAGTCTTTCTAACATACGGTAATACTTCTCAAAGATGAAAATAGGGCACAATTGTATCCTAACTAAGCATGATTCTAATAGTTTTGAAGGTAAAAATAGTGTAATATTCAGTGCTGTTTTTGCCAAAATTAACATAACATGACAAAAACCTGAAAGATGTCCTTCTACCCGTTATGGTTATGTTAACGTTTACCTATATCTTTTCATTTGAATTGTTGTTCATTTTGTATACTCAAAGAGAACCTGTTAATTCATATATGGTGCCAAGACCATGGCCAGCATGTATTAGGTACTGACTGTATTATTATTATTATTTATTATTATTAAGATATGTTTGACTCTACGTTGCATTGTTTCAGAGATAATCATGCTTTAAAGACCACCAGGTACTGAGCCGCACGGTAGACTAGTCAGACAGGCGGGACCCTCGCTTCTCTCCACCCGCTGCCCTGGATTCACAGATCTAGGGTGATATCGACAGAGTCCAATAAAGGGCAGCAAGCAGGGAGAAGCCACCAGGAACTGCCTTGTCCGATTAGTCTACAGAGTGGTTCAGTCCCTGGCCGATTTTAAAGTATGTTTTTCTCTGAAATATCATAGCTGCCCAGAAGACCCTGCCACTAGCTCTGTTTTTAGGGATCTTTTTAGCAAACAATCTGACAACCCCATTAAGTAGAAAAAAGTAATCTAAATGGTGGACAGAAGGCTATACGGAAGCACAAAATGTATCCATTATGGCAGGCACGAGCCTTATAATGTGAACCCGGCATGAACCTGGCATGCAGGCATCCATTCTTCTGTCTATTCATGCTGATCACTGTAGATAGTATATTCAACACATTACATAGCAATATTTTGCATGCAGTGAGAGGCAGCGGCAGAGCAGAGGTACAGTTACATAGCTATTAATCAGTTTTATCGTCACCGGGTTTGTCTGTTGGTTAACTGTTGACACATTGAAATACATCCGAGTAACCTAAATACTAAAAAGGTTAAAGCAACAGTGCACGATGTAAAAACACCGAGTGTAAACAGGCGGAGAGCAATGTATGTATGTAAACATTATTTCAACTATAAAACACTTTTACTGTGATACAGAATCATTAAAGTTGATGTTAAACCGTAACCACATTTTTTTTCCATGCAGGGTTTTTATAGTGCAAGAGGAGCCTTTATTGTTATTTAAAATGATAGCCTAACAGCCACTACATATACTTAATGAGCAAAAAGTCACCGACTGCTCCAGAGCAAGAATATGTCATGGAATAGATGTATGGAAACTGCCGGGAGCAAGGTAAAAGACTAAGCAAGGCCAACGGGAATGACTACAGCTTTATTAAGAATAGTTGGTCGTATTCAACATGACCCTGCCACGTTTAGGACAGTATAAAATCTTTGGCTATGGGCAAAGTCAGGACTGTTTATATCATATACAGAACAGAAAAAAGGGGAAAATAAAAAAAATGTTATACAAGAAATATTCCAACAGTAAGGGCTCATTCTGATGACCTAACAATGCAGTTTTTGGCATAGTGTGTCAGCTTTGCCTGAAATGTTCCTTTAAGTCCCATCCATACCATAATTCTTATTAAATCATATTATCGCTAAGATCGAATTCACTTATCCGTGTTTCAAATGTTACATGGATGGCAGTCATGATCTGCATTCACATCTCTGACTCTTTCATTGAAATGTGTGAGTTTGGTCCACAAGTCGGAATGTGGAAATATCTACGTTTTTTTTTTTTTTTGGCAAACCATTAGTGAAAAGAGCCAGACACTAATGTGTCCACTTCCTATCCATTAAGCCTCATTCAGATGTTTATTATTTCTTGGACTTGGAAAAAAAAGACTGATTTTTATCAGGGCTTGGCCAGTGTATGAGTTTTCATTAGTTTGGAGGTTTCTCAAATTTTAACTATCAAACACAAATGAAAAACAGATAGCATTGGGATGCAATCACTTTTCTCTCCAAATTTTTAACAAACCCGAAGACTTACATTGGCGAGTTTGATCTGCAACTCAAATAAAAATCAGACAAGTCTCTGGTTTTATTGCAGACAATCAGTCCATAAAAATCCATTGATAGGTCAACAACCCCAAAGACTATAATGGTCAGGTGATATATCCTTGAAAATCTTTAAAAATCACATAACATAAATATGATAAATGGACGTCGGAATGAGGCCTTAAAAAACTAATAGCATAGGAACTACACAAAATGGACGTGTAAATTCTCTGAATGAGCATTTATAAAAATAATTGGCTGAATGTTGACCCAGTCTGATCATCACATCATTTGCCATACAGGGTTTATTATAAGGTTTTTGTGTTGTGTTTTTTTTTTTGCTATTTTCTAGATCAGTGTTTCCCAAAGTCCAGTCCTTGCAGTCCCCAACAGATCATGTTTTCAGGATTTCTTTAGTATACATAGGTGACAGAATTATTATCAAGGCATCAGATATCGCTCGTTCTCTCACCTATGCAATACTAAGGAAATCCTGATAACCCTGCATGTAACTCCTTTCTCATGTACAGCACCATGGAATTAATGGTGCTATATAAATAATAAATAATAATAATAATAATAATAACATGGCCCATTAGGCGGTCGTGAGGACCGGAGATTGGGAAACACTGCTGTTGATTAATAAAGGTAAATTAAGATCCTTTAAGATCCTTGACTCAACATTATCTTGTTCTTTTTATGTAACCATTCTAAAATGCAAGTTTTCAAAAGCAAAAAAAATAAATAAATTGGTAATACAAATGCACCTCTTAGATAAAATGTTATCACTAGTAATCAATAATCCTGTATCTATAAGTACAGCCGTGAGTAAGACTCCTAGAAAAAAAAAATCTCTGCAAGATATAGCCAAGTAAAGTCCGCATTGATATTCCAAAATGAAAAAGTACATGTCTGACCTCCAGTATAGAGTCCCAGTACGTCTTACTACTTGATCACTATGATCGCTTTCCGGCCTGTGAATGGGACCTGTCACTTATTTAGTGACACTCATGGATTTTACCAGAAGACTTCTCATACACTTATCACATTCTGACTGATGAAAGTGAGGAGTTTTCCATCAAAATGCCATTTTTGGTCCAAAGCTCTCAATTCCAGTGATTTGTGCCCTTGGAGGCTGACAAGCCTGATATTGATGGCTTGAGTGATTTAGAAATCTAGGTATAGTCAGCTTAGCCTAGCTTGCATGTACTCCTTCTATTCCTCATAGGGTCCCTGATCTGAGACCCTTGAATAACGATCTATATGTGCCAATATATTAGAAGTTGCAAATGAACAGACGATTAAATTATACTGCGTGCACTATGAGTAAGGACTCATCCACAAGACCAGGAACCTCGCTCCTATCTCAGACTGCAATTCACGGACTGGCCGCCGCTCTCCTGACCCGAACATAATAACTTCATGCATTTCTGTGAGACTGCCACTCTTGGGTCGGGAGAGCCTCAAAGAAGAGGTCTGTGCTCGTACCAATTGGAGTTGACTTCTGCCTGAGCCCTTAAGAGGCTGACTTGATTGGTTGGTGCCCCATACAACAATTTCTATTAAAGCCCCCTGCCTTATGGTTTATCATATAGTGCCATAATAACACGGTAAGTTGACTAGGCACCAACATCCCGTAGAGTATGAGGCATCTTATGCAAATTCATCAAATCATGCACCAAACATAGTAATTTAGGCCATCAGGGCTTGTAGCTTCTCCCTTTGGTAGTGACAAATGATGTGACTTGTGAAACTACCCAGATCTCTTACCCCCTAAGGCCACATTCATACCTTCCAGAATTGCTGCGTGTTTTACATTTGTATTTCTTGAACATAAAGTTTTCAGCATTTTACTGCAAAAAAAACAGAATGTAAATGTAGTGAGAATTCTTTTTTTTTTATCTTTCCACTATGAACTTTTCGGCGCACACCTGAGGTTTTGCCGAAGATATTAGCTCATACATGTGAACATAGGCTGATCGTTATTGGTAGCTCCTGATCCTCGCTGCCTGTATTGCAAAATTGCCACTAAACACTTGTTGCCTCTGACATCTAAAATGTATCTGAACTAGAGGTGAGTGAATTCATCCACAAAACTCTGGTCCAGTGGCCACATTAGTAGTTTGTGGCCATCGGATCCGCAATGTGAACCACCGCCTATCCTCAGCATCTCTTCTAGTTAGTAGACCCATCACACCAGACCTACAAATAAGAAGAGGTGTCGAGAATATTGACGGTTAAGAGGCGATTCTCAATGCTCCCTTCTGGCGGCCATGGATTACTAACATGGCTCCTCGATTAGTTTCCTGTGAATCAATTCGATCAACTCTCATGTGAACATATTAAGAAACTTAAAAACAGCACTGATGAAAACTGTTTCATTAGAGAGTTTAAAGCACTGCCTAAAGGATAAGCAAAGCGTAGTGACCCATGACTCAGCTTTGTAGGGCAAGCAGAGGTTAAATAAATAAAATGGACTAAGCGTGGGCTTTACGGGATCAAAACTTTAAGGGGGTTGAGAAAAGAAGAGGGGGTGGTAACAGTAGAGCAGGCCTACAGTATCTACATAGGGAGGGGGTGGAGGATACTAAATAGCACGCAACACCAATGAAAAAGGTCCCTCCATCCCACCCTGTTAACTTTGGGGTTGAGTAATGTTGGATTATTGGAAGTAGTGCGTAAGGAAGTTGTTGGGTTATTTCGGTGAGCGGTGGTGAGGGAATTCTTGGAGTTGGTGGCAAAATTGCTGTTGGGGGTTTTAGATCGGGTGGATGGTAACCTCCCCTTTATGTTCAGATTTGGTTAATTGCCTGGTGGATTTTGGGACTCTCCAGGGTGGGGACCCTGAGAGTCGGTGATATGGAAAAGGTTTTCAGGCAACAAAGGTGGCCCCGAGCTTGTGGGCGAGGCTGGGGCTAATGCTGGATGGTTTATTATTATAGTATTGGTTTCCACCAGGTTTTTAAGCTTCAAGAACCTTCTTACCTTCAACTTATCTGTTATTGTAATGTTTATATAATAAATCGATTTGGCCAATTAATCTTAAAATGTTGATATGAGTGTTTATTGTGAAGGGGTCCGTGGGAGTGGGGCGGTGGTGTGAAATGGTTGGGTGGTAGAAGCATCAGTTGGAGGGGAAGCCTCTACAACACTGTAGTCATGAATTTATATACGGTACACATATATATATATATATATATATATATATATTTTGTATATATAAATATACAAAAAAATCCCATAAAATGCAAAACTCTTATTTAAGATACATGAAGGCAAAGCGAGAAAACTTGGTGAAACAATGGATGAAAAGACTACTAAAATGTTTAATGAGAAAAGAGAATAGTTATTTAAAAAAAATGTTAATTAGCAATCTATAAATCTATTACGTGAAAGCCGCCATGAATTTGTAATTAAGTTTGCAAAGCCACAAAATGTTTCAGCCATACCAATTGCAAGTTAATAGAACTGCATCCAGCACGAGTCTCTAAATCACTGACTTTTTTTTTTTCGGTGCAGTCTTTAATAACACTACAGTTTTATACAGTGAATTCTCTGCTCCATCTGAAGATTGGTTTTGCATAAATCAGAGTTGCTTAAAGGGATATTATAGAGTGAAAAAAATGTTCATTAGTGAAAATGAAGAAAGTAAGTGCTGTATAAGGCGAATGCCTGGAACATGGAAACTACTACATGTGTGTGAAGCAACATCTCTACAGAATTCAGGCTGAAAATCTGTAATGTCAGACACATAGTTAGGAGTACAGCACATTGGGAATGAGACATAGTGTGAATAAAAACACAATACAATACTGTTCAATATTACCACCATACAGTGACCATACGGTGGTGACGGCCATTCAGATTACAGTCATTCAATTTTCCCATTTTTTCCCTCTGACCCAGACCACCATAACAACTTCTTCCAGCCACGTCTCATCTGCAGAGTTTGTAACACAGACGTATTTGACTGCTGACATTTTCAGACCCCCCAGCTACTTGCAAGATACACAAACTGCCCATTCTAGTTCTACCCCCAATTCTGTGCACACTTAAAAACTAATAATGACGTCTTAACAGATAACAATTCCCAGAGTCCCCCTTAATGAATAATAATGCCCAGAGTGCCACGTAACAGATAATAATACCACAAATATCCCTTTAATTAAAAAATAAATAGAGTTTCCCCTTAAAGGGGTGAGCAAAGCACTTTTTAAATCACAAACTGCATCCATCCACTAAAACTAGCAGGAAGACAGGTATTGGGCATGTCTCATATTAACTAGAAAAGGACATGGTCATGCAGGGTTCATCACTATACCTAAGGTAGAATTGGGAGGAATTGCACAACCCTTCCTGTCACTGCTATTGCAAAAATAGAAGTAAAAAAAAAAAACCTGAAAGAAAAAACTATTCCGACTTTTCAATCGTTCATCTGAAGCAAAGGAGCATCGAAATGTGGCATAGGAGGTGTATAAAATAATTTGTGGAATGACAGTTTTTAATCCCACACATGCATGAATAATGGCATTATCAATAATTGCTAGAACTCATTGAAATTTTTAACAATTATTCAGACGATATATTTAAAGGGAAGCTGTCACTCGGTTCATGTTGCCCAATCACGATAGCAGCCAGTTATGTTTTCCTCTGAAACGCACTGGCGTAGTAAAAGTTATATTGTATCATCTACAGTGTCAGCTAGTTTCATATTTCTGTCCAGCTGCTACACTGATGCCTCCATCCTGTGCCAGTCACTACACTTGTTACCCATCAGCTATGCAATATAAGCTTATCACTCTCTCCATAGTGCTGCACTGCCCTACATCTCCTCTATCATCCCTGTCTACCACTCTTTCCATGCTCTCCTTTCTGATAATGATCTACGATTAACATTCTCCATAAACCGATCCCACTACTCCCATCTCCAAGACTTTTCTCGTACTGTGCTACTTCTCTGGAATTCAGTTCCCTCATATAATCAAGTTAGTTCCCTGTGTCCACAGATTTATTTAAGTGCACCCTAAAACACAACTTTTGAAGCAGGTCTATCACAATCAAGCTAAAAATTGAACTTTTTTCTTTCCCCCTTCCCACATTTTTGCTCGAAATTTGGTCTCTTCTTTCTATAGTATTTCGCAGACTTCATGCACTCAGTTATATCTCAATGAGGGTTCTGAATTAGGCAACTTTGTCAAATCAACAGGACTTGGTACACTAACCTATGTGGGATCTAGACCACCTATTTGGGAGCTAGACCACCAACAATCTCCTTCTCTGTAACAACTGCAGTACTGGAAATGATCACTTGAGGGCAACCAAAGCCCATCTTTGCTCACCACAAACAGATGCAATCACAATTGTTCTCCCGGTTATTGGGATATGTTTATTTAGCATAAAATGTCTTGTGCTTCATTTAGAGGGAATTACATAAGGTTCACCGTTACTAGACGAGATGGCTTTGTGTGCCTGGTTATTAGATCCATAAATCTAGCAAGTACATGTATTTTTACGTGTTCAGTTGTTTAAATCTGCCCATAAAATAACCAACAAATGGATATTTAGGGCATTTCTGCCTTGTGTTTAACCTACATAGACATATAAAAGCTACAAGGATGATCAGGTACAGTCTTATTATCTGCCGATTTTATTTCTTCCATATGTTATGTACAGTGCTTTGAATCCTTCGACTAGAAATCAGTGCGTAAATGGTGTTATTGTTAATTACTTATTGCCCACTCTTATTCATTTGCTAACTACATGAAATTTACTTTAGCAGATGCTTTTATATTACCAGATGTTTGCAAAGAAGCGAATCAAAGGCATCTTAATATATACAGCTCTGGCAAAAATTAAGAGACCACCACATGAAAACCCTGTCATGGGCAGCCAATCTCCAGACCTGAACCCCATTGAAAACCTCTGGAATGTAATCAAGAGGATGATGGATAGTCACAAGCCATCAAACAAAGAAGAACTGCTTAAATTTTTGCACCAGGAGTAGTGTGAAAGACTGGTGGAAAGCATGCCAAGACGCATGAAAGCTGTGATTAACAATCATGGCTATTCCACAAAATATTGATTTCTGAACTCTTCCTGAGGTAAAACATTAGTATTGTTGTTTCTAAATGATTATGAACTTGTTTTCTTTGCATTATTTGAGGTCTGAAAGCACTTTTTTTTTTTTGTTTTTTTGTTTTTTTTTACCAATTCTCCTTTTCAGAAAATAAATACAAAATTTATTGCTTGGATATTCGGAGACATGTTGTCAGACGTTTATAGAATAAATGAACAATTTACATTTTACTCAAAAATATACCTATAAAGAGAAAAATCAGACAAACTGAACATTTTGCAGTGGTGTCTTATTTTTTTGCCAGAGCTGTAGATGTATAGACTGCTCAAAAAAATAAAGGGAAAACTACAATACCACATCCTAGAATATGAAATGTTCCAGTTGCAAATTTTTATTCATTGCATAGTGGAATGTGTTCAGAACAATAAAGCATAACAATTATCAATATAAATTAAAATGAATATCCCACGGAGGTCTGGATTTTGAATGATACTCAAAATCAAAGTGGAAAATCAAATTACAGGCTGATCCAACTTCAGTGGAAATGCCTCATGACAAGGAAACGATGCTCAGTATTGTGTGTGGCCTCCACGTGCCTGTACGACTTCCCTACTGTACAACGCCTGGGCATGCTCCTGATGAGGCTGCGGATGGTCTCCTGAGGGAGCTCCTTCCAGGCCTGGACTAAAGCATCCACCAACTCCTGGATAGTCTGTGGGGCAACGTGATGTTGGTGGATGGTGCGAGACATGATGTCCCAGATGTGCTCAATCAGATTCAGGTCTCGGGAAAGGGCGGGGTAGTCAATAGCTTCAATGCCTTCATCTTGGAGGAACTGCTGACACACTCTAGCCACATGAGGTCTGGCATTGTTCTGCATTAGGAGGAACCCAGGACCAACCGCACCAGCATATGGTCTCACAATGGGTCCAAGGATCTCATCTCGATACCTAATGGCAGGCTACCTATGGCGAGCACATGGAGGGCTGTGCGGCCCTCCAAAAAAAATGCCACCCCACACCATTACTGACCCACTGCCAAACCAGTCATGCTAAAGGATGTTGCAGGCAGCAGATCGCTCTCCATGGTGTCTCCAGACTCTGTCACGTCTGTCCTCAGTGTGAACTGCTTTCATCTGTGAAGAGCACAGGGCGCCAGGGGTGAATTTGCCAATCCTGGTGTTCTGTGGCAAATGCCAAGCGGCCTGCACGGTGTTGGGCTGTGAGCACAACCCTGATCTGTGGACGTCGGGCACTCAGACCATCCTCATGGAGACACAAAAGAGCACAGTGAGGTAATAGAATGGTTCCTACCCATGAAGACAGCAATCGCATAAAGTGAATAGTGTCATGCGCTTTCATACATGTGTTGTTTTATGTGAAGTGTGAACTAGGACATTATGATAGGAAACAGTTAATGTTTGGGACTAGCCCACATTGGGTGGGGATTAGGGCCAGTAAAAAGATTACTTTCTGCTGGAGGTCCGATAGAGATAGTGAGTTCATTGGTGACAGTAACATGGTCAAGTTCAAGGTGAAGTGGGCCGATAGCAGAGACATTCTTGGCAGTATGAGGATTTGCAAGAGAAAGCACCTTAACCCATTCCGTACAGAGGAAGATGGACAAGGAACCGCATGAGCGAAAGGTAAGGGATCTCAATTATACTGCGGGACTGAACGGGAAATCCCTGAGACTGACAGGATCAGTGTTCGTAGGGATAGTTCAGGAAGGATGGAAAGTAATATGGAAATGTACTGTATTACTGAAACAGGAAATGGAGGGTGCTGTGCCCAATACTGCCTGTTACAACTGATGTGCTTAAGTCCAGTAAACATTTCAGTGTTAAAACGAACTGAGTGTCCCCTGAGTTGTGTGTGGCGTCTCCTGTAACAAAAGACGTGGGGACAGCAGAGGCCTGCGGCCTGCAAGTGAGTGTGACGCACCCACGCATAACAGCACACTGGGACTGGGACATGATTCTCCTGTAAAGTGCCAGGCTGTCATGGAGCAGCAGCTCGACCACGGCTACCGCCCTCTGGTACCTTTCATTCTCATGGTATGTTCACATGTAGCTTTTGTTATACTTATTTTTTCTGTGACTATGGAAAAATTGCACACGTTTTTGATGCATTTTTTTCTACTATCTCCTTTTGATCTCAATGGGAGAAACTGCACTAAAATCACTGAAAGAATTGACATGCTTTTTTTTTTAAACACACTACAGGTCATAAATCGCAAGGAAACAAATTGCACCTTGTGAATATGATTTTAAAAATTTTAAAAAATTATTTTGCTGCAAAATGCTGCATTTTTCGTATGAAAAGCCACATTGAAAAAAAATAACAAACATTAGGTATAAAAAAAGTGCCTAGGGCTGAAAGAAGTCTAATTCTGAGTTTTGCTACGGAGCGCCATGACTACCGGTTACACTCCTCTCTACTATGGTAAGCTGGCTCCGTTAGAAGTACAGCACATAGGCATAGTTTACAGCCGGCCATGGACCTAGTTAATGATGACCAGCTGTGATAAAAATTGGTGCACTGCCTCTCCCTGCATTGTGTGCACAGCGTTCATTCATTCATTCATTCATTCATTTAGCATCTGCACCTGTGATTTACATAATTAAGCACATATATACATCCATGTAGAAATAATTTTGTTTCACAGGCTGGAACTTATGGGAGCAAAGTGGCAGGCACTAAGGCTATGTTCCCACGATGAGTTTTTTACTCTGCATATTTTTTATAAAATGCAAGGAACCTAATTTACTTACGGTAATAGGTGCAGAAAATCTGCAACATCAAAAACTCATCATGGGAACATAGTTTAAGGGTATATACACACCAGTATATTCACTATCCATATGGAAAAGGTCCCAAATGCACAACCAATGTAGTATGCTACACACGCCATCTTATGCCATATGTAAGTCAAGTCATCCACACAGAAGTCAAAGGGATCCTGAAAGCTGTGATGGAGGTATGTGGAGTGAATCCATACAACAGGGCAAATGGTAAGGAGCTCATATGTGCATTTTGCTTAAATGTTCTAGAATATTGTACTAGTTCTATATTTTTATGTGGTGTTGTGTATGAGGCCTTTTTGAATTAACATTATAGTAACATAGGGACACAGTTTGGATGGCATTTATGGAATCAATATGGAAGTTGTTTATGAAGACCATGTGGTTCACCTACCTGTATGTGCAGCATTGTGACTTCCACTTACAGGAATTGTCCGGTAAAGATTTATCACCTATCCACAGTGATAGTTTATGGACTGGTGGTGGTCTGATTATTGGGACCCACACTGATTGGCAAAACAGGGTACTTTTATCCCTGCTATGGCTTGTGCAGATGACCATATTTTGGATCCAAGCGTGATCCAACAAAACATCGGCTTGCATTGTTATTCTATGGGGCCATGCACATGTCTGAGGAAAAGGATCACAGCACGCACCATTTGCACCCGATATTCGGATCGCACTCGGCCATGAAAGTCAATGAGTCCGTGGAAAAAATAGGACGGCACTCGGAAGACATCTTAGTGCAGTCTGATTTTCACAGAATGACAGAATAGAGAAGATGGTGAATTGTGTTTCCTATCTTCTCCTCATCTGAGGGAATTGGATCCCACTATGATCACACTCTAATCAGGGTCTGATCAGAGTGTGATTAGGATATTGGCCCTATTCTCTAGGATGAGAGAAAATACAGTGGTATTGGCCTTAGACTGAAAATAGAGCAGCGGTGTATATTCTTGATTGCTGTCCCATTCATTCTTTAAGAGTTATTTTGAACACAAAAGTGTTCAAAACAATAGCAGTCCAATACGGCTAACCAAATTAATCACTGTTTTTGGTATAAATGATATTACCACATGTCAAACAATTTACCAGTTGGTGCAATAGATTCTAAGAAAACCACCCGACTCAGCATTCATGATCTGCATGTTTTTGAGTCTGTGTATTTCTTAATTGAAAAGGGGAGTGCTCAAAATAATAGCATGTAATTCAATTAGTGAGGTCAATCATTCTGTGAAGAAACCAGTATGAATCAGGTGGCCCTTATTTACAGGTGAAGCCAGTACATGTTGCACAGGAATTTCTCCTTAAAAGCCTGAGAAAAATGGGTAATTCCAGACATTGTTCAGAAGAGCAGCGTACTTTCATTAAAAAGTTGATTGAAAAGGATAAAACTTATAAAGTAGTGCAGACAATGATGTTCAGCTAAAATGATTAAAAATGGAAAGCCAAACCAGAGAGACATGGAAGAAACTGGAAGACTACCATTCAAGTGGACAGAACAATAGCCAGAATGGAAAAGGCTCAGATAATGATCAGCTGCAGGATGATCAAAGACAGCGTCAAGTTAGCTGTGAGGACTGTGACAGGTAAGGTACCTTCACACTGAACGACATCGCTAGCGATCCGTGACGTTGCAGCGTCCTGGCTAGCGATATCGTTGTGTTTGACACGCAGCAGCGATCAGAATCCTGCTGTGATGTCGTTGGTCGGGGCTAGAAGGCCAGAACTTTATTTGGTCGCTGGCTCTCCCGCTGACATCGCTGAATCGGCAAGTGTGACGCGATGTCTTCGCTGGTAACCAGGGTAAACATCGGGTTACTAAGCGCAGGGCCGCGCTTAGTAACCCGATGTTTACCCTGGTTACCATCCTAAAAGTAAAAAAAACAAACGCTTCATACTTACCTTCCGCTGTCTGTCCTCCGGCGCTGTGCTTTCCTGCACTCACTGTGAGCACAGCGGCCGGAAAGCACAGCGGTGACGTCATCGCTCTGCTTTCCGGCCGCTGTGCTCACAGCCAGTACAGAGAAGCACAGCGCCGGGGACAGACAGCGGAAGGTAAGTATGAAGCGTTTTTTTTTTAACTTTTAGGATGGTAACCAGGGTGAACATCGGGTTACTAAGCGCGGCCCTGCGCTTAGTAACCCAATGTTTACCCTGGTTACCGGCATCGTTGGTCGCTGGAGAGCTGTCTGTGTGACAGCTCTCCAGCGACCAAACAGCGACGCTGCAGCGATCCGGATCGTTGTCTGGATCGCTGCAGCGTCGTTTAGTGTGAAGGTACCTTTAGAAGATGCTTTTGTGAAGCTAATCTCTTAGCAAGTTCCACTATTAAAAAAAGACATGTACTGAAGCGGATACAATTTGCCAATGAACACATCAACTGGCCTAAAAGGAAATGGAAAAACATTTTGTGGCCTAATGAATGTAAAATTGTTATTTTGGGGTCCAAGGGCTGCTCACCGTTTGTCATGATGACCCCCAAACTCTACATTCAAGCCACAGTACACTCTGAAGACAGTGATGCATGGTGGAGCAAGCATCATGACATGGGCATGTGTCTCTTACTATGGTACCAGGCCTATTTACCACATACCAGCGATCATGGACCAGTTTGCGTATATTTAAATACTTGAAAAGGTCATGTTGCCTTATGCTGAAGAGGATAATCCATTGAAATGGGATGGGACAAGACAACAACCCTAAACACACCAGTAAACAAGCAAAATCTTGGTTACAGTCCAACAACATTGAGGTTATGAAGTGGCCAGCCCAATCCCTGGACCTTAATCCGATAGAACACTTGTGGGGTGACATAAAAAATGCTGTTTCTGAGGCACAGCCAAAAAATGCCAACAAATTGTGGGATGATGTAGTCCAAGCATCCTGGGCTGGAATAACAGTTGACAGATGCCAGATGATGGTTGACTCTATGCAACATAGATGTGAAGCAGTTCTAAAAAAACTGTGGGTATACAACTAAATATTACATTAGTAATTCACACGAATGCTAAATCCTCAAAAAAGAAAAATACATATTGTGAGTTTATAAAGAAAAATGCAGACACTGCTATTTTTTCAGAACAGCCCAATGTTCATTTTTTGTTCTTTTCTGTAAAGTAGTTAAAAATTATCTACATTTCTCTTCATTTAATAAATTAGAAAACAGTGTGCAATGTTCCCAATGCTGGAAATAAAAGCTAGTACAAAGAGTTTGTGATTAACACATGTTTTTAAACACACTGCTGTTATTTTGAACACTACTGTACAAGCATAACCCTCATTTTTCTGGCAGCCTCGTAGATACTGAATGGAGTAGCAGGAGTTAGCCGGAGCTTGACATATTTGGTGTAGATGTAAGGTTCTAGCCGGTACGCGTTATGCAGTGACGAGCAGGAGGCAGAGCAAGAGTTAACGGGTTTCTTATATATAGTTATCACAACAGTGGATACTCCACGCAGAGAGTAAGGGGGTGAAGGTAAACAGGCACACAATGTGTAAACGGTAATAAAGTAATAACAAAGGATCAAGTAACGAGTTAACTTATCAGTCTCTGGTTCCTCGACGATGGAGGCTGGAAAATCCCATGATGGCGCCATAGGTGATGCAAGAAGTCTCTGAGCAGGTCCTGGAGGATAGTGAAGCACTGTCTCTGAACGGCGACAAAGTATCCTGGTCTTCCTACACGTGGTCTCGTGGTCCTGGATCGAGGTGCTGACCGAGGGGAGTTCTGATGCACAGCCAATGGTGTACAAAGTCCCGGAGTGGAGGCCGCATTCTCACTATTATAAACTGCGTGCACTGTAGAATCAGTGCTGCAAAGAGTGACGGCAAATGTCAGCGGCACTGACCGGTTAGTACTGTGTAAAGGTCAGAGAGTAACGGGGAGATGGTCTCTGGAGATGCACAGTCTGTATGCGTGGGGGATGGAAGGGTGCTAAGAGGGCCTGTCGTTTGGCATAGGTCAGCAGAGAGGGAGTCAACCTTCTCTTGTCGAACACATTCCCGTGCACTCAGTCTCTTTTATATTGCACCCGCCCCCAACAGTCAGGTGCAAAAGTCTGCTCTGGTCAGAAAGTCCTTCACCCGGGAACCATGGTGACAGTTCCGGCCCGGACACGCAAGAGAGACCACTATTCTGATCCATCTTCCTACATAGATAAAAGGGTGCAGCACTGAAGGTCTGTGTCTGACCATCAGCAGTTCATATCTAGAGCTACCTGAAAGGGAACCTGTCACCCCCAAAATCGATGGTGAGGTAAGCTCACCGTCATCAGGGGCTAATCTACAGCATTCTGTAATGCTGTAGATAAGCCCCCGATGTAACCTGAAAGAGGAGAAAAAGAGGTTAGATTATACTCACCGAGGGGCGGTCCCCGCTGCGATCCGGTCAAATGGGTGTCTCAGGTCCGCTCCGGAGCCTCCTATCTTCATTCCATGATGTCCTCTTCTGGTCTTCATGCCGCGGCTCCGGCGCAGGCATACTTTGTCTGCCCTGTTGAGGGCAGAACAAAGTACTGCAGTGTGCTTTCTGAGAGGCCCGGCGCTTGCGCACTGCAGTACTTTGCTCTGCCCTCAACAGGGCAGACAAAGTACGCCTGTGCCAGAGCCGCGGCGTGAAGACCAGGAGAGGATGTCATGGAATGAAGATGGGAGGCGCCGGAGCGGACCTGAGACACCCATCGGAGCAGGACCGCCCCTGGGTGAGTATAATCTAACCTTTTTTCTCCTCTTTCAGGTAACATCGGCGGCTTATCTACAGCATTACAGAATGCTGTAGATAAGCCCGTGATGACGGTGAGCTTAAGGTTAATTTTCATAATGGCTAGGGGTTAGTTGTCCAGGTAATGTATGGACAGAGGTTCTGATGATAAACAGGCTTGAGCATATAGAGCTAAGCTGTGTTTGAAAGTTGTAGAATTATATTTATGATTAATTGATTTATTGAAGAATAATTTAGATTGTGTTATGTTTACAAATTTAAGTTTAATAAAGGCCTTGGCCTATATTTTTCCACCAAGCAATGTATTTTTATAGGTCTTATTATTAAGGGATGATTAGAAGTAGAAAAGGCATAGTATTATATAATGCCATTCTCTTCACCTGCCAACCCTTTACAATGCACAAGGAAATATGGCTGACATCTATTAGACAACCTGACTAATATTTATGGGGGCAAGTTGGCTGCATTGCTATGATGGCAGTGT
Organism: Ranitomeya imitator; assembly: GCF_032444005.1. Taxonomy (NCBI): domain Eukaryota; kingdom Metazoa; phylum Chordata; class Amphibia; order Anura; family Dendrobatidae; genus Ranitomeya; species Ranitomeya imitator. The sequence continues at coordinate 720,469,024 of NC_091284.1, forward strand.
TATTGTCATCGCCGAGGGACACTGCATAGACCTATTCAGGAGCCTCCGACACAGAAGTGGACTATATAAAGTGAATAATAAGTGAATAATAATAATAAGTGAACAAACAGTGATACAAAAATAGGAAGGCCCCTGTCCAAAAAACAGTCTAAATTAATATGCATCTTCTTTATGGCTGCTATCCATTCATAACCCTATTGTTGTGACAGCATTTTCTACTTTTTAAGTAAAAATTGAGTAGAAAATAATTATTTCCACATCTTTCTAATTACCACAGAATCATTCCTTTTATTGACTATTTTTTATATACCAGACTCCCTCGTGTCCTCCAGTTCTGTAGTTCTGCATAGAGACAGTGTAAGCGAGAAAACCACCAGAAGGCAGTTAGGCCTCAGAAAGTAAATGAATAATGCTACTTACTTAGGGGAGACTTCATAAAGTATACTACAACTTAATACAACCAAATCTCCAGTCACACAACCTCAGCCAATCCTTATCTCAGTGTTTTAATGGACGTTTCTGAGCTCGGTGGCACCAGGAGACTACATCTGACCATACATTTGGCACCAATGCTATGTTGCTGTTTTAAATTATTAAACACAGATAAAAAGTAATGAGAGTGAAAGTGAAATATCCCGTATTTCATCTGCTTAATCCCTTGTAGGTTCAGCGCAACTCCAAGACTTCGACTCTGGCTTTATATGTCCCAGGTGATGGGACTAGGAAATTGCTTGTTGTACGCGTTCCAGTCTTCTGTTGTGTGAACAAACATTTTTGGAAGTAAAATCTTTTTAGTAAATACTGCATTATGTATTAACTGCATAGAATTATTTAGCAAGTTGGCTCTATCCCCTAGAAGATATCCTCTGTCCTGTACTGGGCAGGTAGTACTTCGTTTTGCTTTCTTAATCCTGGGAGAATCCAGTTCCTTAACACATTGTCATGTCTCAGGGATAAATTACTAAATCACTACTATATGTAGAACTATCGCTTTTCGTGGCTTTTTGGTATTGGCACACTACTTTTGTTTAGTGGTTAACTTATTTGTATAAACACACTTTTTGTCTCGTTCATGTGATTTCTTTTCATATTTCTGAGCTTGCTACATTATGTTATACGCCTATAATATATCATATTGATGGCCTGTTGTTAGCAGTGTAGTCTATGCAGGATATATCTAGATACATATAATATAGTATTGTACAGTCCATAGCTGTATTATTAGTCAGTGCTCTGTCCCAACCCAATGGTAGCTATTGGCACATGGTCCATGTCCAGTAAAGGACAGCATGCATGATTAGTCTCCATGGGAGTCAGATGATTTGAATTGTTCCATATTTATTCATTTTACTAAACAGCGTCGCACACTTGGAGTGTAGGAAGAAGCTGGAAAACCCAGAGGAAATCCAAACAAACACAGAGAGAACATACAAACCCCTGGCAGATATCATTCTTTTCGAACTTGAAGACAGGACCCCAGCGCTACAGGGCAACAGTGCTAACCACTGAGCCACTGTACTGCTAATGTGGGCATGTTACAGACAGTGAACCGAACTCTGCATCCTGCACACAGTTGTGTGAATTTGACCTTTGGAAGAAGATTATTGATACCCTGAAATGTGTTATGTAGGCTATATAATATCTGGTTGTTTTCTGTCTGATTATACAATACATACATACTTCTAATGCACAGATGAATGTAGCAACTTATCTACGGGATATGAGGCACTGAGGAATAAATTAAAATTAGCATGATTTATTTTAAAGGTTGACAAATCATAAGCAAAATTTTGAAACGTTTCTAAGTGTATCATTCCTATTCTAATTGAGAACTTGCTGGAGATCAGCTTTTCACTCAAGTTCTGGTCACAGAGTGACTGCAGACTTACGAATCCCCCAGCACACGCATTGAGCACTGCGAGGACTCACTGGTTTCTGAGCCACGAATGGTGGTGATGTATGTGTAAGAATGGTGGACGGTGCTGTCTCGTTCCTACCTCTGATGGCACCAATCGCATTGTGTTTATTGTAAAGTGTATTATGTCATGTGTCTTTGTATTTATTGTGCCATGTGAATTGTGTTGTAATGTACAGCGTGTAATAGTACTATATGTAATGTAAGATAAGCAATGCTAGTGCAGCGCCCCAGGGTCCTGGGCATTGCAGTAATGTCATTCTTCCACCAGGGGGAGTGATGTTACGTCTGAAGGCAAAAAAGGAGATCACTTTACGAGGTATCACAAACCACACAACACACTTCACACTCCAGTCCACCAGGGGGAGCTATGCTCCTATTTAGTAGGGCACTCTTCACATATAGGTAAAACTGGTGGTATGGATAGGAAGTGAGGGAGAAGCGAGTTGGTTTCACCCATGCAGCATCAGTCTGGCGGAAGCTGGCTGGGCTGGACTCAGTGAGCAGCTATCTGAGCTCCACTCAAGTAGTGGGTCCCTGACAGGGGTGGAATCCTGTCGGAGGCCTAGACAGAAAGACACAGAGCTGCGCCTGCCCAACGTGCGGCAGCATCCAAAGGAAGAGACATTGAAGGAGAATTGCGTTGCAGAGAGTGAGAAACAAAGTCATAGCAAAAGGAGAGGAAACCAGAAGGAGTTCTGCCCTGTAAAAGGCTGCCTCCTTCTGAGGTGCAGAAGCCGTAGCCGGAACACCGAGGGAGTCATCGTCTCCAAGCCTGGCTCCAGAGACCATCAGGACAGCTAATTCCATATTAGTTGCCCGACCTCTTACCCAGGAGGCACGGTGGCAACTTGTGGAGGCTGGGGTGTGCTAGAGTCCCTGTAAAAAGCCTCAGGCCACCAGTCATATGGGTTTGTCCTATCCATAAGGGGGACAGAGAGAAAGACATAACATCTAGAACACCAACATCAGTTGTGAGGACCTTACCGAGAAGCTTAGCAGGAAGGTACTACAACACTCAGGCGCTAGAGGAAGGCTACTGATTTCCACCTGGATAAGGAGACTCTGGATTTGCCTTCAGACCGGCAGGACTCTGCCTGCCCTGTGATCTGGTGCTCTGGACTGTGGATGCTGAAGCCTTCAATAAAAAGGTAAAGAGGCTGCAACCTTGTGTCCTCGTTATTCACTGTGCTTCACACCATCCACCATCTATACACTGGGAAGCCCTGGGGACATACTTCACCTGTGGGAAGGTACACCATCTAGCTGCCATAACATCACCCCAGCGGACCCCTAAGCAGCATTGGTCACCCTGACCAAATACCACAGGTGGCGTCACGAACATTTCCCCTTTAAAGACCTTTCCCCAATTTACAACGGACGTCCCAAGGGCCACGGACCGGGTCAGCCACCGTGACATTCCCCTTTGAGAACCGAAGGGCCCGGTACCGAGTTCCCCTAGCCCTTGGGGGCGATCCACTAGTAATGTATAGTGTAGGATGTGTTAAATAAGGCATAGTGTATAAAATAGGAAAAATAGGAATAGCTAGTTGATCGCAGCATAGGTAGTGACATTAGGGTAAGATAGAGTTAATGTTTGGGACCAGCCATATGGGGTGGGGTTATTGTTAGAGCAAGTGCCTATTTCCTATAGGGAGAGGAGTTCGAGTATGGAGTGCTATGTGAGCAATGCTGCCTAAGGAGTGATCCATAAAAAGATGAGACCATAGATGAGGGATAGTGAGATCCTAAAGAGAAGTGACTGATGAGACATAGAGGACTTCCAGAGAAGGGTCCGTGGAGAGGACCCCGAGTCACAAACCCCCAAACTTGTATTGCTGAATGTAACAGGCCTAAACAGGAATAGGTTCATGGGACTAGTGAGTGCCCCGAGTGGTAGATCTAGGGCACAAGTAGTGGAAGAAATAGGACGCTGAACCATTGAGCAAGTACGGAGGCTCGCTGGTCAGAACAGTGGCGCTGAAGCCAAGTTGTGGCGAAGTAGGACAAAACAGCATGCCTCACTAGCCCTGGATTAAACTACAAAAGAAGGATACTGCGTGAATGCTCTGTACTGTAGAGGAAACAACTACGTATAAGACTTTGTACCTGCTATCCCTTGTACATAACCTTTACCAAGTTACCATTCATTAAAGACTTGAACTTTTGAACGCTGGTCTCCTTTATTGAACTGTGGAACCTATGGTCCTGGCCAACCCACACCACCAGCTACATGAAGCCTGCATACATACAAGTTTAAGTAGCAAAGATGCGTCCGACTAGTGGGCATGGCCATCCAGCCCACTAGACAGCTTCTGTCCAGGAACATTCATATCTTATATATCTCTGCTGTTCCTGTCTCAGAAACAGTACGTTTCTTGGTAGATTCAAAAATCTACAGTAAAACAGACTGACTACAGACTTTTCATTTTAGACTAGACAACTGCTTTAACCCCATTCACCACCATAGATGCATCCATACGATCGCCGCCGGGTGATCAGCTGCCTGTCTCTCATCCTCCTCTTCATCCTCAGCGGAACTAGCCTCACCATCACTCCCCAGCTCGGAAATCTGCTGCACTGCCTTGGCGAAGCGACATCACGCGCTGCTGAAGCTTACCTGTTTATTTGATATAGCTCATTATGCAGCTGAGCTGTTGAAAGGGATAAAAGAACAGACCAATGAGTGTCTCTCCCTGCTGAACCTCCAATCAGGTCTGGTTGTGTGCGATAATGGGCATAACTTGGTGGCGGCTTTAAAACTCGGCAAGCTGGTACACGTTCCATGCATGGCCCACGTGCTGAACTTGGTTGTACAGCGGTTTTTAAAAACATACCCTGACTTGCATGACCTACTTGCCAAGGTATGCTGTGTCAGTGCACATTTCCAAAAGTCATCTCAGGCTTTCACCGGTTTAGCTTCGCTGCAGCAGTGCTTTAATTTGCCTCGTCATTGACTGATTTGTGACCTGCCCACACGCTGGAATTCAACCTTCCATATGTTTGCAAGGCTTAGTGAGCAGCAGAGGGCAGTCTCTGAATTCCAGCTTCTCAATGCCCATCAGAGTAACACTCAGTCCCCACACATAACAACTGCTGAGTGGGTGTGAATCGCTGACCTATGTGAGGTTCTTCAAATCTGCACCAAGATGTGAGCGCTGATAACGCTATTATGTGCCGCTAATTATAGACCTGTCTCTAATCTTCCCTTCATCTCTAAACTCCTCGAACGCCTGGTCCACTCCCGTCTTACCCGCTATCTCTCAGATAACTCTCTTCTCAACCCTCTTCAATCTGGTTTCCGCTCTTTACACTCTACTGAAACTGCCCTCACTAAAGTCTCTAATGACCTACTAACAGCTAAATCTAATGGTCACTACTCCATGCTAATTCTCTTGAATCTCTCCGCAGCATTCGACACTGTGGATCATCAGCTCCTCCTCACTATGCTCCGCTCCATCGTCCTCAAGGACACCGTTCTCTCCTGGTTCTCCTCCTATCTCTCTGACCAATCCTGCACTGTATCTTTTGCTGGTTCCTCCTCCTCTCACCTTCCCCTTACTGTTGGGGTTCCTCAAGGATCAGTCCTAGGCCCCCTCCTCTTCTCTTTGTATACCGCCCCTATTAGACAAACAATCAGTAGATTTGGTTTCCAGTACCATCTCTATGCTGACGACACCCAATTATACACTTCTTCTCCTGTTATCACGCCGACCTTTTTAGTAAACAGCAGTGATTGTCTTACCGCTGTCTCTAACATCATGTCCTCCCTCTATCTGAAACTGAACCTGTCAAAAACTGAACTCCTCGTGTTTTCTCCCTCTATTAACCTACCTTTGCCTGACATTGCCATCTCCGTGTGCGGTTCCAACATTACTCCAAAGCAACATGCCCGCTGCCTTGGGGTCATACTTGATTCTGAGCTTTCATTCACTCCCACATCCGATCACTGGCTCGCTCTTATCTGCATCTCAAAAACATTTCTAGAATTTGCCCTTTTCTTACTTTCGACTCTGCAAAAACTCTTACTGTTTCACTTATTCATTCTCATCTGGACAATTGTAACTCTCTACTAATCGGCCTCCCTCTTACCAAACTCTCCCTGCTCCAATCTGTCCTGAATGCTGCAGCCAGGATCATATTCCTCACCAACCATTACACCGATGCCTCTACCTTGTGCCAGTCATTACACTGGTTACCCATCCACTCAAGAATACAGTACAAAACTACTACCCTCATCCACAAAGCACTCCATGGCTCAGCACCACCCTACATCTCCTCTCTGGTCTCAGTCTACCACCCCACCCGTGCCCTGGGCTCCGCTAATGACCTCAGGTTAGCATCCTCAATAATCAGAACCTCCCACTCCTGTCTCCAAGACTTTACACGTGCTGCGCCGATTCTTTGGAATGCGCTACCTAGGTTAATACGATTAATCCCCAATCCCCACAGTTTTAAGCGTGCCCTAAAAACTAATTTATTCAGATTGGCCTACCGCCTCAACACATTAACCTAACTATCCCTGTGTGGCCCATTCAAAAAAAAAAAAAAACAATCAGGTTCCTCGTATCATGTTCTCATACACTTTATGCAGTTAATAGCCCTCTGTGTCTGTACTGCTACATACTTAGGCAGTTAACTGGTTCATGCAGCTTTACCTGAATACCTGAGCCTTATACTATGGCTGGTCCGAACAACAAAAGCAATTGTTACCATCCACCTCTCGTGTCTCCCCTTTTCCTCATAGCTTGTAAGCTTGCGAGCAAGGCCCTCATTCCTCTTGGTATCTATTTGAACTGTGATTTCTGTTATGCTGTAATGTCTATTGTCTGTACAAGTCCCCTCTATAATTTGTAAAGCGCTGCGGAATATGTTGGCGCTATATAAATAAAATTATTATTGTTATTATGAGCATAACCATCCTGCTGCTGTCTATTGAAATGTTCACTGCAGAATCTTAATGAGGAATCTTTGAATGCCAAGCTATGGAGCAAGATTGTACAGTGGCTGATACCACACAACCCAGCCTCACACAGTATTCTCAGGCCACATTGGGTGATGACGAGTAACAGGATGAGGAGGAGGGTGAGGAGGATCAGGAGTTTTTGCTCTGGGCTACAGAGGGGACTCCCAATCCCAGCTTCATGCCTGTCCAGCATGGATGGCCTGAATAGGAGAAGGTTATGCGTTGTGAGAAGGAGAGGATGGTTAATGTTCTTCCTGGTGAGGATGGAGCGCCCCCAGACACAGGGCCACGAGTTCTCGGTACCGGGCCTCTCTGGTTCGGTTCTGAGGCTGTCACGGTGGCTAGACCCGGTCCGCGACCCTGCTAAGGGGCATCCAATAAAGGTGGTGCAGTCTGTCAGGGGTTCGTGACGCCACCTGTGGTGTTTGGTCAGGGTGACCGACGCTGCTGTGGGGTCCGCTGGGGTGATGGAATGGCAGCTGGATGGTATACCTTCCCACAGGTGAAGTATGTCCCCAGGGCTTCCCAGTAAGGTAGATGGTAATGGTGTAGGGTGCAGTCAATAACGAGGACACAGGGTTGCAGTCTCTTTACCTCTTTACTGAAGTCTTCAGGATCCTCAATCCAGAGCACGCTTAACAGGGCTATCTGAGACTGGCCGGTCCGATGGGCACATCCAGAGTTTCCTTCGCAGATGAAAATCGTTGCCTACCACTAGCACCTGTGTGTTGTAGTCCTACCCTGCTGAGCATTCGGAATAGTCCTCACAACTGCTGTTCTCGTTTGTTCGTTCTCTACAGCTCTCTCTCTCTCTTTGGTTCCAGATGTTACTACTTTCTCGTCCCCCAGGAATGTTATGGCTAGGACGCACCCGTATGACGGGAAGGCTCGGAGCTCTTCCGGGACCCTAGAGACGCCCCTCTCCACGCGTTGCCCCCTATATTTTCATAGGTGTAGTAAGGTAGACAGCCAACCTATGATTAACTGTCCTGCGGAGTTCGAAGTAAGGCCTAGAGTCAGTTACTCCCGCGGTGTTCCGGCCACCGGCTACGCGCCTCAGTAGGATCTTGCCTCGGTCTCACGGCACGACTCCTACTGGTACTCCTTTGTGCTTGATCTCGTTTACACTGTTCCACAATATCCTTCCCTTCGTGTCTCTCTCTTGGATACCGCCGCGGGGTGTGCAGGCGCGGTTCCGTTACGTTCTGCTCTGTTCGCTAGGCACCTGCCAGGATCCCACGCCTGAAAGGGACCCCCTGTGTCTTCTCCCTGCAACACCCCCTGCCACAGGATGTTGCCTGAATCCAACCCAGTCAGCTTCTGACTAACTTCCTCCTCAACCCCTAGTTTTACCAGTGTGAGGAGTGGCCCAATAAAGCCTTTTTCTCCCCCTAGTGGCCGGAGTGTGAAGTGTAATGTGTGCTGGTGATACCTGGTCAGGAGAACTCCTTTAGTGCCATCAGACGTACCATCACTCCCCTTAGTGGCAGAGCGTCATACTGCAACGACCAGGTCTCTGGGGCGCTGCAAGGACACTGAACGTTTGACTCTTTGTAGTCTGTCACACATGGCAGAGTTCATGTCCAGATGCCTTTGCCAACACCCTCGCGTGAAAGACATTTTGTCCACCATGAAATACTGGTTGTGCACCTTTCTTGATCCACGGTGCAAGGAGAAATTTGCTTCTCTGTCAGAGACTAACATGCAATTTTCAGTGCTTGCATGCCATAGTGTAAGACTTGCTCAAAAGATTAGCCTCAGACAATGCTGGTGGCAGAGGTACCGACTCTTTTCATCCACAATGATTACAGGGGAGGGCCATGCATACCAGGTGCAACTCAGGGAGGAGGGAAATGTCCGCCAACTGGGCCATTTTCATGAGACTGTCCCATCAGCAAGGGCTATCTGTGACGAGGAGGAAGACGTTGACCAAGATGGTGAATGACTATTTCAATGACCATATCAGCATACTTCCTTATTCTTCAGTGTCCTTCAACTATTGGTTGTGCCCTTCAACTATTGGTTGTCCAAGTTGCACACTTGCCCTGACCTCTCCCTTTATGCCTTGGAGGTGCTGCCATGCCCTGCCATGAGTGTGTTGTCTGAGCAGATTTTTAGTTCAGCCGGTGCGATCATAACAGATAAGCGCACACGCCTGTCATCGGATAATGCAGACAGGCTGACTCTTCTAAAATTGAACAAGGGCAGAATTTCCTCCAAATTTGTAAGCCCCAAGGATGACTGCAACATTATGTAAATGCAGGCCAATTTCTATTTTAAAAGTGGTCTTAACATCCATCACTTACCATCCAAAACCATTTTGTTCAGGAAATCACCTCCTCCTGCTTCTGCAACAAGTACTTAGTGTTTATCTATGTGTATCCCCCTTGGGTAATGTTTTGTACTTTTTGAAACCTTTGCACATTGTGAAATGGTGAAACTTGTACTCTATATCTCTACCTCTTGTGATAACTGCTAAGTGTATTGTGATGTGCCCATCATGGCGTCTTTCAGCGTGTATGATATAGACCCCTTGGCTAATTTTTTTAAACCTTTGCACATTGTGCAATGATGAAACTTGTACTCTCTAAGTCTAATGTGATGTCCCCATCACGGTGTCTTTCAGTTGGTCTGATACAGACCCCTTGGGGTAATTTTTTGAAACCTTTGGACATTGAGCAAAGGTCAAATTTCTACTCTCAATCTCTATATATTATACTAGCTACTGAACCCGTTCTACGCCCGGGTGGCGAGCATTTATATTGGTATATGGTCTCCATCCTGGTATGTGCTGCTCCATCCTGCGTCCCAATCCTGTCATGTGCTGCACCCATCCTGCGCCCCCATCCTGTCATGTGCTGCACCCATCCTGCGTCCCCATCCTGTCATGTGCTGCACCCATCCTGCGTCCCCATCCTGTCATGTGCTGCACCCATCCTGCGCCCCCATCCTGTCATGTGCTGCACCCATCCTGCGTCCCCATCCTGGTATGTGCTGCACCCATCCTGCATCCCCATCCTGCGTCCCCATCCTGTCATGTGCTGCACCCATCCTGCGTCCCCATCCTGCGTCCCCATCCTGGTATGTGCTGCACCCATCCTGCGTCCCCATCCTGTCATGTGCTGCACCCATCCTGCGTCCCCATCCTGTCATGTGCTGCACCCATCCTGCGTCCCCACCCTGTCATGTGCTGCACCCATCCTGCGTCCCCATCCTGGTATGTGCTGCACCCATCCTGCGTCCCCATCCTGGTATGTGCTGCACCCATCCTGCGTCCCCATCCTGCGTCCCCATCCTGTCATGTGCTGCACCCATCCTGCGTCCCCATCCTGTCATGTGCTGCACCCATCCTGCGCCCCCATCCTGGTATGTGCTGCACCCATCCTGTGTCCCCATCCTGTCATGTGCTGCACCCATCCTGCGTCCCCATCCTGTCATGTGCTGCACCCATCCGGGGGCCTGAGCAGGCGGGGACACCGGCGCGCTGTGGGGGTCAGGTGCCGGTTATCGCCGCCAGCTCAGGCCCCCCAGCACTTACTATATTCACCTGTCCTCTGTTCCACCGCTGGGCGCCGCCATCTTCCCGGTCTCCTGGCTGTGACTGTTCAGTCAGAGTAGTAATTTACAATGTCCGGTGCTGGACAAAGACTATTGTGGAGTTTTCAAGAATCGTACATGAGACTTCTGCCTCTTTAAATTTGGGTCCTTCAAAACAATGGTGTTGGGGTATTGGCCAGTTTCTGTATATTTTAAGCATGTCTAAGAGACTGGATTAATATGCTCCACCGACCTATTCAGGCTGCAGCCTTACACATACATATTGGAACATGGCCATAGTCACGCTAAGGCCTTTACCTGAGCTTTGTAGCACTGCCTGTGACCTGAGTAATACACTCCAAAGACCTCGACACTCTCTTCGACATATCCTGTAATTACTCCATTGTTGCTCAAAACCATGCAAAAGATGCATTCTGCCTGCTTGTGTAGTTTCCAGAAGAAGTAAAGGTACCGTCACACTGGACGATATCGCTAGCGATCCGTGACGTTGCAGCGTCCTGGCTAGCGATATCGTCCAGTGTGACAGGCAGCAGCGATCAGAATCCTGCTGTGATATCGCTGGTCGGGGCAGAAAGGCCAGAACTTTGTTTCGTCGCTGGCTCTCCCGCTGACATCGCTGAATCGGCGTGTGTGACGCCGATTCAGCGATGTCTTCGCTGGTAACCAGGGTAAACATCGGGTTACTAAGCGCAGGGCCGCGCTTAGTAACCCGATGTTTACCCTGGTTACCATCATTAAAGTAAGAAAAACAACCACTACATACTTACCTTCCGCTGTCTGTCCTCGGCGCTCTGCTTCTCTGCTCTGGCTGTGAGCGCCGGGCAGCCGGAAAGCACAGCGGTGACGTCACCGCTCTGCTTTCCGGCCGCTGTGCTCACAGCCAGAGCAGAGAAGCAGAGCGCCGGGGACAGACAGCGGAAGGTAAGTATGAAGCGTTTGTTTTTTTTTTACTTTAACGATGGTAACCAGGGTAAACATCGGGTTACTAAGCGCGGCCCTGCGCTTAGTAACCCGATGTTTACCCTGGTTACCGGCATCGTTGGTCGCTGGAGAGCTGTCTGTGTGACAGCTCTCCAGCGACCAAACAGCGACGCTGCAGCGATCCGGATCGTTGTCGGTATCGCTGCAGCGTCGCTTAGTGTGACGGTACCTTAAGTGCGTAGGCTTGTGCAGTTTGGTCAATAGCACTCCTGCCTCTTTCCCTTGAGGAGGCTGCTTCCAAGTAAAATGAGGCTTGTACATGTTACTGACATGGGTTTCAGGTCTGACAGACTGACCACAATACAGACCCTCGATTGCATACACTGTATTCAGAATTTAATTCTAATACTTTTGGTGTCTGACAGAATCCAGTTTCCTGACACTGATCATACAGGTCTCCCAACTCCTGTATTATATTCACCTTACAGCGGCTTCATCCGCTATGACAGTTGTTCTACTGGGATACGGTGGTAAAAATGAACTGTGGACCTTACAAAACGCAGATTTCACAGCACCTGGTGGCCAACTGAAAATTAAAAGTGAGGACCACATAATGAGATGGTGGTGGTGGTGGTGGTGGCAAAATTCAAATGGGCATGTTTGAAATGACATTGTAAAGGGATGTATTCCACTATCTTCCTAACTCTTTGGCATGAGGGAGGGACCTTCCAAATATAGGAGTGACAGCTTTCCCAAAATGTATGATACAGGGCCACCTGAGGGCCCTTACCAAACTCAGGTTTCACGGGACCGTCTGACACTCTGCAAATTGTAAGCGAGGGCCGCATAATGACATGGTGTGGTGGACATGGTGGTTGTGACAGACAAAGCCCAAAATTCAAATGGGCATGTTTGAAATGGCATTGTAAAGGGATGTAGAGTATGTATCGAGTATCTTGCTAACTATTTGGCATGAGGGAGGGTCCTCACAAATGCAGGAGTAAGAGCCTTCACAAATGTTAAAGGAAAAAGTAAAGCCAAAACGCTCCGTGTGAACATATGCCAAAGAGGAGATATATATATTTTTTGTGTGTGTGTTATATACATGTAATCATGAAGAAAAAAATGTTTCGCAGCATTTTTCCTTTTAAAAAAAATGTAGGTTTGGTAGGTCTTTTTAACCCTTTAAGTTCCCAGGGTGGTTTGCACGTTAATAACCGGGCCAATTTTTACAATTCTGTCCCTTTATGAGGTTATAACTCTGAAACGCTTCAAGGAATCCTGATGATTGTTTTCTCGTGACATATTGTACTTCATAATAGTGGTACCATTTATTTGATGTTACCTGCGTTTATTTGTGCAAAAAACGGAAATTGGGTAAAATTTTGAAAATTTCACAATTTTCCAAATTTGAATTTTTATGCCCTTAAATCACATAGATATGTCACACAAAATCTATATATATAATTGTCTAAGGGTTTAATTGTCTGTCTGTCCTGGAAATCCCGCGTCGCTGATTGGTCGAGGCTGCCAGGCCTCGACCAATCAGTGACGTGTACAGTCTGCTGCGAATTCTGGAATCATCATTGTCCTCCACTGCTGTCAAGTGCCGCCATTGTGTTGTCTAAGGGTCTAATTGTCTGTCTGTCAGCGATTTTGGTGCGGGAATTAAACACCACTCACAGCGCAACATACATACATATTCTAGAATACCCGATGCGTTAGAATCGGGCTGTAAGGAGGTGAAGCACAATGAGAGTCTGGGGGTGGTTACCTTCTCGGCTCTGTGCCCGGAACCATTGAGCTGTGCTGCAGGTTCCCGAGGGGACAGACTTAGAGACTGGTACAGGAAAAAGCCAGGCAGAGAGCGGGAAAGGCACGCAGACAAGAGACAGAGCAGCGTGAGCAGAGATCAGAGCAGGGTGCAGCTGTGCTCCGGGAGAGAGAGAAATCTCCCGGTCAGAGGACAAGAACAGGGAGATTGCCCAGACAGACTGCATCTTGTGAGTACCTGAAAGCGGACTCTGCTGTGACTGGTGAGGGGCACTTTGAGACCCATGTAGAGTCATTGGCCCGTATAGAAACTGCGACCCCCTGGTGCCCGTGGTATCAGTAAAGAGACTGTGATTCCTGGTACAGAGACTGTGATTCCTGGTACAGAGACTTAACAGTGCAGAGCCCCTGATTCCTGGTACAGAGACTTAACAGTGCAGAGCCCCTGTTTCCTGCTGTGCTGTAAAGGCTAAGGGTACCGTCTCACAGTGGCACTTTGATCGCTACGACGGCACGATTCGTGACGTTCCAGCGATATACTTACGATCTCGCTGTGTCTGACACGCTCCTGCGATCAGGGACCCTGCTGAGAATCGTACGTCGTAGCAGATCATTTGAAACTTTCTTTCGTCGTCTAGTGTCCCGCTGTGGCGGCATGATCGCATGGTGTAACAAAGGTGTGCATGATATTGTATACGATGTGCGCATAGTAACCAACAGCTTCTACATCGCAAATACGTCGTGAAGTTATCGCTCCAGCGTCGTGCATTGCGAAGTGTGACCGCAGTCTACGACGCTGGAGCGATATTGGAGCGATGTTGGAGCATCACGGATCGTGCCGTCGTAGCGACCAAAGTGCCACTGTGAGACGGTACCTTAAAGACTCAGAACTTGTGCATATCTCATTAACTCCTGAAACCCCAGGCAGCCGGCTCCTAGAGACTACTCAGCCCACGGAGAACAGAGGAACGACAAGTGCCGCTGTTTCTCGGCGCCTACGTTGGAGAAGATGACCCTTCAAGCAAGTCCTCATCAGACTGATAAGTGTTCTTTTCTCACGAAAATCCTGCTTAATTCTGTTACACTGTTTGACTCCCATATTTTTGCACTGTTTTATTGCTAGTTATTTTCCATTTCTTCCTCCCTGCGAGGAGAACCTTATTACTGTTATTAAACCCCTCAACTGTTGGTCTGTCTGCTCCGTGGTGACATACTCAGTACCTGCTTATTATTACAGGGCCACCATCTAGTACTTAATAAGTAACATTTCCCACTTGTCTATTTTACATAAGCACAATTTTGGAACCAAAATTTTTTTTAGTTAGGGAGTTATAAGGGTTAAAAGTTGACCACCAATTTCTCATTTTTACAACACCATTTTATTTTAGGGACCACATCACATTTGAAGTCATTTTGAGGGGTCTATATGATAGAAAATAACCAAGTGTGACACCATTCTAAAAACTGCACCCCTCAAAGTGCTCAAAACCGCATTCAAGAAGTTTATTTACCCTTCAGATGTTTCACAGAAATTTTTGGAATGTTTAAAAAAAATGAACATTTAACTTTTTTTCACAAAAAATTTACTTCAGCTCCAATTTGTTTTATTTTACCAAGGGTAACAGGAGAATATTGACCCCAAAAGTTGTTGTACAATTTGTCCTGAGTACGCTGATACCCCATATGTGGGGGTAAACCACTGTTTGGGGCGCATGGCAGAGCTCGGAAGGGAAGGAGCGCCATTTGACTTTCAATGCAAAATTGACTGGAATTGAGATGGGACGCCATGTTGCGTTAGGAGAGCCACTGATGTGCCTAAACATTGAAACCCCCACAAGTGACACCATTTTGGAAATTAGACCCCGTAAGGAACTTATTTAGATGTGTTGTAAGAGTTTTAAACCCCCAAGTGTTTCACTACAGTTTATAACGCATAGCCGTGAAAATAAAAATTATTTTTTTTCCACAAAAATTATCTTTTAGCCCCCAGCTTTGTATTTTCCAAAGGGTAACAGGAGAAATTGGACCCAAAAAGTTGTTGTCCAAAGTACGCTGATACTCCATATGTGGGGGGAACCACCGTTTGGGCGCGTGGCAGAGCTCGGAAGGGAAGGAGAGCCATTTGGAATGCAGACTTAGATGGAATGGTCTGCAGGCGTCACATTGTGTTTGCAGAGCCGCTAATGTACCTAAACAGTAGAAACCCCCCACAAGTGACCCCATATTGGAAACTAGACTCCCCAAGAAACTTATCTAGATGTGTTGTGAGAACTTTGAACCCCCAAGTATTTCACTACAGTTTATAACGCAGAGCCGTGAAAATAAAGCATCCTTTTTTCCCCACAAAAATGTTTTTTAGCCCCCCCAATTTTTTTTTCCAAGGGTAACAAGAGAAATTTGACCACAAAAGTTGTTGTCCAATTTGTCCCGAGTACGCTGATACCTCATATGTTGTGGTAAACCCCTGTTTGGGCACACGGGAGAGCTCGGAAGGGAAGGAGCACTGTTTTACTTCTTCAACGCAGAATTGGCTGGAATTGAGATCAGATTCCATGTCGCGTTTGGAGATGTGCTTAAACAGTGGAAACCCCCAATTCTAACTGAAACCCTAACCCAAACACACCCCTAATCCCAACCACACCCCTAACCCCAACCCACCCCTAACCCTAATCCCAACCATAACCCTAATCACACCCCTAACCCTGACACAGCCCTAGCCCTAATCCCAACTGTAAATGTAATCCATACCCTAACTTTAGCCCCAACCCTAACTGTAGCCCTAACTCTAACTTTAGCCCCAACCCTAACTTTAGCCCCAGCCCTAACCCTAACATTAGCCCCAACCCTAACCCTAGCCCTAACCCTAATGGGAAAATGGAAATAAATACATTTTTTAAATGTTATTATTTTTCTCTAACTAAGGGGGTGATGAAGGGGGATTTGATTTACTATTTATAGCGGGGGTTTTAGCAGATTTTTGTGATTGGCAGCTGTCACACACTAAAAGACGCTGTTTATTGCAAAAAATAGTTTTTGCGTGTCCACATTTTGAGAGCTATGATTTTTCCATATTTTGGTCCACAGAGTCAGGTGAGGTCTTGTTTTTTGCAGGACGAGTTGACGTTTTCATTGGTATCATTTTCGGGGCACATGACATTTTTGATCGCTTTTTATTCCGATTTTTGTGAGGCAAAATGACCAAAAACCAGCTATTCATGAATTTCTTTTTTTGGGGGGGAGGGCCTTTATACCGTTCCACGTTTGGTAAAATTGATAAAGCAGTTTTATTCTCCGGGTCAGAACGATTACAGCTATACCTCATTTACAGTGGGGCAAAAAAGTATTTAGTCAGTCAGCAATAGTGCAAGTTCCACCACTTAAAAAGATGAGAGGCGTCTGTAATTTACATCATAGGTAGACCTCAACTATGGGAGACAA
Organism: Ranitomeya imitator; assembly: GCF_032444005.1. Taxonomy (NCBI): domain Eukaryota; kingdom Metazoa; phylum Chordata; class Amphibia; order Anura; family Dendrobatidae; genus Ranitomeya; species Ranitomeya imitator. The sequence goes on from NC_091284.1 coordinate 720,485,595, forward strand.
ACTGAGAAAAAAAAAATCCAGAAAATCCCATTGTCTGTTTTTTTATCATTTTTTTTTGCACATTATGGTGGAAAATAAGTATTTGGTCAGAAACAAACAATCAAGATTTCTGGCTCTCACAGACCTGTAACTTCTTCTTTAAGAGTCTCCTCTTTCCTCCACTCATTACCTGTAGTAACGGCACCTGTTTAAACTTGTTATTAGTATAAAAAGACACCTGTGCACACCCTCAAACAGTCTGACTCCAAACTCCACTATGGTGAAGACCAAAGAGCTGTCAAAGGACACCAGAAACAAAATTGTAGCCCTGCACCAGGCTGGGAAGACTGAATCTGCAATAGCCAACCAGCTTGGAGTGAAGAAATCAACAGTGGGAGCAATAATTAGAAAATGGAAGACATACAAGACCACTGATAATCTCCCTCGATCTGGGGCTCCACGTAAAATCCCACCCCGTGGGGTCAGAATGATCACAAGAACGGTGAGCAAAAATCCCAGAACCACGCGGGGTGACCTAGTGAATGAACTGCAGAGAGCTGGGACCAATGTAACAAGGCCTACCATAAGTAACACACTACGCCACCATGGACTCAGATCCTGCAGTGCCAGACGTGTCCCATTGCTTAAGCCAGTACATGTCCGGGCCCGTCTGAAGTTTGCTAGAGAGCATTTGGATGATCCAGAGGAGTTTTGGGAGAATGTCCTATGGTCTGATGAAACCAAACTAGAACTGTTTGGTAGAAACACAACTTGTCGTGTTTGGAGGAAAAAGAATACTGAGTTGCATCCATCAAACACCATACCTACTGTAAAGCATGGTGGTGGAAACATCATGCTTTGGGGCTGTTTCTCTGCAAAGGGGCCAGGACGACTGATCCGGGTACATGAAAGAATGAATGGGGCCATGTATCGTGAGATTTTGAGTGCAAACCTCCTTCCATCAGCAAGGGCATTGAAGATGAAACGTGGCTGGGTCTTTCAACATGACAATGATCCAAAGCACACCGCCAGGGCAACGAAGGAGTGGCTTCGTAAGAAGCATTTCAAGGTCCTGGAGTGGCCTAGCCAGTCTCCAGATCTCAACCCTATAGAAAACCTTTGGAGGGAGTTGAAAGTCCGTGTTGCCAAGCGAAAAGCCAAAAACATCACTGCTCTAGAGGAGATCTGCATGGAGGAATGGGCCAACATACAGTGGGGCAAAAAAGTATTTAGTCAGTCAGCAATAGTGCAAGTTCCACCACTTAAAAAGATGAGAGGCGTCTGTAATTTACATCATAGGTAGACCTCAACTATGGGAGACAAACTGAGAAAAAAAAATCCAGAAAATCACATTGTCTGTTTTTTTAACATTTTATTTGCATATTATGGTGGAAAATAAGTATTTGGTCAGAAACAAAATTTCATCTCAATACTTTGTAATATATCCTTTGTTGGCAATGACAGAGGTCAAACGTTTTCTGTAAGTCTTCACAAGGTTGCCACACACTGTTGTTGGTATGTTGGCCCATTCCTCCATGCAGATCTCCTCTAGAGCAGTGATGTTTTTGGCTTTTCGCTTGGCAACACGGACTTTCAACTCCCTCCAAAGGTTTTCTATAGGGTTGAGATCTGGAGACTGGCTAGGCCACTCCAGGACCTTGAAATGCTTCTTACGAAGCCACTCCTTCGTTGCCCTGGCGGTGTGCTTTGGATCATTGTCATGTTGAAAGACCCAGCCACGTTTCATCTTCAATGCCCTTGCTGATGGAAGGAGGTTTGCACTCAAAATCTCACGATACATGGCCCCATTCATTCTTTCATGTACCCGGATCAGTCATCCTGGCCCCTTTGCAGAGAAACAGCCCCAAATCATGATGTTTCCACCACCATGCTTTACAGTAGGTATGGTGTTTAATGGATGCAACTCAGTATTCTTTTTCCTCCAAACACGACAAGTTGTGTTTCTACCAAACAGTTCCAGTTTGGTTTCATCAGACCATAGGACATTCTCCCAAAACTCCTCTGGATCATCCAAATACTCTCTAGCAAACTTCAGACGGGCCCGGACATGTACTGGCTTAAGCAGTGGGACACGTCTGGCACTGCAGGATCTGAGTCCATGGTGGCGTAGTGTGTTACTTATGGTAGGCCTTGTTACATTGGTCCCAGCTCTCTGCAGTTCATTCACTAGGTCCCCCCGCGTGGTTCTGGGATTTTTGCTCACCGTTCTTGTGATCATTCTGACCCCACAGGGTGGGATTTTGCGTGGAGCCCCAGATCGAGGGAGATTATCAGTGGTCTTGTATGTCTTCCATTTTCTAATTATTGCTCCCACTGTTGATTTCTTCACTCCAAGCTGGTTGGCTATTGCAGATTCAGTCTTCCCAGCCTGGTGCAGGGCTACAATTTTGTTTCTGGTGTCCTTTGACAGCTCTTTGGTCTTCACCATAGTGGAGTTTGGAATCAGACTGTTTGAGGGTGTGCACAGGTGTCTTTTTACACTGATAACAAGTTTAAACAGGTGCCATTACTACAGGTAATGAGTGGAGGAAAGAGGAGACTCTTAAAGAAGAAGTTACAGGTATGTGAGAGCCAGAAATCTTGATTGTTTGTTTCTGACCAAATACTTATTTTCCACCATAATATGCAAATACAATGTTAAAAAAAACAGACAATGTGATTTTCTGGATTTTTTTTCTCAGTTTGCCTCCCATAGTTGAGGTCTACCTATGATGTAAATTACAGACGCCTCTCATCTTTTTAAGTGGTGGAACTTGCACTATTGCTGACTGACTAAATACTTTTTTGCCCCACTGTACCAACAACAGTGTGTGGCAACCTTGTGAAGACTTACAGAAAACGTTTGACCTCTGTCATTGCCAACAAAGGATATATTACAAAGTATTGAGATGAAATTTTGTTTCTTACCAGATACTTATTTTCCACCATAATATGCAAATAAAATGTTAAAAATACAGACAATGTGATTTTCTGGATTTTTTTTTCTCAGTTTGTCTCCCATAGTTGAGGTCTACCTATGATGTAAATTACAGACGCCTCTCATCTTTTTAAGTGGTGGAACTTGCACTATTGCTGACTGACTAAATACTTTTTTGCCCCACTGTATATCATTTTTATATGTTTTGGCGCTTTTATACGATACAAACTATTTTATAGAAAAAATAATTATTTTTGCATCACTTTATTCTGGAGACTGTAACTTTTTTATTTTTTTTGCTGATGATGCTGTATTATGGCTCGTTTTTTGCGGGACAAGATGACATTTTCAGCAGTACCATGGTTATTTATATCCGTCTTTTTGATCGCGTGTTATTCCACTTTTTGTTCGGCGGTATGATAATAAAGCATTGTTTTTTGCCTCGTTTTTTTTTTTTTTACGGCGTTCACTGAAGGGGTTAACTATTGGGACAGTTTTATAGGTGGGGTCGTTACGGACATGGCAATACCAAATATGTGTACTTTTATTTTTTATTATTATCATTTAGATAAAGAAATGTATTCATGGGAACAATATATTTTTTTATTTAGGAATTTTTTTTTTTTTACACATCTAATTTTTTTAACTTTATAACGTTGTCTCGGGGGGACATCACACTATAGGGTCAGAGCGCTGATCTGACTCTTTGCACAGTGATCTGACAAGCATGGCTGCAGGCTTACCAGAGCCTGCTCTGAGCAGGCGCTTGTAAGCCACCTCCCTGTAGGACCCGGAAGTAGCCCCGCGGCCATTTTAGATCCGGGGCCTGCAGGGAGGAGACGTTCGGTACAAGGTGAGCACATCGCCTTGTACCGAGGGTCTCAGGGAAGCACGCAGGGAGCCCCCTCCCTGCACGATGCTTCCCTATGCCCCTGAAACACTGCGGTCATGTTTGATCGCAGTGTTTCGGGGGTTAATGTGCCAGGAGCGGTCCATGACGTAGTGCCAGATGTCAGCTGCTATAGTCAGCTAACACCTGGCCGCGATCGGCCGCGCTCCCCCCGTGAGTGTGGCCGATTGCATATGACATACTATCCCGTCACTGGGAATTAAGTCCCAGGTCACCTCGACGGGATAGTACGTCATATGGGATTAATGGGTTAAAAATTCGTAAAACCGGTGCAATAGTCTGACAACGTTATTCCCAGATACCATATGTGAGTCAGAAAGGCATGCAGGCATCTTCTCCATGCTGTTCCCATTTAGTTTGAGCTCTTTCCCATCCATTTCAGCTTTTTTCCCATTCCCCCAGACCTGGTTGTTGGGTCCAGCAGAAAAATATTTAGCTTTCCCATTGTATTGCATTGGATTTATTATTCGATATACAAACACACAGATATTAGAAATTATTTGTGCCGATTTTCCTGAATCCGAATATTTCACTATTCGCTCATCACTAGAAATTACACAACAATTTTTATGGTCCATTTTCTCCTTTTTACTCGTTAGAATTAAAAATTTGGGACAAAAAAGAACATATTTGTGGAAAAAATGTGTTTTTTTTTTGTTTTCACGGCTCAACGTTATAAATTTCTGTGAAACTGTGCGTGCCCCTTCCCTTCCGAGCCCTGCTGTGCGCCCAAACAGTCCTTTTACCATACATATGGGGTATCGGTGTACTCAGGAGAAATTGCACAATATATTGTGTGGTCCACTTTCTCCTGTTACCATTGTGAAAATAAAGAAATTTGGAAATCAAGTCTAGGTAAGGGAGAGATCTTTTCAAAGAGGTCTTCTTTTAGAAAGATTCCACTGTATTTGAGAATAGCATTACCAAGTATTTAAATTCTCCATGTCTTTTTGATCTGCTTTACAACAATGCCAGTGCATGTGTATGTGCCCATGAGAAGAGCAGGGAGAGATAGAAGATTTTGAGGCAATTACATTTATGATATGACTAGATGGTGGCCCGATTCTAATGCATCGGGTATTCTAGAATATGCATGTCCACGTAGTATATAGCCCAGCCACGTAGTATATAGCCCAGCCACGTAGTATATTGCCCAGCCACGTAGTATATAGCACAGCCACGTAGTATATTGCCCAGCCACGTAGTATATTGCCCAGTAACATAGTATATTGCCCAGCCACGTAGTATATTGCCCAGCCACGTAGTATATAGCACAGCCACGTAGTATATTGCCCAGCCACGTAGTATATTGCCCAGTTACGTAGTATATAGCCCAGCCACGTAGTATATTGCCCAGCCACGTAGTATATATAAAAGACACGTAGTATATTGCCCAGTTACATAGTATATTGCCCAGCCACGTAGTATATTGCCCAGCCACGTAGTATATAGCACAGCCACGTAGTATATTGCCCAGCCACGTAGTATATTGCCCAGTTACGTAGTATATTGCCCAGCCACGTAGTATATTGCGCAGCCACGTAGTATATTGCCCAGCCACGTAGTATATTGCCCAGCAATAAAAAAACCACAACACGAAGGTATGGTGCGAGTCTTTAATGCCCATCATCCTTCTGGACAGACTGCTGGGACTTGTAGTTCCCAAATTTAGAACTATGGGCTGGAATATAGGACAGTAAGGTGCAAGACACAGTAGTAAGGAAGAAGCAGCCTCCAGCCCCGGGGCCTCCTCCTCCGGCCGGTGCTTCCTCTTCCCTGCTCCTTCTCAGCAAAGCAACAGCAATGTCAGCCAATCACCGGGCACCTCTCATGCTCCGGATCTCCGCCACAGCCCAGGAGAGCCCGAGACACTGGCTCCAGTACCGTGATGAGGTCACCATGTCCCCGCACCGCCCCGGGAGCCTGCGGCCGCGCTGACCGCATACATACAGGTGAGCTGACAGCGTGTGCGGCGTCTGCGGGGAGTGACGTCATCACTGGTGACACCATCACTGGCCGTGACATTATACCATGTAATGAATAGCAGGAGAGAGGGAAAACCGCGCCGTGATCGGTGATTACCGGTGATCAGTAGTGTTGAGCATTCCGATACTGCAAGTATCGGGTATCGGCCGATATTTGCGGTATCGGAATTCCGATACCGAGTTCCGATATTTTTGCGATATCGGGAATCGGGATCGGGATGAATATTCATGTGTAAAATAAAGAATAAAAATAAAAAATATGGATATACTCACCCTCGGATGCGCCCTGGTTGTAACCGCTGCAACCGGCAGCCTCCGTTCCTAAGAATGAGCGAGTGAAGGACCTGCGATGACCGTCGCGGCTTGTGATTGGTCGCGTGAGCGGTCACATGAGCGGTCACGCGACCAATCACAAGCCGCGACGTCATCGAAGGTCCTTCACCCTGCATTCTTAGGAACGGAGGCTGCCGGTTATACCGCTAAGGTCCAGGGTCCGCCGGAGGGGTGAGTATATCCATATTTTTTATTTTTATTCTTTATTTTTTACATGAATATGGATCCCAGGGCCTGAAGGAGGAGTTTCCTCTCCTTCAGACCCTGGGAACCATTCCAGGATCACTTCCGATATTTGTGTCCCATTGACTTGTATTGGTATCGGGTATCGTATCGACGATATCCGATATTTTTCGGATATCGGCCGATACAATCAGATACCGATACTTTCAAATATCGGAAGGTATCGCTCAACACTAGTGATCAGACAATGATATTAAAAATGTTGCTTGCAAAGTAAGAATGCTTGAAAAAATAGAAGTGTTAAGTGAGGGTCATATCATTTCGTATATGACGTGTTGCTACAAATATATTTTGAAATTACAATGGCTTTATGTTGGGGGTAGTTGTCTTGCTGCAGAATAAATTTGGAGCCAATCAGACGCCTGCCTGGGATTATTGCATGAGGATAAGTTTCTGCCTGTATTTCTCAGCATTGAAGACAGCTAGAAATGGTCAACTTTGAGGACGTTAGATGCAGTTTTCAGCCAAAGAAACCTGCAGCAGATGAAAGACACATCTTGCTTACCTTTCTTCAAAAAAGGAAAATGACAAGCAGTGCCATTAGATCAGAACTGGCAGAAACTAGTGGGATTCATATACTGTTCAGAGAAGTCTGGCCAGAAGCTGTCTTCATAGAAGAATTGTGAGAATTGTGGACAAAAACAACATACTTTAAAAAAAAAAAAAAAAAAAAAAACCTGTAAATTTTTATTGAAAGTTTGGGAACAAAGAAAGAAATTCCTTTTTAAAATGACAAAAGCACAAACTTTTGATTACAGGAAAACAATCAATACAAGAGAAAGGTTCAGAAGGGGATAACTAAAGAAGGGAGGGAGAGTGAAGGAGGTGAAGGAATCCTAGCCAGCAGAAAGTGGAAAGTTTGTTACTGAGAGTTGGAGGCTGTGGAAGCATGTATGTGTTGTCGTAGTAGAGCAAAAGGGGTATGATTACTGTAGTCTGCCCAAGGAGCCTATATTTTATTGAATTTATCTACCTCATCAGACAATGAGATCTCTCATACACCATGAGATCTAAACTTGTTTTTCTACAGGTTTAGGCATTGGTTTGTGTAGTAGCCAGGACAATTTTGATAAGGAAACGCCAAATGAATGAAAAAAAAAAACATTGGAACAGGGGTGCAGAAAAATGATACCCGGTGCTCTAGATTGATGAGTCAAAATTTTAAATATTTGGCTGAAAGTGACAGTAGTTTGTTTGCTGAAGGGCTGAAGAGCGGTACAATAATGAGTGTCCACAGACAACAGTGAAACATAGTGGAGGTTTCTTGCAAGGTTGGGGATACAAGGAAATTACAGTGTTTTACGAAAGTATTCACCCCCTTTGCATTTTTTGTGTTTTGCTTCCTCACAACCTGGAATTTCAGATTTTTTAGGGTTTTTATCAGTTTATGTAAAGACTAGATGGTGGCCCGATTCTAATGCATCGGGTATGCTAGAATATGTATGTATGTATGTATGTACAGTCATGGCCAAAAGTATTGACACCCCTGCAATTCTGTCAGATAATACTCATTTTCTTCCTGAAAATGATTGCAAACACAAATTATTTGGTATTATTATCCACATTTAATTTGTCTTAAATGGAAAAACACAAAAGAGAATGAAGCAAAAAGCAAAACATTGATCATTTCACACAAAACTCCAAAAATGGGCCAGACAAAAGTATTGGCACCCTCAGACTAATACTGGGTTGCTTAACCTTTAGCCCAAATAACTGCGACTAACCGCTTCCGGTAACCATAAATGAGTTTCTTACAATGCTCTGCTGGAATTTTAGAGCATTCTTCTTTGGCAAACTGCTCCAGGTCCCTGATATTTGAAGGGTGCCTTCTCCAAACTGCCATTTTTAGATCTCTCCACAGGTGTTCTATGGGATTCAGGTCTGGACTCATTGCTGGCCACCTTAGAAGTCTCCAGTGCTTTCTCTCAAACCATTTTCTAGTGCTTTTTGAAGTGTGTTTTGGGTCATTGTCCTGCTGGAAGACCCATGACCTCTGAGGGAGACCCAGCTTTCTCACACTGGGCCCTACATTATGCTGCAAAATTTGTTGGTAGTCTTCAGACTTCATAAGCCATGCACACGGTCAAGCAGTCCAGTGCCAGAGGCAGCAAAGCAACCCCAAAACATCAGGGAACCTCCCCCATGTTTGACTGTAGGGACCGTGTTCTTTTCTTTGAATGCCTCTTTTTTTCTCCTGTAAACTCTATGTTGATGCCTTTGCCCAAAAAGCTCTACATTTGTCTCATCTGACCAGAGAACATTTTTCCAAAACATTTTAGGCTTTTTCAGGTAAGTTTTGGCAAACTCCAGCCTGGCTTTTTTGTGTCTCGGGGTAAGAAGTGGGGTCTTCCTGGGTCTCCTACCATACAGTCCCTTTTCATTCAGACGCCGACGGATAGTACGGATTGACACTGTTGTACCCTCGGACTGCAGGGCAGCTTGAACTTGTTTGGATGTTAGTCGAGGTTCTTTATCCAACATCCGCACAATCTTGCGTTGAAATCTCTTGTCAATTTTTCTTTTCCGTCCACATCTAGGGAGGTTAGCCACAGTGCCATGGGCTGTAAACTTCTTGATGACACTGCGCACGGTAGACACAGGAACATTCAGGTCTTTGGAGATGGACTTGTAGCCTTGAGATTGCTCATGCTTCCTCACAATTTGGTTTCTCAAGTCCTCAGACAGTTATTTGGTCTTCTTTCTTTTCTCCAAGCTCAATGTGGTACACACAAGGACACAGGACAGAGGTTGAGTCAACTTTAATCCATGTCAACTGGCTGCAAGTGTGATTTAGTTATTGCCAACACCTGTTAGGTGCCACAGGTAAAGGTACCGTCTCACAGTGGCACTTTGGTTGCTACAACGGCACGATCCGTGACGCTCCAGAATCGCTCCATTATCGCTCCAGCGTCATAGACTGCGGTCACACTTCGCAATGCACGATGCTGGAGCGATAATTTCATGACGTATTTGCGATGTAGAAGCTGTTGGTTACTATGCGCACATCGTATACAATATAGTGCACACCTTTGTTACACGATGCGATCATGCCGCCACAGCGGGACACTTGACGACGAAAGAAAGTTTCAAACGATCTGCTACGATGTACGATTCTCAGCGGGGTCCCTGATGGCAGTAGCGTGTCAGACACAGCGAGATCGTAAGGATATCGCTGGAACGTCACGGATCGTGCCGTCGTAGCGACCAAAGTGCCACTGTGAGACGGTACCCTAAGTTATAAGTGCTGTTAATTACACAAATTAGAGAAGCATCACATGATTTTTCGAACAGTGCCAATACTTTTGTCCACCCCTTTTTTATGTTTGGCGTGGAATTATATCCAATTTGGCTTCAGGACAATTCTTTTTGTGTTTTTTCATTTAAGACAAATTAAATGAAGATAATAATACCAAATAATTTGTGTTTGCAATCATTTTCAGGAGGAAAATTAGTATTATCTGACAAATTTGCAGGGGTGTCAATACTTTTGGTCATGACTGTATGTATGTATATACTGTAGCAGCCACATAGTATATAGCACAGGCCACGTAGTATATAGCAGCCATGTAGTATATAGCAGACAAATACGACATGGCCTGTGCTATATACTATGTGGCTGCTATATACCACAGAGTCCTGGTCGTTGCAGTAATGTTATTCTTCCACCAGGGGGAGTGATGTTACATCTGAAGGCAATGAAGGAGATCTTCTGTCCAGGTATCACAACCACAAAACACACTTCACACTCCAGTCCGCCAGGGGGAGTCATGCTTCTATCTATTAGAGCACTCCTCATACTTAGGTAAAACTGGTGGGTTGGTTATGAAGTTAGGCAGAAGCTGACTGGGCTTCACCCAGGCAGAAGCTGACTGTGCTTCACCCAGACAGAAGCTGACTGGAGGGAGTAGGAGATAGTCAGTGAGTCCCGATCGAGTTTGGCAAAGGCTGGTTGGAGTAAGTTCCAGCCAGCTCCAGACTGCGGCCTCTGGAAGACGAAGGTACACGGAGGTGCGCCTGCATCCCATGCGGCAGCATCCTAAGAAAGGACACGAAAGGAATTATGTTGCAGTGAGTGAGCAACAAAGTCATAGCAACAGGAGAGGAACATCAGAGGTAGACCAGCTAGATGCAGGCTGCCTCCATCTGAAGCGCACTACCGGTAGCCTGAACACCAAGGGAGTAAGGATCTCTATGCCGTTACTTCAGAGACTGGCAGGACAGTTGATTCCACGTTGGCTACCCGACCATATACCCAGGAGGCAGGGTGGCAACTTGGGGCCGGGGCGCCTCTAGGGTCCCTATAAAAAGCCTCAGGCCACCAGTCATACGGGTTTGTCCTATCCGTCAGGGGGACAGAGAGAAGAGACTTAACATCTACAATAGTTGTGAGGACCTTACCGAGTTGCTCAGCAGGGAGGGACTACAACGCCCAGGCGCTAGAGGAAGGCTACTGATTTCCACCTGGATAAGGGGACTCTGGATTTGCCTTCAGACCGGCTGGACTCTGCCTACCCTGTGGTCCCTACCCTGGACTGTGGATGCTGAAGCCTTCAGTAAAGGTAAAGAGACTGCAACCTTGTGTCCTCATTATTCACTGCGCCTTACATCATCCACACTCTGGGAAGCCCTGGGGACATACTTCACCTGTGGGAAGGTATACCATCTAGCTGCCATAACATCACCCCAGTGGACCCCTAAGCAGCGTCGGTCACCCTGACTGAATAACACAGGTGGCGTCACAAACATTATCCCTTTAAAGACCTTTCCCCCACTACATCAACGGACCTCCCAAGGGCCACAGGCCGGGTCAGCCACCGTGACATCCCCACCGAGAACCGAAGGACCCGGTACCAAGTACCCCACGATCCTTGGGGGCGCTCCAACTTGGCTAACGAGCAGAATCCACTTAAGCCTGAAAAATCGGGTCATGTGCGCCTAAGAACTGTGGCAGAATCATATTTGAACTGTTTGTGCTAAAGACTGTATCGCCAAAAGACCGCCAAAAATTCCTGCCAAAACTGCCATTGAACAGTGGAAAAGTTAAGTTTCAGCTCACCCCCATCAGCAAATCCATGAGAGTCCACAGGAACATCCGAGCAAGGAAAACGCCAAATTTTTGCTGTGGACAAAGAGCACCATGCGTGCTCGAAACGCGTTCAGCTAACTTATGGCTTCTTTTCTGGAATAGTTGTGCAGCTACTTGTAAGCAGCTTTTTCCGAATTTTAAATTTGTGGAAATAAAATTGATGACTTCTACTCCGGAGCTGGATTTTTTTCTTACTTACAAAACTGCCATTACAGTGCCATGCGGCATGCAGGAGGAGTGGGGCGTGTCATCGTGGGCGTAGCCTGGAAGAACGGCGCGAAAATGGAGCCAGCCCCTCACAGATACTACTACATCAGAAATATATGCCCATCAACCAAAGGAATCCACCTTCTAGTCTTGGATGGTGGAGGAAGAAGGAACCGCTCTCCAGAAGAGGAGGAGGGGGAGAATACCCGCAGTGCTGTCCATCAATCAGAAGCCGAAGAGGCCCCGCCGCCTTGTATGAACCCGGAGGTTCTCGGCACGGAAGTCGAGGAGCTGTGCCGCCAGCTCCAGAAATTTTGGTACCGCGCAGCTGGCAGCATCCAGGAGCAGTAGCACAGCCTGCCGACGGAGCCGCCATCTGCAGTGGAGGAGACCACATCATCCACCATCCACACTCTGGGAAGCCCTGGGGACATACTTCACCTGTGGGAAGGTATACCATCTAGCTGCCATAACATCACCCCAGCGGACGCCTAAGCAGCGTCTGTCACCCTGACCGAATACCACAGGTGGCATCACGTCCCTTTAAAGACCTTTCCCCCACTACATCAACGGACTTCCCAAGGGCCACGGGCCGGGTCAGCCACCGTGACATCCCCACCGAGAACCGAAGGACCCGGTACCGAGTGCCCCACAACCCTTGGGGGCGCTCCACATACATACATATTGTAGAATACCCGATGCGTTAATACAGGCCACGCAATATATAACAGTGGCCACGCAGTATATAACACAGCCCACGCACTATATAGCAGCCACGCAGTATATAACACAGCCCACGCACTATATAGCAGCCACGCAGTATATAACACAAGCGACGTAGTATATAACAGGCCATGCAGTATATAACACAGGCTACGCAGTATATAACACTGGCCATGTAATATATAGCACAGCACACGCAGTATATAACACTGGCCACGTAGTATATAGCAGCCACGTGGTATATTACACAGCCCACACAGTATATAACACTGGCCATGTAATATATAACACTGCCCACGCAGTATATAACACTGGCCACATAATTTATAACACAGCCCATGCAGTATATAGCACAGCCACATAATATATAGCACAGCACACGCAGTATATAACACTGGCCAGGTAGTATATAGCAGCCACGCAGTATATTACACAGCCCACGCAGTATATAACACTGGCCACGTAATATATAACACAGCCCATGCAGTATATAACACTGGCCACGTAATATATAGCACAGCCCACGCAGTACATAACACAGCCCACATAGTATCTAACACTGGCCAGTAGTATATAGCAGCCACGCGGTATATTATGCAGCCCACGTAGTATATAGCAGTGTGGGTACCATATCCCTGTTAACAAAAATAATTAAAATAAAAAATAGTTATATGTATACTCACCTGCCGGGATCCAATCCAGCGAGGCTCTGGCAATGAGCACGTGGCTGCCGCCATCTTCCGTTCCCAGAATGCATTGCGAAATTACCCACATGACTTAGCGGTCTCGTGAGACCGCTAAGTCTTCTGGGTAATTTCGCAATGCATGTCTGGGAATGGAAGATGGTGGCAGCCGTGTGCGGCTCGGCGGACTACAGAGTGTGAGAATAGCAGGTTGTTTGTTTTTTTATTATTTTTAACAGTACATTTTACAATAGTAAAAAGTTAGGGACACACAGGGTTAATAGCAGCGATAACGGAGTGCGTTACCCGCAGCATAACACGGTCTGTTACCGCTGGCATTAACCCTGTGTGAGCGGTGACTGGAAGGGAGTATGCGGGCGCCGGGCACTGACTGCGGGGAGTAGGGAGGGACTAATCGGACTGTGACCATCACTGATTGGTCGCGGCAGCCATGACAGGCAGCTGGCGAAACCAATCAGCGACGTGGGATTTCCGTTACGGAAGTTGAGGACAGAAAGAAAGAAGTACCCCTTAGACAATTATATATATACTAGATAGTGGCCCGATTCTAACGCATCGGGTATTCTAGAATATGCATGCCCACGTAGGATATTGCCCAGCGACGTAGTATATTGCACAGACACGTAATATACAGCACAGCCACATAGTATATTGCCCAGACACGTAGTATACAGCACAGCCACGTAGTATATTGCCCAGCCACGTAATATATTGCCTAGTCACGTAGTATATTGCCCAGCTGCGTAGTATATTGCCCAGCTACGTAGTATATTGCCCAGCCACGTAGTATATTGCCCAGCCACGTAGTATAGAGCACAGAGCCACGTAGTATACTGCCCAGTCACGTAGTATATAGCCCAGCCCACGCAGTATATAACAGTGGCCACGTAATATATAGCACAGCCCACGGAGTATATCACACAGCCCACACAGTATATAACACTGCCTATGTAGTATACAGCACAGAGCCACGCGGTATCTAACACAGCCCACGTAGTATACAGCAGTGTGGGCACCATATCCCTGTTAAAAAAGAATAAATAAATAAGTAAAATAAAAAAGTTACATACTCACCTCGTGGGGTCTAGCGGAGCTCCGGCGATAGGCGCGTGGCTTCCGCCATCTTCCGTTCCCAGGATGCATTGCGAGATTACCCAGATGACTTAACGGTCTCGCGAGACCGCTAAGTCTTCTGGGTAATTTTGCAATGCATCGCGATTCGCCGGGAACGGAGGATGGCGGCCGGCTCTGCGGACAACGGAGGGTGAGTATAGCAGGTTTTTGTTTTTTTATTATTTTTAACATTACATTTTTTACTATTGATGCTGCATACACAGCACCAATAGTAAAAAGTTGGGAACACACAGGGTTAATAGCGGCGGTAACGGAGTGCGTTACCCATGGCATAACGCGGTCCGTTACCGAATTAACCCTGTGTTAGCGCTTAGCGGTGACCAGAGGGGAGTATGCGGGCGGCGGGCAGTGACTGCGGGGAGTAAGAAGCGGCCATTTTCTTCCGGACTGTGCTCGTCGCTGATTGGTCGTGGCTGTTTTGCGGCGACCAATCAGCGATTTGGATTTCCATGATAGACAGAGGCCGCAACCAATGAATATCCGTGACAGACAGAAGGACAGACAGACGGAAGTGACCCTTAGACAATTATATAGTAGATAGAAATGCCAAAAGTCAGTACTTTGTAGAGTCTCCTTTTTCTGCAATTATACCTACAAGTCTCTTTGCATATGCCTCTATGCACTTTCCTCATCTTACCACAGGGATTTTTGCCCATTCCTTAAGGCAACACTGCTCCAGCTTCTTCAAGTTAGATGGTTTCCTCTGGTGATCAGCAATCTTTAAGTCTGACCACATATTCTCAATTGGATTAAGGTCTGGGATTTGACTAGGCCACTGCTGAACATTTACATGTTTCGTTTCCCCTTAAAGGGAACCTGTCACCTGACTTTGGCGGGACTGGTTTTCGGTCATATGGGTGGAGTTTTTGGGTGTTTGATTCACCCTTTCCTTACCCGCTGGCTGCATGCTGGCCGCAATTTTGGATTGAAGTTCATTCTCTGTCCTCCATAGTACACGCCTGCACAAGGCAATCTTGCCTTGCGCAGGTGTGTACTACGGAGGTCAGAGAATGAACTTCAATCCAATATTGCAGCCAGCATGCAGCCAGCGGGTAAGGAAAGGGTGAATCAAACACCCGAAAACTCCGCTCATATGACCGAAAACCGGTCCTGCCAAACTCAGGTGACGGGTTCCCTTTAAACCAATCAAGTGTTTGCTTTAGCAGTATGCTTTGAATCATTGTCTTTTTGGAAGGTGAATCTTAGTCTCAAATACCTGACGGACTGAAACAGGTTTTGCTCAAGAATATCCCTGTATTTCACCCCATCCAGCTTTCCCTCAACTTGGACCATTTTCCCTGTCCCTGCTGCCAAAAAACATCACCATAGAATTATGCTACCACCACGTTTCACTGTGGGGATGGTGTTCTTGGAGTGCTGAGCTGTATTGGTTTGGCGACAGACAGTGTTTACCTTGTTAAAAGTTAAATTTTGGTCTCATCTGACATCACATTCCTACATACATTTGGGGAGTCTCCCATATGTCTTTTGGCAAACTGAAAAATAACCTTACAATTTTTGTGTGTCAGTAAAGGCTTTTTCTGCCCACTCTTCCATAAAGGCCACCTCTAAGGAGTGTGCCTCTGTGATGAGGCAGAACACAGCACAGGAGAAGAGCAGTAAAATGCCTGCTCCAGTCTGACAGAGACTTTGCACACTGGCCAGTTGCAGAGTCTCACTCCTGCAGTGTGCAGTGCTGTCTGACCTGATGATGGAACTTTTCCAAGGCTGCAGTTTTTCTTCATTCTGTGCAAGCTCGGATTGGCTCAGGCACACTGGGTCCTAGTGCCCACCTTGCATTTCACTCAGACGCTTCCTGGTCCTGCCTGCAAACTTCATCAGTAAGTGAGGATGACATTTATTAGGGTTACTAAATTCAGATATGTCATGGTCACTGTGGGGGGAATGTGAGAGGATGAGTGGTATTGTGGGGGCTGAAGTGGGAGAGATGGGATAGGGCACTGGGGGTGAATGTGAGGCCATTGGGGTATTGTGGGGGCTGAAGTGGGGGAGGGGGGCAGGGCAACTGGCAGTAAATATGAGACCATGTGGTTATTGTGGAGGCTGAGGTGGGGGAGGGGGGACAATGGGGGTATTGTGGGAGTTGAAATTGGGAGGGGGACAGGGCATTGGGGGGGTGAATGTGAGACCATGGGGGTATTGTGGGGACTGAAGTGGAGGTAGGTCAGGGGGGAAAGAGTGCTGGGAGGCTGATTATTATACTGTTTTAATATGAGATTATATGCACTCCATCACATGTAATAGTTGCTGTCTGGGGAGGCTGGAGACAGGGAGGTAGGGGGCTTTTTATACTTACCAGCTGGGTCTTTTAGAAGTATTAGTATAACAAGCCCCATATAGTAACCATGAGTTGCATCACATTTAAAGGACCACTCCAGCATTTTTTTTTATTTCAACGCTGGAGTGGTGCTTAAAATACAAGACCCCTGCCCCCTATCTGATACTCACCTTCTGGCGTTTTCATCTGTTTTCGCCACCGCTCAGCTCCATCTCCTGCAGTTTGTGACCTGTCTGCTGCTCCAGTGGTGGCAGAAGGAACTTTTATGCAATCCTAAAAAGACGGACACCGCCGGATCACAGGTCCTATGGCATCCACAGTGCCTCCATCTGCCTCAATATAGGGAATCTTCTGCCAGGGATTCCGTTTGAATCACATTATTTCAGAGATTTACACAGAAACCCCGGTTTAAGTGCTCAGGGCAGAGCGCAAGATAAATGTGCGCTGAGACTTACTGCAGTCATTGGGAGGCAGAATGAACAAAACAGCAGGTGAATTTGTTTTATCTATTTTTTATGCTGTTCCTTGTGGGGTATAAGTGATTAGGCAACTTTATTCTTCGGGTCGGTGCGGTTACAGCGATACCAGATTTATATTGGGTTTTTATGTTTGACTGCGAGCACACACTAAAAACCGCATTTTATTGCGCATCACCATATTTTGAGAGCTATAATTTTTCCATATTTCAGACCACAGAGTCATGTGAGGGCTTGTATTTTGTTGCATTTTGCGTGACGAGTTAACGTTTTTATTGGTACCATTTTCAGACACATGACATTTTTTGATCACTTTCTATTCTGATTTTTGGGAGGCAGAATGAACAAAAGCCAGCAATTCAGGAATTGTTTTAGGGGGGTTTTATGTCATTGCGTGTGTGGTAAAATTGATAAGGCAGTTTTATTCTTCGGGTCAATACGATTACAGAGATACCCCATTTTTATTTTTTTTTTACGTTTTGGGGCTTTTACACAAAAACTATTTTATAGAAAAAATTATTATTTTTGCATTGTTTTATTCTTAGCGCAATAACTTTTATTTTTCTGCTGATGGAGCTGTATGATGGCTTTTTTTTTACATTTTCAGCGGTAGCATGTTTATATTTGTCTTTTTGATCATGTTTTATTCGACCTTTTGGTCGGCGGTATGATGATAAAGCATTGTTTTTTTGCCTTGTTTTTTATTTTATTTTTTTATGGTGTTCACTAAAGAGGTTAACTAGTGGAATAGTTTCATAGGTTGGGTCATTCCGTACACGGCAATACCAAATAGTTGTGCTTTTATTGTTTATATTTTTTTCCCATAAAAATATTTATTTATTGGTACAATATAGTTTGTAAAAATATCTAAAAAAAAAAAAATCAATTTTTAAAAAAACTTTTTTTTTACTTTCTTTATCTTTTTTTTTTACTTTGTCCCACTATTGGACTTTCATTTTTGGGGCTGCAGTACATAAGGTGGTTAG
This sequence comes from Ranitomeya imitator, assembly GCF_032444005.1. Lineage (NCBI taxonomy): Eukaryota > Metazoa > Chordata > Amphibia > Anura > Dendrobatidae > Ranitomeya > Ranitomeya imitator. The sequence goes on from NC_091284.1 coordinate 720,503,598, forward strand.
CATATATGTATGGGGATGCAGTAGCATCCCTATGATATGCAAACTATCAGCTCTGTACTGACAAAGTTGCTGATCATGCTCTGAGCATGATCTAGCAATTTGCTAGCTCTGCTGACCCTGATGTCATTATGATGACATCGGGTCGCCATGGCAATGCTCGGGACCCTGCATAATGTTGCGGGGTCTCTGATCCAAGGGCAGAAGGGCTGTCTTCCGTCTGCCTGCTGCGATTTCGGGTTAAAGTGCCAGTTGTCAGAATCAGGTGACACCCGGCAGCGATCGTGCGCGCACAGCCAATAGTTAATAAGGCCCAGGTCACAGGGTCATATGCATACGTCTCAGTTGGGAAAAAGGTTAAAAGCCACCCTTTCCAATAGGGAGATGCATAAGCAACATTAAATCATTAGGTAGTGTGGTAGTCTACTGGTGAGTCGTGATGTCCCTTGGTCTTGGTGTGGCCAGTGTCCTGAACCCGAAGTCCCTGGTTCTTGTGAGGCCAGTCCTGTACCCATAGTTCCTGGTCATTGCGTGACCAGTCTTGACACGAACCCTTGGTCCCTGTACTGCCAGTGCCTCTACCTCGTCCCCCAGTGCGTATGAGCCATATGTGCCACCTGCGTGCATAACAGAGGAAAATTGATTCCAGCATCTAAATAAGGCCGGGGTCACACTTATTACTGCAATGCGAGAAACTCGCGAGAGTCTCTCGCCTCAATACCCGACACTGCCGCTGGCGGTTCAGATCGGAGCATTCAGCTGCATAGAAATACATGTAGCTGCACACTCCAGGCCTGAGTGCCGGCGAGTTTCTCGCATTGCAGTTGCAAGTGTGAACCTGGCCTAAGAAAAGGTCCTATACAGTCAGCATTGTCAGATTGTGGAATGCCCGACCCAAAGAGGTAGTATTGGCAGATATTATATTAACATTTTAAAAAATGGCTAGATGCTTTTCTCACAACAAATGGTGTAGGTACTAACGAATCTAGCAACAGAAAATGTATACCTTTCATATTACAGCAATGAGGGAGGACGGGTAGCACAGAAGAGCTGACAGCACTGTGAGAGAGCTGCTAGAAGTGTTTATAACAAGACAAAGCTCAGCTCTGCTGTACTGCCCTCCCTCCAGTTATTGCTGAGATGAACGCTGAAGATGTGTTAGTAACCACTGGTGATGAGCGCAAGTGCTCGTTACTCAAGGTTGCCTAGGGTAATCAAGTATGCACAGAGAATCGCGGCTGCTCGAGTGATATGTTCCAGTCCCTGCAGCCTGCATGTTTCGTGGCTGTTATACAGCCGCAAAACATGCGGGGTTTGCCTGACAAACATGGGTAATCCTTGCATAGGAAACTCAATAGCAAAGCCAGAAAAACAGAACTATAAATCCTCCAAAAATTCAAGGGTTAATACAGCAAAAAAGGGGCAGCAGTGTTTACCTGCCCAGGGCTCAGAAGTAATGCACTCTCAGGATGCAGAAAACCCATCTAGTAAAGAAGGCGGCAACACAGATGCTAAATACTGATGAGACAACATACTAGTTGTCTAACAGGGGTGAAACATGCGGGCGCGGGGACTGGAACATGTCATCCAAGCACCTCAGACAAACTCGAGTAATGAGCACTTGCGATCGACTCTAGTAAGAACACTTATCTCTTCTCTGCTTTACATTGACATCACACAGCTCTGCAATGAGAGCAGACTTTCTGGCATTACATATTTCACACAAGCTTATTGTGTGGTCATGGTTTTACTTTTTTTCCCTTGTATGTTGCTACATGCTTATGATTTGTCATCATCATGCAGGGTAAAAAGTACATGACCCTAGAGACACAGCTCTGGTAATGCCCAGTCGAGCTGATCACAAATCATAACAAACTTTACAAGCTAAGGCCAGGTTCACATTTCGTTTTAGCGGTCCGTTAGACGGACTGCGTTACACCGTGGCATAACGCGGTGTAATGCAGTCCGTTAACGCCGCCATTAAGCCCTATAGCGGACGCATCCCTAGCGCACGCCCACAATGGGCGTGCGCTAGCCATGTTTCGTCATTGAGTGACGGACCCTGGAACGCGGGCTGCAGCGTTTCCGGGTCCGTCACTGCTAGCGCAGATAGAGCATCTGCTAGCTCTGTCTGCGCTAGCGGTAGGACAAGTCGGCACTTGCGTTAACAGCAGCCCGTTAACGCATGTGGTGAACGGGCTGCTGTTAACGCAATGTGAACCTAGCTTAATATCTCCAAAACAGAGAGAAGTTAAAAAATAAAAACATTGTTTTATTCAGCTTTGCAGCCACTATTCAGTGATGCAGTCACACATCCTCAAACTGATGAATGTTCCTCTTCAATGCTCAAAAGGATTTGCAGTGCTGCGGATTGCATTTTTTACCCATAGGCTTCGCTTCTGTGCTCCTATAGTGCTGATGGAATAAATGACATGTTTTCTATACTTCTTGGTGTGTATACGGGATTTCCTAATCTGAATGGTTATCTTGGAATTTTTTTTTTTTAAAAGCACAACCTATTTTTCTCTTTGTGTATGTCATATGCTAGTATTATATTGTTATCATTTCTCTATAGGTGACTTGTGCAAAACGGAAATGAAATACAGATGAAAGGATGGATTTAATTACTGTAGTATTTCTGCAGAGAGCAGGAACTTTGCTAAATCCAAGCATTTGGAATGCAGTAAGGTGTTAGCTGGTACATTGGTACTTGGCTGACACTTCTTTCAAGTTGACATTAAAATGTCAAATTCCAAAGCTATTTCTTCTTTGAAGCAGACATTAGAGACACTTTCAAAGACTGAAGAAGGAAATTTGCCCCCAATGTCTTCACAGCACAGTACAAAGAGTTCACGGCGCCCTACAAGGTGTTCTGATACTGATATTTGGGTATATACGGCACTGGAATATTTCATGTTTTTCCTTCTTACGCAGTCTATTTACAGTATACTTATCTTCAGTCCTCTAAAAAAGTAATGACTAACCTGCCTGGACAATTGGTGAACTGGTGATCAGGTAAATGGTGCCCAAGTCTCATTCATGTGTATGGGAAACAAAGGCTAGACCTTCTAAATCTGCACACACATAGCCATATTTACTCGGTGCTATCTGAGCAAGCTCGGGTGTTAACAGTATTTTTTGGCGTGCTCGAAAACTATGTTTGAGTCGCAGTGGCTGCATGTCTCGTGGCTGTTCGACATCCGCAACACATGCAGGGACTGCCTAACGAGTAGCCACGAGACATGTAGCCGCTGGGGCTGGAACATAGTATTCGAGAACGCTGAAGATATTGTGTTATCACCCGAGCACGTCCAATCATCACTAACAATGGTGAATCTTACTCTAGCCAAAATGGAGACTGTAATTGGCAGGATGTGTTCCAAGATAATTAAAAGGTAAATGTGTCTTAATAAATTTGGTGCAGTTTGATTTTGCAGGCATTTGCTATGAGCGGATGGTTATTACACTGTAAATTTGTGCAAATCTAAATGAACTCACAGAAAAGACAAATCCATTGTGAAGAAATGTCCTGAGTAGTGATAAGCGAGTGTACTCAATGCTCGGGTTTTCCCAAGCATGCTCGGGTGGTCTCCGAGTATTTGTAAGTGCTCGGAGATTTAGTTTTCGTGCCGCAGCTGAATGATTTACATCTACTAGACAGCTTGAATACATGTGGGGATTCCCTAGCAACCAGGCAACCCCCACATGTACTCAGGCTGGCTAGCAGCTATAAATCATGCAGCTACGTCAACAAAAACTAAATCTCCGAGCACTTACAAATAGGGTTGAGCGAAATGGATCGGTCATTTTCAAAAGTCGCCGACTTTTGGCACAGTCGGGTTTCATGAAACCCGACCCGATCCCTGTGTGGGGTCGGCAATGCGGTACGCGACTTTCGCGCCAAAGTCGCGTTTCAATGACGCGAAAAGCGCCATTTCTCAGCCAATCAAGGTGGACGCAGAGTATGGGCAGCGTGATGACATAGGTCCTGGTCCCCACCATCTTACAGAAGGGCATTGCAGTGATTGGCTTGCTGTCTGCGGCGTCACAGGGGCTATAAAGAGGCGTTCCCGCCGACCGCCATCTTACTGCTGCTGATCTGAGCATAGGGAGAGGTTGCTGCCGCTTCGTCAGAAGCAGGGATAGCGTTAGGCATGGTACATTAACCCCCAAACCGCCTGTGCTCTAGCGATTTCCACTGTCCAACACCACCTTTTGTTTGCAGGGACAGTGAAAGCTACATTTTTTTTCCTCAGCGCTGTAGCTCATTGGGCTGCCCTAGAAGGCTCCCTGATAGCTGCATTGCTGTGTGTACGCCGCTGTGCAAACCAACTGCTTTTTTCAAAGCACAAATCCTGTTGTTCCTTCTTTTCTGCACAGCTATCTTTTTTGTTTGTCCACACTTTTGATTTAATTTGTGCAGCAGTCCACTCCTTGTTATTGCTGCCTGCCATACCTGGCTGAGATTACTGCAGGGAGATAGTAACGGTAGGACAGTCCCTGTTTTTTTTTTTTTTTTTAATTCTCCCTGAAAAAAAATCAATAGTGGGAGATTAATCTTGGCATTTGTGCTTGAGTGCCAGTCGTGTGTGCCATCTCTCTCCAATTGTGGGGCACAGAAAGCCTAGTGTCTATAATCCTTTTTTCTTTTTTTTTTTTTTTTTTTACTTCTCCCTAAAAAAAAAGTAGTGGGAGATTAAGATTGGCATTTCTGCTAGAGTGCCAGTCCTGTGTGTGCCATCTCTCTCCAATTTTGGGGCACAGAAAGCCTAGTGTATATTACTGGCCCTGATTTCTTGGCAATTCTCCCTAACAAAAAAAAGGAGTGGGAGATTAAGATTGGCATTTCTGCTTGTGTGCCAGTCCTGTGTGCCATCTCTCTCAAATAGTGGGCAACAGAAAGCCTAGTGTCTATTTTTGGTTTTTAAATTCTCCCTGAAAAAAAAAAAATAAACAGTGGGAGAATAATATTGGCCTTTGTGCTTGTGTGCCAGTCCTGTGTGCCATCTCTCTCAAATAGTGGGCCACAGAAAGCCTAGTGTCTGTTTTGGGTTTTTAAATTCTCCCTGAAAAAAATAAATAAACAGTGGGAGATTAATATTGGCCTTTGTGCTTGTGTGCCAGTGCTGTGTGCCATCTCTCTCAAATAGTGGGCCACAGAAAGCCTAGTGTCTTTTTTGTTTTGTTTTTTGTTTTGGTTTTTAAATTCTCCCTGAAAAAAAAAAAATAAACAGTGGGAGATTAATATTGGCCTTTGTGCTTGTGTGCCAGTCCTGTGTGCCATCTCTCTCAAATAGTGGGCCACAGAAAGCCTAGTGTCTGTTTTTGGTTTTTAAATTCTCCCTGAAAAAAATAAATAAACAGTGGGAGATTAATATTGGCCTTTGTGCTTGTGTGCCAGTCCTGTGTGCCATCTCTCTCAAATAGTGGGCCACAGAAAGCCTAGTTTCTGTTTGTTTGTTTTTTTGTTTTTAAATTCTCCCTGAAAAAAAAAAAATAAACAGTGGGAGATTAATATTGGCATTGGTGCTTGAGTGACAGTCCTGCGTGTGTGGCATCTCTCTCATTTGGTGCCACAGAAAACCGAGTGTGTAACATTGTGCCTGATTTTCCTTGCAGTCTCACCCACCTATAAAGGGATATCTAAATCCTACAGAAGTTTGAGTTCACCTTGTAAGTTGTTTTACAGTAACAAATACGTTACTTTGGTTACGTTTTTAAAACAATTAGGAAGTCTGGTGGAAGAGGTTGTGGCCGTGGGCGCTCATTGCCAGCTGGTAATGATGGTAGTGGTGGTGGAGAATCAGGTGGTCGTGGGAAAAACAATATAGCACCTAAGTCTCGAGCTGTGGAGCCAGGTTCGTCGTCTGGCTACACAAGGCCTCGAACGCCCCATTTTCTGGGAGTAGGAAAACCGCTTTTAAAGCCGGAGCAGCAAGAACAAGTTTTGGCTTACCTTGCTGACTCAGCCTCTAGCTCTTTTGCCTCCTCTTCTGAAACTGGTAAATGTAAAAGCAGCGCGTCATTAGTGGATGTTCACGGTCAGGGACAGGGACAAGTCGCTTCCTTGTCCTCTTCAGCAAAAACAACAACAGAGAAGGATGCGTCAGGCGACACAACGGGTTACTCCATTGAGCTCTTTACACATACCGTCCCTGGGTTAGAAAGTGAAACAGTTAACAGGCCATGCCCATTACAAGTTGAATCGGACATGGAGTGCACTGATGCACAGCCACAGCCAGATTACTATGCTGTTCCTTTGACTCAGACCACAACATTGCCCTCGCAGTGTACTGATCCAGAATCAGACCCTGATGAGAATATGGTGCCCCGTCACGAACGCTATACCACCGACTTACACGGTGACACAGACGAAGTTGCACCCGAGATAGAAGAGGAGGTCATAGATGACCCAGTTGTTGACCCCGATTGGCAGCCATTGGGGGAACAGGGTGCTGGCGGCAGTAGTTCTGAAGCGGAGGAGGAGGGGCTGCAGCAGGCATCAACATCGCAACAGGTTCCATCTGCCGGGCCCGTATCTGGCCCAAAACGCGTGGCAAAGCCAAAACCTGTCGGAGGACAGCGTGGCCATCCGGTTAAATCTCAGTCTGCAATGCCTGAAAAGGTATCCGATGCTAGAAAGAGTGCAGTCTGGCATTTTTTTAAACAACATCCAATTGATCAGCGCAAAGTCATCTGTCAAAAATGTTCAACTACCTTAAGCAGAGGTCAGAATCTGAAAAGTCTAAATACCAGTTGCATGCATAGACATTTAACCACCATGCATTTGCAAGCCTGGACTAACTACCAAACGTCCCTTAAGGTTGTAGCACCCTCGGCCAATGAAGCTAGTCAGCAACGCAACATCCCTTCCGTCACTGTAAGGCCACCATTTTCCGCACCACCTGCAGTATCTGTGCAGGTTTCGTTGCCAGGCCAAAGCAGTCAGGGTCAGGGAATCACCAGTTTCGTAGTAGGAAACACTGTATCTAGAGCACTGGCGGCAACAATACCGTCTCCAACCGTCTCTCAGTCTGCCATGTCCACCGGCACCCCCGCTAGTTCCACGATCTCCAGCTCTCCAGTCCAGCTCACCCTACATGAGACTCTCGTTAGAAAAAGGAATTACTTAGCCTCGCATCCGCGTACACAGGGTTTGAACGCCCACATAGCTAGACTAATCTCGTTAGAGATGATGCCCTACCGGTTAGTTGAAAGTGAAGCTTTCAAAGCCCTGATGGACTACGCTGTACCACGCTACGAGCTACCCAGTCGACACTTCTTTTCCAGAAAAGCCATCCCAGCCCTCCACCAGCATGCACTCAGGCAGTCTGTGAGTACAAAGGTGCACCTGACAACAGATGCATGGACCAGTAGGCATGGCCAGGGACGTTACGTGTCCATCACGGCACACTGAGTGAATGTGGTGGATGCAGGGTCCACAGGGGACAGCAAGTTTGGGACAGTTCTGCCTAGCCCACGGTCTAGGAAACAATTGGCTGTAGCCGTTCGCACCCCTCCTCCTCGTCCTCCTGCAAAAGCGAGAGCTCGTCCACAGACCGCAGTCGCACAACCACTCCATCCGCAGCTGGCACTGTTGCACACCAGGTGTCCCATTATGGGGCAGCTACTGCCAAGCGTCAGCAGGCTGTATTGGCTATGAAGTGTTTGGGCGACAACAGACACACCGCGGAAGTTCTGTCCGAGTTCTTGCAGAAAGAAACGCAGTCGTGGCTGGGCACTGTAGATCTTGAGGCAGGCAAGGTAGTGAGTGATAACGGAAGGAATTTCATGGCTGCCATCTCCCTTTCCCAACTGAAACACATTCCTTGCCGTACTCACACCTTAAACCTGGTGGTGCAGTGCTTCCTGAAAAGTTATCTGGGGTTTTCCGACCTGCTCCTTAAAGTGCGCGGACTTTGCTCGCATATCAGCCGTTCGCCCGTACACTCCAGCCGTATGCAGATCTATCAGCGGTCTTTGAACCTTCCCCAGCATCGCCTAATCATAGACGTTGCAACAAGGTGGAACTCAACACTGCACATGCTTCAGAGACTGTGCGAACAGAGGCGTGCTGTTATGTATTTGTGGGAGGATACACATACACGGGCAGGCAGTAGGATGGCAGACATGGAGTTGTCAGGTGTGCAGTGGTCGAAGATACAAGACATGTGTCAAGTCCTTCAGTGTTTCAAGGAATGCACACGGCTGGTTAGTGCAGACAGGGCCATAATAAGCATGAGCATCCCCCTAATGCATCTGCTGATGCAAAGTTTGATGCACATAAAGGAACAGGCGTCTGCAGCAGAGGAAGAGGAAAGCCTTGATGACAGTCAGCCATTGTCTGGTCAGGGCAGTGTACAGGACGAGGTAGCGGGCGAACAGGAGGACGAGGAGGATGATGGGGATGATTATTTTTGTAATGAGGAAGCTTCTCCGGGGCCAATAGCAACTGGTGGCGTTGCAAGGCCGGGGTCAGGTTTTCTTAGGGAGACAAGTGACTTAAATGTGCCTGAAACTGCCCCTCAACCCAGCACAACTGCAGATTTTACAACTGGAACTTTGGCCCACATGGCGGATTATGCCTTACGTATCCTCAAAAGGGACACACGTATTTGTAAAATGACGGCCGATGACGATTACTGGTTGGCCTGCCTCCTTGATCCTCGCTATGAAGGCAAATTGCAAAATATTATGCCACATGAGAACCTGGAACAAATATTAGCAACCAAACAATCAACTCTTGTTGACCGTTTGATTCAGGCATTCCCAGCACACAGCACTGGTGATCGTTATCACACGAGCTGCAGGGGGCAGCAGGCCAGAGGTGTTAGGTGTACAAATCAGAAGTGGCATTGGACAGAGGGGTTTTCTGACTAGGTTGTGGAGTGATTTTGCTATGACCGCAGACAGGACAGGTACTGCAGCATCAATTCAAAGTGACAGGAGACAACATTTGTCCAGTGTGGTTACTAACTATTTTTCATCCCTTATCGACGTTCTCCCTCAACCGTCATTCCCATTTGATTACTGGGCATCCAAATTAGACACCTGGCCAGAATTGGCAGAATATGCACTGCAGGAGCTTGCTTGCCCAGCAGCTAGTGTCCTATCAGAAAGAGTATTCAGTGCTGCAGGTTCAATATTAACCGAAAAAAGGACTCGTCTGGCTACCCAAAATGTTGATGATCTAACCTTCATTAAAATGAACCACAACTGGATTTCGAATTCTTTTGCCCCACCTTGCCCGGCTGACACCTAGCTTTCCTATGAAAAGGTCTTGCTTGTGGACTGCTCTGACTGACTTTTCCAATCTCGTAATTTGCAGCAGCTGTTTGTCCAGCATACAACATGTTTACACCTCCCTAAATGGCCTAACTCCCCCCATGGGGCCGTGGTCTTGCCACTTGGCGGAAGCACCCGTGAGAGTGCCGTTTGTCTGAAGAGGTGGGTGTGCACGCTTTTGGTCGACGGCACTGCCACTGGGTCCCTCATAGTACAATAAAGTGTCTCTGGCGGTGGTGGTGCGCACCCAACGTCAGACACACCGTTGTAACATGAGGGGCCCTGGGCCTGTACCGCCGGCCACAAGAGAGTTTTCCCCCCAGCTCAAACAGTGCTCTACCACTTGCAAAATTATCTCTCACAGTTCCACCAATGTTTAGTCTATGCGCTGACATCCTTCAATGCCTGGCACCGACAATACCAATGTGTTGACATGTATGATGGTACTTAAAATAGTCAGGGGCAATGTCCTATATTTACACCAGTAAATACTTAGCGCCAAATTACTAGGTCTGAAACTCAGCAGAGGAGCCCACATTAACATCTATTTATTTTTTGTGAGTACTAACTGTCAGACACTCATTACAATTGGCCTCCGCTGACAACACCAATGCTGCCTGTGTACCCCTGCAAGAGAATTCCAAGTGTCTACAGCCCACTTTTGTTATATTAGGCCTACTATGCCTGTCTGCGGTCCCTCCTTCCAATAGTCCTCCACTGACCAGACCACTGCTGCCTGTTTACCCCTGGAACCTATTTTAAAGTGCCTACAGCCTAATTTTGTTATATTAGGCCTACTATGCCTGTCTGCGATCCCTCCTTCCACTAGTCCTCCACTGACCAGACCACTGCTGCCCGTGTACCCCTGGAACCTATTTTAAATTACATAGAGCATCCTTTTCTTAATAGTAGGCGTACAAAGTCTGTCTGCGGTCCATAATTGAAATTGTCCTCCACTGAAGAGACCAATGCTGCCTGATTACCCCTGTAACCTTTTTTAAACTGCATTGAGCCAAATTTTGTGTTTAAGTCCTACTACCTGTGTCTGTCTGCGCCACTCAATACAGCTGTCCTCCTTTTAAAAAAGCTGAGCGTCAATAGTCTGGTTTTTAGCCTATAGGAATTTGAAAACTGCATTGGGGCTACTACTACTACTTCGGTAGGGCCTACTAACGGTGTCTTCCGCTCCAAGGTGTTCTCCAGGTTGCCTCTCCATAGCTTCAAGCTTCTAGCTCTCGTTTAGTAGTTGTTGAAAACAACACTGCATTAGGCCTACAAGTTGGGTCTGGGTTGTAGAGACGGTGTCTTCCACTCCAAGGTGTTCCCCAGGTTTCCTCTCCATAGCTTCGAGCTTCTAGCTCTCGTTTAGTAGTTGTTGAAAACAACACTGCATTAGGCCTACAAGTTGGGTCTGGGTTGTAGAGACGGTGTCTTCCACTCCAAGGTGTTCCCCAGGTTTCCTCTCCATAGCTTCGAGCTTCTAGCTCTCGTTTAGTAGTTGTTGAAAACAACACTGCATTAGGCCTACAAGTTGGGTCTGGGTTGTAGAGACGGTGTCTTCCGCTCCAAGGTGTTCTCCAGGTTTCCTCTCCATTGCTTCAATCTTAAAGCTCTCGTTTAGTAGTTGTTGAAAACAACACTGCATTAGGCCTACAAGTTGGGTCTGGGTTGTAGAGACGGTGTCTTCCGCTCCAAGGTGTTCTCCAGGTTGACTCTCCATAGCTTCGAGCTTCTAGCTCTCGTTTAGTAGTTGTTGAAAACAACACTGCATTAGGCCTACAAGTTGGGTCTGGGTTGTAGAGACGGTGTCTTCCACTCCAAGGTGTTCCCCAGGTTTCCTCTCCATAGCTTCGAGCTTCTAGCTCTCATTTAGTAGTTGTTGAAAACAACACTGCATTAGGCCTACAAGTTGGGTCTAGGTTGTAGAGACGGTGTCTTCCGCTCCAAGGTGTTCTCCAGGTTTCCTCTCCATAGCTTCGAGCTTCTAGCTCTCGTTAAGTAGTTGTTGAAAACAACACTGCATTAGGCCTACAAGTTGGGTCTGGGTTGTAGAGACGGTGTCTTCCGCTCCAAGGTGTTCCCCAGGTTTCCTCTCCATAGCTTCGAGCTCTCGTTTAGTAGTTGTTGAAAACAACACTGCATTAGGCCTACAAGTTGGGTCTGGGTTGTAAAGACAGTGTCTTCCGCTCCAAGGTGTTCCCCAGGTTTCCTCTCCATAGCTTCGAGCTTCTAGCTCTCGTTTAGTAGTTGTTGAAACAACATTACATTAGGCCTACAAGTTGGGTCTGGGTCGTAGAGACGGTGTCTGCCGCTCCAAGGTGTTCTCCAGGTTGCCACATAATCGAAGCTGCATAGAGCCTATTTTGTAATTTTACGCCTACAAAGTCTTTCTGCGGTCCCTCCTTCCAATTGTCCTCCACTGAGCACACCAATGCAGACCGTGTACCCATGTAACCTTTTTTAAACCTGCGTCGAGCCAACTTTGTGGTTTAAGGCCTACTTGTAGTGTCTGGCTGCGCCACTCAATACAGCTGTCCTCTTTACAAAAAATGACCTACAATTAGCTGGTTTTCAGCCTATCGGAATTTTAAAAATGCAGTGGGCCTACTAGTTGGGATGAGGCCTTCTATCGGTGTCTGCCGCTCCTTGCTGTTCTCCTCCAGTGAACAAAGCTGTGCCGCCTGTTTACTACTGTTGCCAATTTTGAACTGCATTTAGACTACTTACTGATTTGGGCCTACTCTCTGTGTCAGCCTCTCATTCCAGTTGTCCTCCACTGAACAAAGCAATGCCCCCTGGTTAGTCCTGTTACCAATTTTGAACTGCATTTAGCCCACTTTATTCTTTGGGCCCATATCTGTTTCCCCCTCATCCTGCCCATTGCCCAGCCAGTGATAGATGAGCCTGCTGGTACATTGACCCATAACGCAACATTCCCCGTGCACGCTACACTGCAAGATTGTGACCCTGCTGAAAGTCAGGTTCCCCTTCCATACCATACCACCTTACACGGGGACAAAGAAGAAGGTGCAGATGAAGGTGCAGGTTCCTTCATCAGGTGGGGGGAGGAATACTCGTTGGCGACGTCACTGGCACAGGGCCCCTCATAGTACGCAAAAGTGTCGCTGCCGGTGGGAGGCGCCCCCGTCGTGCAAACACACCGCCGTACTTCTAGGGGCCCTGTGCCAGTGCCAACGAGTGGGCCCCCCCTGCTTGCTCAGGATCACAGCACTTGCAAAGTTGAAATACTTACCTCTCCCTGCTCCACTGCCGTGACGTGGTCCAGATTTCCTGGGCCCACTAAATACTTGAACCAGCCCTACCACAACTTTAGCCAAATGACCCCCAATTTCCAATGCCTTACTATTATTATAAGGTAAATTTAGATTGGCAAGCTTCAGTAACAAGAATGTATGTTTTTTGCCATTAAAATGGGCACTGTAGGTGTTTTCCTGGCCTCCACTCACTGCCGACTATGCTCCCCCATTGACTTGCATTGGGTTTCGTGTTTCGGTCGATCCCCGACTTTTCGCGATAATCGGCCGATTCCACTCGACTCGACTTTTGAGATAGTCGGGTTTCGCGAAACCCGACTCGACTCTAAAAAAGTCAAGGTCGCTCAACCCTACTTACAAATACTCGGAGACCACCCGAGCGGTGGTCTAGCCAAATTTCACAAGTATTAAAAGGGATCTGTCAGTAGGTTTTTGCTATGTAATCTGAAGAACGCATTAGGTAGGAGCCAGGGCCGGACAGACAAAAAAGCAGCCCTGCCACACTAATCCCACCAGCCCACATACTATAACACGTCCCACCCCCGATCAGTGGATTTTTATTCACTTACTCCAGTGGTTTGTTTTTTTCGGCACAGGAGTGGTGCTTCAAGTGTAAACCCCCAAGCCCCAGTGATATTCTCACCCTCCGGCGTCTTCCCTGCTTTTCAGCACCGTTCTGGTCCCACGACGCCATTTTGGTAACGCATCTTCTGACAGCCGGAAGTCAGAAGCTACATCACAAGCTGTCAATACAAGGTTATGAGAGCCATAACAAGGCCAGGACAAGGTTCTCAGACTTGTACTGAAAAGTTACCTCCGCGCTGCTCCATGAAACACTAGAGCTGCGAGCAGATCACGTTTCACAGGAGATGAACCAGAGCAACGCTGGAAACCTATGAAGGCAGCGGAAAGGGAGTACGAGACAGGGGGCAGTGGACTAAGGCTGGAGTCACACTAGACCGTAATACGGACAAGTGCTATGCGATAAAAAAATTGCACAGCACTCGGAATAATGTTAATCTATGGGGCAGCTCCCATTTTATGTTGTTTTCTCGGCCGTATTATACATGCGAGAGAAATCGCAGCATACTGCAATTTGCACCATATTTTGGCCGAGAATCACCACTGTAAGTCTATGGGTGCGAGAAAAACTCGCACACCACACGGACCATCAGTGTATCTTGCGAGAAATATGCAAATTGTCTCTTCAGAGAGGAAGAGGACTAGAACTCTAGTGCCACCTATTGGAAGTAGCAATCCTAACAGTCAATGTCGACCCTTTAACGAGCCTCGTCACATGACTTAGGATAAGAGCAGAACCAGATCTCAATTTGCAGATGCTGTGTTAAGGGGTACTGCCCCTCGTCAGCGCTAAGTGGAGATCTGGTTTGGCTGAGAGGCGTCTGACCGAAATCCAAGAAGAAATAAGAGAAATACGCACCTGTGTCCTATAGAAAAGCTGGTAATTGAATGCGGTGTAATGTAAAATATACACAACACACACATTTATTTTATCTATTCTATTCTAGCCTGTCAGTGTGATATGTATATTTATTGCCTTGCAAAAGTATTCGGCCCCCTTGAAGTTTTCAACCTATTCCCACATATCATGCTTCAAACATAAAGATACCAAATGTAAATTTTTGGCCAGTTTTGCATGCACAGTTCAATCGGGTAATCACACCTGTGTCTCCCTGATTTAGTTTATAGTGCCTCTGTATTATTATCAGTACCCACACCTCTGATTGTGCCGCCCTGGTGCGATGCCATCTTTGGCAACAAGTTGTTTTTAGGTGCGTCATTTTTGCCATTGTGTCATCACCATTCTTTCTTTCCAAACACTAAATTTTTTTTTTACTTGTTTTGTCTATATTTGTTCCAAAAAAAATTGTATTTTTATAATTAAGGCTGGTTTCACATTTGCGGTTTTTGCCGCTGCGTTTAAACGCATATAAATGCATGCGTTTTTCCCCCTATATTTAACATTAAAAACGCATGCGTTTTTTTGTACGCATGCGTTTTTTTGTACGCATTTGACGATGCATGCGTCGTTTCTATGCTTGCGTTTTTTTGCGGAAATGCAACATGTAGTAATTTCTAGAGGCGTTTTTTTGCCGCAAAAAAATGTATTGCTGTCTATGTAAACGCATGCGTTTTTAAGCACATGCGTTTGGTTGCGTTTTTAAACGCATGCGTTTCAATAGAAAAAAGCAAGTCTACACACTGATAAGCCACCCCCCACCATCAAGGTGATAAAGGGATCCAAACCCTAACCCTAACCCTAGGGATCCTAACCCTAGGGATCCTAACCCTACCCCTAGGGATCCCAACCCTAACCCTAGGGATCCTAACCCTACAGATCCTAACCCTAACCCTACCCCTAACCCTAGGGATCCTAACCCTAGCCAAACGCAGGAAAAAACGCATGTAAACGCGTAAAAATGCGGCTTTTTTTACCGCATACGAAAACGCATGCGTCTAAAAAACGCAGCGTTTGTACGCGTTTACATGCGTTTTAAACGCAAATGTGAAACTAACCTTAGTTCACAGTTTCTGATTTTTGGGACATTTTACTCCACAGTTCTTTGTAGGATCTATTTATAATGGGAGTTGTCCTGAGCTTATTTTGTACTCCAGCATTTTTTCCGTATGGGGACTGATTGTATGTGTTCTGGAGATGATGGTTTGTGTTAAACAATACACATTCATGGACGCGCGCGCACACACACACATATAGCAAAACACACACGTTGGAAAAGACACACACATGCACGCTCACACACATTGCAAAAGCCACACATGCACGCTCATACACATTGCAAAATACACACACATGCACGTTCACTCATATGCATGCTCAAAGACTTGAGAAAACACATACATGCATAGAAAAACACACATAGCCAGGAAACCACACATACTCTAACCTGCCATGTTTAATTTGTCAAATGCCCCCGCCCCCTGCTACTTATCTCAGCACAGCAAAAGTTGAGATGGGCAGCTGGAGAGGTTACCTGGAGTGTGCTGGCAATGGCCACAGAGGGCAGTTCTCTCACCTTGTCCTTCTGCCCTGCGCTGATACTCATCCCCCTCCTGGCTGATCGGACATCGGAGATCTGCGTGCGATCACTATAGAAGTAACACACCCTCCTCCTCTTGTGTGCCAGGAACTGTCCCCTTTCACCTCTGCATGCACATTACTGAAGTTGGACAAATCCACATGTGCATACTGTGCATCCCTAACCCCTCTCCCCCCGTGATGTGGCACCACCAGGTGCATGAAAAATTAAACAGGCTGGCCGCCACCCAAGAGGTGGCACACCATGGCCCACCGGGCAAATGCCCAGAAGGGCAGATTAGCAATCCGGGCCTGGTTGGAGATAAAACACAGATTTCAGCTATGCTGCTCTTATCAAGCTCAATGGGTTTGCTTACAGATTATTTTAGCACCAGGATCTTATCATTGCTGATACAGCAGTGCTGCATGCTAGTCTGACACACACCCTCCGGTGATATGCAGCTCACTGTCTATGGACATTGTATATACAGAGCCTGGTATGGGCGGGGACAGCTTCCTCAGGTCAGCTCAGCGTCGCCACAAGGTAAACAGACATGCTGGGTTCTTTAAAAGACGAGCCACATGTCCGTAAATGCAGGGCCGCCGGATGCGTGTTCGCACGCATAGTGGAGACGGGATTTCATAAAATCCCCTCCACTATGCTGTAACATCTGGACGCTGCAGGTTGAGCGCTACGGTTGTACGCAGCGTTCAATCCGCAGCTAATCCGGATGTAATTCGGCCCGTGGACACATACCCTAAGCGATTCATCCTTTAATTCGGCTTCCCTTTACCTACATTATGCTGCTGACAAGTTTCCCTTTAAGTCCCATATATTTACACAAATATTGTGCATGTTTCTAGGAATCTCTTAACACTAAAAAAAAAAAAAAGGGAACACTAAAATGCCACATCCTAGGTATGACTGAAATATTTCAGTTGCAAATATTTATTCACTACATAGTAGAATACGTTGTGAACAATAAAGCATAAAATGGGCAATGTAAATCAAAATTAATATCATTGAGATCAGGATTTGGAATATACTCAAAATCAAAGTGGAAAATCAAATTACAGGCTTATCCAACTTCAGTGGAAATGCCTCAAGACAAGGAAATGATGCTCAGTAGTATGTGTACCCTCCATGTGCCTGTATGATCTCCCTACAACGCCTGGGCATGCTCCAGATTAGGCGGCGGATGGTCTCCTGAGGGATCTCCTCCCAGACCTGGACTAAAGCATCCGCCAACTCCTGGACAGTCTGTGGAACAACGTGTTGGTGGATAGAATGAGACATGACGTCCCAGACGTGTTCAATTGCATTAAGGTCTGTGGTACGGGCAGGCCAGTCCATAGCATCAATGCCTTCCTCATGCAGGAATTGCTGACACTTCAGCCATGAAGCCTAGCATTGTCATGGCCCTCGTACCATCCTGAAAGAGTTTGTTTCTGACAGTGAGAAGACACAGGTCAGTGGTCTGCTGGAGGTCATATTGCAGGGCTCTGGCACTGCTCCTCCTTGCACAAAGAAGGAGTTAGTGGTCCTGCTGCTGACGCGTCCTATGTCATCCACACATGGTCCAGCCTTGCGCTCCTGAGCAGACGTACTTCTCTGTCTCTTCGAGGGCAGAGTAAAGTACTGCAGTGCTGCACTGGGACACTTTGGCCTTTTCCGGCACTTGGACACTATAGTACTTTGATCTGCCCTCGACAGAGCAGACATATAAGACTGTGGAGACCTGGGTGTCGTAACCAGTGCCTTCCCCCCCCCTCCCATCAATCCCGTAATGAAACACACACAGTCCTAGGTGGGTTGAACAGGTCGGTCACAGTTTAATAATTAAATAATCAGAGAAAGGGCAATTACATATCGTAACGAGCGGCTCGCGCCGAGCTCCTGTCCGTGATCGACAGGGGAATTGGCCTAACGAGCGGTTACGACCTTTGCCCTCCTCCGCTTTTTCCGCTGTGACTTAATAAAGGTTACCAGGGTTAGTTATATCAACATGCATGATAAAAATTTTTTTTTTTTTTTTTTAACCCCTTTACCCCCAAGGGTGGTTTGCATGTTATGGACCGGGCCAATTTTTACAATTCTGACCACTGTCCCTTTATGAGGTTATAACTCTGGAACGCTTCAACGGATCCTGGTGATTCTGACATTGTTTTCTCGTGACATATTGTACTTCATGATAGTGGTAAAATTTCTTTGATATTACCTGCATTTATTTGTGAAAAAAACGGAAATATGGCGAAAATTTTGAAAATTTTGCAATTTTCCAACTTTGAATTTTTATGCAATTAAATCACAGAGATATGTCACACAAAATACTTAATAAGTAACATTTCCCACATGTCTACTTTACATCAGCACAATTTTGGAACCAAAATTTTTTTTTGTTAGGGAGTTATAAGGGTTAAAAGTTGACCAGCAATTTCTCATTTTTACAACACCATTTTATTTTAGGGACCACATCTCATTTGAAGTCATTTTGAGGGGTCTATTTGATAGAAAATACCCAAGTGTGACACCATTCTAAAAACTGCACCCCTCAAGGTTCTCAAAACCACATTCAGGAAGTTTATTAACCCTTCAGGTGTTTCACAGGAATTTTTGGAATGTTTAAATAAAAATTAACATTTAACTTTTTTTCACAAAAAATTTACTTCAGCTCCAATTTGTTTTATTTTACCAAGGGTTACAGGAGAAAATGGACCCCAAACGTTGTTGTACAATTTGTCCTGAGTACGCCAATACCCCACATGTGGGGGTAAACCACTGTTTGGGCGCATGGCACAGCTCGGAAGCGAAGGAGCGCCATTTGACTTTTTAATGCAAAATTGACTAGAATTGAGATGGGACGCCATGTTGCGTTTGGAGAGCCCCTGATGTGCCTAAACATTGAAACCCCCCACAAGTGACACCATTTTGGAAAGTAGACCCCCTAAGGAACTTATCTAGAGGTGTGGTGAGCACTTTGACCCACCAAGTGCTTCACAGAAGTTTATAATGCAGAACCGTAAAAATAAAAAATCATTTTTTTTTCACAAAAATTATCTTTTCGCCCCCAATTTTTTATTTTCCCAATGGTAAGACAAGAAATTGGAACCAAAAAGTTCTTGTACAATTTGTCCTGAATACGCTGATACCCCATATGTGGGGTTAAACCACTGTTTGGGCGCATAGGAGAGCTCGGAAGGGAAGGAGCGCCGTTTGACTTTTCAATGCAAAATTCACAGGAATTGAGATGAGACGCCATGTTGCGTTTGGAGAGCCACTGATGTGCCTAAACATTGAAACCCCCCACAAGTGACACCATTTTGGAAAGTAGACCCCCTAAGGAACTTATCTAGAGGTGTGGTGAGCACTTTGACCCACCAAGTGCTTCACAGAAGTTTATAATGCAGAGCCGTAAAAATAAAACAAAAATTTTTTCCCACAAAAATTATTTTTTAGTCCCCAGTTTTGTATTTTCCCAAGGGTAACAGGAGAAATTGGACCCCAAAAGTTGTTGTCCAATTTGTCCTGACTGCGCTGATGCCCCATATGTGGGGGGCATCCACCGTTTGGGCGCATGGGAGGGCTCGGAAGGGAAGGAGCGCCATTTGGAATACAGACTTAGATGGAATGGTCTGCAGGCGTCACATTGCGTTTGCAGAGCCCCTAATGTACCTAAACAGTAGAAACCCCCCACAAGTGACCCCATATTGGAAACTAGACCCCCCAAGGAACTTATCTAGATGTGTTGTGAGAACTTTGAGCCCCCAAGTGTTTCACTACAGTTTCTAACGCAAAGCCGTGAAAAAAAAAAAAAATTCCCCCCAAAATTATTTTGTAGCCCCCAGTTTTGTATTTTCTCAAGGGTAACAGGAGAAATTGGACCCCAAAAGTTGTTGTCCAATTTGTCCTGAGTGCGCTGATGCCCCATATGTGGGGGGGATCCACCGTTTAGGCGCATGGGAGGGCTCGGAAGGGAAGGAGCGCCATTTGGAATGCAGACTTAGATGGAATGGTCTGCAGGCGTCACATTGCATTTGCAGAGCCCCTAATGTACCTAAACAGTAGAAACCCCCCACAAGTGACCCCATATTGGAAACTAGACCCCCCCCACGAACTTATCTAGATGTGTTGTGACAACTTTGAGCCCCCAAGTGTTTCACTACAGTTTATAACGCCGAGCCGTGAAAATAAAAAATCTTTTTTTTTCCCACAAAAATTATTTTTTAGCCCCCAGTTTTGTATTTTCCCAAGGGTAACAGGAGAAATTGGACCCCAAAAGTTGTTGTCCAATTTATCCTGAGTACGCTGATACCCCATATGTTGGGGTAAACTCCTGTTTGGACACACGGGAGAGCTCGGAAGGGAAGGAGCACTGTTTTACTTTTTCAACGCAGAATTGGCTGGAATTGAGATCGGACACCATGTCGCGTTTGGCGAGCCCCTGATGTGTCTAAACAGTGGAAACCCCCAAATTATAACTGAAACCCTAATCCAAACACACCCCTAACCCTAATTCCAACGGTAACCCTAATCACACCTCTAACCCAGACACACCCCTAACCCTAATCCCAACCCTATTCCCAACCGCAAATGTAATCCAAACCCTAACCCTAACTTTAGCCCCAGCCCTAACTGTAGCCTTAACCCTAACTGTAGCCTTAACCCTAGCCCTAACCCTAGCCTTAACCCTAGCCCTAACCCTAACCCTAACCCTAACCCTAGCCCTAACACTAACCCTAGCCCTAACCCTAACCCTAGCCCTAACCCTAATGGGAAAATGGAAATAAATACATTTTTTTAATATTTTTTTATTTTTCCCTAACTAAGGGGGTGATGAAGGGGGGTTTGATTTACTTTTATAGCGGGTTTTTTAGCGGATTTTTATGATTGGCAGCCGTCACACACTGAAAGACGCTTTTTATTGCAAAAAATATTTTTTGCGTTACCACATTTTGAGAGCTATAATTTTTCCATATTTTGGTCCACAGAATGATGTGAGGTCTTGTTTTTTGCGGGACGAGTTGACGTTTTTATTGGTAACATTTTCTGGCACGTGACATTTTTTGATCGCTTTTTATTCCGATTTTTGTGAGGCAGAATTACCAAAAACCAGCTATTCATGAATTTCTTTTGGGGGAGGCGTTTATACCATTCCGCGTTTGGTAAAATTGATAAAGCAGTTTTATTCTTCGGGTCAGTACGATTACAGCGACACCTCATTTATATCATTTTTTTAAATGTTTTGGCGCTTTTATACGATAAAAACTTTTATAGAAAAAATAATTATTTTTGCATCGCTTTATTCTGAGGACTATAACTTTTTTATTTTTTTGCTGATGTTGCTGTATGGCGGCTCGTTTTTTGCGGGACAAGATGACGCTTTCAGCGGTACCATGGTTATTTATATCTGTCTTTTTGATCGCGTGTTATTCCACTTTTTGTTCGGCGGTATGATAATAAAGCATTGTTTTTTGTCTAGTTTTTTTTTTTTTTTTTCTTACGGTGTTTACTGAAGGGGTTAACTAGTGGGACAGTTTTATAGGTCGGGTCGTTACGGACGCGGCGATACTAAATATGTGTACTTTTATTGTTTGTTTTTTTTATTGAGATAAAGAAATGTATTTATGGGAATAATATATATATTTTTTTTTCATTATTTAGGATTTTTTTTTTCTTTTTACACACTTGTAAAAAATTTTTTTTACTTTTTTACTTTGTCCCAGGGGGGGACAATACAGATCGGTGATCTGCCAGTTTGCACAGCACTCTGACAGATCACCGATCTGTCTGAGAGCAGTGCAGCGTTACCAAGTGCCTGCTCTGAGCAGGCACTTGGTAAGCCACCTCCCTCCCTGCAGGACCCGGATCCGCGGCCATCTTGGATCCGGGACTTTCTGCAGGGAGGGAGGTAGGAGACCCCCGGAGCAACGCGATCACATCGCGTTGCTGCGGGGGTCTCAGGGAAGCCCGCAGGGAGCCCCCTCCCTGCGCGATGCTTCCCTGCACCGCCGGCACATCGCGATCATGTTTGATCGCGGTGTGCCGGGGGTTAATGTGCCGGGGGCGGTCCGTGACCGCTCCTGGCACATAGTGCCGGATGTCAGCTGCGATAAGCAGCTGACACCCGGCCGCGCTCCCCCCGTGAGCGCGGCCGATCGCCTATGACGTACTATTCCGTCCGTGGGAAGTAAAGCCCACCCCACATGGACGGAATAGTACGTCTAATGGCAGAAAGGGGTTAAACTTACAACATAATTCACACATTTACATTCTCCTGTGGGTTAGTTTAATCATTAGCCTTTAAAAGGGAGGGTGGGTGGGACAAAAGCTTCCAGGTGTCCTGCCGGGAGTGAAAGAGAAAGTTCCCGGCCGGACACCTGGATTTAACCCCTGTAGGAGTGGCCGTAGGACCCCTCCCCTCTAGTGCCCACTGGCCGGCTGGGGGTCTTCCAATTAGTGCATCACTAAGGGGGGAGTGATGCTAGGGGGGAACTGGCACTGACAACCTTTACGTGCAGCTGTCTATAAGTGCTCCCCAGTCAGAGACGCGTACCTTAATCAGTACCGCATCTGCCAGACTGTGGAGACCTGGGTGTCGTAACCAGTGCCTTCCCCCCCCCTCCCATCAATCCCGTAATGAAACACACACAGTCCTAGGTGGGTTGAACAGGTCGGTCACAGTTTATTAATTAAATAATCAGAGAAAGGGCAATTACATATCGTAACGAGCGGCTCGCGCCGAGCTCCTGTCCGTGATCGACAGGGGAATTGGCCTAACGAGCAGTTACGACCTTTGCCCTCCTCCACTTTTTCCGCCACGGAGGATCCCGTGTATTAAATACGCGGGACTCCGACCCCACCCCTCGATGCCAGAGCCTGTTCAACCCCATCCTGTAAACCAGACAGAAAAATATCGAGGCCAATGTCGGTTAGGTGAACTCCGTCCGGTCTTAATTGTGGCGTGTTATCCCCTTGTAGTGGGAGGTGACGGATCACGATACCGCCTCTTCCTCTCACATATTTTCCAATCCGCGCGTTGAATTTCCTTCTTGTCCGCTCTATGGCTTTTTTATCTCTTACTCCTCGCCAAACGGCCCGTGGTGTTATATCCGACCACACCAGTATCATGTTCCTGAATAGACAGCTGAACCGATCCATATCCGTTGTCACCCATTTGTACAATTCGGCCACCTTTTGTTTGCCCAGGTCATTGCCACTCGCGTGTACCACCATTATCACCAGGTGTTCCGCCATCCTTGCTATGCCCACCATCTCCTTGAACACCTGTTTCCACTGGAGGCCTCTGATACCCCTCCAGTTTACTTTTATGCCCGGGAGGTAAAGATTTGTTCCTCCTGGCCGCAGTCTGGCCCTCTTTTCGGCCCAGTAAACGTACGAATCTCCTACAACCCAAACTTCAACCCCTGTAAGAGACAACACATGTTAATTAAGCAAGTCAGGTCTTATGTATCTGGCGAAGCATGCGGACTTCCAACGACCCATTCTCTGCACCTCGGCCTCTGACACTCCTGCCCTGGCCGCTTCTGTGGCTGCCCCTATGCGGAACGAATGTGTTCCGTACTCCTTTGGATTAGCGCCGTTTTTTTCCAAGCATAGCTTGAACATCGCCTGGAATTGGTACTTGGTCAGAGGGGACCCGTCTGTATGAGTGAAGAAAAATCTACCAGCGTGTCTAAACCATTTTTAGTGGGCAAGCTGGGCCATCTGTGGAGTTAACCAGGACCCATGTGCCCCTACCGGTGGGATCGCATTTGGATTTTCTAACCCTGATGCGCAGGGCGTTGCTGCATATCACTATGTCGTCATTAATTAGGCCTCCTTCCGACGCGTTTTTTGACCGCGGTAGCAATTCACTGATACGCAGTGCTCCGAAAAAGACGGTCGCAAAAGCTGCCGATAAGAGGGCTGCCTCATATTGCGATGAGCAGACCGACGGGGATATCGCAATCAGGTCCTGCAATAGTCTCAGCGAAATGGGGCGGCGACATTCTTGGCTTGGCTGAAGCCTTTTCCAACCTTTTATGGCTTGTCTTATGCAGAAGGACTTAGTTACGTCTACCCATCCCAATAATTGAAAGAAAAATGCTAGCCCCGATAATTTCCGTTGTGCTGAGGTGCCCGACGCCCCATCTTCTCTCATCCGCACTAGAAAATCAGTCGTCACCGCGCTTCGTGCTTGATCGCATTTATCGACTGGCCTACCCCGAATTAGTGAGTACCACTCCTCCCAAGCCTTACCATACACCTGCCAGGTAGCTGGCGAAACGGAGGCCCGGATTAAGGGCATCAATGATTGGCCACTGTATCCCACAGGGACAGTGGACACAGGATACCCAGGGGTTGCGCGTTGGGCTGCTGGATTCTGAAAGCCTGCCAATTGGAAAATAACAATGAGTTAATGATATTCTCGTCAACCTCCGCCACCACGGTGGCTCTACACCAAATATTGTTTTCTAGGCATAACAGCGCAAGCCGTCGCAAAAGAGCAAGTATGGGCAAGGATGAAGAAGACATGTGATTTAAACTCTTCGCTGTTTTCGTATTTTTAGTTTGGAAACGAATGTTCATGTTCCTCAATTGATCGGCCCATATCTCCAACGCTGCTACTACCGCAAACAATTCCCATAGGGCTGGGTCTTGCCCCCACTTTGTTGTCGTCCATCTCTCTGGCCAACCAGATTTGCACCATTGGTTTTTATAGATTGCTGCGAAACCCTCTTTTTTGTTCCACCCTAATGTCAGCCCTAATTCCTTGCTTGTGGTCTCTCTAGCCATGACGCACGTGTGACCGTTGTACGATTGTAGGAACGTCTGCCATACCAGCAGATCTGCTTTTAGCGAACGAGTGAGCCTAATTCTATGGCCGGGCTGAGAAGCGCCTTTTGTTGCCAGAGATAGTCTGCGCGAGAATGCTCTGCCAGCCAGCATTACGCGGCAGGCGAAGGTCAGTAGACCCAATAACGCCTGCATTTGCTATAGGGTTTGTGCTGTTCCATGTATATTCCTCAGTTTCCATGTATGTTGTTATATTTTACTCTGCTGCCACCCAATGGCCTTTTTCTGTATGGCAGCTTGTTTTTCATGTATTTCTTGTGGGCATGTCTTACATCCGGTTAAGGGGTCAAATCTTCTCTTCCTCTGGCAGCCATTTCCAGTTTACTTTCTGTTGTGAGAGGACGTGCTTTTGAACTGGGCTTAGGAAGGCATCAGTCTTTCGACCACTCTCTCATGCTGCTCACACTTGCAGACACACTTGGTGCTACATCTTACTGTACCCTGTCTACCCTGCATTTCTGGAGAAGTTCTGTATTACCAGTTATACGCTGTATGTCCAGATCTACAAAATAAACAAGTCTGGATTACAAAATCCCTGGAGTGCATCATCTCTCTGGACGCTGAGCAGCATTGGTCCTGTCTGCCTCATATCGAGGAAATACGAAGGTACGATTATCTCTCTCACAACTCTTATTAGTCTGCGACACCTTCATTCGCCTCATGTGGGGACAGAACAGTCGAAAGACTGCCTTGAAGCCCGGCCAGAATCACCCTTATATCACTATTCACGTGCCCGCTCTCTGCCCGCTCACATACTGCAGCCCTGCTCTGCTAAGAAATCTCCTGCAGCATCACCTCAGACTGCATTGTACATAAAGACTCTCTGTGTATTATACCACACTGCTGCAGATCGTCGGACCGCAGAACCCCACAATTCTCCAACAACACCTTGGGAATCTTATCAGGGGGTCGCAACTAAGCTGCACCGCAATTCCCAGCCCCCAATTCAAAGGTTCAGTTTCTTAAAGGGACAGCGCACCTTAAATCAAAATGGCCGAAAAGGACCTTCCACAGTTCCCCAATGCTGAAACAGAGCAAATACAACCTGATACTGTCCATTATGAAGACCAGGAAGCAGAGCCCGCTTCCACAGCAGACCCAGATGCACGACCAGTACGTTCCATCAAGCCAACATTAAAGGTCCTTGAGAATTACTGTTCCACAAGGGATGAGTTCAATGACAACTTGGACGACCTATGGGAACGAGTCGCCTCCCTTATGTCAAGCGTCCAACGCCATAAAAATGATGCAGCGGGTTTACAGGACACTATAAGACAGCTAGACGTGGCCCACGGCAGATACAAGAGACTGTCCGCGAAGTATGCTGCCTTCCTAAAAGAATCTAAAATCGACGAAGCCCTATCAGAGTTAAGCAAGGCAGATTCCACAGACAGAGAAAGGGACGCCGCCGTGCAAGACGCCAAAGATAAAGCGGAGCTTCGTATCACCCTTCTGCAAGAAACTAGATCGCACAGGTCAGCCTCGTCTAAACACTCTGCTCGGTCATACAAATCATCCTGCTCAAGAACTTCAGCCCTCAGCGACAGAATCCTAGAGGCCCGTTTAAATGCAGAGCGGTCCAAGCTAAGACGTTCATACACCGAAAAGAAAACAGAAGCAGAAGCGAAGAGAGCAGAAGCAGAGGCTAGAGCAAAGATTCTTCAAACAGAAATGGAGGAAGAAATTGCATTAGCCGAAGTAAAAATACTCGAGCAAGCATTGAAGCAAAACCTCGACCCAATTTGCCTGCCACCACAGGAAGAAGACGACCCAGCTGTTCGTACCAGAGACTACGTGCAGAAACAGATACCTGCAGCGCACACCTTCTCCAGTGACGTTCAACCCAACATTGCGGAAACGTCCAAGTCAGCCCAACCTATGGTGCCAGTATCGCCCACAGCCCCTACAGAGACCCAAGACCAACGCCGTGATGTACCCCCTCAGGAACAATCATCATCGCAAGACGACCACAAGGCACACTCCAGCCCGCCTCCACAGTTCAAGCAGCAGTCATCGGAATCTCTAGAGGTTAAACCACAGCTCAACCCTGCAGCGACATCATTCTACCCGGGAACAATTCACCCTTCCACGCCACACGGCTTATACGCCCGAGGGGCACCACAAGCTAATATGGTAACTAGGAGTGAAGGATCAGACATGTCCGAGTTTGCCAGGTTCATGGTGAGCAGGGAGCTTATCAGCACTAGCCTCTCGAAATTCGACGACTGTGCAGAGAACTACAGAGCCTGGAAAGCAACCTTCAAGGCCGCCATTGCTGATCTCAACCTATCCGCGGAGCAGGAGCTCGACCTCATGGTAAAATGGTTGGGTCCTGAATCCACAAACCGTATCAAGAGTCTTAGGACCGTCTATGTGGGGCAAGCTGAAGCAGGTCTCGCTGCTGCCTGGCAGAGACTCGAAAGAACTTACGGCAGCGCTGAAGTCATAGAAAAGTCCCTATTCAAGAGACTGCAGAACGTTCCAAGGATCAACCTTAAGGAAGCCCACAAGCTTCTGGATTTAAGTGACCTGCTTATGGAGCTGGAACTTGCTAAAAGAGACCCTCGTCTGTCTGGACTGTGCTACCTGGACACTGCCCACGGGGTGAACCCGATCATCTCAAAGCTGCCACACAGTCTGCAAGAGAAGTGGGCAGTGTGTGTCTCCAGGTATAAAAGGTCACATGACGTCACCTTTCCTCCGTTCATTCAGTTCTGCAAGTTCATTGACGAACAAGCCCAAATGAGGAACGACCCTAGCCTCGACTTCCTGGAGTCTAACACTGCAGCTCCAGCAACACCTTCATCAAGGTATGAAAGCGTCGCACATAGACGCAAGGACTCAAGGAACAGTGTAAGCGTCAGAAAGACTAACCTGCCATCGCCTGCAGTACCTGCCGACAAGCAGTACACTATTCCGTCGAGGGATAAGTCTTTCAATCGTGAGTGTCCCATTCACAAAAAACCACACTCACTGAACAAATGTAGAGGCTTCAGGTCCAAAACCATGCAGGAGCGCAAGAAAATCCTCAACGAACTTGGGATATGTTTCAAATACTGCGCTTCATCAGAACACATGGCCAAGGACTGTAAATCTGCCATTAAGTGTGAAGAGTGTCATAGCGACAGACACCCATCAGCCTTGCACCCAGGCTCAGTCACCAGCGATCCAGCAGTCGCAGTTACCTCTGGTCCCGCTACAAACCATGGCGGGGAGCCACAGAATCACGCCAAGTCCACCACAGCTGTGTCCTGCTCATGCTCAGAGGTATGTGGGGAGAATCAAAGTGCTAAATGCTGTGCCAGGATATGCCTAATCAGAGTCTATCCAGAAGGGCAACCAGAGAAGGCTGTAAAAATGTATGCCATCATTGACGATCAGAGCAATCGATCCCTAGCTGGACCTAAGTTCTTTGAAGCCTTTAGAATCAAGGGACCAGCAACGCCCTACACTCTGAATACTTGCTCGGGGCGCATAGAGACTAGCGGCAGAAGAGCACAAGGTTTCATCGCTTCTCCTGTCAATGAAGACGTAGAAATACTCCTACCTACGCTAATTGAATGCGATCAAATACCAGACCAAAGGGATGAGATCCCTACCCCGGAAGCTGCTTTCCACCAACCACACTTAAGGCACCTAGCCAGCGTTATCCCACCTTTGGACACAGATGCTGAAATCCTACTTCTGCTCGGCAGAGACAATTTGAGGATACATAAGGTCCGCCAACAGTGTAATGGTCCTGACTACGCCCCCTACGCCCAGAGACTTGACTTGGGGTGGGTAGTCATAGGAAATGTATGCTTGGACCAAACAGGAGTCCACTCCTTTAAGACGTACGTACGCCGAGACGGGCGCACTACCTTCTGCAAGCCATGTCCTCATCACTATGAGGTGAAGGAAAAGCTTCCAGATTCCGTAGAGCTGCCTGATGTTATCCCTTCTCCCTATGCAGACGACTTGGGAAAATTGGTGTTTCATACCACTAAGGATGACAACAAAGTAGCCCCATCTATGGAAGACAAGGAATTTGTCAGGATAATGGACAATGAGTTCCTTAAGGACGAAACCAATCACTGGGTTTTCCCCTTACCCTTCCGAGCTACCAGGGTAAGGCTCCCGAACAATCGTGAACAAGCCTTGTCCAGATTTAACTCTCTCCAGCGCACGCTAAGCAATAAACCGGAGATGAAAGAACACATTGTCACCTTTATGGGCAAAATATTCCATAACAACCATGCGGAGCCAGCGTCTCCCTTAAAGGAAAACGAGGAGTGCTGGTACCTACCCTCATTTGGAGTATATCACCCGAAGAAACCTAAACAAATTAGAGTTGTCTTTGATTCAAGCGCCAAACATCAAGGCGTATCTCTCAATGATGTCCTCCTCACAGGTCCTAATCTGACAAACAACCTAGTAGGAGTGTTGATGAGGTTCAGGAAAGAGCCCATTGCCATCACCGCCGACATTGAACAGATGTTCCACTGTTTCATAGTCCGAGAGGACCACAGGAATTTCCTCAGGTTCCTGTGGTACAAGGACAACCACCCCAGCAAAGAGATGGTGGAGTATCGCATGCGGGTGCACGTATTCGGGAACAGCCCTTCACCCGCTGTGGCAACATATGGCCTGCGGAGAACCGCACAAGAAGGAGAGTCTGAGTATGGAACAGACGCCAGAGACTTTGTAGAGAAAGACTTCTACGTAGATGATGGACTAAAATCTCTACCTACAGAAGAAGCTGCAATCGACCTACTCAAAAGGACCCAACATATGCTGTACCGAGCTAAGCTTAGACTGCACAAAATTGCCTCAAACAGCCCAGCTGTCATGAGAGCCTTTGAGTCAAGCGACCACGCACCTGGATTCAAGGACATAGACCTGGGACCAGACCGTCCGCCTGTGCAGAGAAGCTTAGGCCTGAGGTGGAACCTGTCAGCCGACACCTTCGGATTCCAAATCAACTGTGCAGACAAACCATTCACTAAACGTGGTGTCCTGTCAGTGGTAAATAGCCTGTATGACCCACTGGGATTCGTAGCACCAATTACCATACAAGGTAAATCCCTTCTGAGACAGCTGTCCGAAACTGTCAAGGACTGGGATACCCCTCTACCTCCTGATAAGGAACCAAAATGGGAAACCTGGAAGCAGTCTTTGTGTGCCTTGGATAAAATCCATATAACGAGATGCTACGCTGGAATCTCACTTGCTGCTAGCACCAGGACGGAACTCCATGTGTTCTCGGATGCATCCACGGAGGCCATTGCAGCTGTTGTCTACCTGAAGGTAACGGGATCTGACAATCAAGATCATGTTGGGTTCGTTTTCGGGAAAGCTAAGTTGGCTCCCAAGCCTGACCACACTATTCCCAGGCTGGAACTCTGTGGGGCTGTGCTTGCAGTAGAACTCGCAGACTTTATTCAGCATGAGCTGGACACTCACATAGATGACGTACAATACTACAGTGACAGTAAAGTTGTCTTAGGTTACATCTACAACCAAACAAGGCGCTTCTACGTGTACGTCAGTAACCGCATTGAGAGAATAAGAAGGTCTTCCAAACCTGAACAGTGGCACTATATCCCATCTGAACTTAATCCAGCCGACCATGCCACTAGACCTATGTCTATAAATTCCTTTGCTAACTCTTCTTGGCTTTCAGGTCCAAAGTTTCTGCTGGAACAGAAGGGAAGTGAATGTGTTCAGGAATTCTTCAGCATCCAGGATCCGGACGATGATCCAGAAGTCCGCTCCGAGGTCAGTGCTCTGGCCACGAATGCAAAACCAACCTCCACCCTCGGTTGCCAGTGCTTCAAACGCTTCTCCAATTGGATGAAACTCATTAAGACTATTGCAAGGTTAGTCCACATTGCGAGATCTTATCACAAGCCACATGGAGACAAAGACTGTCATGGTTGGCACGTCTGCCAAAAAATACTCACTATCGAGGACATTCCGGTAGGATAAACTACCAACAGAACACTGCACTACTATTTGTCCATTGGATTACAGTGGGTCAGAGATAGTTTGGCCTAGTGCGGCTTCTCTGACCCGAAGATGGGTTTTCCATTGGATTATCTCAGGAACTGACTTAATGTCTTGTTTAAAGTTATTATTGCATTACATGCATGTTTGGTTTCATTTTCTAGGTTGTTGGACTTTTTAAGGACATTGATATAGTGAAATCCCTTTCGGAATTTCAGACGGGGAGTGTGCTGTTCCATGTATATTCCTCAGTTTCCATGTATGTTGTTATATTTTACTCTGCTGCCACCCAATGGCCTTTTTCTGTATGGCAGCTTGTTTTTCATGTATTTCTTGTGGGCATGTCTTACATCCGGTTCAGGGGTCAAATCTTCTCTTCCTCTGGCAGCCATTTCCAGTTTACTTTCTGTTGTGAGAGGACGTGCTTTTGAACTGGGCTTAGGAAGGCATCAGTCTTTCGACCACTCTCTCATGCTGCTCACACTTGCAGACACACTTGGTGCTACATCTTACTGTACCCTGTCTACCCTGCATTTCTGGAGAAGTTCTGTATTACCAGTTATACGCTGTATGTCCAGATCTACAAAATAAACAAGTCTGGATTACAAAATCCCTGGAGTGCATCATCTCTCTGGACGCTGAGCAGCATTGGTCCTGTCTGCCTCATATCGAGGAAATACGATGGTACGATTATCTCTCTCACAACTCTTATTAGTCTGCGACACCTTCATTCGCCTCATGTGGGGACAGAACAGGGTTACCTTTTTAACTTCGCGGAAGCCTTTTAACATTTGCAGGGTTTTTTGTATTTTATCCTCTGGTAAGCGGAACACCATCATGTTGGTATCTATTTCAATGCTCAGAAAGGGCAATACATTACATGGACCCTCCATTTTCTCCGGTGACAATGGCACGCCGAATTTGAGTGAGATAGATTTGAATTTTTCTAGTAGATCGAAGCAGAGTTTAGAATTTCTGGGGCCGACGAACAGGAAATCGTCGAGGTAGTGAATTAGGGATTTACTGCCCGTCTCGTACCGAACTACCCAATCTAGGAAGGTGTTGAACAGCTCGAAATAGTGACATGAGATGGAACATCCCATCGGGAGGCACATGTCGAAGTAATAGTATTGGTCCACTTTGCAGCCCAGAAGGTGGAAACATTCGGGGTGCACGGGTAGTAAACGGAATGCCGATTCAATGTCGGATTTGGCTAGCAGGGCGCCGGTCCCGGCTGCCCGCACTAATTCAACCGCCTTATCAAAAGACGCGTATGAGACAGAAGCTTCTTCTGGGGTAATTGCGTCGTTAACCGAATCGCCCTTTGGGTGGGATAAATGATGGATTAGGCGGTATTTACCGGGTTCCTTTTTTGGTATAATGCCTAACGGTGATATTTTAATGTTTTTGAAGGGGAGCGACGTAAAGGGGCCTGCTAAACTACCCAATTCCACCTCCTTTCCAATTTATTGCCTAAGAATTTTGGGGAATTCGCGAGCTGATTTAAGGTTATCGGATAGGGTTGGCGTTCTTGTTAGCCTAAAGGGTATAAAGAACCCGTCAGTGAATCCCGCCTGCAGCTGCTGAGCCGCTTCCTTATTGGGGTAGAGATTTAGCCAGGGGGCCATCGCAGTTACGCTCACTGGGGTTCTGCCTTGTAGGCCCTTTGTATGCCTGACGAGTGCACCTTGATGCTTGGTGTCCCCCCCCCCCCGCAAGCGGAGCATTCGTGTCTGAATTTGCATAGCGCGTGGAAACGGCAGTTTCCCTCATTATATAGCCAGCAGGCCCCGGGTTTTCGCACGACCACTGAGTTCTGACCTGCGGCTCCGGAGTAATTAGTGGTCGTGGCTGAAAAGGGGGGCTGCTTTTGAGACAACATCATACGCAACCACACGTCTGTCGCTTTTACCCCCCAGCCTAGATCGGGCTGTAGGGCCAGACGCCTGCGGAACTCCTCGTCGTACCGTCGCCAGGCTGAACCGCCGTGCGACTTGTACGAACTGTATATCATGTCCTGATATATAAACAATTCCAAGCAGCGTTCCGGATGTTTCTGGCCCATAATACAGCCCAATACTGCGAAGGCCTAGATCCAATTATTCATGGTTAGAGCAATTTTCGATCTCCCCCTATCAAAACCCCTATCGTTAGCTCTATCCACCGTTTGTTGGTCGGCTGATAACAGCGACCATATATCAATATAATCGTTGCTCCATATCTTCTGTCTAGTTTCCTGATCTATATGAGCGCCTAGCGGACTGATCCCGCAGAAGAAGGCGTCTTTGTGTAGGTTAGCGGATTGTGGTGTGTTGTTCACCACATTTCCCCTTGCCTGAGATAATTGTAGGATTATCTCCTTTAACGCTGAAGTTAGCTCCATTTCCTTTACATTAACCCCGTAGCGCAACATTTCCTCGCTATCCTTGGTACGCTCACTGCTGTGTGACTCTGGACGAGTGTACACCGATCCTGGAGGAACCCCCGCAGATGTTGACGGGGGGGATGTCGCAGGACGGGGAAACTCTGGCTCCTGCTACAGCGTGGGACTGGCCGATGTGCTGGCCGATGTCCTGAATATCGTGCGTTGGAGCCCGATTACTACCACATAGTAGCGGATTGATGGCTCCGTCTTCAGCGACTGCGTGGTGGTTGTTGTGGCTGGAAGCCGCGGGGGATTGTTCTCCCCGGCTGAAAGCCCTAGAGGGTGCCTGCGATTTAGAGGATTTACCACGTGCATGATGACTCTTATCCGGACTTAGCGATACCTCAGACCCCTGGGATGTTGCTGATGACAGCCATCCTGTGGCCCGGGATCTGCGGCGGCTCCTATGGGAGCTGCGTCTGCGACGGTGACGGGAGGGGCGTTTAGAGGAGTGGCGGGAACGGCGACGGGAGTTATCGGAGGAAGATTGGGAGGACGTGCGGCGTCTACGCCTTCATCCGCCGTTATTATGCGGTGTAATGGGGGGATTCTATCAGTAGACAAAGGGGGATAATTGGCCGTAGATGGTCCTGTAGCGCTAATCGGAAGGGGGGGCGTCAGGAGGTAACCATATTCCTCCCTATTGCTGGGATTTGACGGGGCGGTGGTAAACGGAAACTTTTTATTAAGATTTTGGGCAGTGTGGGGAGGTGAGAATGTGTCTGTGCTTGGTGCGTTTACTGAGATGTCGCCGTGATTCCCGCTGCGCGGCTGTTGAGCGCCTTGCTCGGTCCCATGGGACCGAACAACGCGCTCTTCAGCCGCCCTGTGACCTCTCCGGCCTGACCCCTGATACCCCCGTACAGGCATCAGTGCTGCGCCTGCCGGGGGTAAGCTGGAGGTCACGCCAGGTGATAAATGAGCACGCTGATCGGTCGAGTTTGACCGAACAGCGCGCTCTGGGGAGCGTGAAGGGTTAAAACCAGCCCCCAGGTTACCCCCTGCGGGCGGCGTATATGTGCCCGCAGGGAAGGCAACCGAGGACTGGCCAGCGCTGTGTTCAGCGCTGATATGCGGTGACCGGAAGTGGCTGGGCGGGGACCGGAAGTGGCTGGGCGGAGCCTCCCCATCACTCCAAGCGGTGCCCGAGGCCTCCGGAAGACGCCTGCAGCTGCGAGGCGGCGAGGCCCTCCCCTCCCCGACCTGGAGCCGCTCCGGGGCGCGGGGTAAGCAGGCGGATCACCTGCCACCCAGCGCCACCACCGGCCTCTCCGGAGCGGCCGGGGAAGGGGGCGACACCGCTGCCCATCGCTGCCCTCCGCCCCCACCGGAGTCCGGACAAGAGCCGGCGAGGAGACGCCGACCACCCTCCGACGGGTGCAATGCCCGGCTCTACCCCGCCGCCTTCGAGAGGCCCCCAGACCATCTACAGCCGAGGGCCCCGATACCGGCAGCGGCACCGAGAGGGGCCCCTGCCCAGCGATCGGGGCCGGACCAAACGACGGACCACAGGGTGCTCCCGAAGGCAGCAGAGGTGAGCTAGGCCCGAGGGCGGAGGGGTGAGGGAGAACAGCCCTGGAGAAGGTATACTGGGGGACGGACCTAGGGGACCAGAGGGCGACGGGGAAATGGAGGACGGACCTACTGGACCAGGGGACGAAGGGGTAATAAAGGACGGACCTATGGGGCCAGGGGACGAAGGGGTGATGAAGGACGGACCTATGGGGCCAGGGGACGAAGGGGTGAAGGACGGACCCATGGGGCCAGGGGACGAAGGGGTGAAGAAAGACAAAGCGGGGTCGGGAGAAGGCCCAGGGAGGTGAGCCCTGAGGCCGGTAAGGATGGCCTGAAGCCAGTGCTCACCTCTGTTCCAATCCTTTCCGCAGGGCCTCGACCAGGGAGTCCGACATTACTACGGGGATGCAGGGACAAAAGCTTCCAGGTGTCCTGCCGGGAGTGAAAACACAAAAGCTTCCAGGTGTCCTGCCGGGAGTGAAAGAGAAAGTTCCCGGCCGGACACCTGGATTTAACCCCTGTAGGAGTGGCCGTAGGACCCCTCCCCTCTAGTGCCCACTGGCCGGCTGGGGGTCTTCCAATTAGTGCATCACTAAGGGGGGAGTGATGCTAGGGGGGAACTGGCACTGACAACCTTTACATGCAGCTGTCTATAAGTGCTCCCCAGTCAGAGACGCGTACCTTAATCAGTACCGCGTCTGCCAGATTGTGCAGGACGTCACAACATAAGTGTTGGTTTTATATTGGGAATTTAAATATAAATATTTTCTATTGCTTTGGAAACGTGTGAAGTGCACAAACAGCGGTAATATTGTACGCCCACACCAATCTGGTGTGCTGCAGATTTTCCGCAGTTGCAAAATTTGTACCATGTTTATATATAGGTACATTTAAATGCTGCAAATTTTCTCTGCAATGTGTGAATGAGATTTTATAAAACTTCATCCACAATGAACTCTGACTCCAGGATACAGCAGTATATCCGAGCCGAGTAACTGTTCGCTTACAGCACATGACATACAGTGCCTACAAGTAGTATTCAACCCCCTGCAGATTTAACAGGTTTAACAAGATGCAAATAAGTTAGAGCCTTCAAACTTCAAACAAGATCAGGATTTATTAACAGATGCATAAATCTTACAAACCAAAAAGTTTTGTTGCTCAGTTAAATTTTTATAAATTTTAAACATAAAAGTGTGGGTCAATTATTATTCAACCCCTAGGTTTAATATTTTGTGGAATAACCTTTGTTTGCAATTACAGCTAATAATCGTCTTTTATAAGACCTGATCAGGCCGGCACAGGTCTATGGAGTTATCTTGGCCCACTCCTCCATGCAGATCTTCTCCAAGTTATCTAGGTTCTTTGGGTGTCTCATGTGGACTTTAATCTTGAGCTCCTTCCACAAGTTTTCAATTGGGTTAAGGTCAGGAGACTGACTAGGCCACTGCAACACCTTGATTTTTTGCCTCTTGAACCAGGCCTTGGTTTTCTTGGCTGTGTGCTTGATGGAGGAGCGGAGGTTCTTGGCCAAAATCTCCAGGTAGGCCGTGTTATCCATCTTCCCATGGATGCGGACCAGATGGCCAGGCCCCTTGGCTGAGAAACAGCCCCACAGCATGATGCTGCCACCACCATGCTTGACTGTAGGGATGGAATTCTTGGGGTCGTATGCAGTGCCATCCAGTCTCCAAACGTCACGTGTGTGGTTGGCACCAAAGATCTCGATCTTGGTCTCATCAGACCAGAGAACCTTGAACCAGTCAGTCTCAGAGTCCTCCAAGTGATCATGAGCAAACTGTAGACGAGCCTTGACATGACGCTTTGAAAGTAAAGGTACCTTACGGGCTCGTCTGGAACGGAGACCATTGCGGTGGAGTACGTTACTTATGGTATTGACTGAAACCAATATCCCCACTGCCATGAGATCTTCCCGGAGCTCCTTCCTTGTTGTCCTTGGGTTAGCCTCGACTCTTCAGACAAGCCTGGCCTCGGTACGGGAGGAAACTTTCAAAGGCTGTCCAGGCCGTGGAAGGCTAACAGTAGTTCCATAAGCCTTCCACTTCCGGATGATGCTCCCAACAGTGGAGACAGGTAGGCCCAACTCCTTGGAAAGGGTTTTGTACCCCTTGCCAGCCTTGTGACCCTCCATGATCTTGTCTCTGATGGCCTTGGAATGCTCCTTTGTCTTTCCCATGTTGACCATGTATGAGTGCTGTTCACAAGTTTGGGGAGGGTCTTAAATAGTCAGAAAAGGCTGGAAAAAGAGATAATTAATCCAAACATGTGAAGCTCATTGTTCTTTGTGCCTGAACTACTTCTTAATACTTTAGGGGAACCAAACAGAATTCTGGTGGGTTGAGGGGTTGAATAATAAATGACCCTCTGAAAAGACTTTTCACAATTTAAAAAAAAATAAACAAAGAAATAACATTCTTTTTTTGCTGCAGTGCATTTCACACTTCCAGGCTGATCTACAGTCCAAATGTCACAATGCCAAGTCAATTCCAAATGTGTAAACATGCTAAAACTGCAGGGGGTTGAATACTACTTGTAGGCACTGTATATACATTTCAGGTTTCCCACAGACAGGACCCAAGTAATGGCTGCCAGCTGGTGTATTTTGTATATGGTTTACGAGTCACGCACAGTGCAAACAAGGCGGCACTTTTAACCCTAGAACGCATACCTGGGGCCTCGCAGGCCTGCTAGGTTACTTGTTTTCTATTATCTGTAAAACTACATTAGTTAGAATTTTGAAACTCAAGGTAATCCTCAGGTATATAGTTGTTAGTAATATCCAGTTGTTCATATATTTTTATGTTATAGGCATCTCGTATAGCAACGCTTTTTTTGTGACTACCCCAGATTCACGTACCTGGGGCCTTTGAGGCCTGCTTTGGTTTACATGTACTCCTCAGTCTTTTTGTCTGTACTATTGTTGGGGAAGAACTTATGACTCAGTCTTTATGACTATTGGTCGATGGCTGTTGCTGGGAAGAGTGTGGATTCTGCCTGACATGGTAATGTGATCCTGGAAGGGAGTTTCCCCTCACAAAGTAACGTGATTATGATGTCAGTACAGGTCCTTTAGTCCTAAATCCTAGTTGCTGGAGAGACTTTGGAGGAAGAAGTCAGCTTTCTTTGGTCTGTAACAAAGAACCTTCCTGAGCTCCAAAACCAGAGGCTTCTACTGCGCTTACAAGAAAGTGATCTGTTGAAGGTAAGAGTAGGGGGCCTGTACTTTACCCTAAGCACACAAACACTAACAAAGTCTTAGCACACACAGTGTATAGTGCACAAGCCTGATTGTAATCTTTATTTTTTACTTTTCATTTTAGTTTACTCACATCTAAGATTACAATGGCACAGTCTACATCAAGGGGATTGACTGTCCAAGAAATTGAGGCGATTATTTTCAATAGTGATGAAGACAATGACATTTCTTTGTCGGATGAAGAGTATATTCCACCAGCTAATGTATCAACTTCATCGTCCAGCGATTCCTCAGATGATGAAGAAGTAATGGATCCAGCAGAATGTGCAAGTAGAACATCTAAAACAAATGTTTTTTGGAACAGTACTGCTGTGGCTCATGCACGCACCCCATCACATAACATTATTAGAGTTCCTCAAGGAGCTGTCGGAATTTCCCAATTCATGTCCAAAAAAGATGTTTTCAGTAAATTTGTTTCAGATGATATTGCAGATGAGGTAGTTTTGTGTACGAATGTGGAAGGTAAACGTATTGCTTCGGGAAAAAAAAAACTTGGAAAAATTTAACTAAAGAGGAACTATATGCCTATATTGGCCTTACTCTTCTGGCAGGGTCGACTAAATCATATGATGTGCCAATCAGAGAGTTATTTCTGAACCCATTTGCAGATCCACATTACAAAGCCACTTTGTCCGTAGATAGATTTGAGGCTATTCAGAGATGCATTCGTTTTGATGAAAAGAGAACTCGGCCTGTGAGGTTGGCAACCGATAAATTAGCGCCTATTAGCTATATATGGAATCTTTTTATCAAGAACTGTTACAAACTTTACAATTCTAGCGAATATGTGACAGTGGACGAACAACTTCTTGCCTTTAGGGGACGTTGCAAATTTATCCAATAATATGCCCAGTAAGCCAGCTAAATACGGCATAAAAATTTTCTGGATGTGCGATTCAGCAACTTATTATGGGATGAATGGCATGATTTACTGTGGAAAAGAAGCTGACGCTCCAGTCCAGAAAGATCTATGTTCCAACATAGTGAAAACACTATCTTTACCAATTTTCCATTCTGGAAAATATCACTATGGATAATTATTTTACTAATTTAGAACTGGCCAATTTTTTGCTTCAGAAACAACTAACACTTGTTGGTACAATGAGACCAAACCGCCGCGAAATTCCACCAATAATGAAGCACAATGCACAGCGACCAATCTACGAGAGTGTATTCGGTTTCTGCAATGAGGTAACAATGGTGTCCTATAAAGCCAAGAAAGAAAAATCTGTGATATTACTGAGCACAATGCATCACGATGAAAGTATTGACACCAATGACAGGAAACAAAAACCTGAAATTATACTTCATTATAATAAGACAAAAGGAGGTGTCGACAAGATGGACGAAATGATTACTGAATATTCGTGTAAAAGGCAGACTAAACGTTGGCCTGTTGCCCTTTTTTCCAATATCCTTGATGTGTCAGCCCTCAATAGCTATATTGTTAAACTAATCCAGAATTCCATGCAAACAGGCAGGACAATAGACGTATATTTTTGACAGAACTTTGTTATGAACTTTTGATGCCTACTATGCTAGAGAGAAGCAGCACAAAATGCTTATCAAGGCAAATTACAGAGGCAATGATCCGATGTGGAATATGCTTTCAGGAACAGCCAGAGCAAAGAGAAAAAAAAAAGAAAGCGCTGCTATATTTGTCCAGCAAAGAAAGAAAGAAAATCGGAGCGTTTCTGTTCTACTTGCGGACAAAATGTATGCAGGGAACATTCTGAAGAAAAAATAATATGCAAGAATTGTCGGGGGAATATGTAAAGTGGAAAATAAATATTCCTGCACCAAGTTTGCTACAGACTTTATGTAAAAACTTTTTATAAGAAAAAATGTATCCATCATAAAAAATTGTACTGAGTGAATATATTGGGCGTGCCCGTTTAATTACATTTTTGTTGTTTTATGTACATAATTTTTTTTTGGAATTATACACATCTTAGGCTATGTTCCAAGTAGCGCTGGGGTTCACCAGAATGGGATCCATAATGGATCTGACCTCCTGGTAACTCCAGCTAAGGCTGATGGAATGCCGGGATTCCACCAGCCTTAGCTGAGGTCACCAGGAGGTCAGATCCATTACGGATCCCCTCCTGGTGGACCCCAGCGCTAGTGGGAATGCATCCTTACTTTGCAAATTTAAAATAAACTTTGTATTTTTATTTGAGTTATTCCATGTTATTTGCACACAGGCCTAAAAGGCCCCAGGTACGTGAATATGGGGTAGTCACAAAAAAAGCGTTGCTATACGAAATGCCTATAACATAAAAATATACGAACAACTGGAAATTACTAACAACTATATAGCTGAGGAATACCTAGAGTTTCAAAATTGTAACTAAAGTAGTTTTACAGAAAATAATAAAAAAGTAACCTGACAGGCCTGCGAGGCCCCAGGTACGCGTTCTACCAGCCTTAGCCGGGGTCACCAGGAGGTCAGATCCATTACGAAATCCCGTCCAGGCGGACCCCAGAGCTAGTGGGAATGCATGCTTACTTTCAAATAACTTTGAAAAAAAAATTTTTTTGAGTTATTCCATGTTATTTGAAAACAGGCCTCAAAGGCCCCAGGTACGTAATAGTGTAGATTTCTATGGTCACGCATTCTAGGGTTAATCAGAGACTGCAGGAAGTTTGTTTCTTCGTTTTTTTGGCCTCATGTGAACACATCCTTGATTCTTTAGCATGAGCAGGTCAGTGCTGTTGTGCCCTTCTCCGGCTATGTGTTGGGGGGGGTTTATGTGTGTGGACTAAACAATGAGGGGCATATGTGGAAACTTTTGGGCCATCCGTAAAATTAGGCTCGGTTTTGACATCCATAAGGCAGATAAAACATTTACACAGAGGTGTCTAGGGACACAGTAAAAAGGTTATGATTCTGTAATGTAGGTCTTGTATAACCACGGAGTTAAGATAATGGTAAAAACAACACAAAAAACCCCAGTCAATATTCTGTCAGTAATTTATTAATCATCGTATAGGTGAGATTTATACAGCACAAGTATAAGAACGAACAATCCCAGTTCTTAAAGCTGCTTCTATTCAGATACGGAGAACAGAAGCAGAAGTCACCTTAAGCACCGGCTTGTGCCATCCTATATTAGTAATATTGGTCCACGTGGTCAAACATTCACTTTGCTTATAGACAACAGTACACTGTTCCTGTGGTGCCAGTCCCCGAATGTGAGCAGCTGTTGTAAAACAGATAGGCCCTGCATGTGTAATACAAAGCATATAAAGATATGAACTTTATGCTGTATTCACATATCCGTGTGTCATGGACCACGAATCACAGACTGGCTGCGGGTCCCCAACCAGAACACAGCAGCCTCATAGGCAGATATGAGACTGTCATGGTGGCAGTCAGGAGACCCACGGCCATTCTCTGCATTACTCTGATCATGGTACACGGATATATGTATCTGGTCTTAGTTTGAGAAGATAAGATGTTGGATTGGATACATATGGATACAACTGTAATAAGGTGTACTAATAGGAGCAGCAGCGCAGCACTAGTAAGTACACTGTCCGCACACAGGATGAACCAGCAAAATATTCTGGGGTAAGGAACTCGAATTAAACGTTTTTACTTGTAAGAAAGTATAACATGACAGGAGTGCACATGCAGTGCCACTAGCTATACCTCTTACTTCTGCCCAATATACATCAGTGCCCTGAACATAAGGTTTTTATACTACAAAAATGATGGCGAGCAGGTGGGATAAGGGCGAGCTCTTGCATCAAGATGGAATGGTCAGAAAATTGGTTCAGAGTCAACAGCTATCGTAGAAGAGACCACTTGATTTGCTCTTTTGCAGACTGCAGCACCTGAGGGAAGAAACACATGATATAGAGAGAATCAGTGCTGTGTTATAGGAATTAGCGAGTTAGTCAGAGGAAGGTAGCTGTGAGCAATGTGTGTGCACAGGTGGGCAGTGTGGTGTGCACAGGTGGGCAGTGTGGTGTGGTGTGCACAGGTGAGCACTGTGGTGTGCACAGGTGGGCAGTGTGGTGTGGTGTGCACAGGTGAGCACTGTGGTGTGCACAGGTGGGCAGTGTGGTGTGCACAGGTGGGCAGTGTGGTGTGGTGTGCACAGGTGGGCAGTGTGGTGTGGTGTGCACAGGTGAGCACTGTGGTGTGCACAGGTGGGCAGTGTGGTGTGGTGTGCACAGGTGGGCAGTGTGGTGTGCACAGGTGGGCAGTGTGGTGTGCACAGGTGGGCAGTGTTGAGGTACACGGTGAACAAGTCCTTCGGCCCCAACATCTTATGCACATCACATTTTCTCATCCAAGAGACCCTCTTTCCCAGTCAGGTATCAGATACCACCCTCACCCACAGAACCATTATCATCTACTTCTCCACTAAATTTACTATGTAAACCAAATCTAAAGTGCAAATTATAAAATGCTCTCGTGCTCCCACTCAGACGCCGATGTCTGAAGCTGCATATACTGGCACACCTTTAGTGTGTGATTTGCTAAATAAATGAATGTGCTAAAAACACCTTAAAACATGAAAATATGCACGTGGCTAAATGCCTACCTGCTGGCTTGTGTCTATTTTATGATGCATACGTATGTGTTGTTCCGTGATGGATAATGACACAAGCCAGCAGGTAGGCATTTAGCCATGTGCATATTTTCATGTTTTAAGGTGATTTTAGCGCATTCATTT
This sequence comes from Ranitomeya imitator, assembly GCF_032444005.1. Classification (NCBI taxonomy): domain Eukaryota; kingdom Metazoa; phylum Chordata; class Amphibia; order Anura; family Dendrobatidae; genus Ranitomeya; species Ranitomeya imitator. The sequence continues at coordinate 720,545,960 of NC_091284.1, forward strand.
ATTTATTTTCAAATCTAAAAAGTGCAATTATAAATGACACGATATTAACATATGAAGCCTGCTATCAGGGCTGTGGAGTTGGAGTCATAATAATTGAGGAGTCACAAGGTTTGGCTTACCGACTCCACAGCCCTGCCTGCTATATGACCTAGTGGCTCAGAATTTATGAAACAGTCCAGAAATCCTGTCTTTGTGGTCTGCAGCAACTGATCACAGCGTTAACATTTCACTAGCACAATATAAAAGGTGTGAAGTGCTGTCATTAGTTGATTAAAGATTAGATTAAGACTGTTTTACAAAATTTATAATTTAATCTCTTTAAATCCAACAGTTAAAAAAACCTGTAAATGTTCTGCATACAATCCATATTCAGAACTGGGAGAAAAAAAAAAAAATACAGATTTTATTGGACAATGTAGATTTTTAAATCTAAAGCTTGCCCATCATGCCAAGGATATCCACAAATACCAGTATGGTCGCTCCAGACCCCATTAGCAAGGACCTGAGCAGTCCCTAGAATGAGGTCTCCTTTGTGCACGACTGTTAGGCCGGGATCACACATGCGAGAAACACGGCCGAGTCTCGCGTGTTAATACCCAGCTCTGCCGCCGTCACTCAGGAGCGGAGCGTGCGGCCGCACAGCAATACATGGAGCTGCATGCTCCGCTCCAGAGTGCCGGGTATTAGCATGTGAGACTCGGCCGTGTTTCTCGCATGTGTGATCCCGGCCTTAAGGTACCGTCACACTTAGCGACGCTGCAGTGATACCGACAACGATCCGGATCGCTGCAGCGTCGCTGTTTGGTCGCTGGAGAGCTGTCACACAGACAGCTCTCCAGCGACCAACGATGCTGGTAACCAGGGTAAACATCGGGTAACTAAGCGCAGGGCCCCGCTTAGTAACCCGATGTTTACCCTGGTTACCATCCTAAAAGTAAAAAACAAACAAACACTACATACTTACCTACAGCCGTCTGTCCTCCAGCGCTGTGCTCAGCACTCCTCCTGTACTGGCTGTGAGCACAGCGGCCGGAAAGCAGAGCGGTGACGTCACCGCTCTGCTTTCCGGCTGACCGACGCTCACAGCCAGTACAGGAGGAGTGCAGAGCACAGCGCTGGAGGACAGACAGTGGTAGGTAAGTATGTAGTGTTTGTTTTTTTTTACTTTTGGGATGGTAACCAGGGTAAACATCGGGTTACTAAGCGCGGCCCTGCGCTTAGTTATCCGATGTTTACCCTGGTTACCAGTGAAGACATCGCTGAATCGGTGTCACACACGCTGATTCAGCGATGTCTGCGGGGAGTCCAGCGACGAAACAAAGTTCTGGACTTTCTTCCCCGACCAGCGACAGCACAGCAGGGGCCTGATCGCTGCTGCCTGTCACACTGGACGATATCGCTAGCGAGGACGCTGCAACGTCACGGATCGCTAGCGATATCGTCTAGTGTGACGGTACCTTTAGGTGAGGGTGCGAGATCATGGCACCTGACCAGGACCCTGATCTAAATGCTGTCACATATCTAGTGAATAGCTGATCACTTGTTGAGGCTGGAATCCCCCTTTATAGCTGTATGAACGTGGCTCATATCATGGTGCACAATACAGTATAGGGATCACACTGCAGTCTGGGCAACCTACCTGTGAGACCGTTTGTTCTGTGAGAGGAACATCATCTCCCTAGAAAACAAAATAGCATGTTTATCATAAACTCCCCTACTTCTTGTACAACTGGGGGCACTCGGGCCGGTCACCTGAATACTTTGCCATAAAATAGCAGCTCTTCCCCAGATTAGCCTCCACCCTAGCAGACACCCTACTGATCTTCACTCCAATACAGCGTAGTGAACCCCCTTCATCACTGCACAGCTCAGCAGGTGGCACTGCCAGTAGTTGGGCACAGACTCCCAGGAGCAGCATGCTAATGGAGCCCATAAATCTGCCTTCTCAGCAGGCATTCACAGGGAGCTGTGTGGAGGACCCAGGGGACAGATGCTAGGAAGAGAAACAACATATGGCGACACGGCACTTAACCACTGTCAGATCCAAAAGAACATCCAGCAGTATTCACACCATTCAGACGAGTCACCAGGAGCCTCTGCAGCGCCACACATTGGACCTCAGATTAAGGACACTCAATAGAAATAACAATCACTTAGATTTCACTCCAATTCCTTGCCCACTAGTCCCGAGCCTCCCAAGACTACCAGCAATTTTTATTTAACACCTCACCAAGCAAAACTGAAGGTCTCCATCCAGGACCAAGAGCACATTTCTTGTCTAAGGAAATGTGAAATACAATTTACCTTTCGGCTGCCAAACTACATTTATTTAACCCTACAGAGGAGATGCTGATAAAAAGTAATTGGCATTTCCTTTCGCAAACCCCACAGAAATACCCAGTCACAGTCTCAAAAATCAAACACATTTCTTTACTTTCCAAACCTTTATGGAACCCACAGGAGGTGGCAATGGCTGAAGTGTGAAGCGATTTAAGAACAACAGATAGGATTTACCACTCATCAGGTAAAATGACGATCCAGGGATCAGTCTGATTGCCAGCAGGGAGCAAGAAAGATTTTTTCGACTTTTCAAAGTTAAACTTGGCTTCATATACTGTGTTGTGCCTTCAGCGGATGTATGTGCCTATAAGCTATAACAATGAAAGGCTGACAAGTACCACTGTACGGGTGACTGCAGTCAGACACAGGGTCCCACAGTAAAGGTACCTTCACACATAACGATATCGTTAACGATATCGTTGCTATTTGTGACGTAGCAACGATATCGTTAATGAAATCGTTATGTGTGACAGCGACCAACGATCAGGCCCCTGCTGGGAGATCGTTGGTCGCTGAATAAAGTCCAGAACTTTATTTCGTCGCTGGACTCCTGCTGACATCGCTGGATCGGCGTGTGTGACACCGATCCAGCGATGTCTTCACTGGTAACCAGGGTAAACATCGGGTAACTAAGCGCAGGGCCGCGCTTAGTAACCCGATGTTTACCCTGGTTACCATGCTAAAAGTAAAAAAAAAAAAAAAAAACACTAGATACTTACCTACCGCTGTCTGTCCTCCAGCGCTGTGCTCTGCACTCCTCCTGTACTGGCTGTGAGCCGGAAAGCAGAGCGGTGACGTCACCGCTCTGCTTTCCGGCTCCCAGACAGTACAGGAGGAGAGCAGAGAAGCAGAGCACAGCGCTGGAGGACAGACGGCTGTAGGTAAGTATGCAGGGTTTGGTTTTTTTTTACTTTTAGCATGGTAACCAGGGTAAACATCGGGTTACTAAGCGCGGCCCTGCGCTTAGTTACCCGATGTTTACCCTGGTTACCGGCATCGTTGGTCGCTGGAGAGCGGTCTGTGTGACAACTCTCCAGCGACCAAACAGCGACGCTGCAGCGATCCGGATCGTTGTCGGTATCGCTGCAGCGTCGCTTAATGTGAAGGGGCCTTTACGCTTTTTTGTCATCTGTCATGTGAAAGGGGGGCTATGGATACATAAATGGGATTGTCCCTTTCAATAAATGAATGTCCCCGGCAGCAGGTTATTATAAAGAAACGAACTGTGTTCACCTTCCCTGGGTTCACCAAAAAAAGCGATGGCATTGACAGCAAGGCAGCCAACCAATCAGTGCGCTCAGTGGCTCTGTAGGTGCGTCTGTGTGAGATCAGTCTACACCTGCAGAGTTGTTAGTGGCTCTGAAGTGGTGGGTGGGTGTGGGTGTGTGTGTGTGTGTGTGTGTGTGTTTTTATGGGATCAGTCTGCACCTATAGAGTTGCTGACTCAGCAATTGGCGTCAACGCTGGGGCCAACGTTCGGCACGAGGAGAAATTGGCAGAGACTCGCCAGTGGACCCCAGGAAGGTGGGTAGAGCAGGGCATGTTTTTCTATGATAACCTGCAGTCTGGGACAGCAATGTTTATGCTAGCAACTTATCTATAGATGCCTAATGGAAAGCATGGACAATGACAACGTACCCTCAAGGCAACCCGATGAACCACTTGTTGGGGGTCGCTTTCCAAAATGACTCTGTAAAGAGGAACATAAGACAACAAGATTGCATCAGCCGCACGCAGGTTACTGTACACCACGGGCAGGTGGAGAGCGTCAGTCATTACGGAGTTAAACATCAGGCAATTCCTATCCGTCTCTATAGCCGGAGCGCGGCTGCTCAATCTGCAGAAGCCTATGATGGGAGCCTTCCTAATGATGGCATTACACGGAGACATGGCAGCCCTCACACGGTAATGACACTGTTAGGAGCCGCGCTCCGCACACAGCCTCTATGGCGGTAACTGCTGCGCTATCACAATTCAAACAAAAACAAGCACAGACGGGAAATGTACGGCTTCCAGATTAACACTTCTATTTACAATCACAGGAGGCTTTTACTGCCTGCATTTGTGAATTTGAATTGCCTTAATGTTCGGGCTGAACGTTTAACCACTGCGCTGCCAGTCATTTAATCCGCCAGCGCCATGCTTTACAAGATGGAGAGGAGCACTGTAGCATTTAATGCTGCGCAGGTTTTATAACCTGAGTCATGGAGAGAGGTGAAATGAAGGAGCAGATAGATGGCACACTCCCATCACATGCAGGAACAGATGTCGGTGGCTATCAGTCACAGAGAAAAGGCTACGCCAGAAATCCAATTAATCTCTTACCCGCCATCGATAATCTCATCCACCGCCAGGAACAAGCCTTCCATGTTCTCCAGCAGAGTTCTCTTTTCTACGTTTTTTCTGCAGAATTAGACATTTTTTATAGCCAAATTTTTGCATAGATTTCTCCAATGAAAACAAAGCTTGAGTGAAAAACAAATTAGAAATAACTATTTCTATTGAATTGTTAGACCAGGGGTTGTAAAAATGACCTGGCAACATGATTCTCCAGGTCAATACAACTATGGCGATAAAAAGTGTTTTTGTTTTTGTTTTTTTTTAAACAAAACAATAATTCATCAACGTCGCCATTTTCCAAGGCCTGTAACGTTTTCCTTTTTCCTCATCAATGGAGTTGCATGAGGGTTTATCTTTTTGTGGCAAGCTTTATTGATACCATTTTGGGGTAGATCAGACAATTCTGGCGTTTTGATTTATTCTCTTTACAGCGTTTACTGATCAGGTTAATTTTATATTTTGATAGATTGGACTTTTAAAATGCAAATATGGCATGTGTGTGTATTTTATAAATTTGTATTTCTTTACTCTGAATAGTGTTAAAAGAGGACAATTTGTGAGATAAAGCGATAGAAGCTTTCAGGGTTAGTACACTGGTGGATGCTCAGGGCTCTCAGCCTACGTCTGCTGCAGGATGCTCAGGGCTCTCAGCCTACGTCTGCTGCAGGATGCTCGGCAGCCAGCTGGAAAGAATATTAGGGAGGAGCACGGCGAGCCGCAGCGGCAGGAAAGCTCTTCAGGACGCCGATTGGCTTAGAGCACTTTACAGATACAGCAATACTGATCCCAAAAGTCCGCTTCAGCAGGATGCCAAGAGCAGTATACAGCTCTAGTTATAGCAATAGAGGACCAAACACCCACCTGTTCAATGAGGCCTCTTTAGGGGATATACAGAGAGTTATGGTAATAGTAGACACTCCACCTACCTCAGCATCTGACTTAATGAGTCAAAGAGGCAATTCAGGACAGCCATCAACATGAGCTATATGAGGGTAAAAGGAAATACAGAAGTATTACAGAATAGAATAATAGGTTTCTTTTGAAGAGGAAGCAAAATACCTGACATCGCTAAAATACATTTATAGTTCTTACTTTCATTGATAATCAAATCCTTAACCCCTTCACGACCTATAGGTATGTTCAAGGTCACCTCCACCATTTTGATGTGCATGTTTTTAGGCACATGACAGCTGACCTGATCAGTTGACATGTGCCCCTAACAGCCGCGGGTTGAATAACGATCCTCCTGCGGCCGTTAACATGTTAAATGCCGCTGTCAATCTCTGACAGCAGCACTTAACATGCCCGCGCTGGAAGGGTGTCACTAGCTCTGCCCATCGGCGACCCTGTCACATGATTGCAGGGCGCCAATAGGTTGGCAAGACAAATCAGGATCTGTAAGAGACACCTGTGGTTGTCATTGCCGATCTGCAATGAGCGTCACCCCGTAGCCAGCGTTCATAGCAGATGAGCATTTCTGCTACACATAACAAGGCTGCTATGTGTAGCACTAGCGATCAGAAGCTTCCAGGAAGGGACATACTAAATAGTACATGCGTACACACAACTATAAGCTATATTACTTGTAAGCCCAAACAGCCTCTATCTCGTAGATCGACCTAGAGCAGAAATTTCTGCAGGACGGTAACTAAACTACAGCTCCATCATGGGCACGTATAAAATTACTTTAGATCAGGAGAATCCATGAAAGACTATGGAATATGAACAGCTGCTGAAGTCAAAGAGAGAGGTTTTAAAAGCCAAGACTACCGAGATAAAGCAAGAGACGGAACCTACAGCACCCATCTATCTTCACGGCAGTGTGATACAACACACAGACACTTTAGAGGTTTATGGGATGAATGTCTTTGCGCGCTCACTTCTGTTAGGTAGGCAGACTTAATCATCACCATTAGCTTATATCACCCTATTAACATGCTGTCGAATGCAGTTCATTAATATTAGCTAATGTACACAGTAATATAACTGCTCTGAGCACAGGCAGGGGTGATGTTATCTCACCAAATGACTGCGGCTTCTGAAACGTATTAGCAGAACAAGCTGTGAAACATACCTCATTTTCATGGGAACTTCCAATGACATAGAAGTACAAGTCAATGCTGCTCTTATAGACCACGGTCAGGCCCTCCAGGAGGGCAATTTCACCTGCACAGGTAGAAAGCAGTAAGTGATGCGTCCACAGATACAGTACAGAGGGACACACATTCACTACAGAAGGGCTTGTCTGATTAGGAGCATTAAGCCATTTCTGAAACACCCAAGTCAGTGGTGACGGACATTTTCATGCTGCTCTCCTGATGACAGATGTTAGAGGGTTTAACTTTCATATTTTTTTTAAATAAGTTTATTCAGCATGGAAAGTTACAAAGCTTTGAACACCACTTTATTAGAGAATTTTCCCTCCAAAGAAACTGCATATAAGTGGCTTCCAAACGCCTGCTTTTCCCACTGTCTACTTACATGCACTCATCTGGAGTACAGATGATGGCAATGATAAACCAGCAGCCGCCTCATCCTGAGCCTTGTGCTAATCAGAGCAATCTCCTGCAGAAGATTAGTTCCAGAGTTAAGGTACCGTCACACTCAGCGATATGAGCTGATCGCTGCAGCGTCGCTGTTTAGGTCACAGGAGCGATCCAGTGACGTAACGGCGACTCACTTATCGTTCTCGCTGGTTGTTAGCTCCATGTAAAACATTGCTGGCATCGTTGGTTTTGATGTCAAACATGACGATACACGCCGACCTGACAACCAAATAAAGTTCTGGACTTCTGGCTACGACCAGCGATGGCACAGCGGGATCCAGATCGCTGCTGCGTGTCAAACACAACGAGATCGCTTTCCAGGACGCTGCAACGTCACGGATCGCTGTCGTTCTCGTTGTAAAGTTGCTGAGTGTGAAGGTACCTTAAGTGAGACTCAGGTGCTGAGATGACCCTGTCACTGTAGTCACCCGTGCTCCAAATGAGTACGTTCTGATACCAATGCAGCTAAAGGCAGGCAAATAGACTGGGGAAGAGCTTCATTTATTCCTGTAAAAGAAAAAAATTTGGTAAAAGTTATTCATCAACAGTCCCCTTTCTCTGCAATGATTGGAGCCCTAGTGATCAGATATCCACTGTTCTTAAGTGTACACCCCATCTGACTAATTGTTAGACTCAATGCTCCCTAGGTATCATATATTCAGTAATGGTACAAGCAGTTCATACTACCCCACACTTACTGTCCGTCCGATGTGTTTTATTGAAGATGTTCTTTTCAAAAGCCTTCTGCTCCTTCACCGAAGGATACGTCTCATCATAGTACTGTGGGGTAAACAGGACAGCATGTGATCCAATTCAATGTGTCTATGGTACACAGTATGTGTAGTCTCCAATGTGGCCAATACTTCCCCACAACCAATGCATCAAATGCTGAATCCGCCTCAAAGGGTCTTGCAGCCTTATCCCATCTTTTTGTAGAAGATGGGATAAGGCTACAAGACCCCCTTATATCCTATGTGGTGTGTAAAACAAGAGTTGGACAGGAAAGTACCAAACCTATGGCTATGTTATAGGCAGTGCCATGATGGCCGGTAGCCCCTTATCACCCTGATGAAACAACATGTTTGGCCGAGCTATAGGTTGTTGACTACACAATAGTTGTAATGCCAACTTAATGCTTTGGAGTAAACACATCTTACTCTTTTGGCGTCACATTTGCAGCACTAGCGGAATAAAGTTAGCACATCCTGTGAGCCTGCACCGCCCAGGTTCAGAGAGATCGGACCTCAATAATAGCCTCTTGGATGTCAAGAGCAGGCACAGAATTTAAGTAGTTAGAGTGATGCATCTTCTGTAACTACACTTGTAACCCTGTGAAAGAGGACCCATGCCCATCATGTACAGTATGTGTACCCATCAGCTCCTACACTCTGCCAAGAGAAAAATATATATATACATTTATGTAACTTGTACAGAAACATGGTCACATTTTTTGCCTTCCATGCAAAAATCCCAGAAGTATAACACAGATAAAAGGGAGTATGGCCGCAATAGCTAACTAATATGTGGGGAGTTTTTATACTATGTGCAAATATGAAAACACATAGGTCTGCACATGAGCTGTGCACAAAACCACAGGATATATTCCTTTATTCCTATTTCCAAAGCTGCATCGTTGGTGACCTATCCTTCAGATAGATCAGATATTGATGACCTATGCAGGTCTGGCACCCCCACCCCCATCATCAGTTCTGCTCCAGCTACTGAATGAAAACACATGGAAAAGCGCTGTACTGCGGGGCTGCATTCAATGTGTAGTGGAAGCTGCCAGGTGCTGCAGATCAGCTCCTGTTATTGTTAATATGAGCTTTTCTGCAGTATACAGCAGTGGTCAGCTGTCATCCGAAAGCTCATCAATATCAGATGAAACTTATTCTAAACAAAGGTCATCAATATCTCATGCCTCAACTCAAGTGAAACTTTTCTTTTACCTTTTTACATATAGGTTTGGGATGTGTGGAGTGGTTTATATTTCATAGAAAACCATATCACAAACTAATGAAATCCTAGCTAGCTGTAACCAAGAATTGGTTTTCTCACAGTTGAACACAGCCTATAAATGGACTGAATATTTACCTTAGCGAACAGCCTCTCTCCATCATTGTCTAATATGAGAACAGCTTTCACTGTGTACAGTGAGGGGTCCTGCCAGAAAAAAAAATACATGGAAATCACTATCAGTCGCCATCCACACCCCACTTCCCTCCCACACCATCCTCATTTAGGGAAGCCCCTTATGATGACGATGATGAGTGCATATTGTCTTTAAAGGGAACCTGTCACCCCGAAAATCGCGGGTGAGGTAAGCCCACCGGCATCAGGGGCTTATCTGCAGCATTCTGGCGTACTTTGCTCTGCCCTGTTGAGGGCAGAGGATAGTACTGCAGTGCGCAGGCGCCGGAAAGGTCAGAGGCCCGGCGCCTGCGCACTGCAGTACTTTGTCTGCCCTCAACAGGGCAGAGCAAAGTACGCCTGCGCCGGAGCCGTGGCTGAAGATCAGAAGAGGACGTCTTGTAATGAAGATGGGAGGCGCCGCAGCGGACCGGAGACGCCCGTTTGACCTGACCAGCAGTGGGACCGCCCCTGGGTGAGTATAATATAACATCTTTTTCTCCTCTTTCAGGTTACATCGGGGGCTTATCTACAGCATTACAGAATGCTGTAGATAAGCCCCTGATGCCGGTGGGCTTACCTCACCCGCGAATTTCGGGGTGACAGGTTCCCTTTAAATATGGACACAAATTAAACCACTATGACTTCTGATTATTGTCCCATGTACTTTCTACCTACTTCATACTCTTTATGAAATATCAACACATGATGAACCTAATGAAAGATGCAGAGGAGGAGCTGCACATGAAATATTTTCTATGACCATGACCCCTTCACACCTTGCCATTCAGTTTGTGCCTTTTCATGGTGGTCCATCCTGTAGACGCCCCAGAGCCCTCGAGACAAAGTTCTGTGATGCACTGACTTCCACATACTCACAGCCTGAGTGTATAACAGAACTTCACCTCAAATGCCGACTGTCATCACATAGATACTTACACTTTTACCAACAAGGGTTCATTTATTTAGAATGAGGAGTCTTCAACCAATCAGCACAAAGATCCTGTACAACAACCTGAGTCCCTAATACTGCTACATATTATGGCCAGTTTCAGTTGATAATCTTACAGGGGCAAGTCACAACCCAACCCAGGTCTAGAAATCTGTACTGACCGCTTCATAGATCCTATAAGGGCTCATGCAGATGGCCATAGATTCTCTCATATGAGAGAATTGGGCAGATTATGCAAATGACACCGAGTTTGATCAGATTCCCTTGGATGAGACAATCGGAGCACACTGACGAGAAGATGGACAACATAATTTCTCCATCTTCTTCATTGTGTCAGTGTGTGGAAATTAGACTGTACTCAAATATCATCTCAGCGCAGTCCGGTGGATTCCCAGAACTCATTGACTTGCATGGCCGGGAATGCAGTGACGTTTTCCTCGGACAGACTCTGGAAAAAACGGTAATTAGACCTACCGGTAATGGTATTTCCAGGAATCCATCCTGACAGCATCACGGAGGTTGTCCTTATCCACAGTGGGACAGGAAACCACGAGAGTACAAAAGGACCCTCCCCCACCACCCATCAGTGTTTTTCCTGTCCCACTGTGGATAGGAACGACGAGAGTAACGCCGACAGGCTCCGTTCGGAGGGTGTGGATCGGGGGGGTCTCAGCCCTTGTTACCCTTCCCACCTCAAGACCTCCGTATGCTGAAACTTGACACAGGGTACCTCAGCTTACCCAGTGCAGCGCTGCTCCTGGGATATCAAGTCGCTTCCTCCTGAAGGGGGCTCTCGACCATGCACGCCGCCCGGAGTATTCCCTGGTCTGGAGCCACCTCTGTGGGCTGAAGGTTTCATCATGCGGCCCCGGAGTGAAGTGTACCAGTGGCCGTCGCTGAGACACCGCATGCTGCTACCCGGCGTAGTCACTTCCAGGTTGCAGTCAGCAGTGGGCGGGGCGGCGTCTCCTCACTGAGGCTGTTTCCGGGGCAAATCGGTGAGCGCGGCTGAGGCGCTCCAACGCTGTGGCAAAATGGGAATTAAACAACGAAGTATTCAGAGACTTAAGCCTCTTTCACACTTGCGTCGTGGTAGATCCGTCGCAATGCGCACATCGCAAATGTGCCCGCGGGATGCGTTTTTTCCCCCATAGACTTGCATTGCCGACGGATCGCGGCCATATTTCGCGTCCGTCATGCACTGGATGCGTCATGTTTTGGCAAACCGTCGGCACGAAAAAATGTTCAATGTAATGTTTTTCGGACGTCATTTCCTACTGCGCATGTGCTGCCGGAACTCCGCCCCTCCTCCCCGGGACATAGATTGGGCAGCGGATGCGTTGAAAAACTGCATCCGCTGCCCACGTTGTGCCGAATTTGCACAATGTACGTTTGTATGTCGGGACGACGCATTGCGACAGCCCCATACCGACGTAAGTGTGAAAGAAGCCTTATGCCATCATTGGGGAAATCCAGACGTAGACCTCTTCTCAGCCAGACAGAATGCAAAGATCAGCACATTTTACTCACTGAACCCTCAAAAGGACCCGGCCGGGATCGATGCCTCTTCCCCATCATGGATCAGAAGCCTGTTATATGCATTCCCTCCTCTTGCGTTAATACCAAGAATTCTCAGGAAAATTGCAGAAGACAGAGCCAGAGTCCTACTTGTAGTACCATTCTGGCCAAGGAGAAGTTGGTTCCCCTTACTAAAGAAAATGTCAAAGGAGAAACCCATTTTTCTTCCCCGAAGAATAGACCTTCTCTATCAGGGACCTATTTTTCACCAGAATCCAGAAACTCTCCGGTTATCAGCCTGGATCCTGAACGCCAGGTCCTGAAAGCAAAGGGCTTGTCGGATGAAGTTATTTCCACACTACAAGAAAGTAGGAAGCCAGTAACTTCTTCCATCTATACTAAGATTTGGAAAAAATTCTACAGCTATTGTGGAGAGGCGACAGTTGATACTGACCACCCTGATATCCCCAAAAACCTTGACTTCTTGCAATCAGGTTTTAGACCCAGTACCTTAAGGGTACAGGTGGCGGCCATTAGTGTCTTCTATGACTCTACCTTATCATCCCACCCTTGGATAAATCGGTTTTCCAGAGCAGTTGCGAGGTTAAAACCATTGATAAGGAAAACTGTCCCACCATGGGACCTAAATTTAGTCCTTAATGAACTATGCAGACACCCATATGATTTAGGGAGCGAACTAGATTAGTAAACGGTCCCTAAAAACAGCCTTTCTTGTAGCCATCACTTCGGCGAAGAGACTGGGAGAGCTCCAGGCTCTTTCTATCCAAGATCCTTATTTGCAGGTCTTTAACGACAGGTTTGTTTTGAAATTTGATCCAGCCTTTCTCCCGAAAGTGGTCTCGGATTCAAATATGAATCAGGAGGTCATACTCCCCTCTTTTTTTCAATCGCCTAAAAATCAAAAAGAAAGTCTCTACCATAACCTGGACGTTAGAGAAACGGTCCTTAAATACCTAGAAGTAACTGGACCCTTGAGGCAGGATAATAATCTTTTTGGTCAATTTAGAGGCCCAAACAAAGGTAGAAAGGCATATAAATCTACTATCGCGAGGTGGATTAGATCCACAATTATTTCTGCCTATAAAGCTCAGGGAAAGAATCCCCCAGGCAGTATCAAAGCAAATCCGTCTAGATCAATGGCAGCCTCATTGGCAGAGAGGGGGGGGGGGAGCTTCAGCAGATCAAATTTGCAAGCCGCGTCCTGGTCTAATCTCAGTACCTTTTCCAAACATTATAAACTAGATGTAATGTCGACACAACTAGGGTTTGGCAGGAAGGTACTCCAAGCAGTAGTCCCACCCAAAGAACCAATAATCTTTGGTACTTCTCCATGGTGCTGTCAGGTGGTGACCTGGAAAACGGTAATTAGACCTACCGGTAATTGTATTTCCAGGAATCCATCCTGACAGCACTATTAGTTTCCCTCCCTATACTAAATCATTAAAAACTAATGTCATGTAACATTTGTATCTTGTTTTGTTATTTAAATAAACTATTCTTTTTTGCATCCATCCAGATGTGGTACTTTGGAAAATCACTGATGGGTGGTAGGGGGAGGGTCCTTTCGTACTCTCGTGGTTTCCTGTCCCACTTTGGATAAGAAGGACAACCTCCATGGTGCTGTCAGGTGGTGACTTGGAAAGATAAATCGGACATGTGCCCGGCCCTATACACTAACATTAGTCTTGGTGTTGTTAGAGTGCACTAGGACCAATAATACAGCTGTCTGAACAAACCCTAAAGCTGTCAGTTTGGGTTCTAACCCAGCAATCAGGCCAGGAGTTGTGTTTGTAAAACGGACACACAAACGTAGCTATAGCATGCTTGTCTCAAAATGGCCAAAGTAACCGAAGGCATTTCATGTGCTGTGTTATGGAAATATTATTATTCCCTTAGAGTCTATCTAAAACCAAGTAATTTTTTTATATTTAAACTCCTTATAGACTGGGGAAAATCTGGGTCTTAAGATACCATTGATCGCTGAAGGAACAGAACAGTAGCGCTCGTCTTCTACGGGAGAGCATACATAGTAGTAGGGGCTGAAAAACTGGTCTGTGGGTCCGCACACTTCCTGCTCACACCTCCTGCTCTGCGATTTCTGAAAGTCTCAGGCCCCAAACAGCATAATCTACAGGAAGCTTCAAGCTGAAGAGGTTACATTATATAAATACATCTAAAAGGTTTAGTTATGTTTCAAACCACAAAATGGACATGATTGTTTTTGCTTTGTTTGGGCTCATACACCTTTATGGATGTCATATCACAGCTCCAAAATTCTGGATATGAGGCATAACTTCTATTGTACAACATTTACACTTGCATAAGCTGTGCCATAAAAAAAAAAAAAAAAAAAAAAAAAGACTCCTGAACACTGTCCTCCCCTCCTCCATACGGAGTATGTGCGGATCCATACTTCTTCGCAGTGTAATAATCATAAGTGTCGTGCAGACAGCTATGAATATAGAGCAGGTGTCGGAGAGCCATTCTGGGCACTGAACTGAATAAAATGAGTCAATAAACAATATGTGACAGAAACAAAGTGTAGATACCAGCGTAATGTCAATGAGCGACTCAACTTTCTGCTCTGCATTATGAGCAACTACTGGAAGTTAAAGGGAATGTGTCATCAGAAAATGACCCATTACTTAATTAGGTTTTTATACTAAATTTATTTTTTAAGTATTTTTTCAACACTGAACACTAGACCTACACTTTCCAGCAGTCTCATTATCATCGCAGACAGTATCAAAATGAAAGGTAACAATGGAATACATGGTATCTCACCCTTTTTTGTAAAGTGTTCTAAATATGAATATTATTTTTTACCTGACATTAGGATATTTATTTTCTTTTGTATTTTAGTGCTACTTTAGTGAATAAAAAAAAATAAAGTTCTACATTTTAATGTTCTTTAGTTAATTTTTTTTAGAGATTTCTAATGTTTCAAAAAAGCCTGAATTTTGGGCTTGTATGACTTTACATTTTGTAATCATATCTTGGGCTAGAATTAATGTGAAAGGCACCATTTTGTTCAGAATGGTACAGGCTTTAATTTGATATGTCACGAGTATATGTTCGTTGATATCTAGGATTTGAGGAGTCAAATCCTAAATTTTAATATGCGAATTAGGGAAAACAATATATTATAAATTATTAAAAACATGCTTGTGTATTACTTGTGTTCTTGGTTACATTTGTTCAGGGATTCAAGTTGGGATACCTGTAGGATGAGATTTCTAAGCGGGATTTTCTAAATGCAATCTAAATGCAATCCTAATCATATATTTAATACTAAATTAAAGTAATCAATATTATAAACACCTTTTTTTAAAAATACATGTAACCATTTTTTTGTTATTACGTCTCGACATGTCCTTTTTCAAGTTTTTAAGAATAGTACAGTAGTTAAATCATCATGCTATAAAATAAGATATGAACTAATGATAAACAATTAATAGAAACTCCTTAAATTGACCTTTTACCAATTTGTCCCTTGTACTGGCTGAAGTGTAATCTTGTCCGCAAGCTCTTACTAACAATGGCCATTTCCTTGTGTCACAGTATGTCCGGCATGTTATGGGGTTAATATCTGATTTTTGTTTACTTTTAATTTGTCTGGTTTTCTTGGATACAGGATGGACGGTGATGGACCAGAAGGCGCAGAAAACTCACTTCTACATTATCATAATCTTTGGAAAGTACACTAGCCAGCCAGTAGTGCCGATCATATTCACAGGTCACATAACCAGTAGTTATGTCATGCATTGCCAATCTTGTGCCACCTTCAATCACTTCATGGACGTTAGGGTCGTTGCTTTTGTTTCATTTCATGGAATGAAGGTGTGGTATTGCCAAATCCCTTTATTGGGTTCTGCTTCCTGTAACCGATATTTTAACAAACTCCTCTTCTTCATAGTGCTGTGGTTTGTACAGCACATGAACTGGATTTTAGGAATATTTCTGCATGAGTGTGAAGATCTGGTGTGAATACGGCCTCTGGAGGCTAGCACGAGCTGCAAGGCATTTCACGGTGCCTCCTAAACCTAAAGTGACACTCAGCTTCTGCTCCAAAATCTTTCTTGAAGCATCTACTATACAATTGTCTATGGGTCACTTCCGTCTGTCTGTCTGTCACAGATATTCATTGGTCGCGGCCTCTGTCTGTCATGGAATCCAAGTCGCTGATTGGTCGTGGCAAAACGCCCACGACCAATCAGCAACGGGCGCAGTCCGGCGGCAACATGGCCGCTCCTTCCTCCTCGCAGTCAGTGCCTGCTCCGTACTCCCCTCCAATCAGCGCTCACACATGGTTAATGGCAGCGCTAATGGACCGCGTTATGCCGCGGTGGAACGCACTCCATTAACGCTGCTATTAACCCTGTGTGACCAGTTTTTTTACTATTGACGCTGCCTATGCAGCCTCAATAGTAAAAAGATCTAATGTTAAAAATAATTTAAAAAAAAAATAAAAAATCATCATATACTCACATTCCGGCGTCTTTCCTGCTCCTCGCAACGCTCCGGTGACCGCTCCATGCAAGCAGCAGGTTCCGGTGGAAAGGATGGTATGCGACAAGGACCAGCCATGATGTCACGGTCATGTGACCGCGACGTCATCACAGGTCCTGCGCCCATACCAACCCTGGGACCGGAAGCTGCCGCTTGCACCGCACACAGGGCCAGGACTTCAACTGAGGGTGAGTATATGTTTATTTTTTATTTTAAGTCTGTATACTACATGGCTCTGTGCTGTATACTCCGTCACTGTGCAATATACTACGTGGCTGGGCAATATACTACGTGGACATGCATATTCTAGAATACCCGATGCGTTGGAATCAGGCCACCATCTAGTCTACTATATAATTGTCTAAGGGTCACTTCCGTCTTTCTGTCTGTCCCTGTCTGTCTGTCTGTCTGTCACGGATATTCATTGGTCGCGGCCTCTGTCTGTCATGGAAATCCAAGTCGCTGATTGGTCGTGGCAAAACGCCCACGACCATTGCCACGACCAATCAGCGATGGGCACAGACCGCCAGCAAAATTGCAGCTCCTTCCTCCCCACAGTCAGTGCCCGCTCCATACTCCCCTCCAGTCAGCGCTCACACAGGGTTAATGGCAGCGTTAATGGACCGCGGTGTAACACACTCCATTAACGCAGCTATTAACCCTGTGTGACCAACTGTTTACTATTGATGCTAAAAATAATAATTTAAAAAAAAAACGTTATTCTCACCCTCCGACGTCTCGCCCTGTCCTCGGCAGTGCAAGCGGCAGGTTCCAGTTCCAAAGATGGTATGCGAGAAGGACCTTCCATGACATCACGGTCATGTGACCGCGACATCATCACAGATCCTGCGCTCATACAAACCCTGGGACCGGAAGCTGCTGCGTGCACCGCACACAGGTGCCAGGACTACAAAGGGCCTTCGGAAGGTGAGTATATGTTTATTTTTTATTTTAAGTGTTTTTTTAACCACGCCTATAGTGCCCACATTGCTATATGCTACGTGGGCTGTGTTACATACTGCGTGGGCTGCGTTACATACTGCGTGGGCTGCGTTACATACTGCGTGGGCTGCGTTACATACTGCGTGGCCTGGATTAACGCATCAGGTATTCAAGAATATGTTGTGGCCTGTGCTATATACTATGTGGCTGCTATATACATAGATATTCTAGAATACCCGATGCGTTAGAATCGGGCCAACATCTAGTACACTTATAAAATGTCTCCTACTTTTATACAGTGTAGAAAAGCCATCCGAGAAGTAGTAGACCTTGCTCAAAGTTGGTAGGATGTCAGTTTATATTGCTGAAGTTTTTTTTTGTTTTTTTTTACAAATGAACAGCTATTGAATCATGAAGTAAGCACTTAGTTATCGTAACTACACTTTTGTGTTTTATTTCTGACTGTGCTTCATCCTCAATCAACAAAGGGACAGTTCTCTGAAAAGTCTAAGCCTATTACTGACTCATACTGATGTTTTCTTTGAGGTGATTGTAATAGTCCGACTGTTGGCGAGCTATAAATGTGTCTTTTTTTTTTTTATAGGGTTAGTCTGAAACCCATCATCTGCTGTCAGAAACTGCTGAAACTCCCCTTTCTGCCCTGAAACATCTCCCCCAGTTCCCTGTGCAATGAGCGCAGCGCCCGCTCTGCTGTCTGCTTAGATGAATAGTAATAAGACGACAGCAGAGCGGAGTCACTATGCCCAACAGAGACGTCACCTGCGGGGGCGGCGGTAGTCCTCCGGCACACTGGGTATAGTGAAACCGCTCTGCTGCTGAAACGAGCATCACTGATGGTTTTTTTTTTTTTGTTTGTTTTTTTTTTAAGTATGGTCCCTTTGAGACCACAACATGATTTTTGCTACAGATGTTCCTAGGAGCATAGGGGGCACATAAGAATTTAAAAACAAAAAAATTATAATAGTTTTTTGGAAATGCTTTTCAAAATTTTGTGTTCAAGTCCGCATGGGTAAAATATTAAAAGATACTTGTGACATATTTGGTGAAAGCCTGTATAGTCCCAAGAGGAATGGTGTTTTCTTCATTTCAATATCTTGGTTCTGGTCTGAGTTAAGAGAGGAGAAAAATAAAAAGGCATGCAGCAGAGTTTTTCAAAGCTTTAAAAAATGATTAAAAAAAAAGAAAAGTACAGTATATAGAATTTTTTTCCCCTCATATTTTGCATTCTCTAACACACTATTATCAAGGAACTAAATCTCAAAAGAATTAAAAGTATAGCGGAAAACCCATAAACAAAATATATCACCCATCCTCAGACCAAGTGATAAATGTCTGATCTCTGGGGGTCTGATCTCTGGGGGTCTGATCTCTGGGGGTCTGATCTCTGGGGGTCTGATCTCTGGGGGTCTGATCTCTGGGGGTCTGATCTCTGGGGGTCTGATCTCTGGGGGTCTGATCTCTGGGGGTCTGATCTCTGGGGGTCTGATCTCTGGGGGTCTGATCTCTGGGGGTCTGATCTCTGGGGGTCTGATCTCTGGGGGTCTGATCTCTGGGGGTCTGATCTCTGGGGGTCTGATCTCTGGGGGTCTGATCTCTGGGGGTCTGATCTCTGGGGGTCTGATCTCTGGGGGTCTGATCTCTGGGGGTCTGATCTCTGGGGGTCTGATCTCTGGGGGTCTGATCTCTGGGGGTCTGATCTCTGGGGGTCTGATCTCTGGGGGTCTGATCTCTGGGGGTCTGATCTCTGGGGGTCTGATCTCTGGGGGTCTGATCTCTGGGGGTCTGATCTCTGGGGGTCTGATCTCTGGGGGTCTGATCTCTGGGGGTCTGATCTCTGGGGGTCTGATCTCTGGGGGTCTGATCTCTGGGGGTCTGATCTCTGGGGGTCTGATCTCTGGGGGTCTGATCTCTGGGGGTCTGATCTCTGGGGGTCTGATCTCTGGGGGTCTGATCTCTGGGGGTCTGATCTCTGGGGGTCTGATCTCTGGGGGTCTGATCTCTGGGGGTCTGATCTCTGGGGGTCTGATCTCTGGGGGTCTGATCTCTGGGGGTCTGATCTCTGGGGGTCTGATCTCTGGGGGTCTGATCTCTGGGGGTCTGATCTCTGGGGGTCTGATCTCTGGGTGGCAGCAATCAATCATATTTTTATCAATGTTACACTACTTTTATATATGTATGGGGTATGAAACAAGAAAGTTTTAGGAGAGAGCACCCCTGTCAAATTAAACTTTGATTTTAGCTGGAGATGCTCTGTCTTTTGACTTGTATACATAACCGCCTGCTAAGCATTTACCAAGTTAAAGCCCCTTATATACCTCATTTATCAGCAGGAGGCTTTTGTGTTAATGAATCAGAACATATCCCATTACCAATAAACCACGGGCATTACAGAGCCCTTTTAATTATTACACAGATCTATTGCGAGTGCAGCAGAGCAGCCATGATGCGCTGAAGCACGATTACCGTAATCTCATTCCCGTGATGGAAGATGAGTGATTTGGATGTGATGGCGGAATCCAAGTAATTAATTCTTATGTGAGCATTATTTATTAGTGCTGCAATTAATGGAAATAAATAGTGACCTAGCCATTAAAAGCTGGACAGACTGCAACTTTGCTGTGTGACATACTACTAATTGTGCCTGGGACTTCAAATCATTCACTTACACACCTGTAATCAGGACTTGGAGCGACCCGTCTACCTCAATCCAGATAAACTATGCAAGTAATGCAATATCTACTAGCTGCTGATTGTTCCCAGCACGTTACGTTTGATTGCAGGAACATTTATATATACACAAATAAGGGAGCAGCAATCAATTCTACATCGAGGTTTGTTCACATGGTGCAGATTTGATGTTTTTCTCTATTAGGCCATGATGACTAGGGTTGGTGTATGCTAAGAAACGTCTAAGGCTAGTTTCACACTAGCGTTTTGCTGGGCTGCGGACTTCCTCTGTGAAGCCCCGCCCACACCTCCGCCTACGTCCGCATGTGGCCTGCGTACCTATAACATTTAACATTAGGTACGCAGGTCGTGCGGATGTGTGCAGATGCCTCTGCATGCGTCATTTTGACGATGCAGAGAAAAAAAAATTCTAACCAGCTGCGTTCGATGCGGTTCGCTGCATTGTCAAAACGACGCAGGCGGAGGCATCCGCACGACCTGCACACCTAATGTTAAAGATGGGTACGCAGGTCTCACGCAGACGTAGGCGGAGCTGAGCGGTGGAGGTGCGGCCGTGGGCGGGGCTTCATGGAGGAAGTCTGCAGCCCTCTGCAGGTCAGCAAAACACTAGTGTGAAACTAGCCTAATTTGACTAGTATGCCTAGATACTCACCCAACAAAAAGCAGTGGTATACTAATCTCCACTGGTGTCCACTGATTTTAAAGGGAAGTCAGAAAATGCCATGTTTAAGTTAGGTTTTTGTGCTAAATGTAGGTCTTAAAATTATTTGCAATTATCACAACCTTGATTAAAAATAAAAAATAGAAATCTGGCAAATTTCTCACTGGTCACTGGGGTGATTCTTAAACTTCCTGTTTCAGGAAATCCACAAGTACATTAACCCCTTTACCCCCAAGGGTGGTTTGCACGTTAATGACCAGGCCAATTTTTACAATTCTGACCACTGTCCCTTTATGAGGTTATAACTCCGAAACGCTTCAACGGATCCTGGTGATTCTGACATTGTTTTCTCATGACATATTGTACTTCATGATAGTGGTAAAATTTCTTTGATAGTACCTGCGTTTATTTGTAAAAAAAACGGAAATTTGGCGAAAATTTTGAAAATTTCGCAATTTTCAAACTTTGAATTTTTATGCAATTAAATCACAGAGATATGTCACACAAAATACTTAATAAGTAACATTTCCCACATGTCTCCTTTACATCAGCATAATTTTGGAACCAATTTTTTTTTTTGTTAGGGAGTTATAAGGGTTAAAAGTTGACCAGCAATTTCTCATTTTTACAACACCATTTTTTTTTAGGGACCACGTCTCATTTGAAGTCATTTTGAGGGGTCTATATGATAGAAAATGCCCAAGTGTGACACCATTCTAAAAACTGCACCCCTCAAGGTGCTCAAAACCACATTCAAGAAGTTTATTAACCCTTCAGGTGTTTAATAGGAATTTTTGGAATGTTTAAATAAAAATGAACATTTAACTTTTTTACACAAAAAATTTACTTCAGCTCCAATTTGTTTTATTTTACCAAGGGTAACAGGAGAAATTGGACCCAAAAAGTTGTTGTCCAATTTGTCCTGACTACGCTGATACCCCATATGTGGCAGTAAACCACTGTTTGAGCGCATGGGAGAGCTCGGAAGGGAAGGAGCGCAGTTTGACTTTTCAATGCAAAATTGACAGAAATTGAGATGGGACGCCATGTTGCGTTTGGAGAGCCACTGATGTGCCTAAACATTGAAACCCCCCACAAGTGACACCATTTTGGAAAGTAGACCCCCTAAGGAACTTATCTGGATGTGTGGTGAGCACTTTGACCCACCAAGTGCTTCACAGAAGTTTATAATGCAGAACCGTAAAAATAAAAAAATCATATTTTTTCACAAAAATTATATTTTTGCCCCCAATTTTTTATTTTTCCAAGGGTAAGAGAAGAAATTGGACCTCAAAAGTTGTTGTCCAATTTGTCCCGAGTACGCCGATACCCCATATGTGGCAGTAAACCACTGTTTGGGCGCATGGGAGAGCTCGGAAGGGAAGGAGCGCCGTTTGACTTTTCAATGCAAAATTGACAGGAATTGAGATGGGATGCCATGTTGCGTTTGGAGAGCCACTGATGTGCCTAAACATTGAAACCCCCCACAAGTGACACCAATTTGGAAAGTAGACCCCCTAAGGAACTTATCTGGATGTGTGGTGAGCACTTTGACCCACCAAGGGCTTCACAGAAGTTTATAATGCAGAGCCATAAAAATAAAACTTTTTTCCCACAAAAATTATTTTTTAGCCCCCAGTTTTGTATTTTCCCTAGGGTAACAGGAGAAATTGGACCCCAAAAGTTGTTGTCCAATTTGTCCTGAGTACGCTGATACCCCATATGTGGGGGGGAACCACCGTTTGGGCGCATGGGAGGGTTCGGAAGGGAAGGAGCGCCATTTGGAATGCAGACTTAGATGGAATGGTCTGCAGGCGTCACATTGCGTTTGCAGAGCCCCTAATGTACCTAAACAGTAGAAACCCCCCACAAGTGACCCCATATTGGAAACTAGACCCCTCAATGAACTTATCTAGATGTGTTGTGAGAACTTTGAACCCCCAAGTGTTTCACTACAGTTTATAACGCAGAGCCGTGAAAATAAAAAATCTTTTTGTTTTCCCACAAAAATTATTTTTTAGCCCCCAGTTTTGTATTTTCCCAAGGGTAACAGGAGAAATTGGTCCACAAAAGTTGTTGTCCAATTTGTCCTGAGTACGCTGATACCCGATATGTTGGGGTAAACCCCTGTTTGGGCACACAGGAGAGCTCGGAAGGGAAGGAGCACTGTTTTACTTTTTCAACGCAGAATTGGCTGGAATTGAGATCGGACGCCATGTCGTGTTTGGAGAGCCCCTGATGTGCCGAAACAGTGGAAACCCCCCAATTATAACTGAAACCCTAATCTAAACACACCCCTAACCCTAATTCCAACGGTAACCCTAACCACACCTCTAACCCTGACACACCCCTAACCCTAATCCCAACCCTATTCCCAACTGTAAATGTAATCTAAACCCTAACCCTAACTTTAGCCCCAACCCTAACTGTAGCCCCAACCCTAACCCTAACCCTAGCCCTAACCCTAGCCCTAACCCTAGCCCTAACCCTAGCCCTAACCCTAACCCTAACCCTAGCCCTAACCCTAGCCCTAGCCCTAGCCCTAGCCCTAACCCTAGCCCTAATGGGAAAATGGAAATAAATACATTTTTTTTTATTTTTCCCTAACTAAGGGGGTGATGAAGGGGGGTTTGATTTACTTTTATAGCGAGTTTTTTAGCGGATTTTTATGATTGGCAGCCGTCACACACTGAAAGACCCTTTTTATTGCAAAAAATATTTTTTGCAATACCACATTTTGAGAGCTATAATTTTTCCATATTTTGGTCCACAGAGTCATGTGAGGTCTTGTTTTTTGCGGGACGAGTTGACGTTTTTATTGAAAACATTTTTGGGCACGTGACATTTTTTTATCGCTTTTTATTCCGATTTTTGTGAGGAAGAATGACCAAAAGCCAGCTATTCATGAATTTCTATTGGGGGAGGCGTTTATACCGTTCCGCGTTTGGTAAAATTGATAAATCAGTTTTATTCTTCGGGTCAGTACGATTACAGCGATACCTCATTTATATCATTTTTTTATGGTTTGGTGCTTTTATACGATAAAAACTATTTTACAGAAAAAATAATTATTTTTGCATCGCTTTATTCTCAGGACTATAACTTTTTTATTTTTTTGCTGATGATGCTGTATGGCGGCTCTTTTTTTGCGGGACAATATGACGCTTTCAGCGGTACCATGGTTATTTATATCTGTCCTTTTGATCGCGTGTTATTCCACTTTTTGTTCGGCGGTATGATAATAAAGCGTTGTTTTTTGCCTCGTTTTTTTTTTTTTTTTCTTACGGTGTTTACTGAAGGGGTTAACTAGTGGGACAGTTTTATAGGTCGGGTCGTTACGGACGCGGCGATACTAAATATGTGTACTTTTATTGGTTTTTTTTTTTTATTTAGATGAAGAAATGTATTTATGGGAATAATATTTTTTTTTTTTTTTCATTATTTTGGAATATTTTTTTTTATTTTTTTTTTACACATTTGGAAAAATTTTTTTTTACTTTTTTACTTTGTCCCAGGGGGGGACATCACAGATCAGTGATCTGACAGTTTGCACAGCACTCTGTCAGATCACTGATCTGACATGCAGCGCTGCAGCCTTCACAGTGCCTGCTCTAAGCAGGCTCTGTGAAGCCACCTCCCTCCCTGCAGGACCCGGATCCGCGGCCATCTTGGATCCGGCGCTCGAGCAGGGAGGGAGGTGAGGAGACCCTCGCAGCAACGCGATCACATCGCGTTGCTGCGGGGGGCTCAGGGAAGCCCGCAGGGAGCCCCCTCCCTGCGCGGTGCTTCCCTGCACCGCCGGCACATCGCGATCATCTTTGATCGCGGTGTGCCAGGGGTTAATGTGCCGGGGGCGGTCCGTGACCGCTCCTGGCACATAGTGCCGGATGTCAGCTGCGATAAGCAGCTGACACCCGGCCGCGATCGGCCGCGCTCCCCCCGTGAGCGCGGCCGATCGGCTATGACGTACTATCCCGTCCAGGGTCAGATAAGCCCAGGGCACCTCGACGGGATAGTACGTCTAATGTCACAGAGGGGTTAAACGGAATCTGTCACCCCAAATTTGGCCTATAAACTAAGGCCACCGGCATCAGAGGCTTATCTACAGCATTCTGTAATGCATTCTGTAAAGGTACCTTCACACATAACGATATTGTTAACGATATCGTTGCTTTTTGTGACATAGCAACGATATCGTTAATGAAATCGTTCTGTGTGACAGCGACCAACGATCAGGCCCCTGCTGGGAGATCGTTGGTCGCTGAATAAAGTCCAGAACTTTATTTCGTCGCTGGACTCCCTGCAGACATCGCTGGATCGGCGTGTGTGAAACCGATCCAGCGATGTCTTCACTGGTAACCAGGGTAAACATCGGGTAACTAAGCGCAGGGCCGCGCTTAGTAACCCGATGTTTACCCTGGTTACCATCCTAAAAGTAAAAAAAAAAAAAAAACAGTACATACTTACCTACAGCCGTCTGTCCTCCAGCGCTGTGCTCTGCACTCCTCCTGCTCTGGCTGTGAGCGTCGGTCAGCCGGAAAGCAGAGCGGTGACGTCACCGCTCTGCTTTCCGGCCGCTGTGCTCACTGCCAGTACAGGAGGAGTGCTGAGCACAGCGCTGGAGGACAGACGGCTGTAGGTAAGTATGTAGTGTTTGTTTTTTTTTACTTTTAGGATGGTAACCAGGGTAAACATCGGGTTACTAAGCACGGCCCTGCGCTTAGTTACCCGATGTTTACCCTGGTTACCGGCATCGTTGGTCGCTGGAGAGCGATCTGTGTGACAGCTCTCCAGCGACCAAACAGCGACGCTGCAGCGATCCGGATCGTTGTCGGTATCGCTGCAGCGTCGCTTAATGTGAAGGGGCCTTAACGCTGTAGATAAGCCCCCGATGTAACCTGAAAGATAAGAAAAACAAGTTAGATTATACTCACCCAGGGGCGGTCCGGTGCGGTGGGCGTCGCGGTCCGGCACCTCCGATCTTCATGCGATGACGTCCTCTTCCTTGCTTACTGTCACGGCGCAGGCGTACTTTGTCTGCCCTGTTGAGGGCAGAGCAAAGTACTGAAGTGCGCAGGTGCTGGGCCTCTCTGACCTTTCCCGGCGCCTGCGCACTGCAGTACTCTGCTCTGCCCTCAACATGGCAGACAAAGTACGCCTGCACCGGAGCCGCGACAGTAAGCAAGGAAGAGGACGTCATCGCATGAAGATGGGAGGCGCTGGACCCGGATAGCGACACCCACCGCACCGGACCGCCCCTAGCTGAGTATAATCCAACTTGTTTTTCATATCTTTCAGGTTACATTGGGGGCTTATCTACAGCATTCCAGAATGCATTACAGAATGCTGTAGATAAGACCCTGAAGGCGGCGGCCTTAAAGGGACACTGTCACCTGGATTTGGAGGGAACAATCTTCAGCCATGGAGGCGGGGTTTTTGATTCACCCTTTCCTTACCCGCTGGCTGCATGCTGGCTGCAATATTGGATTGAAGTTCATGCTCTGTCCTCCATAGTACACGCCTGCGCAAGGCAAGATTGCCTTGTGCAGGCATGTACTACGGAGGACAGAGAATGAACTTCAATCCAATATTGCAGCCAGCGGGTAAGGAAAGGGTGAATCAAAAACCCCAAAACCCCTCCTCCATGGCTGAAGATTGTTCCCTCCAAATCCAGGTGACAGTGTCCCTTTAACCCCTTTACCCCCAAGGGTGGTTTGCACGTTAATGACCAGGCCAATTTTTACAATTCTGACCACTGTCCCTTTATGAGGTTATAACTCCGAAACGCTTCAACGGATCCTGGTGATTCTGACATTGTTTTCTCGTGACATATTGTACTTCATGATAGTGGTAAAATTTCTTTGATAGTACCTGCGTTTATTTGTGAAAAAAACGGAAATTTGGCGAAAATTTTGAAAATTTCGCAATTTTCAAACTTTGAATTTTTATGCAATTAAATCACAGAGATATGTCACACAAAATACTTAATAAGTAACATTTCCCACATGTCTCCTTTACATCAGCATAATTTTGGAACCAATTTTTTTTTTTGTTAGGGAGTTATAAGGGTTAAAAGTTGACCAGCAATTTCTCATTTTTACAACACCATTTTTTTTTAGGGACCACGTCTCATTTGAAGTCATTTTGAGGGGTCTATATGATAGAAAATGCCCAAGTGTGACACCATTCTAAAAACTGCACCCCTCAAGGTGCTCAAAACCACATTCAAGAAGTTTATTAACCCTTCAGGTGTTTAATAGGAATTTTTGGAATGTTTAAATAAAAATGAACATTTAACTTTTTTACACAAAAAATTTACTTCAGCTCCAATTTGTTTTATTTTACCAAGGGTAACAGGAGAAATTGGACCCAAAAAGTTGTTGTCCAATTTGTCCTGAGTACGCTGATACCCCATATGTGGCAGTAAACCACTGTTTGGGCGCATGGGAGAGCTCGGAAGGGAAGGAGCGCTATTTGACTTTTCAATGCAAACTTGACAGGAATTGAGATGGGACGCCATGTTGCGTTTGGAGAGCCACTGATGTGCCTAAACATTGAAACCCCCCACAAGTGACACCATTTTGGAAAGTAGACCCCCTAAGGAACTTATCTGGATGTGTGGTGAGCACTTTGACCCACCAAGTGCTTCACAGAAGTTTATAATGCAGAACCGTAAAAATAAAAAATCATATTTTTTCACAAAAATTATATTTTTGCCCCCAATTTTTTATTTTTCCAAGGGTAAGAGAAGAAATTGGACCTCAAAAGTTGTTGTCCAATTTGTCCTGAGTACGCTGATACCCCATATGTGGCAGTAAACCACTGTTTGGGCGCATGGGAGAGCTCGGAAGGGAAGGAGCGCAGTTTGACTTTTCAATGCAAAATTGACAGAAATTGAGATGGGACGCCATGTTGCGTTTGGAGAGCCACTGATGTGCCTAAACATTGAAACCCCCCACAAGTGACACCATTTTGGAAAGTAGACCCCCTAAGGAACTTATCTAGAGGTGTGGTGAGCACTTTGACCCACCAAGTGCTTCACAGAAGTTTATAATGCAGAACCGTAAAAATAAAAAATCATATTTTTTCACAAAAATTATATTTTTGCCCCCAATTTTTTATTTTTCCAAGGGTAAGAGAAGAAATTGGACCTCAAAAGTTGTTGTCCAATTTGTCCCGAGTACGCTGATACCCCATATGTGGCAGTAAACCACTGTTTGGGCGCATGGGAGAGCTCGGAAGGGAAGGAGCGCCGTTTGACTTTTCAATGCAAAATTGACAGGAATTGAGATGGGACGCCATGTTGCGTTTGGAGAGCCACTGATGTGCCTAAACATTGAAACCCCCCACAAGTGACACCATTTTGGAAAGTAGACCCCCTAAGGAACTTATCTAGAGGTGTGGTGAGCACTTTGACCCACCAAGTGCTTCACAGAAGTTTATAATGCAGAACCGTAAAAATAAAAAATCATATTTTTTCACAAAAATTATATTTTTGCCCCCAATTTTTTATTTTTCCAAGGGTAAGAGAAGAAATTGGACCTCAAAAGTTGTTGTCCAATTTGTCCCGAGTACGCTGATACCCCATATGTGGCAGTAAACCACTGTTTGGGCGCATGGGAGAGCTCGGAAGGGAAGGAGCGCCGTTTGACTTTTCAATGCAAAATTGACAGGAATTGAGATGGGACGCCATGTTGCGTTTGGAGAGCCACTGATGTGCCTAAACATTGAAACCCCCCACAAGTGACACCATTTTGGAAAGTAGACCCCCTAAGGAACTTATCTGGATGTGTGGTGAGCACTTTGACCCACCAAGGGCTTCACAGAAGTTTATAATGCAGAGCCATAAAAATAAAACAAAATTTTTTTCCCACAAAAATTATTTTTTAGCCCCCAGTTTTGTATTTTCCCTAGGGTAAGAGGAGAAATTGGACCACAAAAGTTGTTGTCCAATTTGTCCTGAGTACGCTGATACCCCATATGTGGGGGGGAACCACCGTTTGGGCGCATGGGAGGGTTCGGAAGGGAAGGAGCGCCATTTGGAATGCAGACTTAGATGGAATGGTCTGCAGGCGTCACATTGCGTTTGCAGAGCCCCTAATGTACCTAAACAGTAGAAACCCCCCACAAGTGACACCATTTTGGAAAGTAGACCCCCTAAGGAACTCATCTTGATGTGTTGTGAGAGCTTTGAACCCCCAAGTATTTCACTACAGTTTATAACGCAGAGCCATGCAAATAAAAAATATTTTTTTTTCCACAAAAATTATATTTTAGCCCCCAGTTTTGTATTTTTCCAAGGTTAGCAGGAGAAATTGGACCCTAAATGTTGTTGTCCAATTTGTCCTGAGTACGCTGATACCCGATATGTGGGGGGGAACCACCGTTTGGGCGCATGGGAGGGCTCGGAAGGGAAGGAGCATCATTTGGAATGCAGACTTAGATGGATTGGTCTGCAGGCGTCACATTGCGTTTGCAGAGCCCCTAATGTACCTAAACAGTAGAAACCCCCCACAAGTGACCCCATATTGGAAACTAGACCCCTCAATGAACTTATCTAGATGTGTTGTGAGAACTTTGAACCCCCAAGTGTTTCACTACAGTTTATAACGCAGAGCCGTGAAAATAAAAAATCTTTTTGTTTTCCCACAAAAATTATTTTTTAGCCCCCAGTTTTGTATTTTCCCAAGGGTAACAGGAGAAATTGGTCCACAAAAGTTGTTGTCCAATTTGTCCTGAGTACGCTGATACCCGATATGTGGGGGGGAACCACCGTTTGGGCGCATGGGAGGGCTCGGAAGGGAAGGAGCATCATTTGGAATGCAGACTTAGATGGATTGGTCTGCAGGCGTCACATTGCGTTTGCAGAGCCCCTAATGTACCTAAACAGTAGAAACCCCCCACAAGTGACCCCATATTGGAAACTAGACCCCTCAATGAACTTATCTAGATGTGTTGTGAGAACTTTGAACCCCCAAGTGTTTCACTACAGTTTATAACGCAGAGCCGTGAAAATAAAAAATCTTTTTGTTTTCCCACAAAAATTATTTTTTAGCCCCCAGTTTTGTATTTTCCCAAGGGTAACAGGAGAAATTGGTCCACAAAAGTTGTTGTCCAATTTGTCCTGAGTACGCTGATACCCCATATGTTGGGGTAAACCCCTGTTTGGGCACACAGGAGAGCTCGGAAGGGAAGGAGCACTGTTTTACTTTTTCAACGCAGAATTGGCTGGAATTGAGATCGGACGCCATGTCGTGTTTGGAGAGCCCCTGATGTGCCGAAACAGTGGAAACCCCCCAATTATAACTGAAACCCTAATCTAAACACACCCCTAACCCTAATTCCAACGGTAACCCTAACCACACCTCTAACCCTGACACACCCCTAACCCTAATCCCAACCCTATTCCCAACTGTAAATGTAATCTAAACCCTAACCCTAACTTTAGCCCCAACCCTAACTGTAGCCCCAACCCTAACCCTAACCCTAATCCTAGCCCTAACCCTAACCCTAACCCTAGCCCTAACCCTAGCCCTAACCCTAGCCCTAACCCTAGCCCTAACCCTAGCCCTAGCCCTAACCCTAGCCCTAACCCTAGCCCTAACCCTAGCCCTAACCCTAGCCCTAGCCCTAACCCTAGCCCTAACCCTAGCCCTAACCCTAGCCCTAACCCTAGCCCTAACCCTAACCCTAGCCCTAACCCTAGCCCTAGCCCTAACCCTAGCCCTAACCCTAGCCCTAACCCTAGCCCTAACCCTAGCCCTAACCCTAGCCCTAACCCTAACCCTAACCCTAGCCCTAACCCTAGCCCTAATGGGAAAATGGAAATAAATACATTTTTTTTTATTTTTCCCTAACTAAGGGGGTGATGAAGGGGGGTTTGATTTACTTTTATAGCGAGTTTTTTAGCGGATTTTTATGATTGGCAGCCGTCACACACTGAAAGACCCTTTTTATTGCAAAAAATATTTTTTGCAATACCACATTTTGAGAGCTATAATTTTTCCATATTTTGGTCCACAGAGTCATGTGAGGTCTTGTTTTTTGCGGGACGAGTTGACGTTTTTATTGAAAACATTTTTGGGCACGTGACATTTTTTTATCGCTTTTTATTCCGATTTTTGTGAGGAAGAATGACCAAAAGCCAGCTATTCATGAATTTCTATTGGGGGAGGCGTTTATACCGTTCCGCGTTTGGTAAAATTGATAAATCAGTTTTATTCTTCGGGTCAGTACGATTACAGCGATACCTCATTTATATCATTTTTTTATGGTTTGGTGCTTTTATACGATAAAAACTATTTTACAGAAAAAATAATTATTTTTGCATCGCTTTATTCTCAGGACTATAACTTTTTTATTTTTTTGCTGATGATGCTGTATGGCGGCTCTTTTTTTGCGGGACAATATGACGCTTTCAGCGGTACCATGGTTATTTATATCTGTCCTTTTGATCGCGTGTTATTCCACTTTTTGTTCGGCGGTATGATAATAAAGCGTTGTTTTTTGCCTCGTTTTTTTTTTTTTTTTCTTACGGTGTTTACTGAAGGGGTTAACTAGTGGGCCAGTTTTATAGGTCGGGCCGTTACGGACGCGGCGATACTAAATATGTGTACTTTTATTGGTTTTTTTTTTTTATTTAGATGAAGAAATGTATTTATGGGAATAATATTTTTTTTTTTTTTTCATTATTTTGGAATATTTTTTTTTATTTTTTTTACACATTTGGAAATTTTTTTTTTTACTTTTTTACTTTGTCCCAGGGGGGGACATCACAGATCAGTGATCTGACAGTTTGCACAGCACTCTGTCAGATCACTGATCTGATAGGAGTGCAGGCTGCTTCACAGTGCCTGCTCTGAGCAGGCTCTGTGAAGCCACCTCCCTCCCTGCAGGACCCGGATCCGCGGCCATCTTGGATCCGGGGCTCGAGCAGGGAGGGAGGTGAGGAGACCCTCGCAGCAACGCGATCACATCGCGTTGCTGCGGGGGGCTCAGGGAAGCCCGCAGGGAGCCCCCTCCCTGCGCGGTGCTTCCCTGTACCGCCGGCACATCGCGATCATCTTTGATCGCGGTGTGCCAGGGGTTAATGTGCCGGGGGCGGTCCGTGACCGCTCCTGGCACATAGTGCCGGATGTCAGCTGCGATAAGCAGCTGACACCCGGCCGCGATCGGCCGCGCTCCCCCCGTGAGCGCGGCCGATCGGCTATGACGTACTATCCCGTCCAGGGTCAGATAAGCCCAGGGCACCTCGACGGGATAGTACGTCTAAGGTCACAGAGGGGTTAAGGTACCGTCACATTAAGCAACTTACCAACGAGAACGACAGCGATCCATGACGTTGCAGCATCCTGGATAGTGATCTCGTTGTGTTTGACACGCAGCAGCGATCTGGATCCCGCTGTGACATCGCTGGTCGGAGCTAGAAGTCCGGAACTTTATTTGGTCGTCAGGTCAGCGTGTATCGTCATGTTTGACAGCAAAAGCAACGATGCCAGCAATGGTTTTCCATGGAGCGAACAACCAGCGAGAACGATAAGTACGCCACTGGATCGCTCCTGCATCGTTCTGCTGTTGCCGGTGTTTGACGTCTCCTAGCGACCTAAACAGCGACGCTGCAGCGATCAGCTCGTTGTCTATATCGCTGCAGCGTCGCTTAATGTGACGGTACCTTAAGTTTATAGGCCAATTATGGGGTGACAGATTCCCTTTAATAATAATGAAAAGAGTCTGACCCTATCTTTTGCATTCAGGGAATTAACTGAAGCACAAGATGTGGATAGGGTCCTTGAGACTTGTTCCCAGCCTTCTCCCTTCAGGTGTCCCACATGCTTCTACCTCCGCATCCCAACTCATACCTGTAGGAATTGCCAATTCCATTAAGCAGCCAGCACACAAAAACTGACAACATTCCTCTATTGTATTATTTACTTGGCAATGTTTTAGATCATAAAAAAAAATATATGCAAAAATCTTGCAATTTTCATATTGGCCACTGGCACTATATTAGACTCAATCTTCCTGTTCTCCAGAGAAAACTTTTCAAAAGCCTCGTGATCATCACAGGCAGGATTACAATGACATAACACCTCTGTATACAGCTGAAAGCTGTTGTTCTCCATCTGCTCCTCAGAGTGCTACGGTTCTCTCATCAGAATTTGTTCTTTGTCATTTGCATACCCCGCTCAATTCTCTCTGAATCTTGGGCCATCTAACTGTAGCCTAGTAGTGTGAATCCTGTGTTTATCTTCTCCATTCCGTGAGACCGCAGAATTCAGACTGAACTCAGAAGTCATCCGAGCGCAGTCCAATGATTTCCACGCACCCAAACTTGAATGGGTGGAATGGGTGAATTGAGTGAAATCAAATTCAAAGAGAAATAGCAGCTGGCTGCGATTTTTTTTTTTTCACTGACAGATTCTGTTACTGAAAAAAAAAAATTGTGCATCGTCACTGTACCACTGAATAAAATTGGTTAGAGTTTTATCCCATAAAAAAAAAAAAATGGGATAGCACTCGTCTGGTGTGAGCGAGCCCTCAAGCGATGTCACAGCTGACCCTGCTCCCAATTCATCACAATATCCTTTGCACACACTCATTAGATGCTTCAATACAGGGTCTGAGTGGGTCTATTGCTGCTAATGCACATGTGAAAAGAACAGGAAGTTTTCAAGAAGAAAAACTGCAAGATTTCTATTTTTCGACTATAGATTGTGATAAGAAAAAGAAAAGAAAAAGACATTAAATAAGATATCCATATTTACAAATAGGTAATGCTCAGGATTCACTGAGCCACCGTGCTGCCCGAGATAAACAAATTGCAGATACATTTTCCAATTCCGGACAATCTTACAAAGGAGTGAAACATTTCCAAGTACCTCTTAACCAAAATATTAGTTTCATAGAATAATAATATAAGCGATTGTGGTCAATGAGCGTTTTTCTTACTCCAGGAGGTCAGCTACTCGATATACCTTTATAAGAGGAAGCATTGCCTAGCCTATACATCTCCCTACAGTAGTTTAGTGTCCTTCACAAAACAAAACTGTATCTTAAATATTGTGCAAAGATCTCTCACTCAGTCAACCAGTAAGGCTACGTTCACATTAGCGTTTTGCGCGGTTGCGTCGGGCGCACCCGCGGCTACGCATGCGTCATTCGCCCCTATATTTAACATGGGGGGCGCATGGACATGCGTTGTGCTGCGTTTTGCGACGCATGCGTTTTTTTGGCCGCAAGCATAGGGCACAGAGGACGCAGCAAGTTGCATTTTTTTTGCGTCCATTTTTCGGCAAAAAAGGACACATGCGTCGCAAAACGCAGTGTTTTAGCGTGCGTTTTGTTGCGTTTTTGTTTGCGTTGTGCGGTGCGTCGCCGACGCAGCCACGCACAACGCAAATGTGAACGTAGCCTAACCTGTTCTGCACTGATGAGGGGCAATACCCTGAAACTACTGTTTATGAATTTATATATTTTCTTCCTAGAGGAGTCATACAGAAAGGTGCATTAAAAGAATTGCACGTTAGTTTATACAGTAGCAACTTTTAATGGGTTATGCTATAGAGAAAGCCATCTTTCCCTTGGAGGACAGCCAGTTTGCAAATGCCTAAAAGTCTCATTACGCAGGCTTACCCGTCTGCATAAGGAGAAACAATACCCCATAGACCTTACGGACACAAGCAACCCTTCATTAAAATGGTTAGTCCACTACTGGACAACCCCAGCTTAATCAATTTAGTGCCCCACAGAAAAGAAATACAACATATACTCAACTCCCGCAGCGGTGCCGTTCTAGCGATGCTGTCGCTGCGATTCCCGATGGGGAGCGTGACATTGTCCTGTCACATGACCGCAGCAGCCAATCAGTAGTCATTGATCATCTGATGCTCATAAATATAAAATCGGAGTGGGCTTCTGTTCTAAAAAAAAGTTAAGGCTGCAGTCCTCATGTGAGCGCCGGGAGACCTGGCGCCAACATCCCAGGAACAGCGCTAGTGCAGGAAAGGACAACCCCTTTAATGAGAAATGATTAAAAAACAACTGCCCCATTGAAAGTCAGGTATTATTGGTGGGACAGTTGAGCGGGTAGATAGATGGAAACAAATGTCCTACTAGACCTCATGACGGATGTGAAACATTACCAGCTCAGCAGTAAACACCAGCGAATTAAGAAAAGGAACTCTTAAGGAAAGTGAGATACACAGATAGGTGGAACGATAGGTTCGGAGAGTCGATGTATGGCCGGATTTCCTCCCGTGTTCTTTAAGTTACTGTGTAATAGGTGCACGGGACCCCGTCCATCTCCAAAACAGGGGCTGCTCGATACCCCACAGCAGGGTCAGATCTGGCCTCACATCTTGATTCAATGTTATGGGATTTCAGAGGATCTACAAGAGACTTGCATGTGAGGCCACGTTTCCTGCCACTGTGACTCGGGTACCAGAGGTGGGAGCCGCATGTATTAGAAATTTATGGCATCTCCCTTGTGATTGTGCAAACAATGTCTTTCATTAAATAAACTGCTTTTTTTTAAAAAAAGAAAAACAAAGTTTGTTTTTTTAATACTTTCTAGCATAATTTAGATACTATGCATCAACATAACATGAAGCACAAAGGATGGTTTAGAAGACTGCCAGGGAGTGTAAGAAGAACACAGCAAGACGTGCCACTGAGAGGAGAGCTATGACTGGTGAAAATATCCTCCAAAGTCTGAGACAACACAGCTTCACTGCAGCCCTTACACAACCTTTCACATAAACATCAAATTTCCAAAGCGACAGCAAAATGCAGTGGTTAATAATGATTCATATTTATATTTTCAGGTGCCACTAAGCTTAGGCAAATTGACCAGAAAACTTCAAGTGTATGTAATAAATATAAACCTATTCACTTTAGGTTGTATAAGGTCATCAAGGGTTAGGCACAAATAGTGAGGTTCAACGCCTTCATGGTCCAGACTGCTGAAGAAAGCCGGGTACACCGCTCTCATCGGATTCCAGGCAGCCTCAGAGCCAAGGAACAGAGCGGAGGCCGATAATGGGCACCACCCATGATGCACTGCTACGTCCCACTCTCGGGATCACAGGGGGTCTCAGCAGTCAAACCTCCAGAAATCAGCAAGTTATACCCCCTATACCTGGTCAAAGGAGTATTCCCACCACCAAGATCTAAACCCAACATGTAGTAGGTGTAATAATAATTATATTAGGAAATACCTCCAATTACAAATGTAGTATAGTCTTTCTGATTATCTATGTCACCTGCTGCGTGTCCAGGGCATTGCAGTAGCTTAGATATCCATGGTTATAACAACTAATAACTGTCACAATATGAGTGGTCGTAACCACGGATACATAAGCTACTGCAATTCCCTGCACATGGGGTAAGTGACAGTGAATCAGAAGAACTATACTACATTTCTAATATCATTACACCTACTACATAAAGAAATAGGACCTTGGAGACAGACATACCCCTTTGATATATCTTGATAATTTGGAACTAAGCCTTTAAATCTGCCTTATATCAACCTGCAGAGCACAGGACAAATCTGAGGCATTTCCACAAAAAAAGCCATGTTCATCCAGCTGCCACTAATAGCATACAATACAGAGCAGGGTTAGAATTCACAATCCTCTGCATAGGCGTTTGTGGCCAGTGACTGTCTGCAGCGGTCCCGTCAGCACACTGTATGGCCGGGGATCAGGGTGGCAGGAGATATTGGCTAAGTATTTCTCCTTCACTTATCTTCCAGGTGCAAAGGAAGCAGCGACCACAAGCCCCGACCTCCAGGACAGAGCCCGGGGCCAAGAGCTGGGAGGCAACACCTGAGCTCAGAGCGGGGCTGCCACAGCGCAGGCAGCAGCGGTCACCGTCCGTCCCCTCCGTCACACACTGCCCTCACACAGCAGCCGCCTGCGCCCACACCGGCGGCACCACTCACCAGCAGCACCGCGTCCATCTTCTTCCTCAGTCTTGCCGACGTGGAGCAAACCACAGATTGGTTACCACAGCTGTCAGTCTCCACACTAAGCCCCGCCCTTACCTGACTGCCCATTGGATACTGCTAGTAACACACCGGAAGTGTGTGCGCTGAGCTCTCCTATTGGTCTATGTCTCCGTGCTCTGGCAGAAAACTGCACGTCGCCTCTAAATCAAAAGCGGAAGTTGCGGCGATTGGTGGGTCACAAGGCCTAAGCTAATTGGTTTACGTTGCGATTAAACTCCGCCCACCTACTGTAGTCACGTTGTTTTCCGGCTTCCCAGGGATTGGTTCAGTTTTATAATAAGAAAGAACTGTTCTAAGTTCCGATTGGTCTAGAATGTAAACCAATGGAAATTGTTCTTCAGTTGCTATGGTAACTGGTGGCTGAGGACGACGTGGCTTCCGCACCACGGTCGGCGAGTGTCGGAGTTTCCGTCCGCAGAGCGAGACCCGCAGAGACTGGAATTAGGAGGTTCTGTCTCTACAGCAGCAGTCTCTCCAGTACAGAGCCGTGTGCTACATGGTCATAAGTGTGTGGGTGCTACGTGGTCACAGATTACTGGGTGCTACATGGTCACAGATTACTGGGTGCTACATGGTCACAGATTACTGGGTGCTACATGGTCACAGATTACTGGGTGCTACATGGTCACAGATTACTGGGTGCTACATGGTCATAAGTGTGTGGGTGCTACATGGTCACAGATTACTGGGTGCTACATGGTCACAGATTACTGGGTGCTACATGGTCATAAGTGTGTGGGTGCTACATGGTCAGAGATTACTGGGTGCTACATGGTCACAGATTACTGGGGGCTACATGGTCACAGATTACTGGGTGCTACATGGTCACAGATTACTGGGGGCTAAATGGTCATAAGTGTGTGGGTGCTACATGGTCACAGATTACTGGGTGCTACATGGTCACAGATTACTGGGGGCTACATGGTCACAGATTACTGGGTGCTACATGGTCACAGATTACTGGGGGCTACATGGTCACAGATTACTGGGTGCTACATGGTCACAGATTACTGGGGGCTACATGGTCACAGATTACTGGGTGCTACATGGTCACAGATTACTGGGTGCTACATGGTCACAGATTACTGGGTGCTACATGGTCACAGATTACTGGGTGCTACATGGTCACAGATTACTGGGGGCTAAATGGTCATAAGTGTGTGGGTGCTACATGGTCACAGATTACTGGGTGCTACATGGTAACAGATTACTGGGTGCTACATGGTCACAGATTACTGGGTGCTACATGGTCACAGATTACTGGGTGCTACATGGTCACAGATTACTGGGTGCTACATGGTCACAGATTACTGGGGGCTACATGGTCACAGATTACTGGGTGCTACATGGTCACAGATTACTGGGTGCTACATGGTCACAGATTACTGGGTGCTACATGGTCAGATTACTGGGTGCTACATGGTCACAGATTACTGGGTGCTACATGGTCACAGATTACTGGGTGCTACATGGTCAGATTACTGGGTGCTACATGGTCACAGATTACTGGGTGCTACATGGTCACAGATTACTGGGGGCTACATGGTCACAGATTACTGGGTGCTACATGGTCACAGATTACTGGGTGCTACATGGTCATAAGTTTGTGGGTGCTACATGGTAACAGATTACTGGGTGCTACATGGTCACTGATTACTGGGTGCTACAATGTCATACAGTGGGTACAGAAATTTGACAATGCCATTTGGTAAATTCAAAAAATTAATTTTTTCACATTAATGTACACTCTGTACCTTATCTTGACTGAAAAAAAAACAAATGTAGAAATTTTTGAAAATTTATTAAAAAAGAAAAACTGAAATATCACATGGTCATAATTATTCAGACCCTTTGCTCAGACACTAATATTTAAAGGGAATCTGTCACCCCCAAAATCAAAGGTGAACTAAGCCCATCGGCATCAGGGGTTTATCTACAGCATTCTGTAAGCCCCCGATGTATCCTGAAAGATGAGAAAAAGGTTATATTAGACTCACCCAGGGGCAGAGCAAAGTACTGCAGTGCGCAGGCGGCGGGAAAGGTCAGAGAGGCCCGGCGCCTGTGCACTGCAATACTTTGCCCTCAACAGGGCAGACAAAGTACGCCTGCGCCGGAGCCGCAGCATGACTACAAGAAAAGGACGTCATCCTATGAAGATGGGAGGCCCGGACCGTGACGCCCATCGGACCGGACTGCAGCGGGACCGCCCCTGGGTGAGTATAATCTAACCTCTTTTTCTCATCTTTCAGGATACATCGGGGGCTTATCTACAGCATTACAGAATGCTGTAAATAAGCCCCTGATGCCGGTGGCCGCAGCTCACCTTCGATTTTGGGGGTGACAGGTTCCCTTTAAATTACATGCTGCCCATTTCCTTGTGATCCTCCTTGAGATGGTTCTACTCCTTCATTGGAGTCCAGCTGTGTTTAATTAAACTGATAGGACTTGATTTGGAAAGGCACACACCTGTTTATATAAGACCTCACACCTCAGGGTACATGTCAGACCAAATGAGAATCATGAGGTCAAAGGAACTGGCCAAGGAATTCATAAAAAGAACTGTTGCAAGGCACAGATCTGGCCAAGGTTACAAAAGAGCTGTGGAGCAAACCACAGATTGGTTACCACAGCTGTCAGTCTCCACACTAAGCCCCGCCCTTACCTCGCTGCCCATTGGATACTGCTAGTAACACACCGGAAGTGTGCGCGCTGAGCTCTCCTATTGGTCTATGTCTCCGTGCTCTGGCAGAAAACTGCCGCCCCCACCTCCCCGCACCTCACAATGGGGCAGCGGATGCGCCGGAGAAATGCATCCGCTGCACCCGTTCTGCGGCGCATCAAACACTGGCGTCGGAATCTCGGCCCAATGCATTGCGACGGGCAGATTCCGACACTAGTGTGAAAGTAGCCTAACTCTGTAACCATTCTTGACTGGCCCAGCCAGAGCCCTGACATAAACCCAATTGAGCATCTCTGGAGAGACCTGAAAATGGCTGTCCATCAACGTTCACCATCCAACCTGACGGAACTGGAGAGGATCTGCAAGGAAGAATGGCAGAGGATCCCCAAATCCAGGGGTGAAGAACTTGTTGCATCACTCATAAGAAGACTCGTGGCTGTACTAGCTCAAAAGGGGGCTTCTACTCAATACTGAGCAAAGGGTCTGAATACCTATGACCATGTGATATTTCAGTTTTTCTTTTGGGACCTTGTCCCTGGAATGATATAGCACGCATATTGATCTGGTCACTTATTTACCAATGCATTCCGGACATTTTTGGTCGCTCTATGTGGCACTTTGGCACCTTACCCATCCTTAATACTGAACACCCTTGGTCAGGATTTGTGTGTCCTGTTATTACCTGGTCCTAGTCCATTTATTTGTTGTGTTTATCATTTCTCTGTAATAAATTTATTTTTGTATTACTTTTGGACTTTTTACTCCATTTTTTCATATGTTTGCCCATTCGTGACAATTAGCCTATAGTTAGTTGCTCATGATTTAATTTTTCTTTCAATTTATAATGGAAGAACTCAAGTAAGGGCTCATTCAGTCGTCCGTGAAACTTGGTCCGAACATGGACCGCAATCCATGGACTGGCCACAGGTTGCTTGATCTGAAATCAGCAGTCTCATATACATGACTAGTCCATGGATTGGACATCTGAATTTATAGACATCTGAATGAGTTCTAATACAAATTTAATGAATCTTGGTCCACTGTAACACTCATGGCCATTTTGAGTGTCATACCCTTGTGATAACAGATCACAGATCTAGAAGCAGCACCACATCCATGCAGCATTTTAGTTCTTCAGCGCAAACAGTTTTTTGGCATTAAAATAAAGTTTTGGAATGGAAAGAGGATGTAATACACTCTGGTTACAACGACTGAGAACTGAGTTGCGGTCTGCCATGGAGAAGTTAGGTGACTATTGTAAATTGCAAAATTACTACAAACGTTCTCAGAGCTAAATCAGGATTCATTTCACAATTACTTTGAATTAAAAACAACACTTTGGTCACATCTGGTTCCAGCTACATATTCTTTGGAAATCAGCGTTACTCCACAAGTTGAAGTGTAAATGTTTACTGTCATTTTACTTTTTATTTCATAAATCAATATAACACATGAAAATAAGAAAGTTTATAATATATCTTATCAGGGAAATCTGCTTCTTTCTCTGCCTAAATTGATCAGTCATTAACAAAATTCTCAGTTTTGAGGTAAAATTTGTATTCAGTGAAGACAGACTTTCCCGTTACTGAGATAGAAGATGAAAGTAGATAATGATTCAATTGTATGATATCTACTGTAGATAGAAGGAAGAGATATAGAAGGGAGGAGCTCTGCGTCTAGCTCTTCTTCTGTATGCAAAAGAATTGTACCAGTAGCAGCCGCCATTTTCTATCGTAATAATAGGAAAGTCTGTCTTCACTGAATACAGATTTTACCTCAGAATTAAGATTTTCCTAATGACTATTCACTTTTGGCAGAGAAAGAATCAGATTTCCCTGATAAGATATACAGTTAGGGCCAGAAATATTTGGACAGTGACACAAGTTTTGTTATTTTAGCTGTTTACAAAAACATGTTCAGAAATACAATTATGTATATAATATGGGCTGAAAGTGCACACTCCCAGCTGCAATATGATAGTTTCCACATCCAAATCGGAGAAAGGGTTTAGGAATCATAGCTCTGTAATGCATAGCGTCCTCTTTTTCAAGGGACCAAAAGTAATTGGACAATGGACTCTAAGGGCTGCAATTAACTCTGAAGGCGTCTCCCTCGTTAACCTGTAATCAATGAAGTAGTTAAAAGGTCAGGGGTGGATTCCAGGTGTGTGGTTTTGCATTTGGAAGCTGTTGCTGTGAGCAGACAACATGCGGTCAAAGGAACTCTCAATTGAGGTGAAGCAGAACATCCTGAGGCTGAAAAAAAAGAAAAAATCCATCAGAGAGATAGCAGACATGCTTGGAGTAGCAAAATCAACAGTTGGGTACATTCTGAGAAAAAAGGAATTGACTGGTGAGCTTGGGAACTCAAAAAGGCCTGGGCGTCCACGGATGACAACAGTGGTGGATGATCGCCGCATACTTAATTTGGTGAAGAAGAACCCGTTCACAACATCAACTGAAGTCCAGAACACTCTCAGTGAAGTAGGTGTATCTGTCTCTAAGTCAACAGTAAAGAGAAGACTCCATGACAGTAAATACAAAGGGTTCACATCTAGATGCAAACCATTCATCAATACCAAAAATAGACAGGCCAGAGTTAAATTTGCAGAAAAACACCTCAAGAAGCCAGCTCAGTTCTGGAAAAGTATTCTATGGACAGATGAGACAAAGATCAACCTGTACCAGAATGATGGGAAGAAAAAAGTTTGGAGAAGAAAGGGAACGGCACATGATCCAAGGCACACCACATCCTCTGTAAAACATGGTGGAGGCAACGTGATGGCATGGGCATGCATGGCTTTCAATGGCACTGGGTCACTTGTGTTTATTGATGACATAAGAGCAGACAAGAGTAGCCGGATGAATTCTGAAGTGTACCGGGATATACTTTCAGCCCAGATTCAGCCAAATGCTGCAAAGTTGATTGGACGGCGCTTCATAGTACAGATGGACAATGACCCCAAGCATACATCCAAAGCTACCCAGGAGTTCATGAGTGCCAAAAAGTGGAACATAATGCAATGGCCAAGTCAATCTCCAGATCTAAACCCAATTGAGCATGCATTTCACTTGCTCAAATCCAGACTTAAGACGGAAAGACCCACAAACAAGCAAGACCTGAAGGCTGCGGCTGTAAAGGCCTGGCAAAGCATTAAGAAGGAGGAAACCCAGCGTTTGGTGATGTCCATGGGTTCCAGACTTAAGGCAGTGATTGCCTCCAAAGGATTTGCAACAAAATATTGAAAATAAAAATATTTTGTTTGGGTTATGTTTATTTGTCCAATTACTTTTGACCTCCTAAAATGTGGAGTGTTTGTAAAGAAATGTGTACAATTCCTACATTTTCTATCAGATATTTTTGTTCAACCCTTCAAATTAAACGTTACAATCTGCACTTGAATTCTGTTGTAGAGGTTTCATTTCAAATCCAATGTGGTGGCATGCAGAGCCCAACTCGCGAAAATTGTGTCACTGTCCAAATATTTCTGGCCCTAACTGTATCTGGGAAAATATTGTAATCTTGGTAAAAATTTTGAACATTTTGCAATTTTCAAACGTTAATTTTTTATGACATTAAAGCGGATAGTTATATCACACAAAATAGTTTCTAAATAACATTTACCACATGTCTACTTTACATAAGCATCATTTTTTAAACATTTGTAAACATTTTTTTTGTTAGAAAGTTAGAAGGGTTACAACAAGTTGATCAGCAGTTTCTCAATTTTACAACAAAATTTACAAAAACAATTTTTGTAGG
Organism: Ranitomeya imitator; assembly: GCF_032444005.1. NCBI lineage: Eukaryota > Metazoa > Chordata > Amphibia > Anura > Dendrobatidae > Ranitomeya > Ranitomeya imitator. Next base: position 720,589,079 of record NC_091284.1, read on the forward strand.
GACGATTTGAAGTGACTTAGAGGGGCCTGTATGACAGAAAATAGTCAAACGTGACACCATTCTAAACACTGCACCCCTCAAAGTTTTCAAAATCACATTCAATAAGTTAATTAACCCATCAGATGCTTCACAGGAACTAAAGCAATCTGGAAGAAAAAAATTGAAAATTTTACTTTTTCCCTCAAAAATGTTGGTTTTGACAAAATTTTTCATTTCACAAGAGTAACAGGAGAAAATGGACCATACAATTTGTTGTGTAATTTCTCTTGAGTACACAGATATCCCATATGTGGGTAAAAACTACTTTTTGGGTGCACGACAGGGCTCAGATGGGAAGGTGCGCCATTTCACTTTTGGAATGCAAAATTTACTGGAATCGATAGCGGATACCATTTCGCGTTTGCACAGTCCTGATCTGCCTAAACAGTGGAAAGCCCTCATAAGTGACCCCATTTTGGAAACTACACCCCTCAAGGAACTTATCTAGATGTGTGGTGGGCACCCTAAATCCACAGGTGCATCACAGAAATTTACAACGTTTAGCCATGAAAACGAAAAAATAAATTTTTCTCGCAAAAATTATGGTTTTGCCCCAAATTGTTAATTTTCACAATGGTAACAGGATAAAATTACCGTAACCATATTGCTGTGCAATTTCTCCTGAGTACGCCAATACCTCATATATGGTGGAAAACTACTGTTTGGCCATACAGCAGCGCTCGAAGGGCAAGGAGCGCCATTTGACCTTTGGAGCGCAAAATTGGCTGGGATAGATAGCAGATGTCATATCGCATTTGTGATATGCCTACATAGAAGAAACACCCACAAGTGACCAAATTTTGGAAAATACACCTCTTGAGGAATTTAGGGGTGTAGTGCGCATTTTTAACCCTCAGGCGATTCACAGAATTGTATAACAATGAGCTGAGTCAAATGAAAATTACCAATTTTTCCACTAAAATGTTGCTTTAGTCCGAAGTGGTTAATTTTCAGATGGGGAAATAGAAAAAAATAAACAGTACAATACCAATACCCCTTGTGTGGTCGAAAACTAGTTTTGAGGCACAGTGCAAAGTTCAGAAGGGAAGTAGCGCCATATTGGAATTCAGATTTTGCTGGAATGGTTTGAGGGTCATATTAGCAGAGATGCGGAGGTATCAGAACAGCAGAACCCCCATAAGTGACCTCATTTTACAAACTACAAACTAGAATTCATCTAGGGGTACAGTGGGCATGTTGACACCACATGTGCCTCACATAATTTTATACCATTGGGCGGTGAAGAAAGATGAATTACCGTATACACTCGAGAATAAGGCTTCTTTCACACTTCCGTCTTCCAAATCTGCACAGGATCCATCAAGACGTTGAAATGACAAATCCTGTGCAGATCGTGGAAAACGTGTGCACTGGGCCCGTCTCTCTGATGGACCCGTCGAGCCTATGTGCACATGTTGTGTATGCGTCTTCGCAGCAGTTTTCCGCTGCGAAAACGCATACACAACACAAACCAGGTTAAAAAAAATAAAAAAATCGCAGTATTCTCACCTACCGGCGTTCCCGCGCAGTGATGCTCCCGGCAGCTAGCATTCCTAGTAATACATTGCGAAATCTGGCGAGAAGTTGCGGTCTCGTGAGATCGCGACTTCTCGCAAGATTTCACAATGTATTACTAGGAAGTAACGCTAGCTGCCGGGAGCATCGCTGCGCGGGAACGCTGGTAGGTGAGAATATTGCGATTTAAAAAAAAATTATTTTTAACATTATATCTTGTTACTATTGATGCTGCATAGGCAGCATCAATAGTAAAAAGAGAAAGAGAGCGAGAGAGAGAGAATTTCCCTGATGGGAAATTCTTCCACGCATGCTCTCTTTGAAAAGGCTGGACCCGTCACTGGATTCCTGCTTTTCACAGGCAGCAACGCATCCTGCGCCTATAGGCTACTATTGTAGCCAGTGACGGGCAGTACAGGATGCGTCGCTGACCGATTTTCCGACGTGCAGAAAAAACGTTTCTCTGAATGTTTTCTCTGCCCGACGGACCGTTTTTTTATGCAGGATCCAGTGAAAGACGGATGAAACGGATGGCCATCCGTCACAATCCGTTGCTAATACAAGTCTATGAGAAAATGCAGGATCCTGCAAATTTTTTTGCAGGATCCTGCATTCTCAAAAAATGATGGATTGTGACGGGAGGCGAAAGACGGAAGTGTGAAAGAGGCCTTAGCCGACCCGAGCATAAGCCGAGGCACTTAAGTTTGCCACGGAAAACTGGGTGAGCATGGCTCCCCCGTCCTGTCCTGGTATGTGGCTCCCCCGTTTTGTCCTGCTATGTGTGGCTCCTCCATCCTGCCCTGCTATGTATGACTTTCCCCATCCTCTCCTGGTATATGTGGCTTCCCCGGTCCCGCATAGCTCCACTGGTTCCGCATGGCTCACCCCCGTCCCATCATTGTATTCATGGCTCACACCCCCCGTCCTACTCACCCTCCTTGCGCCATCGCTGCCTCTCCGTTGTTACGGCGCCACAGCTCTCCTGTGTTGAGCGGTCACGTTGTACCGCTCATTAAGGTAATGAATATGCACTCCACGCCTATGGGAGTAGAGACGTGTGCATATTCATTACCATAATGAGTGGTACCACATGACCGCTCAGCACAGGAAGAGCTCCCGGGATGGAGATGTAGTGACGGCGCAAGGAGGGTGAGTATGATGTCTTCTGTTAGCCGGTCCTGCCGCTGCTTCGCCGCTCCCCCTCCCCCCTCCATGTTCTGGACAATGACTTGTGTATAAGCCAAGGGGGAGTTTTCAGCACAAAAAAATGTGCTGAAAATCTCGGCTTATGCGAGAGTATATACGGTACATCTTTACCACTAAAATGTTCTTTTAGCCCCAAGTTTTTAACCCCTTTCCGACCTGTGACGCCACGTAGGCGTAATGAAAGACGGTGCCAATCCGACCTGTGACGCCTATGTGGCGTCATGGAGGGATCGCGTCCCTGCAGATCGGGTGAAAGGGTTAACTCCAATTTCACCCGATCTGCAGGGACAGGGGGAGTAGTACTTCAGCCCAGGGGGGGTGGCTTCACCACTCCCCCCCCCCCCCCCCCGTGGCTACGATCGCTCTGATTGGCTGTTGAAACTGAAACTGCCAATCAGTGCGATTTGTAATATTTCACCTATGAAAACTGGTATATATATATATATATATATATATATATATATATATATATATGTCATTGAGACACATATATGTGTATATATTAATATTTAATACAGCGCTAGATAGTTTTAAAGCCAGTAATTCAATTGCCGGCTTTTCCTATCTCCTTCCTAAACCCGACATGATATGAGACATGTTAACATACAGTAAACCATCTCATATCCCCATTTTTTTTTTGCATATTCCACACTACTAATGTTAGTAGTGTGTATGTGCAAAATTTGGGCGCTCTAGCTATTAAATTAAAGGGTTAAATCGCGGAAAAAATTGGCGTGGGCTCCCGCGAAATTTTCTCCGCTAGAGTGGTAAAGCCAGTGACTGAGGGCAGATATTAATAGCCTGTAGAGGGTCCATGGTTATTGCCCTCCCCCCGGCTAAAAACATCTGCCCCCAACCACCCCAGAAAAGGCACATCTGGAAGATGCGCCTATTCTGGCACTTGACCACTCTCTTCCCACTCCCGTGTAGCGGTGGGATATGGGGTAATGAAGGGTTAATGTCACCTTGCTATTGTAAGGTGACATTAAGCCAGATTAATAATGGAGAGGTGTCAATTATGACACCTCTCCATTATTAATCCAATTGTATGACATGGTTAAAAAACACACAAACACATTATTAGGCCGGTTTCACACGTCCAGATAATTCTGGTACCGGAAAAAATCGGTACCGGAATTATCCGTGTCCGTGTGCCCCTACGTTTCTGTGGCACATCAGTGTGGCACACGTGTGGCACACGTGTGCCGCCCGTGTGCCCACTGGGTACCACACGCACCGTGCTGGGTACCACACGTACCAGCATCTGGTGCTGAAGCGGCGATTCATATCTTCCCTGCAGCAGCGTTTGCTGCAGAGAAGATATGAATAATAGTGTTTAAAATAAAGATCTATGTGCCGATTACAGTAATGAATATGCGGCTCCACCCCTATGGGAGGTGGAGACGCATATTCATTACTGTAAATGAGCGGCCCCACGTGACTCCATACAGGAGAAGATGCGGCCAGAACAGGAAGCAGCGACAACCAACGAGGGAGCCGAGTGAGTATTTTCAGAACAGCTGGGGGGCGCACAGGGGGTGGAAGAGCAGTATCCCTGCTCAAGTGACTCCATTTTGGAAATTACCCCACTCTGGGAATTTATCTACAGGTGTTTTGACGATTTTGACTCTATGTGTGTTTTCCAGAAACTAGCAGCAGTGGATGTTGCTGAGAAATAAAATTACAAATCTGCCATTGTAGTGCCCATACATTATACTGCCCAGTACATTGTGCACAGCTCGTGCTTCTGGACACATGCACTCGTAAATTAAAGGGAACCTGTCACCTGAATTTGGCGGGACCAGTTTTCGGTCATATGGGCGGAGTTTTTGGGTGTTTGATTCACCCTTTCCTTACCCGCTGGCTGCATGCTGGCCGCAATATTGGATTGAAGTTCATTCTATGTCCTCCATAGTACACGCCTGCGCAAGGGCATATATAGGGCATACCTCCCAACTAGGGTTGAGCGACCTTGACCTTTTTAGAGTCGAGCCGTGTTTCGCGAAACCCGACTATCTTAAAAGTCGAGTCGAGTGGAATCGGCCGATTATCGCAAAAAGTCGGGTATCGACCGAAACACGAAACCCAATGCAAGTCAATGGGGGAGCATAGTCGGCAGTGAGTGGAGGCCAGGAAAACACCTACACTGCCCATTTTAATGGCAAAAACATCTATTCTTGTTACAGAAGCTTGTCAATCGTAATTTAGCTTATAATAATTGGAAGGCATTTGAAATTGGGGGTCATTTGGCTAAAGTTGTGGGGGGTAGGGCTGGTTCAAGTAATTAGTGGGCCCAGTAAATCTGGACCACGTCACAGCAGTGGAGCAGGGAGAGGTAAGTATTTCAACTTTGCAAGTGCTGTGATCCTGAGCAAGCAGGGGGGGCCCACTCGTTGGCATTGGCACTGGCACAGGGCCCCTCAAAGTACAGCGGTGTGTTTGCACGGTGGGGGCGCCTCCCACCGGCAGCAACACTTTTGCGTACTATGAGGGGCCCTGTGCCAGTGACGTCGCCAACGAGTATTCCTCCCCCCACCTGATGAAGGAACCTGCCCTTTCATCTGCACCTTCCTCTTTGTCCCCGTGTAAGGTGGTATGGTATGCGGGAAGGGGGACCTGACTTTCAGCAGGGTCACAATCTTGCAGTGTAGCGTGCACGGGGAATGTTGCATTATGGGTCAATGTACCAGCAGACTCATCTATCACTGGCTGGGCAATGGGCAGGATGAGGGGGAAACAGATATGGGCCCAAAGAATAAAGTGGGCTAAATGCAGTTCAAAATTGGTAACAGGACTAACCAGGGGGCATTGTTTTGTTCAGTGGAGGACAACTGGAATGAGAGGCTGACACAGAGAGTAGGCCCAAATCAGTAAGTAGTCGAAATGCAGTTCAAAATTGGCAACAGTAGTAAACAGCTTTGTTCAGTGGAGGAGAACAGCAAGGAGTGGCAGACACCGATAGTAGGCCCCAACCCAACTAGTAGGCCAAATGCAGTCTAACATTAACAACTACTTAACGAGAGCCTGAAAATGGAATTTCAGGACAGGAAACCAGGAGAACAGCAAGGAGCGGCAGACACTGTTAGTAGGCCCCAAACCAACTAGTACGCCAAATGCAGTTGTTCCATTTAATAACTATTTAACAAGAGCCTGAAGATAGAAGCTCAGGAAAGGCAACCTGGAGAACACCTTGGAGCGGAAGACCCAACTTGTAGGCCTAATGCAGTGTTGTTTCAACAACTACTTAACGAGAGCTAGAAGATCGAAGCTATGGAGAGGCAACCTGGAGAACACCTTGGAGCGGAAGACACCGTCTCTATGACCCAGACCCAACTTGTAGGCATAATGTAGTGTAGTTTTCAACAACTACTAAACGAGAGTAGGAAGATCGAAGCAATGTGGACGAAACCTGGGGAACACCTTGGAGTGGAACACACCGTCTCTACACCCCAGACCCAACTAGTAGGCCTAATGCAGTGTTGTTTTCAACAACTACTAAACGAGAGCATGAAGATTGAAGCAATGGAGAGGCAACCTGGGGAACACCTTGGAGTGGAACACACCGTCTCTACACCCCAGACCCAACTTTTAGGCCTAATGCAGTGTTGTTTTCAACAACTACTTAAGACGAGCATGAAGATTGAAGCAATGGCGAGGAAACCTGGGGAACACCTTGGAGCGGAAGACACCGTTAGTAGGCCGTAGCGAAGTAGTAGCCCCAATGCAGTTGTCAAATTCCTATAGGCTGAAAACCAGACTATTGACGCTCAGCTTTTTGAAAAGGAGGACAGCTGTATTGAGTGGCGCAGAGAGACACAGGTAGTAGGCCTTAAACAAAAAAATTGCCTCAATGCAGTGTAAAAAAGGTTCCAGGGGTACACGGGCAGCAGTGGTCAGGTCAGTGGAGGATTAGTGGAAGGAGGGACCGCAGACAGGCGTAGTAGGCCTAACATAACAAAATTTGGCTGTAGGCACTTTAAAATTGGTTCCAGGGGTACACGGGCAGCAGTGGTGTGGTCAGTGGACGAGTATTGGAAGGAGGGACCGCAGACAGGCGTAGTAGGCCTAACATAACAAAATTAGGTTGTAGGCACTTTAAAATTGGTTCCAGGGGTACACGTGCAGCAGTGGTGTGGTCAGCGGAGGACAATTTGAATTAGGGACTGCAGACAGACTTTGTAGGCTGTCCCCTGTGGACCATGCATCCAACACATTAACCCAGCACGCCCTAATGGACAAGTAACTTTTTGTGGACATGCCTACTGGTCCATGCGTCTCTTGTCAGGTGCACCTTTCTACTGTTTGATTGCCTGAGTGCTATGACAATGCAGACTTTTTCATGCCGGTGGAGGGCTGGGATGGCTTTTCTCGCAAAAGAAATGTCGACTGGGTAGCTTGAACCGTGGTACAGCGTAGTTCATCTGGGCTTTCTAAATATAAAACAAAGAAAAAAAGGAGGCTCCATGCACTTTCAGCTGGGTTCCAGGGGTACACGGCCAGCATTGGTCTGGTCAGTGGAGAACTATTGGAAGGAAGGAACGCAGACAGGCTTCGAAGGCCTAACATAAAAAAATTGGGCTGTAGGCACTTTATAATTGGTTCCAGGGGTACACGGGCAGCAGTGGTGTGGTCAGCGGAGGAGTAGTAGAAAGAACGGACCGCAGACAGGCTTCGAAGGCCTAACATAATAAAATTGGGCTGTAGGCACTTTTAAATAGGTTCCAGGGGTACACGGGGAGCAGTGGTCTGGTCAGTGGAGGAGTAGTAGAAAGAAGGGACCGCAGACAGGCTTCGAAGGCCTAAAATAAAAAAATTGGGCTGTAGGCAATTTTAAATAGGTTCCAGGGGTACACGGGGAGCAGTGGTCTGGTCAGTGGAGGAGTAGTAGAAAGAACGGACCGCAGACAGGCTTCGAAGGCCTAACATAATAAAATTGGGCTGTAGGCACTTTATAATTGGTTCCAGGGGTACACGGGCAGCAGTGGTCTGGTCAGTGGAGGAGTAGTAGAAAGAACGGACCGCAGACAGGCTTCGAAGGCCTAACATAAAAAAATTGGGCTGTAGGCACTTTTAACTAGGTTCCGGGGGTACACGGGCAGCAGTGGTCTGACCAGTGGAGGAGTAGTAGAAAGAAGGGACCGCAGACAGGCTTCGAAGGCCTAGCATAATAAAATTGGGCTGTAGGCACTTTTAAATAGGTTCCAGGGGTACACGGGCAGCAGTGGTCTGGTCAGTGGAGGAGTAGTAGAAAGAACGGACCGCAGACAGGCTTCGAAGGCCTAACATAATAAAATTGGGCTGTAGGCACTTTATAATTGGTTCCAGGGGAACACGGGCAGCAGTAGACAGGTCAGTGGAGGCCTAGTGGAAGGAGGGACCGCAGACAGGCTTCGAAGGCCTAACATAATAAATTAGGGCTGTAGGCACTTTATAATTGGTTCCAGGGGTACACGGGCAGCAGTGGTCTGGTCAGTGGAGGCCTAGTGGAAGGAGGGACCGCAGACAGGCTTCGAAGGCCTAACATAATAAATTAGGGCTGTAGGCACTTTATAATTGGTTCCAGGGGCACACGGGCAGCAGTGGTCTGGTCAGTGGAGGAGTAGTAGAAAGAACGGTCCGCAGACAGGCTTCGAAGGCCTAACATAAAAAAATTGGGCTGTAGGCACTTTAACATTGGTTCCAGGAGAACACGGGCAGCAGTGGTCTGGTCAGTGGAGGAGTAGAAGAAAGAAGGGACCGCAGACAGGCTTCGAAGGCCTAACATAATAAAATTGGGCTGTAGGCACTTTTAAATAGGTTCCAGGGGTACACGGGCAGCAGTGGTCTGGTCAGTGGAGGAGTAGTAGAAAGAACGGACCGCAGACAGGCTTCGAAGGCCTAACATAATAAATTAGGGCTGTAGGCACTTTTAAATAGGTTCCAGGGGTACACGGGCAGCAGTGGTCTGGTCAGTGGAGGAGTAGTAGAAAGAAGGGACCGCAGACAGGCTTCGAAGGCCTAACATAATAAAATTGGGCTGTAGGCACTTTTACATAGGTTCCAGTGGTACACGGGCAGCAGTGGTCTGGTCAGTGGAGGAGTAGTAGAAAGAACGGACCGCAGACAGGCTTCGAAGGCCTAACATAATAAAATTGGGCTGTAGGCACTTTATAATTGGTCCCAGGGGAACACGGGCAGCAGTAGACAGGTCAGTGGAGGCCTAGTGGAAGGAGGGACCGCAGACAGGCTTCGAAGGCCTAACATAATAAATTAGGGCTGTAGGCACTTTATAATTGGTTCCAGGGGTACACGGGCAGCAGTAGACTGGTCAGTGGAGGAGTAGTAGAAAGAACGGACCGCAGACAGGCTTCGAAGGCCTAACATAAAAAAATTGGGCTGTAGGCACTTTTAACTAGGTTCCAGGGGTACACGGGCAGCAGTGGTCTGGTCAGTGGAGGAGTAGTAGAAAGAAGGGACCGCAGACAGGCTTCGAAGGCCTAACATAATAAAATTGGGCTGTAGGCACTTTTACATAGGTTCCAGGGGTACACGGGCAGCAGTGGTCTGGTCAGTGGAGGAGTAGTAGAAAGAAGGGACCGCAGACAGGCTTCGAAGGCCTAACATAAAAAAATTGGGCTGTAGGCAATTTTAAATAGGTTCCAGGGGTACACGGGCAGCAGTGGTCTGGTCAGTGGAGGAGTAGTAGAAAGAACGGTCCGCAGACAGGCTTCGAAGGCCTAACATAAAAAAATTGGGCTGTAGGCACTTTAACATTGGTTTCAGGAGAACACGGGCAGCAGTAGACAGGTCAGTGGAGGCCTAGTGGAAGGAGGGACCGCAGACAGGCTTCGAAGGCCTAACATAATAAATTAGGGCTGTAGGCACTTTATAATTGGTTCCAGGGGTACACAGGTAGCAGTGGTCTGGTCAGTGGAGGAGTAGTAGAAGAAACGGACCGCAGACAGGCTTCGAAGGCCTAACATAAAAAAATTGGGCTATAGGCACTTTTAACTAGGTTCCAGGGGTACACGGCAGCAGTGGTCTGGTCAGTGGAGGAATAGTAGAAAGAACGGACCGCAGACAGGCTTCGAAGGCCTAACATAATTAAATTGGGCTGTAGGCACTTTATAATTGGTTCCAGGGGTACACAGGCAGCAGTGGTCTGGTCAGTGGAGGAGTAGTAGAAAGAAGGGACCGCAGACAGGCTTCGAAGGCCTAACATAATAAAATTGGGCTGTAGGCACTTTTAAATAGGTTCCAGGGGTACACGGGCAGCAGTGGTCTGGTCAGTGGAGGAGTAGTAGAAAGAACGGACCGCAGACAGGCTTCGAAGGCCTAACATAATAAAATTGGGCTGTAGGCACTTTATAATTGGTTCCAGGGGAACACGGGCAGCAGTAGACAGGTCAGTGGAGGCCTAGTGGAAGGAGGGACCGCAGACAGGCTTCGAAGGCCTAACATAATAAATTAGGGCTGTGGGCACTTTAACATTGGTTCCAGGGGTACACGGGCAGCAGTAGACTGGTCAGTGGAGGCCTAGTGGAAGGAGGGACCGCAGACAGGCTTCGATGGCCTAACATAATAAATTAGGGCTGTAGGCACTTTGAATTCTCTTGCAGGGGTACACAGGCAGTGGGCACCATTGGTGTTGTCAGCGGCGGCCGATTGTAATGAGTGTCTGCCAGTTAGTAGTCCCAAAAAATCAATACATGTTAATGTCTCGCATTACAACAAAAAGAAAAACCAAAAGGGTGCAATCATTAGGTACAGGGTTGGGCTCCTCTGCGTAGTTTCAGACCTAGTAATTTTGCACAAAGTATTTACTTGGGTAAATATAGGACACTGCCCCTGACTATGTTAAGTACCATCATACATGTCAACACAATGGTATTGTCAGTGGCAGTAATTTACGGATGTCAGCGCATAGACTAAACATAGGTGTAACTGTGAGAGATAATTGTGCAAGTGGTAGAGCAATGTTTGAGCTGGGGGTGGGTGAACTCTCTTGTGGCCGGCGGTACATGCCCAGGGCCCCTCATGTTACAACAGTGTGTCTGACGTTGGGTGCGCACCACCACCGCCAGAGACACTTTATTGTACTATGAGGGACCCAGTGGCAGTGCCATAGACCAAAAGCGGGCACACCCACCTCTTCAGACAAACAGCACTCTCACGGGTGCTTGCGCCAAGTGGCGATACCACGGCCCTGTGTGGGGAGTTTGGCCATTTAGGGAGGTGTAAACATGTCGTATGCTGGACAATCAGCTGCTGCAAATTACGAGATTGGTAAAGTCATTCAGAGTAGTCCACAGGCAATACCTTTTCATAGGAAAGCTAGGTGTCGGCCGGGCAAGGTGGGGCAAAAGAATTCGAAATCCAGTTGTAGTTCATTTTAATGAAGGTTAGATCATCAACATTTTAGGTGGCCAGCGAGTCCTTTTTTCGGTTAATATTGAACCTGCAGCACTGAATACTCTTTCTGATAGGACACTAGCTGCCGGGCAAGCAAGCTCCTGCGATGCATATTCTGCCAATTCTGGCCAGGTGTCTAATTTGGATGCCCAGTCATCAAATGGGAATGACGGTTGAGGTAGAACATCGATAAGGGATGAAAAATAGTTTGTAACCATACTGGACAAATGTTGTCTCCTGTCACTTTGAATTGATGCAGCAGTACCAGTCCTGTATGCGGTCATAGCAAAATCACTCCACAACCGGGTCAGAAAACCCCTCTGTCCAACGCCACTTCAGATTTCTGCACCTCTAACACTTCTGGTCTGCTGCCCCCTGCTGCTCGTGTGAGAACGATCACGGGCGCTGTGTGCTGGGAATGCCTGAAGCAAACAGTCAACAAGAGTTGATTGTTTGGTTGCTAATATTAGTTCCAAGTTGTCATGTGGCATAATATTTTGCAATTTGCCTTTATAGCGAGGATCAAGGAGGCAGGCCAACCAGTAATCATCATCGTTCATCATTTTAGTAATGCGTGTGTCCCTTTTGAGGATACGTAAGGCATAATCCGCCATGTGGGCCAAAGTTCCAGTTGTCAAATCTGCGGTTGTGCTTGGTTGAGGGGCAGTTTCAGGCAAATCTACGTCACTTGTGTCCCTCAGAAACCCAGAACCCGGCCTTGCCATGCCACCAATTTCCAGTGGCCCCGGAGAAGCGTCCTCATTAAAAAAATACTCATCCCCATCATCCTCCTCGTCCTCCTCCTCCTGTTCGCCCGCTACCTCGTCCTGTACACTGCCCTGACCAGACAATGGCTGACTGTCGTCAAGGCTTTCCTCTTCCTCGGCTGCAGATGCCTGCTCCTTTATGTGCGTCAAACTTTGCATCAGCAGACGCATTAGGGGGATGCTCATGCTTATTATGGCGTTGTCTGCACTAACCAGCCGTGTGCATTCCTCAAAACACTGAAGGACTTGACACGTCTTGTATCTTCGACCACTGCACACCTGACAACTCCATGTCTGCCATCCTACTGCCTGCCCGTGTATGTGTATCCTCCCACAAAAACATAACAGCCCGCCTCTGTTCGCACAGTCTCTGAAGCATGTGCAGTGTTGAGTTCCACCTTGTTGCAACGTCTATGATTAGGCGATGCTGGGGAAGGTTCAAAGACCGCTGATAGGTCTGCATACGGCTGGAGTGTACAGGCGAACGTCGGATATGTGAGCAAAGTCCACGCACTTTGAGGAGCAGGCCGGATAACCCCGGATAACTTTTCAGGAAGCACTGCACCACCAGGTTTAAGGTGTGAGCAAGGCAAGGAATGTGTTTCAGTTGGGAAAGTGAGATGGCAGCCATGAAATTCCTTCCGTTATCACTCACTACCTTGCCTGCCTCAAGATCTACTGTGCCCAGCCACGACTGCGTTTCTGTCTGCAAGAACTCGGACAGAACTTCCGGGGTGTGTCTGTTGTCGCCCAAACACTTCATAGCCAATACAGCCTGCTGACGCTTGCCAGTAGCTGCCCCATAATGGGACAACTGGTGTGCAACAGTGCCAGCTGCGGATGGAGTGGTTTGGCGACTGCGGTCTGTGGACGAGCTCTCGCTTCTGCAGAAGGACGAAGAGGAGGAGGAGGAGGAGGGGGTGCGAACACCTACATCCAACTGTTTCCTAGACCGTGGGCTAGGCAGAACTGTCCCGAAATTGCTGTCCCCTGTGGACCCTGCATCCACCACATTCACCAGTGTGCCGTGATGGACATGTAACGTCCCTGGCCATGCCTACTGGTCCATGCATCTGTTGTCAGGTGCACCTTTGTACTCACAGATTGCCTGAGTGCATGGACGATGCGCTCTTTAACATGCTGGTGGAGGGCTGGGATGGCTTTTCTCGAAAAGAAGTGTCGACTGGGTAGCTCGTAGCGTGGTACAGCGTAGTCCATCAGGGCTTTGAAAGCTTCACTTTCAACTAACCGGTAGGGCATCATCTCTAACGAGATTAGTCTAGCTATGTGGGCGTTCAAACTCTGTGTACGCGGATGCGAGGATAAGTACTTCCTTTTTCTAACCAGAGTCTCATGTAGGGTGAGCTGGACTGGAGAGCTGGAGATCGTGGAACTAGCGGGTGTGCCGGTGGACATGGCAGACTGAGAGACGGTTGGAGACGGTATTGTTTCCGCCTGTGCCCTAGATGCAGTGTTTCCTACTATGAAACTGGTGATTCCCTGACCCTGACTGCTTTGGCCTGGCAAAGAAACCTGCACAGATACTGCAGGTGGTGCGGAAAATGGTGGCCTTACAGTGACGGCAGGGACGTAGCGTTGGTGAGTAGCTTCATTGGCTGAGGGTGCTACAACCTTAAGGGACGTTTGGTAGTTAGTCCAGGCTTGCAAATGCATGGTGGTTAAATGTCTATGCATGCAACTTGTATTGAGACTTTTCAGATTCTGACCTCTGCTTAAGGTAGTTGAACATTTTTGACAGATGACTTTGTGCGGATCAATTGGATGTTGTTTAAAAAAATGCCAGACTGCACTCTTTCGAGCCTCGGATCCCTTTTCAGGCATTGCAGACTGAGCTTTAACCGGATGGACACGCTGTCCTCCAACAGTTTTTGGCTTTGCCACGCGTTTTGTCCCATCTATGGGCCCGGCAGATGGAACCTGTTGCGATGTTGATGCCTGCTGCGGCCCCTCCTCCTCCGCTTCAGAACTACTGCCGCCTGCACCCTGTTCCCCCAATGGCTGCCAATCGGGGTCAACAACTGGGTCATCTATAACCTCCTCTTCTAGCTCGTGCGCAACTTCGTCTGTGTCACCATGTAAGTCGGTGGTAGAGCGTTCGTGACGGGGCAACATAGTCTCATCAGGGTCTGATTCTGGATCAGTACCCTGCGAGGGCAATGTTGTGGTCTGAGTCAAAGGACCAGCATAGTAGTCTGGCTGTGGCTGTGCATCAGTGCACTCCATGTCAGATTCAACTTGTAATGGGCATGGCCTGTTAACTGCTTCACTTTCTAAGCCAGGGACGGTATGTGTAAAGAGCTCCATGGAGTAACCCGTTGTGTCCCCTGCTGCATCCTTCTCTGTTGTTGTTTTTGCTGAAGAGGACAAGGAAGCGACTTGTCCCTGACCGTGAACATCCACTAACGACGCGCTGCTTTTACATTTACCAGTTTCAAAAGAGGAGGCAAAAGAGCTAGAAGCTGAGTCAGCAAGGTAAGCCAAAACTTGCTCTTGCTGCTCCGGCTTTAAAAGCGGTTTTCCTACTCTCAGAAAAGGGAGCGTTCGAGGCCTTCTGTAGCCAGACGACGAACCTGGCTCCACAGCTCCAGGCTTAGGTGCAATATTTTTTTTCCCACGACCACCTGATGCTCCACTACCACTACCATCATTACCAGCTGACAATGAACGGCCACGACCTCTTCCACCAGACTTCCTCATTGTTTTAAAAACGTAACCAAAGTAACGGTATTTGTTGCTGTCCAACAACTTACACGGTGAGCTATAACTTCAGTATGATTTAGATATCCCTTTACAGGTGGGTGAGACCGCAAGGAAAATCAGGCACAATGTTACACACTCTGTTTTCGGTGGCACCAAATGAGAGAGATGCCACACACGCAGGACTGTCACTCAAGTAGAAATGTCAATATTGATCTCCCACTTTTTTTTTTTATTTGTTCAGGGAGATTTTAGAAAACAAATAAAAAAAAAAATAGGCTTTCTATGGCCCACTAATTGAGAGAGAGAGATTGCACACCCAGGAGTCAAGACTGGCACACAAGCAGAAAGGGCAATATTAACCCCTTCCCGACCCATGACGCCACGTAGGCGTCATGAAAGTCGGTGCCATTCCGACCCATGACGCCTATGCGGCGTCATGGAAAGATCGCGTCCCTGCAGATCGGGTGAAAGGGTTAACTCCCATTTCACCCGATCTGCAGGGACAGGGGGAGTGGTAGTTTAGCCCAGGGGGGGTGGCTTCACCCCCTCGTGGCTACGATCGCTCTGATTGGCTGTTGAAAGTGAAACTGCCAATCAGAGCGATTTGTAATATTTCACCTATTATAACGGGTGAAATATTACAATCCAGCCATGGCCGATGCTGAAATATCATCGGCCATGGCTGAAAATACTAATGTGCCCCCACCCCACCCCACCGATCGCCCCCCCAGCTCTCCGATCTGGCCGGTACACTGCTCCGGCTCCCCTCCGTCCAGTGCTCCGCTCCCCCCGTGCTCTTGTCCGCTCCCCCCGTGCTCCAATCACCCCCCCGTGCTCCAATCACCCCCCCTGCACTCCGATCCACCCCCCCCGGTGCTCCGTTCCACCCCCCCGTGCTCCATTCCAGCCCCCCCATGCTCCGTTCCACGCCCCCCGTGCTCCGTTCCACCCCTCCCGCACTCCGATTCCCCCCCCCGTGCTCCGATCCCCCCCCCCCGTGGTCCCCCCCACCCCATCATACTTACCGATCCAGCCGGGGTCCCGTCCGTCTTCTCCCTGGGCGCCGCCATCTTCCAAAATGGCGGGCGCATGCGCAGTGCGCCCGCCGAATCTGCCGGCCGGCAGATTCGTTCCAAAGTGCATTTTGATCACTGAGAGATTATATCTCAGTGATCAAAATAAAAAAAATAATAAATGACCCCCCCTCCCTTTGTCACCCCCATAGGTAGGGACAATAAAAAAATAAAGAAATTTTTTTTTCCACTAATGTTAGAATAGGGTTAGGCTTAGGGTTAGGGGTAGGGTTAGGGGTAGGGTTAGGGGTAGGGTTAGGGCTAGGGGTAGGGGTAGGGTTAGGGGTAGGGTTAGGGTTAGGGCTAGGGTTAGGGGTAGGGTTAGGGTTAGGGCTAGGGTTAGGGGTAGGGTTAGGGGTAGGGTTAGGGTTAGGGCTAGGGGTAGGATTAGGGTTAGGGCTAGGGTTAGGGTTTCGGTATGTGCACACGTATTCTGGTCCTCTGCGGATTTTTCCGCTGCGGATTTGATAAATCCGCAGTGCTAAACCGCTGCGGATTTATGGCGGATTTACCGCGGTTTTTCTGCGCATTTCACTGCGGTTTTACAACTGCGATTTTCTATTTGAGCAGTTGTAAAACCGCTGCGGAATCCGCACAAAGAAGTGACATGCTGCGGAATGTAAACCGCTGCGTTTCCGTGCAGTTTTTCCGCAGCATGGGCACAGCGATTTTTGTTTCCCGTAGGTTTACATTGAACTGTAAACTCATGGGAAACTGCTGCGGTTCCGCAGCGTTTTCCGCAGCGTGTGCACATACCTTTAGAATTAGGCTATGTGCACACGGTGCGGATTTGGCTGCGGATCCGCAGCAGTGTTCCATCAGGTTTACAGTACCATGTAAACATATGAAAAACCAAATCCACTGTGCCCATGGTGCGGAAAATACCGCGCGGAAATGCTGCGTTGTATTTTCCGCAGCATGTCAATTCTTTGTGCGGATTCCGCAGCGTTTTACACCTGTTCCTCAATAGGAATCCGCAGGTGAAATCCGCACAAAAAACACTGGAAATCCGCGGAAAATCCGCAGGTAAAACGCAGTGCCTTTTACCCGCGGATTTTTCAAAAATGGTGCGAAAATATCTCACACGAATCCGCAACGTGGGCACATAGCCTTAGGGCTAGGGTTAGGGTTGGAATTAGGGTTGTGGTTATGGTTAGGGGTGTGTTGGGGTTAGGGTTGTGGTTAGGGGTGTGTTGCGGTTAGGGTTGTGTTTAGGGTTATGGCTACAGTTGGGATTAGGGTTAGGGGTGTGTTGGGGTTAGTGTTAGAGGTAGAATTGAGGGGTTACCACTGTTTAGGCACATCAGGGGTCTCCAAACGCAACATGGCGCCACCATTGATTCCAGCCAATCTCGTATTCAAAAAGTCAAATGGTGCTCCCTCACTTCCGAGCCCTGACGTGTGCCCAAACAGTGGTTTACCCCCACATATGGGGTACCAGCATACTCAGGACAACCTGCGCAACAATTACTGGGGTCCAATTTCTCCTGTTACCCTTGTGAATCAAAAAAAATGCTTGCTAAAACATAATTTTTGAGGAAAGAAAAATGATTTTTTATTTTCACGGCTCTGCGTTGTAAACGTCTGTGAAGCACTTGGGGGTTCAAAGTGCTCACCACATATCTAGATAAGTTCCTTGGGGGGTCTAGTTTCTAAAATGGGGTCACTTGTGGGGGTTTCTACTGTTTAGGTACACCAGGGGCTCTGCAAACGCAACGTGACACCCGCAGACCATTCCATCAAAGTCTGCATTTCAAAAGTCACTACTTCCCTTCTGAGCCCCGACGTGTGCCCAAACAGTGGTTTACCCCCACTCATGGGGTATCAGCGTACTCAGGAGAAACTGGACAACAACTTTTGGGGTCCAATTTCTCCTGTAACCCTTGGGAAAATAAAAAATTCTGGGCTAAATAATTATTTTTGAGGAAAGAAAACGTATTTATTATTTTCACGGCTCTGCATTATAAACTTCTATGAAGCGCTTGGGGGTTCAAAGTGCTCACCACACATCTAGATAAGTTCCTTTCGGGGTCTAGTTTCCAAAATGCGGTCACTTGTGGGGGGTTTCTACTGTTAAGCCACATCAGGGGCTCTGCAAACGCAACGTGACGCCCACAGAGCATTCCATCAAAGTCTGCATTTCAAAACGTCACTACTTCACTTCCGAGCCTCGGCATGTGCCCAAACAGTGGTTTACCCCCACATATGGGGTATCAGCGTACTCAGGAGAAACTGGACAACAACTTTTGGGGTCCAATTTCTTCTGTAACCCTTGGGAAAATAAAAAATTCTGGGCTAAATAATTATTTTTGAGGAAAGAAAACGTATTTATTATTTTCACGGCTCTGCATTATAAACTTCTATGAAGCACTTGGGGGTTCAAAGTGCTCACCACACATCTAGATAAGTTCCTTTGGGGGTCTAGTTTCCAAAATGGGGTCACTTGTGGGGGGTTTCTACTGTTAAGCCACATCAGGGGCTCTGCAAACGCAACGTGACGCCCCCAGAGCATTCCATCAAAGTCTGCATTTCAAAACGTCACTACTTCACTTCTGAGCCCCGGCATGTGCCCAAACAGTGATTTACCCCCACATATGGGGTATCATCGTACTCAGGAGAAACTGGACAACAACTTTTGGGGTCAAATTTCTCCTGTTACTCTTGGGAAAATAAAAAATTGCAGGCTAAAAGATCATTTTTGAGAAAATAATTTTTTTTTTTTTTTCATGGCTCTGCGTTATAAACTTCTGTGAAGCACTTGGGGGTTCAAAGTCCTCACCACACATCTAGATTAGTTCCTTTGGGGGTCTAGTTTCCAAAATGGTGTCATTTCTGGGGGATCTCCAATGTTTAGGCACACAGGGGCTCTCCAAACGTGACATGGTGTCCGCTAATGATTGGAGCTAATTTTCCATTTAAAAAGCCAAATGGCGTGCCATCCCTTCCGAGCCCTGCCGTGCGCCCAAACAGTGGTTTACCCCCACATATGGGGTATCAGCGTACTCAGGACAAACAGGACAACAATATTTGGGGTCCAATTTCTCCTATTATCCTTGGCAAAATAGGAAATTCCAGGCTAAAAATCATTTTTGAGGAAAGAAAAATTATTTTTTATTTTCATGGCTCTGCATTATAAACTTCTGTGAAGCACCTGGGGGTTTAAAGTGCTCAATATGCATCTAGATAAGTTCCTTGGGGGGTCTAGTTTCCAAAATGGGGTCACTTGTGGGGGAGCTCCAATGTTTAGGCACACAGGGGCTCTCCAAACGCGACATGGTGTCCGCTAACAATTGGAGCTAATTTTCCATTCAAAAAGTCAAATGGCGCGCCTTCCCTTCCGAGCCCTGCCGAGTGCCCAAACAGTGGTTTACCTCCACATATGAGGTATCGACGTACTCGGGAGAAATTGCCCAACAAATTTTATGATCCATTTTACCCTACTGCCCATGTGAAAATGAAAAAATTGAGGCGAAAAGAATTTTTTTGTGAAAAAAAAGTACTTTTTCATTTTTACAGATCAATTTGTGAAGCACCTGAGGGTTTAAAGTGCTCACTAGGCATCTAAATAAGTTCCTTGGGGGGTCTAGTTTCCAAAATGGGGTCACTTGTGGGGGAGCGCCAATGTTTAGGCACACAGGAGCTATCCAAACGTGACATGGTGTCCGCTAACGATGGAAATAATTTTTCATTCAAAAAGTCAAATGGCGCTCCTTCCCTTCCGAGCCTTACCATGTGCCCAAACAGTGGTTTACCCCCACATGTGAGGTATCGGTGTACTCAGGAGAAATTGCCCAACACATTTTAGGATCCATTTTATCCTGTTGCCCATGTGAAAATGAAAAAATTGAGGCTAAAAGAATTTTTTTGTGAAAAAAAAGTACTTTTTCATTTTTACGGATTAATTTGTGAAGCACCTGGGGGTTCAAAATGCTCACTATGCATCTAGATAAGTTCCTTGGGGCGTCTAGTTTCCAAAATGGGGTCACTTGTGGGGGAGCTCCAATTTTTAGGCACACGGGGGCTCTCCAAACGTGACATGGTGTCCGCTAAAGATTGGAGCCAATTTTTGATTCAAAAAGTCAAATGGCGCTCCTTCCCTTCCAAGCCCTGCCGTGCGCCCAAACAGTGGTTTACCCCCACATATGAGGTATCAGCGTACTCAGGACAAATTGGACAACAACTTTCGTGGTTCAGTTTCTCCTTTTACCATTGGGAAAATAAAAAAATTGTTGCTAAAAGATAATTTTTGTGACTAAAAAGTTAAATGTTCATTTTTTCCTTCCATGTTGCTTCTGCTGCTGTGAAGCACCTGAAGGGTTAATAAACTTCTTGAATGTGGTTTTGAGTACCTTGAGGGGTGCAGTTTTTAGAATGGTGTCACTTTTGGGTATTTTCAGCCATATAGACCCCTCAAACTGACTTCAAATGTGAGGTGGTCCCTAAAAAAAATGGTTTTGTAAATTTCGTGGTAAAAATGACAAATCGCTGGTCAAATTTTAACCCTTATAACTTCCTAACAAAAAAAAATTTTGTTTCCAAAATTGTGCTGATGTAAAGTAAACATGTGGGAAATGTTATTTATTAACTATTTTGTGTCACATATCTCTCTGGTTTAACAGAATAAAAATTCAAAATGTGAAAATTGCGAAATTTTCAAAATTTTCGCCAAATTTCCATTTTTATCACAAATAAACGCAGAATTTATTGACCTAAATTTACCACTAACATGAAGCCCAATATGTCACGAAAAAACAATCTCAGAACCGCTAGGATCCGTTGAAGCGTTCCTGAGTTATTACCTCATAAAGGGACACTGGTCAGAATTGCAAAAAACGGCAAGGTCTTTAAGGTCAACATAGGCTGGGTCATGAAGGGGTTAATCTCCCACTGATTTTTTTTTTTTTTCAGGGAGACTTTAGAAACAAAATAAAATAAAATGATTTTTTCAGGAAGAATTTAGAAACCAAATAAAATAAAATGATTTTTTAAGGGAGAATTTAGAAACCAAATAAAAAAAAAATAGCCTTTCTATGGCCCAGTGCCCACTATTTGAGAGAGAGAGATGGCACACCCAGGAGTCAGGAGTGGCACACAAGCAGAAAGGGCAATATTAATCTCCCACTGATTTCTTTTTGATTTTTTCAGGGAGAATTTGGAAACACAATAAAAAAAAAATAGGCTTTCTATGGCCCAGTGCCCACTATTTGAGAGAGAGAGATGGCCCACCCAGGAGTCAAGACTGGCACACAAGCAGAAAGGGCAATATTAATCTCCCACTGATTTTTTTTTTTTTGTTCAGGGAGACTTTAGAAACAAAATAAAATAAAATGATTTTTTCAGGAAGAATTTAGAAACCAAATAAAATAAAATGATTTTTTAAGGGAGAATTTAGAAACCAAATAAAATAAAAAAATAGCCTTTCTATGGCCCAGTGCCCACTATTTGAGAGAGAGAGATGGCACACCCAGGAGTCAGGAGTGGCACACAAGCAGAAAGGGCAATATTAATCTCCCACTGATTTCTTTTTGATTTTTTCAGGGAGAATTTAGAAACACAATTAAAAAAAAAATAGGCTTTCTATGGCCCAGTGCCCACTATTTGAGAGAGAGAGATGGCACACCCAGGAGTCAAGACTGGCACACAAGCAGAAAGGGCAATATTAATCTCCCACTTATTTTTTTTTTTTTTCAGGGAGACTTTAGAAACAAAATAAAATAAAATGATTTTTTTTCAGGAAGAATTTGGAAACCAAATAAAATAAAATGATTTTTACAGGGAGAATTTAGAAACCAAATAAAAAAAATAGCCTTTCTATGGCCCAGTGCCCACTATTTGAGAGAGAGAGATGGCACACCCAGGAGTCAGGAGTGGCACACAAGCAGAAAGGGCAATATTAATCTCCCACTGATTTCTTTTTGATTTTTTCAGGGAGAATTTAGAAACACAATAAAAAAAAAAATATGCTTTCTATGGCCCAGTGCCCACTATTTGAGAGAGAGAGATGGCACACCCAGGAGTCAAGACTGGCACACAAGCAGAAAGGGCAATATTAATCTCCCACTTATTTTTTTTTTTTTTCAGGGAGACTTTAGAAACAAGATAAAATAAAATGATTTTTTCAGGAAGAATTTAGAAACCAAATAAAATAAAATGATTTTTTTCAGGGAGAATTTAGAAACCAAATAAAAAAAATAGCCTTTCTATGGTCCAGTGCCCACTATTTGAGAGAGAGAGATGGCACACCCAGGAGTCAGGAGTGGCACACAAGCAGAAAGGGCAATATTAATATCCCACTGATTTCTTTTTGATTTTTTCAGGGAGAATTTAGAAACACAATAAAAAAAAAAATAGGCTTTCTATGGCCCACTATTTGAGAGAGAGGGAGATGGCACACCCAGGAGTCAGGAGTGGCACACAAGCAGAAAGGGCAATATTAATCTCCCACTGATTTCTTTTTGATTTTTTCAGGGAGAATTTAGAAACACAATAATAATAAAAAAAAATAGGCTTTCTATGGCCCAGTGCCCACTATTTGAAAGACAGAGATGGCACACCCAGGAGTCAGGAGTGGCACACAAGCAGAAAGGGCAATATTAATCTCCCACTGATTTCTTTTTGATTTTTTCAGGGAGAATTTAGAAACACAATAAAAAAAAAAATAGGCTTTCTATGGCCCACTAGTTGAGAGAGAGAGATGGCACACCCAGGAGTCAGGAGTGGCACACAAGCAGAAATGGCAATATTAATCTCCCACTGATTTTTTTTTTTTTTTCTGGGAGTATTTAGAAACCCAATAAAAAAAAATTAATAGGCTTTCTATGGCCCACTATTTGAGAGAGAGAGATGGCACACTCAGGACTGGCACAGAAGCCCAAAGGCCAATATTAATCTCCCACTGTATTTTTTTTATCAGGGAGAATTTATAAACCCCACAAAAAAAAACAGAAAAATCAAAAGGCTTTCTATGGCCCACTATGTGAGAGAGATGGCACACACAGGGATGGCACTCTAGCAGAAATGCCAATCTTAATCTCCCACAAAAAAAAAAACAGGGACTGTCCTACAATTACTATCTCCCTGCAGTAATCTCAGCCAGGTATGGCAGGCAGCAATAAGGAGTGGACTGATGCACAAATGAAATAAAAAGTGTGGACAAACAAACAAGATAGCTATGCAGAAAGGAAGGAACAAGAGGATTTGTGCTTTGAAAAAAGCAGTTGGTTTGCACAGCGGCGTACACACAGCAATGCAGCTATCAGGGAGCCTTCTAGGGCAGCCCAATGAGCTACAGCGCTGAGGAAAAAAAAATGTAGCTTCCACTGTCCCTGCAAACAAAAGGTGGTGTTGGACAGTGGAAATCGCTACAGCACAGGCGGTTTGGTGGTTAATGGACCCTGCCTAACGCTATCCCTGCTTCTGACGAAACGGCAGCAACCTCTCCCTAAGCTCAGATCAGCAGCAGTAACATGGCGGTCGGCGGGAACGCCCCTTTATAGCCCCTGTGACGCCGCAGACAGCAAGCCAATCACTGCAATGCCCTTCTCTAAGATGGTGGGGACCAGGACCTATGTCATCACGCTGCCCACACTCTGCGTCCACCTTCATTGGCTGAGAAATGGCGCTTTTCGCGTCATTGAAACGCGACTTTGGCGCGAAAGTCGCGTACCGCATGGCCGACCCCACACAAGGGTCGGATCGGGTTTCATGAAACCCGACTTTGCCAAAAGTCGGCGACTTTTAAAAATGAACGATCCGCTTCGCTCAACCCTACTCCCAACTTTTGAAGAACAGAAAGAGGGATATAATCTGCGGTGCACATAGTGCACCGTGGCAAATTTTGGCCACACCCAATCCACTCCCATTTACCATTTCTATCTTCCTGGCAGGAGAAGATGTCAGAGGGGCGGTGGTAGTGAAATTCAGATGCCTGATACTGCAGGGCGTAGACTCAAATCCAGGACTTTCTTCTAAATCTACTAGAACTAGAGATGAGTGGATCGATTCACGTGTCTCCGGTCCAGCATCCAGGTCAGTGGTATAGGGAGGCTGAATGGGAAGCATGAGAATCTCTTACCTTTTGGGGTCCCTAATGCGGGTTTTGAATAGCTTTAGCTGGTGTCCCTAGAGCGACATCATCTGTGCTCATCTCTAGTTGAGACCTATGGATTTATTTTCTGTTCATTCATTCACATTCGGAGCAGCCACAACTTTCTCATCTTCACTATAATACTTCTGGTTTTTTTTGTCGTCTGTTCACACATTGCATACACACTGTGTTTTTGTTTTCTGCAGGTGTCTGCAACAAACTATGCTATAACAATCTTCTCTGATTATTGCATTTTTTGCTGCATTTTTAGGCCTTTCCCTCTTATTTGATGCATTTTTAGTGCAGATGTGAAGCCGTGTTTGAGGTTATATGCCCACGTTCAGGATAGTTGGCAGAATTTTCCTTATCAAAACTGGACTCCTTTCGCAGGAAATCCGCTCGCCTTTTTCTCTTGTTTTTTTTTCCCGAGTGTCCCAATACAATAATATAGCCGCAAATCGGCAGTTTTTCCACAAAGTTAATGAAGATGGTGCGTTTTTTCCGCAATGCGTTTTTTTTTTTTGGCGGAAAAAGCGCATCATGGGTACAAAAATCACGGAATGCATTAAAATAAGGGGATGCTTAATGTAAGCATTTTTTAAGTGTTTTTGCGGCATAAAACTGCCGCAAAAGCGCTAAAAAAAACCAAAAAATCTGGAACGTGGGCACAGCATTAATGTGCTTTTTATAGTACAGAAAAGTTTGGATTCTGCACTTAAAAAAGTGTCTGCAGTTTTTTATAAGTGTATTTTCTAGTCTCCACATAGAAAAAAAAAACACAGAAACTGCACTGTTCAGGCATGTCTTTAAGTGCACAGGGGGTGCAATTGTCAAATAGTTTTGAACACAGTATAATTTCTGTGCAAAAAAAGCAGCAGCAAAAAAACGCAACATTAAGGTTGTGTGCACATGATGCAGATTTAGTGCAGATCTGCAGCGTTTTTACTGCGCAGAAACGCTGCAGAACTGCACTGTAATTTACAGTACAATGTAAGTCAATGTGAAAAAAAAGCTGTGCACATGGTGCAGAAAAATCCACGTAGAAACGCTGCATATTTCAAAGAAGTGCATGACACTTCTTTTGTGCAGATCTGCAGCGTTTCTGCGTCCCTCCATTAATAGAAATCCGCAGTGGTAAAAACTGCAGAAAATCCGCATCAATTCTGCACAAAAAACGCACTAAGGCTATGTGCACACGTTGCGGATTAGGCTCAGGAATTTCTGGTGCGGATTCTGCCTCTCCTGGCAGAAAACTCACCTGTGGATTTGTTGTGGTTTTTGTGCGGTTCCGCAGCGGTTTTTGTGCTTTTTTGCTGTGGATTTGCTGCGTTTTTTACCCCTGCGGTTTTCTATAATGGAATGGGTACAAAAACGCTGCAGATTCACAAAAAAGAAGTGACATGCTACTTCTTTTAAACCGCAGCATTTCCGCAGCGGATTTTCCGCAAAGTGTGCAAATCTTTTTTTTTTTCTCATTGATTTACATTGTACTGTAAATCAATTGCGGATCTGCAGCGTTTCTGCACCTCAAAAAACGCTGCGGATCCGCAGAGAATCCGCAACGTCTGTACATACCCTAAAACTGCATAAAAACCGCAGCAAATCCGCACCTGTGGATTCTGCCAGGAGATGCGGATTTTATGCAGAAAATTCTGCTCCTCTTTTCTTACATGTGCACATAGCCTTACACTACATGTGAACATGGTCTAAATGTCTAAGCAAAGTGGATGTGATTTCATGAAATCTCCACTCTTTGTGCGTCTGAACACACTGCACATCTCTGCGGTTTGGGTTTTATTTTCTACTAGCTGAAGAGCCCGGCGTTGCCTGGGCATAGTAAATATCTGTGGTTAGTTATAGCACGTCACTTCTCTTATTTTCCCATCACGCCTCTCATTTTCCCAATCACATCTTTAATTTTCCCCCTCACATCTCTCATTTTCTCCCTCACACCTCTCATTTTCTCCCTCACTCCTCTCATTCCCCCCTAACACGTCATTTCGACCTCACATCTGTCATTTTCCGATCACTACACTATTTTCCCTCACTCCTCTCATTTTGCACTCACACCTTTTCATTTTCACCTCACACCTCTCATTTTCACCTCAGTATATACATGTTTGTCATCTCCCTTATATATAGTATACACCTGTATGTCATCTCCTGTATATAGTATATACCTGTATGTCATCTCCCCTGAATATAGTATATACCTGCTGTGTGTCATCTCCCCTGTATATAGTATATACCTGTATGTCATCTCCTCCTATATATAGTATATACCTGTATGTCATCTCCTCCTATATATAGTATATACCTGTATGTCATCTCCTTCTATATATAGTATATACCTGTATGTCATCTCCTCCTGTATATAGTATATACCTGTGTGTCATCTCCCCTGCATATAGTATATATCTGTGTGTCATCTCCTCCTGTATATAGTATATACCTGTATGTCATCTTCTATATATAGCATATACCTGTATGTAATCTCCTGTATATAGTATATACCTGTAGGTAATCTGCTCCTGTATATAGTATATACCTGTGTGTCATCTCCTCCTGTATATAGTATATACCTGTATGTCATCTCCTTCTGTATATAGTATGTACCTGTATGTCATCTCCTCCTCTATATAGTATATACCTGTGTGTCATCTCCCCTGTATATAGTATATACCTGTGTGATCTCCTGTATTAGACCTCGTTAACACGTTATTTGCTCAGTATTTTTACCTCAGTATTTGTAAGATAAATTGGCAGCCTGATAAATCCCCAGCCAACAGGAAGCCCTCCCCCTGGCAGTATATATTAGCTCACACATACACATAATAGACAGGTCATGTGACTGACAGCTGCCGTATTTCCTATATGGTACATTTGTTGCTCTTGTAGTTTGTCTGCTTATTAATCAGATTTTTATTTTTGAAGGCTAATACCAGACTTGTGTGTGTTTTAGGGCGAGTTTCGTTTGTCAAGTTGTGTGTGTTGAGTTGTGTGTGGCGACATGCATGTAGCGACTTTTGTGAGCTGAGTTTTGTGTGGCATCATGCGTGTAGCAACTTTTTGTGTGTCGAGTTGCATGTGACAGGTTAGTGTAGCAAGTTGTGTGCAGCAAGTTTTGCGCATGGCGAGTTTTGCGCGTGGTGAGTTTTATATCTGGTGCCTTTTGAGTATGTGCAAGTTTTGTGTGAGGCAACTTTTGCATGTGTTGCAAATTTTGTGCATGTGGCAATTTTTCCGCGTGTGCAAGTTTTGCGTGTGGCGAGTTTTCCATGAGGTGAGTTTTGCACTTGTGGCGAGTTTTGCGGGAGCCTAGTTTTTGCATGTGGCGAGTTTTGCGCGTGGCGAGTTTTGAGCGGCGACTTTTGTGTTTCGACTTTTATGTGGTGAGGTTGGTGTATGTGTGGTGAAATGTGTGCTGAGGGTGGTATATGTGTTCAAGCACGTGGTAGTGTGTGGCGCATTTTGTGTGTGTTCATATCCCCGTGTGTGGTGAGTATCTCATGTCGGGGCCCCACCTTAGCAACTGATCGGTATATACTCTTTTGCGCCATCGCTCTCATTCTTTAAGTCCCCCTTGTTCACATCTGGCAGCTGTCAATTTGCCTCCAACACTTTTCCTTTCACTTTTCCCCATTATGTAGATAGGGGAAAAATTGTTTGGTGAATTGGAAAGCGTGGAGTTAAAATTTCACATCACAACATGGCCTATGACGCTCTCAGGGTCCAGACGTGTGACTGTGCAAAATTTTGTGGCTGTAGCTGCGACGCCTCCAATACTTTTCCTTTCACTTTTTCCCCATTATGTAGATAGGGGCAAAATTGTGTGGTGAATTGGAAAGCGCGGGGTTAAAATTTCACCTCACAATGTAGCCTATGACGCTCTCAGGGTCCAGACGTGTGACTGTGCAAAATTTTGTTTCTGTAGCTGCGACGCCTCCAACACTTTTCCTTTCACTTTTTTCCCCATTATGTAGATAAGGGCAAAATTGTTTGGTGAATTGGAACGCGCGGGGTTAAAATTTCGCCTCACAATATAGCCTATGACGCTCTCGGGGTCCAGACGTGTGACTGTGCAAAATTTTGTGGCTGTAGCTGCGACGGTGCAGATGCCAATCCCGGACATACACACATACACACACACACACACACACACACACACACACACACACACACACACACACACATTCAGCTTTGTATAGTAGATAGGCTTTTATGTGGATCCTGAAAAAATGCAAGGATAAAAATTCCATTGCATTTTTAAGTGCAGAATCAAAGCTTTTCTGTAATATTAAAAATGCGGATTCACATCTGCACCAAAAATGCATCAAATAAGGGGTAACACACACTGAAGAAACACAGCAAACACACAATAGTTGGAGAAGATTGTTATTGCATCGTGTGGTGCGGACACCTGCAGAAAACGTGCAGAAAAAGCAGAAGACAAAAACACAGTATTTACACTACATGTAAAGACACGGCCTCAGTGTTACATTTTTATTACTTTTATCACATATTTTATGGTTTTAATAAAACTAAATAAATCATGTCATTTTTTTACGCCCTTTACCGATCCCCATAAATAAGTTGTGTTGTGCAGGTCATTACACTATAAGGACACCAACTATGTTTGTGTTATTTGCTGATTTGTGATGTTTATCATTTTCTAAAAAAGCACATTTAAACTGACGTTTATGTAATTGTTTTTCATTATTTTTTAGCAATTTTATAGAAAGAAAAATAATCTTTTTTTATTCTCTCTCTATAAGGCCTGTCCCACACATCCAGATAATTCCGGTACCGGAAAAATCGGTACCGGAATTATCCGTGTGCTTACGGAGCACATCAGTGTGGCACACGCTGACATGTGCAGAGACACATTGATTTTAATGTGTCTACGTGAGTCAGGGTCTCCGGTACGTGAGGAAACTGCCACCTCACGTACCGGAGCCACTGACGTGTGAAACCAGCCTTCCAGCGAACGCTGCTGGGAAGAAGGGATGAATACCGGCTTCAGCACCGCACGCAGGGGACAGCGCTTTACTGTAGCGCTGTCTCCTGCACGGTCCGTGTGGTCCTCAGTCGGCACACGGCTGCCGCACGTGTGCCACACTTATGTGCTCCGTAAGAACACGGACACACGGACACGGGTAATTCCGGTACCGATTTTTCCGGTACCGGAATTATCTGGACGTGTGGGACAGGCCGAAAGAAGGAATGAATAATCTTTTTTTTTTTTTTTTTTCCCCTTAAAAATAAAGTTTGTGCGTCCCCTCCCGCCTCCCATCCCCTGTGCGCCCCCCTCCCCGCTTGCCAGGAAATACTCACCGACACCCAGCTCCAGCGATGTCTCCTCTCAGCGGCTGCAGCAGGCCCTGTGTGAGCGGTCACGTGGTCCCGCTCATTACAGTGAGGAATATGCGCATATTCCTTGCTGTAATGAGCGGGACCAAGTGACCGCTCACACAGCACAGGCTGCAGCCGCTGAGAGGAGACATCGCTGGAGCTGGGTGTTGGTGAGTATTTCCTGGCAAGCGGGGAAGGGGGGGAGGGGGCGCACAGGGGATGGGAGGCGGGAGGGGATGCACAAACTTATTTTTAAGGGGAAAGAAAAAAAAAAAGATTATTCATTCCTTCTTTCCAGTGAACGCTGCTGGGAAGAAGGGATGAATACCGGCTTCAGCACCACACACGGGAGGGACAGCGCTTACAGCAGCGCTGTCTCCTGCACGGCACACGGACTTTAATGGGTCCGTATGATCCGTGCGCTCCCACGAACACTGACATGTCTCCGTGTTTTCCAAACGGACACAAGGTCCGTGAAAACACGCTGACATGTGCAGAGACACATTGATTTTAATGTGTCTACGTGAGTCAGTGTCTCCGGTACGTGAGGAAACTGTCACCTCACGTACTGGAGCCACTGACGTGTGAAACTGGCCTAATACAGACACATAAAAATACACTGCTATGTACAGATTTATCTCTATATAATCAGCCTGAGTCAGAGCCTATGATATACAGGTGCATCTCACAAAATTAGAATATCATCAAAAAGTTAATTTGTTTTAGTTCTTCAATCTAAATAATGAAACTCATATATTATAGAGTCATTACAAACAGAGTGATCTATTTCAAATGTTTATTAATGTTGATGATTATGGCTTACAGCCAATGAAAACCCCAAAATCATTTTCTCAGTAAATTAGAATACTTTATAACACCAGCTTGAAAAAAATTATTTTAAAATCCGACATGTTGGCCTACAGAAATTTATGTTAAGTAAATGCACTCAATACTTGGTCAGGGCTCCTTTGGGATCAATTACTGCATCAATGTAGCATGGCATGGAGGCGATCAGTCTGCACCACTGCTGAGGTGTTATGGAAGCCCAGGTTGCTTTGATAACAGCCTTCAGCTTGTCTGCATTGTTGGGTCTGGTGTCTCTCATCTTCCTCTTTACAATACACTACGGGGTTAAGGTCAGACGAGTTTGTTGGCCAATCAAGCACAATGATACTATTGTTTTTAAACCAGGTATTGGTACTTTTGGCAGTGTGGACAGGTGCCAAGTCCTGCTGGAGAATGAAATTTCCATCTCCAATAAGCTTGTTGGCAGATGAAAGCATGAAGTGCTCTAAAATTTCCTGGTAGATGGCTGCGCTGACTTTGGTCTTGATCAGACCTGGGCAAGATCCGGCCCGCATCCGGCCCGCCTGATGATTTTAAGAGGCCCGCCAGCTAGCTGTCACTTCTGACAGCCGCCCTCGGCACCGCTCGGCCAGCTGTTTTCTGAGGAGGAGCAGAGCCGGTTTGATTACCTATTCTTCGGAAAATGGCCGCGGGAGGCCGCGCGTGCGCAGATGGAGATCGCAGCGGCCATTTTCCTGAAGCCGAGATTGCAGATTTAGATCTCGGCTTCAGGAAAATGGCCGCCGCGATCTCCATCTGCGGCCTCCCGCGGCCATTTTCCTGAAGCCCCGTGAAGCAGAGCACTCCATCTGCGCACGCGCGGCCTCGGGAAGTTGGCCGCCGTCACCGATATTCAACCCGGCTCTGGTGCACACATCGCATCCCTGGCCACTGCGTCACCTCACCGGTGGAAGGGACCCTGCGCACGCCATACCGCACCTCTGCCGCCGCCGTTGCCGCCGCGCCACCACTGCTGCAACCCCCCCATGGACACAAGGCCGTGGCGTCGCCCGCCTAAGCAGGAAGGGACCCTGCTTAGGTGCACGCCGCACGCCACACCACATCACCCCACCTCTGCCGACACCATGCCTCCTGTGACCCTGCTCTGCCACCGCCAGCCCTCAGGTAAGAATCTTACCGTAAGATACTGTAAATTCGGACAATAAGACGGACCCCCATCTTATAAAAAAAAAATGTTTTCTGCAATTTTCACCCCAAATTTGGGGTGCGCCTTATGGTCCAGTGCGTCTTATAGTCCGAAAAATACGGTAATTATATTAGTTCGGCCTTCTAAAACCATCCCACTTTCTCATGCGGCCCCATGGCAAAATTAATTGCCCACCCCTGTGTTGTGAATTCTGTGGCAGAGCTCCCTCCTGTGGTCACAAGTGGTACTTCGGCTGATTCTCTCTGTGAGCTTCCGTTGGTGGAGGAGAGTGGTACTGCGGCTTCTGAGTTTCCTTCCTCAGGTGATGTGGTGAAGTCGTTAGGTGCTGCTCTATTTAACTCCACCTAGTGCTTTAATCCTGGCCTCCAGTCAATGTTCTAGTATTGGACCTGTTTCCTCCTGGATCGTTCCTGTGGCCTGCTGCTCTGCATAGCTAAGTTCTGCTTTGCTATTTTGTTTGCTGTTTTTGTCTGTCCAGCTTGCTTATTTTTTTTTTTCTTGCTTGCTGGAAGCTCTGGGACGCAGAGGGTGTACCTCCGTGCCGTTAGTTCGGTACGGAGGGTCTTTTTGCCCCCTTTGCGTGGTTGTTTGTAGGGTTTTGTGTTGACCGCAAAGTTACCTTTCCTATCCTCGCTCTGTTCAGAAAGTCGGGCCTCACTTTGCTAAATCTATTTCATCTCTACGTTTGTCTTTTCATCTTAACTCACAGTCATTATATGTGGGGGCTGCCTTTTCCTTTGGGGTATTTCTCTGAGGCAAGGTAGGCTTATTTTCTATCTTCAGGCTAGCTAGTTTCTCAGGCTGTGCCGAGTTGCATAGGGAGCGTTAGGCGCAATCCACGGCTGCCTCTAGTGTGGTTGGAGAGGATTAGGGATTGCGGTCAGCAGAGTTCCCACGTCTCAGAGCTCGTTCTATGTTTTTGGGTTATAGTCAGGTCACTGTATGTGCTCTGACTTCTATGTCCATTGTGGTACTGAATTACCTGAGCATAACAGTACTGGAGGCCAAAAGTACTAATGATTCTCAATAGAGGGAAAAAAGAAGTTCTGAGACCATTTTTTTTTCTCTGCACTGTGTTTTGCCTTTTTTTCCCCTAGACATTTGGGTGGTTCAGGACACAGGTGTAGCGATGGACATTAAAGGTCTGTCTTCATGTGTGGATCAGCTCACGGCAAGAGTACAAAATATTCAAGACTTTGTGGTTCAGAATTCTATGTTAGAACCAAGAATTCCTATTCCTGATTTGTTTTTTTGGAGATAGAACTAAATTTCTGAGTTTCAAAAATAATTGTAAACTATTTCTGGCTTTGAAACCTCGCTCCTCTGGTGACCCAGTTCAACAAGTTAGGATCATTATTTCTTTTTTACGTGGCGACCCTCAGGACTGGGCATTTTCTCTTGCGTCAGGAGATCCTGCATTAAGTAATATCGATGCGTTTTTCCTGGCGCTCGGATTGCTGTACGATGAACCTAATTCAGTGGATCAGGCAGAGAAAAATTTGCTGGCTCTGTGTCAGGGTCAGGATGAGATAGAGGTATATTGTCAGAAATTTAGAAAGTGGTCCGTACTCACTCAATGGAATGAAGGTGCGCTCGCAGCTATTTTCAGAAAGGGTCTCTCTGAAGCCCTTAAGGATGTCATGGTGGGATTTCCTATGCCTGCTGGTCGACGCTTGCGTGAGCGTAAATCTGTGCACCATTTGGCGGTATTATCTGAGCATAAACCTGAGCCTATGCAGTGCGATAGGACTTTGACCAGAGTTGAACGGCAAGAACACAGACGTCTGAATGGGCTGTGTTTCTACTGTGGTGATTCCACTCATGCTATCTCTGATTGTCCTAAGAGTACTAAGCGGTTCGCTAGGTCTGCCACCATTGGTACGGTACAGTCAAAATTTCTTTTGTCCGTTACCCTGATCTGCTCTTTGTCATCTTACTCTGTCATGGCATTTGTGGATTCAGGCGCTGCCCTGAATTTGATGGACTTGGAGTATGCTAGGCGTTGTGGGTTTTTCTTGGAGCCCTTGCAGTGTCCTATTCCATTGAGAGGAATTGATGCTACGCCTTTGGCCAAGAATAAGCTTCAGTACTGGACCCAGCTGACCATGTGCATGGCTCCTGCACATCAGGAGGTTATTCGCTTTCTGGTGTTGCATAATCTGCATGATGTGGTCGTGTTGGGGTTGCCATGGCTACAAGTCCATAATCCAGTATTAGATTGGAAATCCATGTCTGTGTCCAGCTGGGGTTGTCAGGGGGTACATGGTGATGTCCCATTTCTGTCTATTTCGTCATCCACCCCTTCTGAGGTTCCAGAGTTCTTGTCTGATTACCGGGATGTATTTGATGAGCCCAAGTCCGATACCCTACCTCCGCATAGGGATTGTGATTGTGCTATCGATTTGATTCCTGGTAGTAAATTCCCAAAAGGTCGACTGTTTAATCTATCTGTGCCTGAGCACGCCGCTATGCGAAGTTATGTGAAGGAGTCCTTGGAGAAGGGGCATATTCGCCCGTCATCGTCGCCATTAGGAGCAGGGTTCTTTTTTGTGGCCAAGAAGGATGGTTCGCTGAGACCTTGTATAGATTACCGCCTTCTAAATAAGATCACGGTTAAATTTCAGTACCCCTTGCCGTTGTTATTTGATTTGTTTGCTCGGATTAAGGGGGCTAGTTGGTTCACCAAGATAGATCTTCGTGGTGCGTATAATCTTGTGCGTATTAAGCGAGGCGATGAATGGAAAACTGCATTTAATACGCCCGAGGGCCATTTTGAGTATCTAGTAATGCCATTCGGACTTGCCAATGCTCCATCAGTGTTTCAGTCCTTTATGCATGACATCTTCCGAGAGTACCTGGATAAATTCCTGATTGTGTACTTAGATGACATTTTGATCTTCTCGGATGATTGGGAGTCTCATGTGAAGCAGGTCAGAACGGTGTTCCAGGTCCTGCGTGCTAATTCTTTGTTTGTGAAGGGATAAAAGTGTCTCTTTGGTGTTCAGAAGGTTTCATTTTTGGGGTTCATTTTTTCCCCTTCTACTATCGAGATGGACCCTGTTAAGGTCCAAGCCATCCATGATTGGACCCAGCCGACATCTCTGAAAAGTCCGGAAAATGTTCCTGGGCTTTGCTAATTTTTATCGTCGCTTCATCTGCAATTTTTCTAGTATTGCTAAACCATTGACCGATTTGACCAAGAAGGGTGCTGATGTGGTCAATTGGTCTTCTGCTGCTGTGGAAGCTTTTCAAGAGTTGAAGCGTCGTTTTTCTTCTGCCCCTGTGTTGTGTCAACCAGATGTTTCGCTTCCATTCCAGGTCGAGGTTGATGCTTCTGAGATTGGACCGGGTGCTGTTTTGTTGCAGAGAAGTTCTGATTGCTCGGTGATGAAACCATGCGCCTTCTTTTCCAGGAAGTTTTCGCCTGCTGAGCGAAATTATGATGTTGGCAATCGAGAGTTGCTGGCCATGAAGTGGGCATTCGAGGAGTGGCGTCATTGGCTTGAAGGAGCTAAGCATCGCGTGGTGGTCTTGACTGACCATAAGAACTTGACTTATCTCGAGTCTGCCAAGTGGTTGAATCCTAGACAGGCTCGTTGGTCGCTGTTTATTGCCCGTTTTGACTTTGTGATTTCGTACCTTCCAGGCTCTAAAAATGTGAAGGCGGATGCTCTGTCTAGGAGTTTTGTGCCCGACTCTCCGGGTTTATCTGAGCCGGCGGGTATTCTCAAAGAGGGAGTAATTGTGTCTGCCATCTCCCCTGATTTGCGGCGGGTGCTGCAAAAATTTCAGGCTAATAAACCTGATCGTTGCCCAGCGGAGAAACTGTTTGTCCCTGATAGGTGGACGAATAACGTTATCTCTGAGGTTCATTGTTCGGTGTTGGCTGGTCATCCTGGAATCTTTGGTACCAGAGAGTTAGTGGCTAGATCCTTTTGGTGGCCATCTCTCTCGCGGGATGTGCGTTCTTTTGTGCAGTCCTGTGGGATTTGTGCTCGGGCTAAGCCCTGCTGTTCTCGTGCCAGTGGGTTGCTTTTGCCCTTGCCGATCCCGAAGAGGCCTTGGACACATATCTCTATGGATTTTATTTCAGATCTTCCCGTCTCTCAAAAAATGTCAGTCATTTGGGTGGTTTGTGATCGCTTCTCTAAGATGGTCCATTTGGTACCCTTGTCTAAATTACCTTCCTCCTCTGATTTGGTGCCATTGTTCTTCCAGCATGTGGTTCGTTTACATGGCATTCCGGAGAATATCGTTTCTGACAGAGGTTCCCAGTTTGTTTCGAGGTTTTGGCGAGCTTTTTGTGCTAGGATGGGCATTGACTTGTCTTTTTCCTCGGCTTTCCATCCTCAGACTAATGGCCAGACCGAACTAACCAATCAGACCTTGGAAACATATCTGAGATGCTTTGTTTCTGCTGATCAGGATGACTGGGTGTCCTTTTTGCCTTTGGCTGAGTTCGCCCTTAATAATCGGGCCAGCTCGGCTACCTTGGTCTCGCCGTTTTTCTGCAACTCTGGGTTCCATCCTCGTTTCTCTTCAGGGCAGGTTAAGTCTTCGGACTGTCCTGGTGTGGATACTGTGGTGGACAGGTTGCAGCAGATTTGGACTCATGTAGTGGACAATTTGACCTTGTCCCAGGAGAAAGCTCAACGTTTCGCTAATCGCAGACGCTGTGTGGGTCCCCGACTTCGTGTTGGGGATTTGGTTTGGTTATCTTCTCGTCATATTCCTATGAAGGTTTCC
Source organism: Ranitomeya imitator (assembly GCF_032444005.1). NCBI lineage: Eukaryota > Metazoa > Chordata > Amphibia > Anura > Dendrobatidae > Ranitomeya > Ranitomeya imitator. The sequence goes on from NC_091284.1 coordinate 720,624,989, forward strand.
TCTCCTAAGTTTAAACCTCGTTTCATTGGTCCGTATAGGATTTCTGAGGTTCTTAATCCTGTGTCTTTTCGTCTGACCCTTCCAGATTCTTTTTCCATTCATAACGTATTCCATAGGTCATTGTTGCGGAGATACGTGGCACCTATGGTTCCATCTGTTGATCCTCCTGCCCCGGTTTTGGTGGAGGGGGAGTTGGAGTATATTGTGGAGAAGATTTTGGATTCTCGTGTTTCAAGACGGAAACTCCAGTATCTGGTTAAGTGGAAGGGTTATGCTCAGGGAGATAATTCCTGGGTCTTTGCCTCTGATGTCCATGCTCCCGATCTTGTTCGTGCCTTTCATATGGCTCATCCTGGTCGTCCTGGGGGCTCTGGTGAGGGTTCGGTGACCCCTCCTCAAGGGGGGGGTACTGTTGTGAATTCTGTGGCAGAGCTCCCTCCTGTGGTCACAAGTGGTACTTCGGCTGATTCTCTCTGTGAGCTTCCGTTGGTGGAGGAGAGTGGTACTGCGGCTTCTGAGTTTCCTTCCTCAGGTGATGTGGTGAAGTCGTTAGGTGCTGCTCTATTTAACTCCACCTAGTGCTTTGATCCTGGCCTCCAGTCAATGTTCTAGTATTGGACCTGTTTCCTCCTGGATCGTTCCTGTGGCCTGCTGCTCTGCATAGCTAAGTTCTGCTTTGCTATTTTGTTTGCTGTTTTTGTCTGTCCAGCTTGCTTATTTTGTTTTTTCTTGCTTGCTGGAAGCTCTGGGACGCAGAGGGTGTACCTCCGTGCCGTTAGTTCGGTACGGAGGGTCTTTTTGCCCCCTTTGCGTGGTTGTTTGTAGGGTTTTGTGTTGACCGCAAAGTTACCTTTCCTATCCTCGCTCTGTTCAGAAAGTCGGGCCTCACTTTGCTAAATCTATTTCATCTCTACGTTTGTCTTTTCATCTTAACTCACAGTCATTATATGTGGGGGCTGCCTTTTCCTTTGGGGTATTTCTCTGAGGCAAGGTAGGCTTATTTTCTATCTTCAGGCTAGCTAGTTTCTCAGGCTGTGCCGAGTTGCATAGGGAGCGTTAGGCGCAATCCACAGCTGCCTCTAGTGTGGTTGGAGAGGATTAGGGATTGCGGTCAGCAGAGTTCCCACGTCTTAGAGCTCGTTCTATGTTTTTGGGTTATAGTCAGGTCACTGTATGTGCTCTGACTTCTATGTCCATTGTGGTACTGAATTACCTGAGCATAACACCCCTGGTCTTGATGAAAGACAGTGGACCTACACCAGCAGGTGACATGGCTCCTGAAACCATCATTGATGATGATGATAATAATAATAATAATAATCTTTATTTTTATATAGCGCTAACATATTCCACAGCGCTTTACAGTTTGCACACATTATCATCACTGTCCCCGTTGGGGCTCACAATCTAAATTCCATATCAGTATGTCTTTGGAATGTGGGAGGAAACTGGAGAACCCAGAGGAAACCCACGTAAACACGGAGAGAACATACAAACTCCTTGCAGATGTTGTCCTTGGTGGGGCTTGAACCCAGGACTCCAGCGCTGCAAGGCTGCTGTACTAACCACTGCGTCTGATTGTGGAAACTTCACACTAGACCTTGAAAATCAAGGTCCCAGAGTCTGGAGGAAGAGTGGAGAGACAGACAATCCAAGCTGCTTGAGGTCTAGTGTGAAGTTTTTTTTTAAATTTTAAAATCATTTTTTCAAGCTGGTGTTGTAAAGTATTCTAATTTACTGAGATAATGACTTTTGAGTTTTCATTGGCTGTAAGCCATAATCATCAACATGAACAGAAACACTTGAAATAGATCACTATATTTGTAATGACTATATAATCTATGAGTTTCACTTTTTGTATTGAAGAACTGAAATAAATTAACTTTTTGATGATATTCTAATTTTGTGAGATGCACCTGTACATCAAATATACAAAATTCTCTCACTGACATGACCAGAGCCTGCGGCTCAGTAGATTTAGCTCCTGCCTGTAATATTAAAGATTGTGGATTCAAGACCTGGGGAGACCCACTAAAAAATAGAAAATTACATTTTTGTAATTGATTTTTATTATTCTTAGTAGTTTTATAGGATCAAAAAACTGACTTTTTCTTCACCTCAGTATACAAGTACAAAGAAATACACTGTATACAATGTACATGTATGATCGGTTTCTGGGTGCACTTTTCTGCAATAGATGATTATGAGCTGTGGTTCATAACTAGAGCTGCTGCCTGAGAACATAGAGAAATGATCACAGGAGAAGTGAACATTATAATTTAATTTATGCCAGGGCAGAGATATGCGGCCCTGCCCACCAAGGAGGAACTATTTAACTATGAAGACGTCAGAGAGAGGTGAGCATTAGATGCCGAGACAAAGCCCTGATGTGGTGGGACTGAGCCCTCATATTGGGACAATCGTGCTGAATCCGGGACGGTTGAGAGACGTACAGCTCTGGCAAAAATTAAGAGACCACCACATCAAAACCCTGTCATGGGCAGCCCAATCTCCAGACTTGAACCCCATTGAAAACCTCTGGAATGTAATCAAGAGGAAGATGGAGAGTCACAAGTAGTGTTGAGCATTCCGATACCGCAAGTATCGGGTATCGGCCGATATTTGTGGTATCGGAATTCCGACACCGAGTTCCGGTATTTTTGTGATATCGGGAATCGGTATCGGGATTAAGATTAATGTGTAAAATAAAGAATAAAAATAAAAAATATTGATATACTTACCCTCTGACGCGCCCTGGTCATCACCGCTGCAACCGCCTTGCTTTCGTTCCGAAGAATGAGCGCGTAAAGGGCCTTCGATGACGTCGCGGCTTGTGATTGGTCGCTGAGCGGTCACATGACCGCTCAGCGACCAATCACAAGCCGCGACGTCATCGAAGGTCATTAACGCGCTCATTCTTCGGAACGAAAGCAAGGCGGGTGCAGCGGTGACGACCAGGGCGCGTCAGAGGGTAAGTATATCAATATTTTTTTTTTATTCTTTATTTTACACATGAATATGGATCCCAGGGCCTGAAGGAGAGTTTCCTCTCCTTCAGACCCTGGGATCCATTATTATTATTATTATTATACATTTTTATAGCGCCATTTATTCCATGGCGCTTTACATGTGAATACGGGGCAAATATAGACAAATACATTAAACATGAGCAGATAACAAGGCACACGAGTACATAAGGAGGGAGGACCCTGCCCGTGAGGGCTCACAGTCTGCAGGGGGTGGGTGAGGATACACTAGGAGAGGGAAGAGCTGGCTGTGCGGCTGTTCAGTAGGTTGAGGATCACTGCAGGCTGTAGGCTTGTCGGAAGAGATGAGTCTTCAGGTTCTTTTTGAAGGTTTCTATGGTATGATGTGTTGAGGTAGAGAGTTCCAGAGTATGGGGGAAGCACGGGAGAAGTCTTGGATGCGGTTATGGGAAGAAGAGATGAGAGGGGAGTAGAGAAGGAGGTCTTGGGAGGATCGGAGGTTGCGTGTAGGTTGGTACCGGGAGACCATGTCATAGATGTATGGAGGAGACAGGTTGTGGATGGCTTTGTATGTCAGTGTGAGGGTTTTGAACTTGAGTCTCTGGGCGATAGGAAGCCAGTGAAGGGCTTGACACAGGGGAGAGGCTGGGGAATAGCGGGGGGACAGGTGGATTAGTCGGGCAGCAGAGTGTAGGATGGATTGGAGTGGTGCCAGAGTGCTAGAGGGGAGTCCAGAGAGTAGGAGGTTGCAGTAGTCGAGGCGGGAGATGATAAGGGCATGCACTAGCGTTTTTGCAGTGTTGCGGTCAAGGAAAGCACGGATCCGGGAAATATTTTTGAGTTTGAGACGACAGGAGGAGGCAAGGGCTTGGATATGTGGCTTGAAAGAGAGGGCAGAGTCGAGGATCACCCCGAGGCACCGGGCATGTGGGACTGGGGATAGTGAGCAGCCATTGACATTAATGGATAGGTCTGGTGGAGGGGTAGAGTGAGATGGGGGAAAGATGATGAATTCTGTTTTGTCCATGTTCAGTTGTAGAAAGCGAGCAGAAAAGAAGGCTGAAATGGCAGACAGACAGGATACCTTCCGATATTTGTGTCCCATTGACTTGTATTGGTATCGGATATCGGTATCGGCGATATCCGATATTTTTCAGATATCGGCCGATACCATCCGATACCGATACTTTCAAATATCGGACGGTATCGCTTAACACTAGTCACAAGCCATCAAACAAAGAAGAACTGCTTACATTTTTGTACCAGGAGCAGTGTGAATGACTGGTGGAAAGCATGCCAAGACACATGAAAGTTGTGATTAAAAATTATGGTTATTCCACAAAATATTGATTTCTGAATTCTTCCTGAGTTAAAACATTAGTATTTCTGTTTCTAAAGTTCATAATCGTTATTTGAGGTCTGAAAGTACTGTTTTTATTTTTTTTTATTTTGACCATTTTTCTTTGTCAGAAAAAAAGACAAAATTTATTGCTTGGAAATTCGGAGACATGTTGTCAGAAGTTTATAGAATAAAAGAACAATTTACATTTTACTCAAATATACCTATAAAGAGAAAAATCAGAGAAACTGAACATTTTGCAGTGTTCTCTTTATTTTTGCCAGAGCTGTAGATATAGATAGACAAAAAAGAACACAGCAGCACATGTGCATGAATCTAGGCCATGTGAAAACACAGAAAAACATTCAAAATAGATTATACTTCTCAAAAACATTTTTTTTTTTAAAAATTAAAACATTTTTTTTTTTTACAAAACTTACAGTAATTGCTGAAAATGAAGGTTCTTAGCGCCTAAATTGGCCAATTCATGTATACCCATCAACCACGGCAAGGTGACCTCCTTCTGATGGGTCCTACTCTACTGTACATGCCACTTTTGGGCCACCAACCTACAACTATGGACAAAACGTGTCACTCTCGGGCTAAGCCTACAATTTATGGGCAGGTAGAGCTGATTACGGCCACCTGCAAGGTCAATGGGAGGAGTGCAAGATCAGCCTGGAGGCAGCCAGCATCCAATAACTAAATAGACAGACAAAAAAAAAACAACCAGCACTCCTAATGTGAACACATGCACGCTGCAAAACTGTATTAGGCCTGTCCCACATGTCCAGATAATTCCGGTACCGGAAAAATCGGTACCAGAGTTGTCCGTGTGCTCACGTGGCACATCAGTGTGGCACACGTGCGGCAGCCGTGTGCCGTCCGTGTGCCGACTGGGTACCACACGCACTATGCAGGAGACAGCGCTGTCCCCTGCTTTGGGTGCTGAATCCAGAATTCATTCCTTCTTCCCAGCAGCGTTCGCTGGAGAGAAGGAATGAAAAATCAGGGGTTTTTTTGTGTGTGTTTAAAATAATGTTCCCGGTCAGCGCCCGCCCGCTGGCATTAAAATACTTACCCTGCTCCCTCCGCGCTTCCTCTCAGCGTCGCAGCTTGTCCTGTATGAGCGGTCATGTGGTGCCGCTCATTGCAGTGATGAATATGCGGCTTCACCCCTATGGGATGAAGCATGCTGCGTTTGTCACCGTATTGCGCAAAAAATACGCCAATGAAAGTCTATGGGGGCCAGAAAAATACAGATTACACACGGACCAGCATTGTGACTTGCGAGAAATATGCAGCGGTGTTCTATAGAAAAACGGCAATTCAGTGCGGTGTACAGTAAAATCACACTGACAGGTTAGAATAGAATAGCTAAGATAAATGTCTACACATAGTATAGGGGTATATATATAGATATGTCAGTGAGACACATATATGTATATACAGTGGGGCAAAAAAGTATTTAGTCAGTCAGCAATAGTGCAAGTTCCACCACTTAAAAAGATGAGAGGCGTCTGTAATTTACATCATAGGTAGACCTCAACTATGGGAGACAAACTGAGAAAAAAAAATCCAGAAAATCACATTGTCTGTTTTTTTAACATTTTATTTGCATATTACGGTGGAAAATAAGTATTTGGTCAGAAACAAACAATCAAGATTTCTGGCTCTCACAGACCTGTAACCTCTTCTTTAAGAGTCTCCTCTTTCCTCCACTCATTACCTGTAGTAATGGCACCTGTTTAAACTTGTTATCAGTATAAAAAGACACCTGTGTACACCCTCAAACAGTCTGACTCCAAACTCCACTATGGTGAAGACCAAAGAGCTGTCAAAGAACACCAGAAACAAAATTGTAGCCCTGCACCAGGCTGGGAAGACTGAATCTGCAATAGCCAACCAGCTTGGAGTGAAGAAATCAACAGTGGGAGCAATAATTAGAAAATGGAAGACATACAAGACCACTGATAATCTCCCTCGATCTGGGGCTCCACGCAAAATCCCACCCCGTGGGGTCAGAATGATCACAAGAACGGTGAGCAAAAATCCCAGAATCATGTGGGGGGACCTAGTGAATGAACTGCAGAGAGCTGGGACCAATGTAACAAGGCCTACCATAAGTAACACACTACGCCACCATGGACTCAGATCCTGCAGTGCCAGACGTGTCCCACTGCTTAAGCCAGGACATGTCCGGGCCCGTCTGAAGTTTGCTAGAGAGCATTTGGATGATCCAGAGGAGTTTTGGGAGAATGTCCTATGGTCTGATGAAACCAAACTGGAACTGTTTGGTAGAAACACAACTTGTCGTGTTTGGAGGAAAAAGAATACTGAGTTGCATCCATCAAACACCATACCTACTGTAAAGCATGGTGGTGGAAACATCATGCTTTGGGGCTGTTTCTCTGCAAAGGGGCCAGGACGACTGATCCGGGTACATGAAAGAATGAATGGGGCCATGTATCGTGAGATTTTGAGTGCAAACCTCCTTCCATCAGCAAGGGCATTGAAGATGAAACGTGGCTGGGTCTTTCAACATGACAATGATCCAAAGCACACCGCCAGGGCAACGAAGGAGTGGCTTCGTAAGAAGCATTTCAAGGTCCTGGAGTGGCCTAGCCAGTCTCCAGATCTCAACCCTATAGAAAACCTTTGGAGGGAAAGTCCGTGTTGCCAAGCGAAAAGCCAAAAACATCACTGCTCTAGAGGAGATCTGCATGGAGGAATGGGCCAACATACCAACAACAGTGTGTGGCAACCTTGTGAAGACTTACAGAAAACGTTTGACCTCTGTCATTGCCAACAAAGGATATATTACAAAGTATTGAGATGAAATTTTGTTTCTGACCAAATACTTATTTTCCACCATAATATGCAAATAAAATGTTAAAAAAACAGACAATGTGATTTTCTGGATTTTTTTTTCTCAGTTTGTCTCCCATAGTTGAGGTTTACCTATGATTAGTGTTGAGCATTCCGATACCGCAAGTATCGGGTATCGGCCGATACTTGCGGTATCGGAATTCCGATACCGAGATCCGATACTTTTGTGGTATCGGGTATCGGTATCGGATCAATAGGGATGTGTAAAATAAAGAATTAAAATAAAAAATATTGATATGCTCACCTCTCCGGCGGCCCCTGGACATCACGCTGGTAACCGGCCGGCTTCTTTGTTTAAAATGAGCGCCTTCAGGACCTGCGAATGACGTCGCGGCTTCTGATTGATCGCGTGCCGCCCATGTGACCGGCACGCGATCAATCAGAAGCCGTGACGTCATTTGCAGGTCCTGAAGGCGCTCATTTTAAACAAAGAAGCCGGCCGGTTACCAGCGTGATGTCCAGGGGCCGCCGGAGAGGTGAGCATATCAATATTTTTTATTTTAATTCTTTATTTTACACATCCCTATGGATCCCAGGGCCTGAAGGAGAGTTTCCTCTCCTTCAGACCCTGGGAACCATGAGAATACCTTCCGATACTTGATGTCCCATTGACTTGTATTGGTATCGGATATCGGTATCGGCGATATCCGATATTTTTCGGGTATCGGCCGATACTATCCGATACCGATACTTTCAAGTATCGGACGGTATCGCTCAACACTAACTATGATGTAAATTACAGACTCCTCTCATCTTTTTAAGTGGTGGAACTTGCACTATTGCTGACTGACTAAATACTTTTTTGCCCAACTGTGTGTATATATATATATATATACAGTGGGGCAAAAAAGTATTTAGTCAGTCAGCAATAGTGCAAGTTCCACCACTTAAAAAGATGAGAGGCGTCTGTAATTTACATCATAGGTAGACCTCAACTATGGGAGACAAACTGAGAAAAAAAAATCCAGAAAATCAAATTGTCTGTTTTTTTAACATTTTATTTGCATATTATGGTGGAAAATAAGTATTTGGTCAGAAACAAAATTTCATCTCAATACTTTGTAATATATCCTTTGTTGGCAATGACAGAGGTCAAACGTTTTCTGTAAGTCTTCACAAGGTTGCCACACACTGTTGTTGGTATGTTGGCCCATTCCTCCATGCAGATCTCCTCTAGAGCAGTGATGTTTTTGGCTTTTCGCTTGGCAACACGGACTTTCAACTCCCTCCAAAGGTTTTCTATAGGGTTGAGATCTGGAGACTGGCTAGGCCACTCCAGGACCTTGAAATGCTTCTTACGAAGCCACTCTTCGTTGCCCTGGCGGTGTGCTTTGGATCATTGTCATGTTGAAAGACCCAGCCACGTTTCATCTTCAATGCCCTTGCTAATGGAAGGAGGTTTGCACTCAAAATCTCACGATACATGGCCCCATTCATTCTTTCATGTACCCGGATCAGTCGTCCTGGCCCCTTTGCAGAGAAACAGCCCCAAAGCATGATGTTTCCACCACCATGCTTTACAGTAGGTATGGTGTTTGATGGATGCAACTCAGTATTCTTTTTCCTCCAAACACGACAAGTTGTGTTTCTACCAAACAGTTCCAGTTTGGTTTCATCAGACCATAGGACATTCTCCCAAAACTCCTCTGGATCATCCAAATGCTCTCTAGCAAACTTCAGACGGGCCCGGACATGTACTGGCTTAAGCAGTGGGACACTGCAGGATCTGAGTCCATGGTGGCGTAGTGTGTTACTTATGGTAGGCCTTGTTACATTGGTCCCAGCTCTCTGCAGTTCATTCACTAGGTCCCCCCGCGTGGTTCTGGGATTTTTGCTCACCGTTCTTGTGATCATTCTGACCCCACGGGGTGGGATTTTGCGTGGAGCCCCAGATCGAGGGAGATTATCAGTGGTCTTGTATGTCTTCCATTTTCTAATTATTGCTCCCACTGTTGATTTCTTCACTCCAAGCTGGTTGGCTATTGCAGATTCAGTCTTCCCAGCCTGGTGCAGGGCTACAATTTTGTTTCTGGTGTCCTTTGACAGCTCTTTGGTCTTCACCATAGTGGAGTTTGGAGTCAGACTGTTTGAGGGTGTGCACAGGTGTCTTTTTATACTGATAACAAGTTTAAACAGGTGCCATTACTACAGGTAATGAGTGGAGGAAAGAGGAGACTCTTAAAGAAGAAGTTACAGGTCTGTGAGAGCCAGAAATCTTGATTGTTTGTTTCTGACCAAATACTTATTTTCCACCATAATATGCAAATAAAATGATAAAAAACAGACAATGTGATTTTCTGGATTTTTTTTTCTCAGTTTGTCTCCCATAGTTGAGGTCTACCTATGATGTAAATTACAGACGCCTCTCATCTTTTTAAGTGGTGGAACTTGCACTATTGCTGACTGACTAAATACTTTTTTGCCCCACTGTATATATATATATATATATACATACAGTATATATGTTTTTATGATTTTTTGAGCACATGGATCCATTGTATGTCCGTATGTCGGTTTTGCAAGCCTGCGAGAAAATCTCGCAGTACGGATGCCATACGGATTACATACGGAGGATGCCATGCGCAAAATACGCTGACACACCCTGCCTACGGAGTACTTACGGATCACCATTTTTTTTAACTTTTCTGGCGTATTACGGCTGTAAAATACGGACCGTATTTTTATACGCCGAGTGTGACGCCGGCCTAAGTATTAAAGGTTCCCATCCCACACTTGTCAGTGCCGCCTTCTTCACAGACTGCACAGCAATTCTGATCTCACCGCAAAAGTAATATATATTTTACTACAGGCTCCATTTTTTACTCTGCCCACAGAAACATAGTGCATGGACAAATATGGTACTATCTGGAATTCCACATCAGACCATTTTTTCAAATGAGTTGGCTAGTTGAGTTCAACGTGAGCTGCAAGTGCATAAAGCATACAGATATCCATCTTAGGGCTTGTTTTCACTTGAGAGGAACACATCCGTGTCTCGCATGTGGAAACGAAGCTCTGGCGCCGGCACTGTGGAGCGGAGCGTGCGGCCGCATAGCAACACATGGAGCTGCACGCTCCGCTCTGGAGTGCCGGGACCAGAGCTTCGTTTCCACATGCGAAACACGGACGTGTTCCTCGCAAGTGAAAACAAGCCCTTAGTGATATAAACACACAATCACTGCCACTGGTTATATAATAATCTGCACAGACAGTGAACATTAACCATGCCCCCTGTATATGGTGACATAGGACATTATAGAAGCACGAAAAGTAAAGGCTAGGTTATTATTAGTTAGGCAGTTGTCTTTGCTTCTCTGTCATTTGGGGCTCAATAGCTAAGTTGGTAATAATATTCTAGGTGCAAGGAACAATAAGCTTTTTCACGTAATGAAACTGGACAAAAATTAAATGAATAATTGAGGTTTTAACATTTATTACACTGAAATTCTGAGACCGGTGTGCTGGGTACTTGCATTCTGAACCAAGATTGCTTTTCTGCAATGGTTAAAATTTCCTCAAGAACAAACTACAGTCTCCAAGACTGTAAAATGGGAAGAAAAAGAGGATACGGCGTCTCTGCATCCTCTTCCCCAGCAGAGACAACGAAGCTCTCACCGTCGCACCCTGCACCTCCCCTCCTTCTCCTGCTGTCCCTTTCATGTCTCTGGCATCTCTGTTCTCTGCCTCCCCTCCTCAGCAGAGATGCCAACATACTCCCCACCCTGTCCTCATCCTCCTGTGGCTGCCCATGATCTGCACACTGCTCGCAGATCCCCGGGCACTGTGCCTAGAGTGTGCGCGTAGTCTCGGCATCTTAACGGGACAAAGCGTGCCATCCTAAAGTGTCCCCAGCCAATGGCTGGGGAACTCGGTTCCCTGAAAAATGCCCACATGAAAATTGCCCACACAGAAAATTGCCCCACACGGAAAATTGCCCCACACGGAAAATTGCCCCACACGGAAAATTGCCCCACACGGAAAATTGCCCCACACGGAAAATTGCCAATTGCAGCATCACAAAGTTTCAGATCTATGATATTTGAGGTGAAAGGTGAGGATGTTCACATGATGTGTGATCAACTTGTGATTTACAGCTGACCTAGTGCAAAACTGCAAACAAGTGGAAGATTGGTGGTTTGTAGCAGTCTGTCATTATCAGCAATAGATAGATCTAGTCTGCTCTCATCTCACACTGATTCTGCCTTATTCCTCCCACCAGCCCAGATCAGCAGCACATGCAGAACCAGCAGCAGTGTAATCCAGAGGAGCCATCACTGCTATCAGTACTCACAAAATAATCACTGTATTATCTGTGGAGTTACATGGGACTGCAGGTCAGATCTAATACATTATCATCTCAGTGGGTGCCCACCAAAAGCGGGGTGCTGCTGGCTGAGATAGATGGTCCTGGAAGCCCAGAAGGCACCGCAGAAAGGTGAGATTCTGTCAGAATCTGTCAGAGGAGCGGAAGTGTCATAGCAGCTCTGCTCTCCCATTGACTTCAGTGGCAGTGAATCTGAGGCCTGCACTTCCTTCCCTGTCCACTTATGACTACCAAGAGTAAGAGTGAACAGATCCTACCTAGTTATGTATCATACACATATACTGCAGCTGCAGGCAGGCATAGGATGGAAGGAAATGCAGAGTGGATTTGAATAAGGGTCTCTAGGCCCAGACACACCACAATGAGAGGGGAATAAGGGTCTCTAGGCCCAGACACACCACGATGAGAGTGGAATAAGGGTTTCTAGGCCCAGACACACCACAATGAGAGTAGAATAAGGGTCTCTAGGCCCAGACACACCACAATGAGAGTAGGATAAGGGTCTCTAGGCCCAGACACACCACAATGAGAGTGGAATAAGGGTCTCTAGGCCCATACACATCACAATGAGAGTGGAATTATTGTTAGCACAGTGGAATGACAAGAACAGAATCCGTACTCTGGGACTAGGGATGATTGAACCGAACCTGTAGAATCTGGAGAAGTAAACTGGGCCCAGAGACCTTTGTTGAAATCCATTCTGCATTTTCTTTGCTGCCTGTGTTGTGCTGTATTGTATTTCAATGGAGCCCATGGAAGTCAAGGACAATCACCCGGCAGCTAATTATTTGCAGGTGTGCAATGATTGTTTAATAAACTTGTTATTGTTGTTATTAGACCTCCTTAATAAACTGTTCTTAATAAACTTGTCGGTAGTTTTTTATGTGGACAATTTTCGTAGACATTCTTCTGTGCTGCAGAGCTTCTCACCTATAATTCTATACTATTCTCTGTTCTGCAGAGCATCTCACGTATACCTGCATACTATCCCCCTGTTCTGCAGAGCATCTCACCTATAATTCTATATTCTTCTGCCCTGCAGAGCATCTCGGGTATACCTGCAGAGCATTTAACCTATATCTCTATGCTATTCCCTGTCCTGCAGAGCATCTCACCTATAATTCTATATTATTCTTCTGTCCTGCAGAGCATCTCACCTATAATTCTATATTATTCTTCTGCCCTGCAGAGCATCTCACGTATACCTGCATACTATCCCCCTGTCCTGCAGAGCATTTAACCTATATCTCTTTGCTATTCTCTGTCCCGCAGAGCATCACACCTATAATTATTATTCTTCTGCCCTGCAGAGCATCTCATGTATACATGCATATACTATCCCCCTGTCCTACAGAGCATTTAACCTATAATTCAGCCTATGAGCAATTTTCTGTGGGCATTCTTCACCTTGCACCTCAAATATCATGGATCTGAAACTTTGTGATGCTGCAATTGGCAATTTTCCGTGTGGGCAATTTTCCATGTGGGCAATTTTCCGTGTGGGCAATTTTCCTGTGGGCATTTTTCTGGTCACCGACTCCTAGTTACGCCCTTCCGGGCTTTCCTTGGGCCTCAGCACAGTTGTTCCATCACCTTGCTTGTTACAAAGAGCACATACAGTGGGTACGGGAAGTATTCAGACCGCTTTAAATTTTTCACTCTTTGTTTCATTGCAGCCATTTGGTAAATTCAAAAAAGTTCATTTTTTTTCTCATCAATGTACACTCTGCACCCCATCTTGACTGAAAAAAAACAGAAATGTAATTTTTGCAAATTTATTAAAAAAGAAAAACCGAAATATCACATGGTCATAAGTATTCAGACCCTTTGCTCAGTGATGAGTAGAAGCACCCATTTGAGCTAGTACAGCCTTGAGTCTTCTTGGGAATGATGCCACATGTTTTTCACACCTGGATTTGGGGATCCTCTGCCATTCTTCCTTGCAGATCCTCTCCAGTTCCGTCAGAATGGATGCTGAACATTGGTAGACAGCCATTTTCAGGTCTCTCCAGAGATGCTCAATTGGGTTTAGGGCAGGGCTCTGGCTGGGCCAATCATGAATAGTCACAGAGTTGTTCTGAAGCCATTCCTTTGTTATTTTAGCTGTATGCTTAAGGTCATGTCTTGTTGGAAGGTGAACCTTCGGCCAAGTCTGAGGTCCAGAGAACTCTGGAAGATGTTTTTATCCAGAATATCTCTGTACTTGGCCGCATTAATGTTTCTTTCAATGACAACCAGTCGTCCTTTCCCTGCAGCTGAAAAACACCCCCATAGCATGATGCTGCCATCACCATGTTTCATTGTTGGGATTGTATTGGGCAGGTGATGAGCAGTGCCTGGTTTTCTCCACACATCCCGCTTAGAATTATCACCAAAAAGGTCTATCTTTATCTCATCAGACAAGATTCTCTGATTTCTCATAGTCTGGGTGTCCTTCATGTGTTTTTAGCAAACTCTATGCAGGCTTTCATATGTCTTGCACTGAGGAGAGGCTTCCGTCAGGCCACTCTGCCATAAAGGCCCAAATGGTGGAGGGCTGCAGTGATAGTTGATTTTGTGGAACTTTCTCCCATCTCCCTACTGCATCTTTGTAGCTCAGCCACAGTGATCTTGGGGGTTCTTTACCTCTCTCACCAAGGCTCTTCTCCCACGATTACTCATTGGCTGGACGGCAAGGTCTAGGAAGACTTCTGATGGTCCCAAACTTCTTCCATTTAAGGATTATGGAGGCCACTATGCTCTTAGGAACCTTGAGTACTGCAGAAATTCTGTTGTAACCTTGGCCAGATCTATGCCTTGCCACAATTCTGTCTCTGAGTTCCTTGGCTAGTTCCTTTGACCTCATGATTTTCATATGGTCTGACATGCACTGAGAGCTGTGAGGTCTTATACTGTATAGACAGGTGTGTGCCTTTCCAAATCAAGTCCTTTAGGTTTAATTAAACACAGTTGGACTCTAATGAAGAACCATCTCAAGGAGGATCACAAGGAAATGGACAGCATGTGAGTTACCGTAAATATGAGTGTCTGAGCAAAGAGTCTGAACACTTATGACCATGTGATATTTCATTTTTTCTTTTTTATTAAATTTGCAAAAATTACTACATTTCTGCTTTTTTTCAGTCAAGATGGGGTGCAGAGTGTACATTAATGAGAAAAAAAATGAACTTTTTTGAATTTACCAAATGGCTGCAATGAAACAAAGAGTGAAAAATTTAAAGGGGTCTGAATACTTTCCATACCCACTGTACAAGCCAACATCTATAAAGCTGACTGCAAAGAGGAGGAAACCCTGACTTGATTTGACCAATAGTAAGAATTGGACCAAACTGCCCATAATGGAGAGGAAGGGGTGACCGCACCACATACATGGTTGTGCTGAAGCCGTTTGCCGAAAAGGGTCTGGACAACTAAACACTTGTCCCTAACTGCTGCAGTCCTCTACAAAAGTAAAGCACAACAAAGTGAAGATATCACAGCCAGGTAATATATACAACCACATGGATGAATTCACTGCCATAGATATACATAAAATGTATATTCACCTTTTATATGCCTTTTTTATTTCACCATATACATTTCTCTACTAGTTGTGGAAACAACAACTATATGCGGAAGACTGAGACTTAAGATAAACTCTTCACGGAGAACTTGTGGGACTTGGTTACAGATGTGGTCAATGTACAAGAAGTTTATATTCTCATAAAACCACATTCCATCCTGAATGGCAAATTCATTGTGCAATGTATCCACAGGCCGAACAACGGAAGGACATGTGAGTCTCCAAGGGTTGTGGTTGTGTCAAGGCAACTTACTGCACTGATGCAACCACCAACAGGAGATGTAACCTAATTTGAAGAGAACCCCAGAACCTTTTAGACATTGGGTCTACACCTTTTGAAACATGCTAACAAGGAAAATTAAAAGTGCTTACCTACCAACCAAGCAATGGTGATTATTTACTCCATAGGAAATCCAGGAGGTATAATTCCTTGTATAGTAAGTAACTATGTTGATCTGCGTAAGAAAATTAAGTTGCAGATTAGTCCACTTCAGCTTAATAATAGAGTAGACCTACAGAGGAGAAAATAGGTATTTGATACACTGCCGATTTTGCAAGATTTGCACCTGCAAAAAATTGAGAGGTCTGAAATTATCCTAGGTACACTTCAACTGTGAGAGACAGAATGTAAAAATAAAAACCAGAAAATTACATTGTATGATATTTACATATTGTAATTTTCGGACTATAAGACGCACTTTTTTCCCAAATTTTTTTTGGGGGAAAATCAGGGGCGCATCTTAGTCGGAATATACTTACAAATAGTGTGGTGGCAGCAGGAGTCAGGCGATTCTGCAGAGTTCCCGGTCCGGCAGCCATTTTCCCGGAGGCCACTGAATCGCAGCAGTGGATGTGCGGGGCCTCCGGGCTTTCACAAAATGCCAGTGGAGCTCCTCTGCACCACAGAGCACTGCCCAACCTGCCGCACCAGCCTGGGATGGGATTTTCCGGAGGCCAAAGCATTACAGCAATGGATGTGAGAGGGACTCTGGGCTTTCACAAAATGGCGGCAGAGCCCCCCTCGCACCACAAGCACCACCAAACCTGCTGCACCAGTCTGGGATGGGAGTCATATCTCCAAACCACAGAACACCCCCTGTGACCACGCTCCACCAGCGCTGCCGATTCCCCCCCCCCCAGTAAGCTGAATTCGCACTGTAAGAAAGACCGCCATTTGACACATTCAGTTTTTTCCCTTATTTCCTTCTGAAAATTTGGGGTGCGTCATATGGTCTAGTGCATCTTATGCTCCGAAAAATATGGTAATTAATTTGCATTTTATTGCATGAAATAAGTATTTGATACAATAGAAAAACAGAACTTTATCCCCTTAAGCCCCGAGGGTGGTTTGCACGTTAATGACCGGGCCAATTTTTACAATTCTGACCACTGTCCCTTTATGAGGTTATAACTCTGGAACGCTTCAACGGATCTTAGCGATTCTGACATTGTTTTCTCGTGACGTATTGTACTTCATGATAGTGGTAAAATTTATTCAATATAACTTGCGTTTATTTGTGAAAAAAACGGAAATTTGGCGAAAATTTTGAAAATTTCGCAATTTTCCAACTTTGAATTCTTATACCCTTAAATCACAGAGATATGTCATGCAAAATACTTAATAAGTAACATTTCCCACATGTCTACTTTACATCAGCACAATTTTGGAACCAAAATTTTTTTTTGTTAGGGAGTTATAAGGGTTAAAAGTTGACCAGCAATTTCTCATTTTTGCAACACCATTTATTTTTTAGGGACCACATCTCATTTGAAGTCATTTTGAGGGGTCTATATGATAGAAAATACCCAAGTGTGACACCATTCTAAAAACTGCACCCCTCAAGGTGCTCAAAACCACATTCAAGAAGTTTATTAACCCTTCAGGTGTTTTACAGGAATTTTTGGAATGTTTAAATAAAAATGAACATTTAACTTTTTTTCACACAAAATTTATTTCAGCTCCAATTTGTTTTATTTTACCAAGGGTAACAGGAGAAAATGGACCCCAAAAGTTGTTGTACAATTTGTCCTGAGTAGGTTGATACCCGATATGTGGGGATAAACCACTGTTTGGGCGCATGGCAGAGCTCGGAAGGAAAGGAGCGCCATTTGACTTTTCAATGCAAAATTGACTGGAATTGAGATGGGACGCCATGTTGCGTTTTGGAGAGCCCCTGATGTGCCTAAACTTTGAAACCCACACAAGTGACACCATTTTGGAAAGTAGACCCCTTAAGCAACTTATCTAGATGTGTGGTGAGCAGTTTGACTCACCAAGTGCTTCATAGAAGTTTATAATGCAGAGCCGTAAAAATAAAAAATCATATTTTTTCACAAAAATGATCTTTTTGCCCCCAATTTTTTATTTTCCTAAGGGTAAGAGAAGAAATTAAACCACAAAAGTTGTTGTGCAATTTGTCCTGAGTACGCTGATACCCCATATGTGGGTGTAAACCATTGTTTGGGCACATGGCAGAGCTCGGAAGGGAAGGAGCGCCATTTGACTTTTCAATGCAAAATTGACTGGAATTGAGATGGGATGCCATGTTGCGTTTGGAGAGCCCCTGATGTGCCTAAACATTGAAACCACCCACAAGTGACACCATTTTGGAAAGTAGACCCCTTAAGGAACTTATCTAGATGTGTTTTGAGAGCATTGAGCCCCCAAGTGTTTCACTACAGTTTATAACGCAGAGCCGTGAAAATAAAAATTCTTTTTTTTTTCACAAAAATGATTTTTTAGTCCCCAGTTTTGTATTTTCACAAGGGTAACAGGATAAATTGGACCCCAAAAGTTGTTGTCCAATTTGTCCTGAGTACGCTGATACCCCATATGTGGGGGGGGAGCACTGTTTGGGCGCATGACAGAGCTCGGAAGGGAAGGAGCGCCATTTGGAATACAGACTTAGATGGATTGGTCTGCAGGCGTCACGTTGCATTTGCAGAGCCCCTGATGTACCCAAACAGTAGAAACCCCCCACAAGTGACCCCATATTGGAAACTAGACCCCCCAAGGAACTTATCTAGATGTGTTGTGAGAACTTTGAACCCCCAAGTGTTTCACTGCAGTTTACAAAGCAGAGCCGCGAAAATAAAAAAAATCTTATTTTTCCCACAAAAATGATTTTTAGCCCCCCACATTTTTATTTTCCCAAGGATAACAAGAGAACTTGGACCCCAAAAGTTGTTGTCCAATTTGTCCTGAGTACGCTGATACCCCATATGTTGGGGTAAACCCCTGTTTGGGCGCACCGGAGAGCTCGGAAGGGAAGGAGCACTGTTTTACTTTTTCAACGCAGAATTGGCTGGAATTGAGATCGATCGCCATGTCGCGTTTGGAGAGCCCCTGATGTGCCTGAACAGTGGAAACTCCCCAATTCTACCTGAAACCCTAACCCTAACACACCCCTAACCCTAATCTCAATGGTAACCCTAACCACACCCCTAACCCTGACACACCCCTAATTCTAATCCCAACCCTAATCCCAACCGTAAATATAATCCAAACCCTAACCCTAACTTTAGCCCCAACCCTAACCCTAACTTTAGCCCCAACCCTAACTTTAGCTCCAACCCTAACCACAACCCTAACCCTAGCCCCAACCCTAACCCTAGCCCTAACCCTAACCCTAGCCCCAACCCTAGCCCCAACCCTAGCCCCAACCCTAGCCCCAACCCTAGCCCTAACCCTAGCCCCAACCCTAACCCTAGCCCTAGCCCTAACCCTAGCCCTGATGGGAAAATGGAAATAAATACATTTTTTAAATTTTATTATTTTTCCCTAACTAAGGGGGTGATGAAGGGGGGTTTGATTTACTTTTATAGCATTTTTTATATCGGATTTTTATGATTGGCAGCCGTCCAGGGCCGGCTCCAGGTTTTTGAGGGCCCCGGGCGAAAGAGTCTCAGTGGGCCCCCCCTTTAACGCATACCCCGATTCATGATCGCATATAAACACAGCCATGTAGTATATAACACTGCCCACGTAGTATATAGCAGCCCATGTAGTATATAGCAGCCCACGTAGCATATAGCAGCCCACGTAGTATATAGCAGCGCAGCCCACATAGTATATAGCAGCGCCACTCACTCATGCACTGGTAGGACTAGGAGCTCCTCCTGAATCTGCCTCATAACTTCAGCACAACGGCAGCCAGCCAGGGGCGGAGAGCAGAGGTGCTGTCTCCCCCACAAACAATGTCAAGCTGGCTGCCTTCTCTTAACCCCTATGTGTGCCTGCCTGGCTGCACTCACTGAGTGATCAGATGCTTGTGTCAGAGCTGGCACATAGGAGTTAAGAGAACGCAGCCAGCAGTGACTTTGTAGGCGGAGAGAGCATGTTATCTCCTGCTCTGCTCTCCCAGCTGTATCTATGACAGCATGAGTGGGCCCCCCTCTCTCCCCAGGGCCCCGGCATTTGCCCGCTGTCCCGTGTGCTGACGCCGGCCCTGCAGCCGTCACACACTAAAATACGCTTTTTTTATAGCAAAAAAGTTTTTGCGTCTCCACATTTTGAGACCTATAATTTTTCCATATTTTGGTCCACAGAGTCATGTGAGGTCTTGTTTTTTTGCGGGATGAGTTGACGTTTTTATTGGTAACATTTTTGGACACGTGACAGTTTTTGATCACTTTTTATTCCGATTTTTGTGAGGCAGAATGACCAAAAACCAGCTATTCATGAATTTCTTTTGGGGGAGGCGTTTATACCGTTCCGCGTTAGGTAAAGTGGATGAAGCAGTTTTATTCGACGGGTCAGTACGATTACAGCGATACCTCATTTATATCATTTTTTTATGTTTTGGCGCTTTTATACGATAAAAGCTATTTTATAGAAAAAATAATTATTTTGGTATCGCTTTATTCTCAGGACTATAACTTTTTTATTTTTTTGCTTCTTATGCTTTGTGGTGGCTCGTTTTTTGCGGGACAAGATGATGTTTTCAGCGATATCATGGTTATTTATATCCGTCTTTTTGATCGCATGTTATTCCACTTTTTGTTCGGTGGTATGATAATAAAGCGTTGTTTTTTGGCTCTTTTTTTTTTTTTCTTACGGTGTTCACTGAAGGGGTTAACTAGTGGGACAGTTTTATAGGTTGGGTCGTTACGGACGCGGCGATACTAAATATGTGTACTTTTATTGTTTTTTTGTTTTTTTTTTTTGATAAAGAAATGTATTTATGGGAATAATATTTTTTTTAAAATTTATTTATTGTAATTTTTTTTTTTTTTTTTTTTTACACGTGGAAATTTTTTTTTTAACTTTTTTACTTTGTCCCAGGGGGGGACATCACAGATCGCTGATCTTACAGTTTGCACAGCACTCTGTAAGATCGGCGATCTCACTGACATCGCTGCAGGCTTACCAGCACCTGCAGGCGACCCGGAAGTACTCCCTGCAGGACCCGGATGCAACCCCGCGGCCATTTTGGATCCGGGACCTGCAGGGAGAAGACGTTCGGTACAAGGTGAGCACATCACCTTGTACCGATCGTCTCAGGGAAGCACGCAGGGAGCCCCCTCCCTGCGCGATGCTTCCCTGTACCGCCGGCACACCGCGATCATGTTTGATCGCGGTGTGCTGGGGGTTAATGTGCTGGGAGCGGTCCGTGACTGCTCCTGGCACATAGTGCCGGATGTCAGCTGCGATAGTCAGCTGACACCCGGCCGCGATCGGCCGCGCTCCCCCCGTGAGCGCGGCCGATCGCATATGACGTACTATCCCGTCACTGGGAATTAAGTCCCAGGTCACCTGGACGGGATAGTACGTCATATGGGATTAAGGGGTTATATTTGGTATAGAAACCTTTGTTTGCAATTACAGAGATAGAGACGTTTCCTGTAGTTCTTGACCACGTTTGCTCACACTGCAGCAGGGATTTTGGCCCACTGCTCCATACAGATCTTCTCCAGATCTTTCAGGTTTTGGGGCTGTTGCGGGGCAACATTGAGTTTCAGCTCCCTTCAAATATTTTCTATTTTGTTCAGTTCTGGAGACTGGCTAGGTTGCTCTAGGACCTTAAAATGCTTCTTTCAGAGCCACTATATAGTTGCTTTGGCTGTGTGTTTCGGGTCATTGTCATGCTGGAAGACCCAGCCACCACCCATCTTTAATGCTGTTACTGAGGGAAGAAGATTGTTACCCAATATCTCGCGATACATGAACCCAACTATCTTCTCTTCAATATGGTGCAGTCGTTCTGTCCCCTTTGCAGAAAAGCACCCGTAGAAGAAGGGAAATGCCCCAAAATGTATATCTCTATATAGAGATGTGTTTAGTGCATGTTTTATGTATTTATGCAGCACCCCAGGGTCCTGGTCATTGCAGTAATAATCTCCTCTGGGGGAGAGTGATGTTACGTTTGAAGGCAATAAAGGAGATCACTTTATCAGGTATCACAAACCATGCAACACACTTTACACTCCAGTCCACCATTGGGAGCTATGCTCCTATTTACTAGCGCACTCCTCACAATTAGGTAAAACTGGTGGTCTGGATAGGAAGTTAGGCAGAACCTGACTGGGCTTCACCCAGGCAGTACCTGTCAGGCAGACAGAGGAAAAGGAGGAACATCTAGCAGTTGCCGACAGAGTCGTCCCTGACAGGGGTGGGATCCTGTCAGAGGCCTAGACAGAAAGAACCAGAGCTGCGACTGCCTACCGATGCGGCAGCATCCTAAGGAAGGACACGAAAGAGAATTGTAGAGGGTGAGAAACGAAGTCATAGCAAAAGGAGAGGAAAACCAGAAGGAGTTCTGCCCTACAAAGGCTGCCTCCTTCTGAGGCGCAGGATCCGATAGCCGGAACACCGAAGGAGCAATCATCTCCATGCCTTGCTCCAGAGAACGGAAGGACAACTAATTCCACATTACCTGCCCGACCTATACCCAGGAGGCACGGTGGCAACTTGTGTGGGCTGGGGCGTGCTAGAGTCCCTGTAAAAAGCCTCAGGCCACCAGTCTTACGGGTTTGTTCCTATCCATCTGGGGGACAGAGAGAGACATAACATCTACAACAGTTGTGAGGACCTTATGAGACGCTAAGCAGTAAGGTATTACAACATCCAGGTGCTTGTTATGATCAGGTGGCCTTGGAGCAGCATGAAATGACCTTCGCTGGAGCAGTGGTAACTTTACTGACCGCAAACCCTAATCCTATCACCGCAACTAGAAGTAGCCGTGGGGTGTGCCTAACCAGACCTAGACACCTCGACACAGCCGGAGAACTAAATATCCCTAAAGATGGAAATAGGAAAACTCTCTTGCCTCAGAGTAGACCCCCAAAGGATAGGTAGCCCCCCACAAATAGTGACTGTAAGTAGGAGAGGAAAAGACATACGCAGACAGAAAACAGGGATAAGCAAAGGAGGCCACTACTACCTAGATAGAAAAGGATAGTACAGGATACTATGCGGTCAGCATAAAACACTACAAAATATCCACAGCAGAAAAATACAAAAACTCCACCACCCAACTAAAGATGTGGAGAGTATATCTGCGACTCCAGCGAGTCCAACTAGACTGAGAAAAACATCAGGCACAGTCTAGCAGGAACAAAATAGAAACAAGATCAGCACAAAAAATAAACACACAGCCGTGTGTCTAAAAAAAAAAGCAAACACTTATCTTTTGCTGAGATGGCAGCAAGCAGGAGAGGCCAGGCAGAGGAGCAACACTTCCAAAGGAACATTGACTACTGGCAAGGACTAATGAATCCTACACAGCTAAATACCCTAGTCAGAATTGCAATTAGCCGAAACACCTGTCCAAGACTGCTGCTCAGGAATAACTGCATTACCATCAACAACCACCGGAGGAAGCCCAAGAGCAGAATTCACAACAGTACCTCCCCCTTGAGGAGGGGTCACCGGACCCTCACCAGAGCCCCCAGGCCGGTCAGGACGAGCAAGATGAAAGGCACGAACCAAATCAGCGGCATGGACATCAGAGGCCGAAACCCAAGAATTATCCTCCTGGCCATAACCCTTCCATTTGACAAGGTACTGAAGCTTCCGCCTCGAAAAACGAGAATCCAAAATCTTCTCAACCACATATTCCAACTCCCCATCAACCAACACAGGGGCTGGAGGATCAACAGAGGGAACAACGAGCTCCACATATTTCCGCAACAAAGATCTATGGAAGACATTATGGATCGCAAAAGAGGCCGGAAGCGCCAGACGAAAAGACACCGGATTAATAATCTCAGAAATCCTATAAGGACCAATAAACCGAGGCTTAAACTTAGGAGAAGAAACCTTCATAGGAACATGACAGGAAGATAACCAAACCAGATCCCCAACCCGAAGCCGGGAACCAACACAGCGACGTCGATTAGCAAAACGTTGAGCCTCCTCCTGAGACAACACCAAATTGTCCACCACCTGAGCCCAAATCTGCTGCAACCTGTCAACCACAGAATCCACACCAGGAAAGTCAGAAGACTCAACCTGCCCAGAAGAAAAACGAGGATGAAAACCAAAATTACAAAAAAAGGCGAAACCAAAGTAGCCGAACTAGCCCGATTATTAAGGGCAAACTCGGCCAATGGCAAAAAAGCCACCCAATCATCCTGATCAGCAGACACAAAGCATCTCAAATAAGTCTCCAAAGTCTGATTAGTACGCTCGGTCTGGCCATTTGTCTGAGGATGAAATGCCGAAGAAAAAGACAAATCAATGCCCAGCCTAGCACAAAAGGCCCGCCAAAACCTAGAAACAAACTGGGAACCTCTGTCGAACACAATATACTCCGGAATACCATGCAAACGGACCACATGCTGAAAAAACAACGGAACCAAATCAGAAGAAGAAGGCAATTTAGGCAAAGGCACCAATTGAACCATCTTAGAGAATCGGTCACAAACAAACCAGATAACCGACATCCTCTGGGAAACAGGAAGATCGGAAATAAAATCTATAGAAATATGCGTCCAGGGCCTCTCAGGGACCGGCAATGGCAAAAGCAACCCACTAGCACGGGAGCAACATGGCTTGGCCCGCGCACAAGTCCCACAGGACTGCACAAAAGACCGCACATCACGCGATAAAGAAGGCCACCAAAATGACCTCCCAACCAAGTCTCTGGTACCAAAAATGCCAGGATGACCAGCCAACACAGAACAGTGAACCTCAGAAATCACTCTACTAGTCCATCTGTCAGGAACAAACAGCTTCCCCACAGGACAACGATCAGGTTTGTCAGCCTGAAAATTCTGAAGAGCCCGTCGTAAATCAGGAGAAACGGCAGAAAGGACCACCCCTTCCTTCAAAATACCGACTGGTTCCAAGACCTCAGGAGAATCAGGCAAAAAACTCCTAGAGAGGGCATCAGCCTTAATATTCTTAGAACCCGGAAGGTACGAGACCACGAAATCAAAATGAGAAAAAAACAAAGACCATCGAGCCTGTCTAGGATTCAACCGTTTGGCAGACTCGACGTAAATGAGATTCTTATGATCGGTCAAGACCACAATACGGTGCTTAGCTCCCTCAAGCCAATGTCGCCACTCCTCAAACGCCCACTTCATAGCCATAACATAACACCCGATTGCCAACATCATAATTGCGTTCAGCAGGCGAAAACTTACGGGAAAAGAAGGCACACAGTTTCATTAAGGAACCAACAGGATCCCTCTGAGACAAAACAGCCCCTGCCCCAATCTCAGAAGTGTCAACCTCAACCTGAAACGGAAGAGAAACATCAGGTTGACGCAACACAGGAGCAGAAGTAAAACGATGTTTAAGTTCCTGAAAGGCAGAGACAGCCGCAGGGGACCTTTTCGCCACATCAGCGCCCTTCTTCGTCAAATCAGTCAAGG
The DNA here is from genome assembly GCF_032444005.1 of Ranitomeya imitator. Lineage (NCBI taxonomy): Eukaryota > Metazoa > Chordata > Amphibia > Anura > Dendrobatidae > Ranitomeya > Ranitomeya imitator. The sequence continues at coordinate 720,649,912 of NC_091284.1, forward strand.
GTTTAACCACGCTGGAAAAATTAGCAATGAAACGGTGATAAAAATTAGCAAAACCCAAAAATTTCTGAAGGCTCTTCACGGATGTGGGCTGAATCCAATCGTGAATGGCCTGAACCTTAACCGGATCCATCTCTATGGACGAGGGAGAAAAAATAAAGCCCAAAAAGGAAACCCTCTGCACCCCAAAAAGACACTTAGACCCTTTCACAAACAAGGCATTGTCACGAAGGATCTGAAATACCATCCTGACCTGCTGCACATGAGACTCCCAATAATCGGAAAAAATCTAAATATCGTCCAAATATACAATCAGGAATTTATCAAGATAATCCCGGAATATATCATGCATGAAGGACTGAAAAACCGATGGAGCATTAGAGATTCCGAATGGCATCACAAGGTATTCAAAATGGCCCTCTGGCGTGTTAAACACAGTTTTCCATTCATCACCCTGCTTAATACGAACAAGATTATATGCCCCCCGAAGGTCAATCTTCGTAAACCAACTAGCTCCCTTAATCCTAGCAAACACATTGGAAAGCAAAGGCAAAGGATATTGAAACTTGACCGTGATCTTATTCAAGAGGCGATAATCAATACAGGGTCTTAAGGAACCATCTTTTTTAGCAACAAAAAAGAACCCCGCTCCCAACGGTGAAGAAGATGGCCGAATATGCCCTTTCTCCAAAGACTCCTTAATGTTGCTCCGCATGGCGGTATATTCAGGTACAGACAGGTTGAAAAGTCGGCCCTTAGGAAACTTATAGCCTGGAATCAAGTCAATAGCACAATCGCAGTCCCTGTGCGGTGGAAGGAAACTGGACTTGGGCTCATCGAATACATCCTGAAAATCAGACAAAAACTCCGGAATTTCAGAAGAGAGAGAAGGGGCGATAGACATCAGAGGAACATCATTATGAACTCCCTGACAACCCCAACTAGTCACAGACATGGACTTCCAATCCAAAACAGGATTATGTACCTGCAACCATGGAAAACCCAGCACAACAGCATCATGCAAATTATGCAACACCAGAAATCGACAATCTTCCTGATGGGCTGGCGCCATACGCATGGTCACCTGTGTCCAAAACTGGGGCTTATTTTTAGCCAAGGGTGTAGCATCAATGCCCCTTAAAGGAATAGGGTTCTGCAAAGGCTGCAAGGGAAAACCACAACGCCTGGCAAAGTCAAAGTCCATTAAGTTCAAGGTAGCGCCTGAATCCACAAACGCCATGACAGAAAATGATGACAATGAACAGATCAAGGACACAGATAACAGAAATTTAGGTTGTATAGTACTGATGGTAAATGACCTGGAGATCCTCTTGGTCCGCTTAGGGCAGACAGAAATGACATCGGAAGCGTCGCCACAATAATAAGACAACCTATTGAGACGTCTGAAACCTTGTCATTCTGTTTTAGACAGAATCCTATCACACTGCATAGGCTCAGGAATTTGCTCTGAGGATAACACCATAGCGCGAACAGTTCTGCGCTCCCGCAAGCACCGATCAATCTGAATGGCCAGAGACATAGAATCACTCAGATTGGAGGGTGTGGGAAACCCCACCATAACATCTTTAACGGATTCAGAAAGACCCTTTCTGAAAATTGCCGCCAAAGCATCATTATTCCATTTAGTCAATACAGACCATTTTCTGAATTTCTGACAATACAATTCTGCCGCCTCTTGACCCTGAGACAGGGCTAACAAGGTCTTCTCAGCTTGATCCACCAAATTAGGTTCATCATACAGTAATCCTAACGCCTGAAAGAAGGAGTCTACATTAAGCAAAGCAGGATCCCCAGATTCCAGGAAAAATGCCAAATCCTGTGAATCACCACGCATCAGGGAAATGATTATTTTAACTTGTTGAATGGAATCACCGGAGGATCGAGGTTTCAATGCAAAAAACAGTTTGCAGTTGTTTTTAAAACTCAAAAATTTGGACCTGTCACCAAAAAACAAATCAGGAGTAGGTATATTTGGTTCTAAAGCAGGAGTCTGAACAATGTAATCAGAAATATCCTGTACTCTAGCAGCCAGCTGGTCTATACGAGAAGCTAATTCCTGAACATTCATGCTAGCACAAGGCTCTTCAGCCACCCAGAGATAAAGAGGGAGGAGAAGGCAAAACAAACTGGAGAAAAAAAAATGGCTCAAGATCTTTCCTCCCTTCTTCTGAGATGCAATTAACTCATTGTTGGCCAGTAGTACTGTTATGATCAAGTGGCCTTGGAGCAGCATGAAATGACCTTCGTTGGAGCAGTGGTAACTTTACTGACCGCAAACCCTAATCCTATCACCGCAACTAGAAGTAGCCGTGGGGTGTGCCTAACCAGACCTAGACACCTCGACACAGCCAGAGAACTAAATATCCCTAAAGATGGAAATAGGAAAACTCTCTTGCCTCAGAGTAGACCCCCAAAGGATAGGTAGCCCCCCACAAATAATGACTGTGAGTAGGAGAGGAAAAGACATACGCAGACAGAAAACAGGGATAAGCAAAGGAGGCCACTACTACCTAGATAGAAAAGGATAGTACAGGATACTATGCGGTCAGCATAAAACACTACAAAATATCCACAGCAGAAAAATACAAAAACTCCACCACCCAACTAAAGATGTGGAGAGTATATCTGCGACTCCAGCGAATCCAACTAGACTGAGAAAAACATCAGGCACAGTCTAGCAGGAACAAAATAGAAACAAGATCAGCACAAAAAATAAACACACAGCCGTGTGTCTAAAAAAAAAGCAAACACTTATCTTTTGCTGAGATGGCAGCAAGCAGGAGAGGCCAGGCAGAGGAGCAACACTTCCAAAGGAACATTGACTACTGGCAAGGACTAATGAATCCTGCACAGCTAAATACCCTAGTCAGAATTGCAATTAGTCGAAACACCTGTCCAAGACTGCTGCTCAGGAATAACTGCATTACCATCAACAACCACCGGAGGGAGCCCAAGAGCAGAATTCACAACAGGTGCTAGAAGAAGGCTACTGATTTTCACCTGGATATGGGGACTCTGGATTTGCCTTCAGACTGGCCGGACTGTGCCTGCCCTGTGATCTGTGCTCTGGACTGGATGCTGAAGTCTTCAGTAAAGGTAAAGAGACTGCAACCTTGTGTCCTCATTCTTCACTGCACCTTACACCATTCACAATCCACCGTCTACACTGGGACGCCCTGGGGACATACCTCACCTGTGGGAAGGTATACCATCTAGCTGCCAGAACATCACCCCAGTGGACCCCTAAGCAGCGTCGGTCATTCTGACCGAATACCCAGGTGGCATCATGAACATTATCCCTTTAAAGACCTTTCCCCCCCTATTACAAAGGACCTCCCGAGGGCCACGGACCGGGTCAGCCACCGTGACATCCCCCTTGAGAACCGAACGACCCGGTACCAAGTACCTCACAGCCCTACGGGGGCGATCCAACTTTGGCATCACGAACAGGATCTACTTAAGCCTGAAAATCGGGTCATGTGCGCCTAAGAACTGTGCCAGAATTGTACCTGAATTGTGATTTACTAAAGGACTGTGTATTGCAGAAGACCACCAAAATTCCCGCCAAATCCGCCGCCATTTCAGTGCCACGAGGAGCGCAGAAGAAGAAGGTCGTGTCGTCGTGGGCGTGAACGAACTGATTGAGAGCGCGAAAAATAATGGCAGCCCAGTCCAAATATCTCTGTACCTTGAGGACGTGTCCGTCAGCAGCCAAGATCCGCCTCCTGATCCTCAGTGGCGGGCAGAGACAAAGGAAAAGAAACCGCCCCCGAAGAAGAGAGCGGGAAAAGGACGAGGAAGGAGCCAGCCATGTGGGGGACGGCATGGCCAGCCACCCGGAACCAGAGCGTGGGGTCGGAGCAGAGGACTCCCCCAGCCACCTGGAAAGGCACCGCGACCAGGCATCCACAGTTGGCGTTGACTTCCTGCAGGCCGGAGTGGAAGAGCTAATTGACCAGCTCCTGTAGCTGTGGGTGAACACCAAGGCTGCATACTGGACAACGCCTGCAGAGGACCCACCGGCACCGCCACCAACACAGCTTCCAGAGCCGTTGCCAGCACCGCTGCAGACGCCGCCGCCAGCAGAACCAACGGACACCGAGGACACCGCTGCGGCAGGTAAGGATGCCGACCCTGCCCCGGTGACAGAGAAACTGCTGATAGGCCCCATAGCAGCGCCACCTCCCCGCGGTACTCACCGGCTCCAGTGCCTTGAGCCTTGGAACCAGGCCACGGGAATGGAGCAATTCATGCAGTCCCCAATTGCGCCTACCACCCTGCCGAGTGAGTTATATGCAGAACGGACTGTGTACCGCTGGGTGAATCCTGGGTCAGACTTTATGGGATTCCCTGGGGTGAAAATACAGAAGGGAGAGACTGTGGAAGTTTTCAGTCGGGAGGACTATCAGGCCCAGCTTGCCCGCAAGTGGGAGGAAACCGAGGAAAGACACCAGGCCCAACGCAGAGCCTTTGACCAACGAGACTTACAAGTTAAAGCCCAGGCCCGCAAGGACTGCACTGCTAACCAGGCCCCACGTAAGCAGGGCACAGTCGTAACATTCAAACTACAAGGAGGTTGGGGTTTCATCAAGGAGCAGGGACTCCATGCGGGGATCTTTGTTAACCAAAGGGATGTGGAATCTCACCTCTGGGAAGGCCATCCAGACAGAGACTTGTACCTGGGAGACAATGACACGTACACCAGGCATTTTGGTGAGAAAGGCTGGTTTGCCCTAAATGTTCATAAGCAAAGGGACACTAAGAAGCACCATGCTAAAACACCAGCTATGCCATCTCCCGTGACAACAGCGCCACCATGCGTCAAGACCACTGCCACTACTACCACCACCACTGTCACTCCTACCTGCACCTTCACTAGGACCTCTGTATGCACTGTCACTACCACGGAAACTGTTGTGGCTACAGAGCCAACTACAACGGTAACCTGTGCTAAGGTTACCCATGAACCAAACTCTGTGGGTACTCAGACCCCCATCTGGAGTGAGGGAGCCCCCTATGTAGCACCTGGTAGCCGCCAGTACCCAGCAGGGCTACCTCCACCAGTGCTACCTCCAGAGATGCAATAAAAGGACACTGAAAAGATTGTACATAGTTCACAAACATTTCCTTTTTCTTACTTTAAACCCGTCTAGGGTTATTTCTTAAAGGGGTCCCATGCTTAAAGGGATCCTCAGTTTTGCACAAGTTTCATAATTGTTTCCAAAGAATTCAGAATCATGAACTGTGCATGATCACAAACTGTCCATTGTAAATAGTTGCACCTTCTTAAAGGTGCTTTCTACTTGTTTTACAAAGGAGGCTTTTACAGAGACTGCCACTAACAGAAACTGCTGTTAATCTTGCTGTAAAAATTACTTTGCTTTTCAGACCTGAAGAAAAACCCGTTGGTGTGGCAGAATTCTGGGTCAGGATATACGTCTTGTAGCCCACCCAAGACCAACGTTTGGGGTTCGTCACGGGTCCTTCGCTTCACGTCACTCATGTTGCTAAACTGACTTGAATATTGATGATGTGATGGATATGTTGCACTACCTCAGAAAAGACTTGAGTTTGCCCTTAAAGGGAATGTTAAATTGTTGCAATTTATGTAGAAGTGATAATGTTTGCCAATATTGAATAGTTAGATAGAATAGTGTTTATAAAGTCAATAGAATGTAGTTAACATTATAGAGTTAAAAGTTAGATAGTCTGAAATGATGTACTTGTGAATAAAATTGAAAGAAGATGCAGTGAGCCCGTGGGGGTTGATAGACTGTTCTGCATTTAAATAAAGTGGACCCGTGGGGGTTACTTAGCTAATTAGTTGGTTACTTAATAAATTTTGCACTTAGAAAAGAATAATTACTCTTGAATAAAGATAAAATGTTTGCATTTGCACTTAAATAGTATACCTGTATGGGTAATTGTGTTTCATAGCTAGTTGCTGACAGTCGTCCCTGACAGGGGTGGGATCCTGTCAGAGGCCTAGACAGAAAGACACGGAGCTGCGACTGCCTACCGATGCGGTAGCATCCTAAGGAAGGACACGAAAGAGAATTGTATTGTAGAGGGTGAGAAACGAAGTCATAGCAAAAGGAGAGGAAAACCAGAAGGAGTTCTGCCCTACAAAGGCTGCCTCCTTCTGAGGCGCAGGATCCGGTAGCCGGAACACCGAGGGAGCAATCATCTCCATGCCTTGCTCCAGAGACCAGCAGGACAGCTAATTCCATGTTACCTGTCCGACCTATACCCAGGAGGCACGGTGGCAACTTATGTGGGCTGGGGCATGCTAGAGTCCCTGTAAAAAGCCTCAGGCCACCAGTCATACAGGTTTGTTCCTAACAATCTGGGGGACAGAGAGAGAGACATAACATCTACAACAGTTGTGAGGACCTTATGAGATGCTCAGCAGTAAGGTACTGCAACATCCAGGTGCTAGAGGAAGGCTACTGATTTCCACCTGGATAAGGGGACTCTGGATTTGCCTTCAGACCGGCCGGACTGTGCCTGCCCTGTGATCTGTGCTCTGGATTGTGGATGCTGAAGTCTTCAGTAAAGGTAAAGAGACTGCAACCTTGTGTCATCATTCTACACTGCGCCTTACACCATTCACCATCCAACATCCACACTGGGAAGCCCTGAGGACATACTTCACCTGTGGGAAGGTATACCATCTAGCTGCCAGAACATCACCCCAGCGGACCCCTAAGCAGCGTCGTTCACCCTGACTGAATAACGCAGGTGGCGTCACGAACATTATCCCTTTAAAGACCTTTCCCCCCCCTTTTACAATGGACCTCCCGAGGGCCACGGACCGGGTCAGCCACTGTGACATCCCCCTTGAGAACTGAAGGACCCGGTACCGAGTACCCCACAGCCCTACGGGGGCAATCCAACTACACGTTTATACAGTATATACTGTACATGTATGCCACAGTAAGCAAAGCCCCCCTTCCAGCCTGCTGTAAAACAAAGCTGCCATGAGCTGGAAAAACAAGTTTCATTTAGGACTGAGGGGATTTATCTTAGTGGACTATAGACCGTGACCTCATCCCCCTCACCTGGGGCTGGACACACCTCTTTTAGTTGGTCACATATAAGTGTGACGCCCGAGAGACCGGGGTACCCAGCACCGGACCAATGGGGTCTGTCTCTTGAGGGGGATGTCACGGGTGGCTTGACCCGGTGCTGTGGCCTCAGGCAATGCACAGTGTAAAGGGTATCGTGAGGGAACAGGCACTTACTTGATCAGCAGCAGGTTCTCCCAGCGGTGACGATCCTGATCCTGGATAGATGGCTATTGTCCAAATGAAAGACTGAGGCACTGAAACGTTTAACCAGTTTACTTTAACAAAAAAGGATTTACAACCAGTCCTGTCACCGGAGTCTGTATGGGAACTCTGAGTTACTTTGACCCTGCCGGGGTCTTCGCCTCTTATTGTGCGCAATTTCTGTGTGGCCCTGCTGCTGTATGTGAACTGGTTGCCGGCCCAATCTGTCCCCTCCGGGTCCTGGTTCGACGGGCAACCCGAGTCCTTTTATCGGCTTACCCCCTCCGGGAGTACCGCTGAACTCTGTGTCTGTTGCTGCGTCCGACCCTAGTGAAGCTGATATCACCTCACGTTTTTCCGGTTGCTGTATTATATGTAATGAATACAGCCACGGATCCGGTATCCGTCTTTGCGCCTGTTCTGGGTAGTGATTAATGCTACCCGGTTCTCACAATGTCCTTTTTCTCTATCCCTCTTCTCCGCAGGCCGGTGATTTGGGCCTGGAAACCGTCATAGGGCTGTTAGAGATTCAACTGTATGACCTCTCACTTTCAGCTCCTTAGCCCAACTGCCATTTCTTCTCTCAGACCAGAATGGATCAAGGGGAGTCTCTGGAGCTCCCCCTTCTGGCCGGAGGAGGTAGTGCAGTCTTGCTATTTTAGTATTTGTATTCAGTGTCAGTAACTATATTTGTGGCAAATACCTCTAGGGGTGCCACATAAGGGACAAGACCAGGTGGTTCTCTCTCTCTTGCCTTGCTGGATTCCTGGGACAATGATGGACTTACACACATGGCTGAGTATACTAGGCCTAAAGGTACCTTCACACATAACGATATCGTTAACGATATCGTTGCTTTTTGTGACGTAGCAACGATATCGTTAAGGAAATCGTTCTGTGTGACAGCGACCATCAATCAGGCCCCTGCTGGGAGATCGTTGGTCGCTGAGGAAAGTCCAGAACTTTATTTCGTCGCTGGACTCCCTGCAGACATCGCTGGATCGGCGTGTGTGACACCGATCCAGCGATGTCTTCACTGGTAACCAGGGTAAACATCGGGTTACTAAGCGCAGGGCCGCGCTTTGCAACCCGATGTTTACCCTGGTTACCAGCGTAAAAGTAAAAAAAACAAACACTACATACTTACCTACCGCTGTCTGTCCCCGGCGCTCTGCTTCTCTGCACTCCTCCTGCACTGGCTGTGAGCGTCGGTCAGCCGGAAAGCAGAGCGGTGACGTCACCGCTCTGCTTTCCGGCCGCTCTGCTCACAGTCAGTGCAGGAGGAGTGCAGAGAAGCTGAGCGCCGGGGACAGACAGCGGTAGGTAAGTATGTACTGTTTGTTTTTTTTACTTTTACGCTGGTAACCAGGGTAAACATCGGGTTACTAAGCGCGGCCCTGCGCTTAGTAACCCGATGTTTATCCTGGTTACCCGGGGACCTCGGGATCGTTGGTCGCTGGAGAGCTGTCTGTGTGACAGCTCTCCAGCGACCAAACAGCGACGCTGCAGTGATCGACATCGTTGTCGGTATCGCTGCAGCGTCGCTGAGTGTGAAGGTACCTTAAGGGATAGCTGAGACATAGGTGGGAGGGCTGATATTGTATGTGTGATTTGAGTAATTTAGACAGGTAATTCAGGGTGGGTTTTTACTGTGTGATATTGTTATATTATTGTATAATGTAGTGAGATTACTGTATTAGATTTGTAGTATCCGTTTAGGTGTATATATATTTATAGTCGCCAGGTTGGCTATAAATATATATGTATATTATAGACTGCAGACTTGTGTGTGTGTGTAATAAATACCGTTTATTGATACATAGTTTTGTCTCAGTTAGTATATAGTAACAGTTAGTGTATAGTATAAGGTAAAGATAACGTTGTGGTATTAAGTGGTTATTAATTATTAGTAGTCAATTTTGGAGTTAATAGTTGATATTGGACCTCAAGAGAGGTGTAGGGAGAGTTCCTCATTGGTAACCATAAGGTTAATATTTTGTGGAGGAAAACCCCATCCTTTAATAGCACCCCAAAAGTATGATGCTTCCCCCACCATGCTTCAAGGTTGGGACAATGTTCTTGGGGTTATACTCATCCTTCATCTTTCTCCAAATACGACGAGTGGAGTTGATACCAAAAAGTTCTCATCTGACCTCATGATCTTCTCCCCTGCCTCCTCAGGATCATCCAGATGGTCATTGGCAAACTTCAAACGAGCCCGGGCATGTGCTGGTGTGAGCAGGGGGGACCTTGCGTGCCCTGCGGGATTTTAGTCCATGATGCCGTAGTGTGTTACTAGCAGTAATGTTTGAGACTTTGGTCCCAGCTTTCTTGAGGTCATTGATCAGGTCCTCCCAAGTAGTTCTGGGCTGATTCCTGACCTTTCTCAGAATCATCCTTACCCCACAAGGAAAGACCTTGCATGGAGCCCAAGACCAAGGAAGATTGACAGTCATCTTGTGTTTCTTCCATTTTCTAATAATTGCGCCAACAGTTGTTGCCTTCACACCAAGCTGCTTGCCTATGTCCTTTAGCCCATCCCATCCTTGTGCAGGTCTACAGTTTTGTCCCTAATGTCATTACACAGTTCTTTGGTCTTAGCCATGATGAAGAGGTTGGTGTGTGATTGATTGTGTGGACAGGGGTCTTTTATCCAGGTAACAAGTTCAAACAGACACAATCAGCACATGTAATGAGTGTAGAGAAGGAGGGCTTCTTAAATATAACTAACAGGTCTGTGAGAGCCAGAATTCTTAAGGTACCTTCACACTGAGCAACTTTACAACGAGAACAACAACGATCCGTGACGTTGCAGCGTCCTGGATAGTGATCTCGTTGTGTTTGACACGCAGCAGCGATTAGGATCCCGCTGTGACATCGCTGGTCGTAGCTTGAAGTCCAGAACTTTATTTGGTCGTCAGGTCGGCGTGATTCGTCATGTTTGACAGCAAAAGCAACGATGCCTGCAATGTTTTTGCATGGAGCTAACAACCAGCGAGAACGATAAGTACGTCACTGGATCGCTCCTGCATCGTTCTGGTGTTGCCGTGTTTGACGTCTCTAAGCGACCTAAACAGCGACGCTGCAGCGATCGGCTCGTTGTCTATATCGCTGCAGCGTCGCTTAGTGTAATGGTACCTTTACTGATTATTAGGTGATCAAATACTTATTTCATGCAAGAATATGCAGTTTAATTATTTAAAAATCATACAATGTGATTTTCTGTTTTTCTTATTTTTAGATTCTGTCTCTAACAATCACTGAAGAAGTAAAAAAAGAGTAATAATTATAGTGCAGCGCCCCAGAGACCTGGTCGTTGCAGTAACGTCGCTCTGCCACTAAGGGGAGTGATGGTACGTCTGATGGCACTAAAGGAGTTCTTCTGACCAGGTATCACCAGCACACATTACACTTCACACTCTGACCACTAGGGGGAGAAAAAGGTTTTATTTATTAGGCCACTCCTCACACTGGTAAAACTAGGGGTTGGATAGGAAGTTAGTCAGAAGCTGACTGGCTTTGATTCAGGCAACATCCCGTGGCAGGGGGTGTTGCAGGGGGAAGATTCAGGGGGGGGTCCCTGTCAGGCGTGGGAACCTGGCAGGTACCTAGCGACAAGAACAGAACGTTACGGAACCGCGTCTGCACACCCCGCGGCAGTATCCTAAGAAAGAGACACGAAGCGAAGGATATTGTGGACAGTGAGAAACGAGATCAAGCACATAGGAGAGCCAGTAGGAGTCGTGCCCGGAGAATGGCAACATCCTACTGAGGCACGTAGCCGGTGCCCGGAACACCGAGGAAGTAACTGACTTCATGCCTTACTTCAAATACCGCAGGACAGTTAATTATAGGTTGGCTGTCTACCTTACATCATCTAAGCAGACATAGGGGGCAACGCGTGGAGAGGGGCGTCTCTAGGGTCCCGGAAGAGCTCCGAGCCTACCCGTCAAATGGGTGCGTCCTAGCCATAACATACTGGGGGACGGAGAACTAGAAAGAACTGGAACGAATTAGAATGAACGAACGAGAATAGAAGTTGTGAGGACTATCCCGAATGCTCAGCAGGGAAGCACTACAACACACAGGCGCTAGTGGTAGGCAACCATTTTCACCTGCAAAGGAAACTCTGGATGTGCCTTCGGACCGGCCGCTCTCAGACAGCCCTGTTAACTGTGCTCTGGATTGCGGATCCTGAAGTCTTCAGTAAAGAGGTAAAGAGACTGCCACCCTGTGTCCTCGTTATTGTCTGCACCTCACACCATCACCATCCACCTTACTGGGAAGCCCTGGGGACATACTTCACCTGTGGGAAGGTATACCATCTAGCTGCCATCACATCACTCCAGTGGACCCCAAGCAGCGTCGGTCACCCTGACCGAACACCACAGGTGGCGTCACAAACCCTTGACAGACTCGTATCACCTTTCATTGGGCGCCCCTTAGCAGGGTCACGGACCGGGTCCAGCCACAGTGACATCCCCAGAACTGAGCCAGCAGAGGACCGGTACCGAGTAACCCGCGGCCCTGCGTCTGGGGGCGCTCCAACTGCACTTCAATTAATAAAGCATAGTTACAGTTTTACCTCATATCCATCAATATAAATACAGTAACTTCTACAGTAATACTATAAGGTTGTGGCCGAAAGTGTTGACACCCTTGAAATTGTTCCAGAAAAAGATGTATTTCTCTCCCAAAATTATTACAATTTCACAGTTTTGTTATATAAATGTTTACTTCTTTTGTGTGTATTGGAACACAAAAAAAATCAAAATAAAAAAGGCAAATTGGACATAATTTCACACAAAACCCCTAAAATGGTGCAGATAAAATTGTTGGCACTTTCAAATTAATATGTGGCTACACACCCTTTGGAATAAATAACTGCCATTAATCATTTCCTATAACCATCTACAAGCTTCTTACATCTCTCAACTGGAATTTTGGACCACTCTTCTTTTGCATAGTGCTCCAAGTCTCTCATATTTGAAGGCGTCTTCTCCCAACCGCAATTTTAAGATCTCTTCACAGGTGTTCAATGGGATTTAGATCCGGGCTCATCACTGGCCACTTCAGAACTCTCCAGCATTTATGTCACCAGGTTACTGCAACAGAGAGGAGCCAGAAGACCGCAGCATCTGATTGCTCCTACTCCTGTGTAGAAAAGAAGCACTTTACCTTCTTTTAAAATGGTGTTAATTTATTTTGGCAGAACAGGGGTTAATCGGCCATGTTGGGAACTGTGGGAGTCTGAGCACTCAGCTGAGCTCGGTTAGCCACTTCTATTGCCTATATAATCTGGGTCCTGAATTAAACACATTGTCAGAGCTAGCTTATGCTGTATGGCTTGAAAGAGATTGACCATAAATACTTAGTGGAATACATACCAGCCTATAATAAATAATAATCCCATTGATGGATTAATTGTTAAAATAGTTATATGGCTGAAGTGGGACCATAATAGACCAACTGCGAATTCATTAAGAATATACCGCCCTTACAAAAGCAGTCATAAGCCAAAGTACATGAAAGTTCTAAAAAAACTTTATTGATATCAAACAGGTGTAAAACAGCAAATGGAAAATCCCCCGTGCCACCCTCAGCACGTACAATAGGACAGGCACAGGTGCCTGTGACAATACCTATCAAATGCCAATACTGTAAAGGGTAACCTTAGATATACACACATAATTACATCAAAGTATTACATACAGCATTGGCATACGGTGTCATATACGCAGATATGTAGTATACATACCGATAGGCAGAATGTTATAAGTACACAGGCACCAGGCTCCCATCCACGCCGACGCGCGTTTCGGCAAATGCCATCCTCAAGGGGCATGGCAGTATATGCATAGACTCAAGATATATACTGACAGGGCCGGAAGTGCTTGCAACTAGCGTCTAGATCGTACTAGTTACTGGTCATCAGCCCGCCCGGCTCTGCGACCCCGGAAACACATGGGCCCATGTGATCCAGGACCGAAAGTACTTCGATAGCCGAGATCGGAAGTAGTACCAACGGGCCTGCGCAAAGAGTACAGCGCGGTCATCTTGTTGGAGGGCAGAGACACATGCCGATAGCAACTAAAAGACCAGCGTGAACACTGCAGCATGGTCGACAGGTAAAAGGTATATCATCTGCCAGCAGCAATACAGTGAAAGCATACACATGCCATATAAATGATGCAATAAAGGTGCAGCCATCTAACCCAAGCAGCAGACTATGGAAACACAAATACATACTAAATATATCAATAACATCTAAAAGAGCAAGAAGGACCCAAAGATTGACAAAATTAAACACAATTAATTACTTATCATCCACCAAATATTGCAAAGAGGAAGGAGACCAATGATAATAACTTATAAAGTAGGCAAATGTCACTGTCTACCGATAACACATTAAACACCAATATATGCATGAAAATATATACACACAGATACATCATACATACACGCACAAAAGTACATCATATATTTATTCAATCATTGATTATAATAACATGCACATAAGTTCATATATAAATATATACACTGTGCACACACACATATACATAGGAACACATGGGCTACTTGCACAGTGAACAAGTCTGTATGATCATGTTCACACACCACCAAGAAACCTGAAGACACAAAAGAGAATAGTAAAACCAAAAACACTCAGTTTGAAAAAATGTTGCAGTAATCCGCAAGTGCTAGTAAAAGATGTAAAAAACAGGGTATTTGGTTGATACGTTTTTTGCAAAAAATGTATACTAAGCTGCTCTACCAATCTTCACGGTATACCCTTATCAGAGCAGTCCTAACTAATGTATGCAATCCCTATCTGATGTATTTAAAAACCTGATCATCTGTATATAACCTGTGTGAACAGGGTTCAGAGAGGAAAAATCCATGTGTGCATACAGGGTAGAACAGCTTTTGTGCAGATAGCCCAAGAGGAGTGGTGGAACTCCCCAGTCTTGTAGACACAAGAGAACAATTATGGAAACAGGAACACATGGGCTACTTGCACAGTGAACAAGTCTGTATGATCATGTTCACACACCACCAAGAAACCTGAAGACACAAAAGAGAATAGTAAAACCAAAAACACTCAGTTTGAAAAAATGTTGCAGTAATCCGCAAGTGCTAGTAAAAGATGTAAAAAACAGGGTATTTTTCCTCTCTGAACCCTGTTCACACAGGTTAGATACAGATGATCAGGTTTTTAAATACATCAGATAGGGATTGCATACATTAGTTAGGACTGCTCTGATAAGGGTATACCGTGAAGATTGGTAGAGCAGCTTAGTATACATTTTTTGCAAAAAACGTATCAACCAAATACCCTGTTTTTTACATCTTTTACTAGCACTTGCGGATTACTGCAACATTTTTTCAAACTGAGTGTTTTTGGTTTTATTATTCTCTTTTGTGTCTTCAGGTTTCTTGGTGGTGTGTGAACATGATCATACAGACTTGTTCACTGTGCAAGTAGCCCATGTGTTCCTGTTTCCATAATTGTTCTCTTGTGTCTACAAGACTGGGGAGTTCCACCACTCCTCTTGGGCTATCTGCACAAAAGCTGTTCTACCCTGTATGCACACATGGATTTTTCCTCTCTGAACCCTGTTCACACAGGTTATATACAGATGATCAGGTTTTTAAATACATCAGATAGGGATTGCATACATTAGTTAGGACTGCTCTGATAAGGGTATACCGTGAAGATTGGTAGAGCAGCTTAGTATACATTTTTTGCAAAAAACGTATCAACCAAATACCCTGTTTTTTACATCTTTTACTAGCACTTGCGGATTACTGCAACATTTTTTCAAACTGAGTGTTTTTGGTTTTACTATTCTCTTTTGTGTCTTCAGGTTTCTTGGTGGTGTGTGAACATGATCATACAGACTTGTTCACTGTGCAAGTAGCCCATGTGTTCCTGTTTCCATAATTGTTCTCTTGTGTCTACAAGACTGGGGAGTTCCACCACTCCTCTTGGGCTATCTGCACAAAAGCTGTTCTACCCTGTATGCACACATGGATTTTTCCTCTCTGAACCCTGTTCACACAGGTTATATACAGATGATCAGGTTTTTAAATACATCAGATAGGGATTGCATACATTAGTTAGGACTGCTCTGATAAGGGTATACCGTGAAGATTGGTAGAGCAGCTTAGTATACATTTTTTGCAAAAAACGTATCAACCAAATACCCTGTTTTTTACATCTTTTACTAGCACTTGCGGATTACTGCAACATTTTTTCAAACTGAGTGTTTTTGGTTTTACTATTCTCTTTTGTGTCTTCAGGTTTCTTGGTGGTGTGTGAACATGATCATACAGACTTGTTCACTGTGCAAGTAGCCCATGTGTTCCTGTTTCCATAATTGTTCTCTTGTGTCTACAAGACTGGGGAGTTCCACCACTCCTCTTGGGCTATCTGCACAAAAGCTGTTCTACCCTGTATGCACACATGGATTTTTCCTCTCTGAACCCTGTTCACACAGGTTATATACAGATGATCAGGTTTTTAAATACATCAGATAGGGATTGCATACATTAGTTAGGACTGCTCTGATAAGGGTATACCGTGAAGATTGGTTGAGCAGCTTAGTATACATTTTTTGCAAAAAACGTATCAACCAAATGCCCTGTTTTTTACATCTTTTACTAGCACTTGCGGATTACTGCAACATTTTTTCAAACTGAGTGTTTTTGGTTTTACTATTCTCTTTTGTGTCTTCAGGTTTCTTGGTGGTGTGTGAACATGATCATACAGACTTGTTCACTGTGCAAGTAGCCCATGTGTTCCTGTTTCCATAATTGTTCTCTTGTGTCTACAAGACTGGGGAGTTCCACCACTCCTCTTGGGCTATCTGCACAAAAGCTGTTCTACCCTGTATGCACACATGGAGTTTTCCTCTCTGAACCCTGTTCACACAGGTTATATACAGATGATCAGGTTTTTAAATACATCAGATAGGGATTGCATACATTAGTTAGGACTGCTCTGATAAGGGTATACCGTGAAGATTGGTAGAGCAGCTTAGTATACATTTTTTGCAAAAAACGTATCAACCAAATACCCTGTTTTTTACATCTTTTACTAGCACTTGCGGATTACTGCAACATTTTTTCAAACTGAGTGTTTTTGGTTTTACTATTCTCTTTTGTGTCTTCAGGTTTCTTGGTGGTGTGTGAACATGATCATACAAACTTGTTCACTGTGCAAGTAGCCCATGTGTTCCTGTTTCCATAATTGTTCTCTTGTGTCTACAAGACTGGGGAGTTCCACCACTCCTCTTGGGCTATCTGCACAAAAGCTGTTCTACCCTGTATGCACACATGGATTTTTCCTCTCTGAACCCTGTTCACACAGGTTATATACAGATGATCAGGTTTTTAAATACATCAGATAGGGATTGCATACATTAGTTAGGACTGCTCTGATAAGGGTATACCGTGAAGATTGGTAGAGCAGCTTAGTATACATTTTTTGCAAAAAACGTATCAACCAAATACCCTGTTTTTTACATCTTTTACTAGCACTTGTAGGGATTGCATACATTAGTTAGGACTGCTCTGATAAGGGTATACCGTGAAGATTGGTTGAGCAGCTTAGTATACATTTTTTGCAAAAAACGTATCAACCAAATGCCCTGTTTTTTACATCTTTTACTAGCACTTGCGGATTACTGCAACATTTTTTCAAACTGAGTGTTTTTGGTTTTACTATTCTCTTTTGTGTCTTCAGGTTTCTTGGTGGTGTGTGAACATGATCATACAGACTTGTTCACTGTGCAAGTAGCCCATGTGTTCCTGTTTCCATAATTGTTCTCTTGTGTCTACAAGACTGGGGAGTTCCACCACTCCTCTTGGGCTATCTGCACAAAAGCTGTTCTACCCTGTATGCACACATGGAGTTTTCCTCTCTGAACCCTGTTCACACAGGTTATATACAGATGATCAGGTTTTTAAATACATCAGCTAGGGATTGCATACATTAGTTAGGACTGCTCTGATAAGGGTATACCGTGAAGATTGGTAGAGCAGCTTAGTATACATTTTTTGCAAAAAACGTATCAACCAAATACCCTGTTTTTTACATCTTTTACTAGCACTTGTAGGGATTGCATACATTAGTTAGGACTGCTCTGATAAGGGTATACCGTGAAGATTGGTTGAGCAGCTTAGTATACATTTTTTGCAAAAAACGTATCAACCAAATGCCCTGTTTTTTACATCTTTTACTAGCACTTGCGGATTACTGCAACATTTTTTCAAACTGAGTGTTTTTGGTTTTACTATTCTCTTTTGTGTCTTCAGGTTTCTTGGTGGTGTGTGAACATGATCATACAGACTTGTTCACTGTGCAAGTAGCCCATGTGTTCCTGTTTCCATAATTGTTCTCTTGTGTCTACAAGACTGGGGAGTTCCACCACTCCTCTTGGGCTATCTGCACAAAAGCTGTTCTACCCTGTATGCACACATGGAGTTTTCCTCTCTGAACCCTGTTCACACAGGTTATATACAGATGATCAGGTTTTTAAATACATCAGATAGGGATTGCATACATTAGTTAGGACTGCTCTGATAAGGGTATACCGTGAAGATTGGTAGAGCAGCTTAGTATACATTTTTTGCAAAAAACGTATCAACCAAATACCCTGTTTTTTACATCTTTTACTAGCACTTGCGGATTACTGCAACATTTTTTCAAACTGAGTGTTTTTGGTTTTACTATTCTCTTTTGTGTCTTCAGGTTTCTTGGTGGTGTGTGAACATGATCATACAGACTTGTTCACTGTGCAAGTAGCCCATGTGTTCCTGTTTCCATAATTGTTCTCTTGTGTCTACAAGACTGGGGAGTTCCACCACTCCTCTTGGGCTATCTGCACAAAAGCTGTTCTACCCTGTATGCACACATGGAGTTTTCCTCTCTGAACCCTGTTCACACAGGTTATATACAGATGATCAGGTTTTTAAATACATCAGATAGGGATTGCATACATTAGTTAGGACTGCTCTGATAAGGGTATACCGTGAAGATTGGTAGAGCAGCTTAGTATACATTTTTTGCAAAAAACGTATCAACCAAATACCCTGTTTTTTACATCTTTTACTAGCACTTGCGGATTACTGCAACATTTTTTCAAACTGAGTGTTTTTGGTTTTACTATTCTCTTTTGTGTCTTCAGGTTTCTTGGTGGTGTGTGAACATGATCATACAGACTTGTTCACTGTGCAAATAGCCCATGTGTTCCTGTTTCCATAATTGTTCTCTTGTGTCTACAAGACTGGGGAGTTCCACCACTCCTCTTGGGCTATCTGCACAAAAGCTGTTCTACCCTGTATGCACACATGGATTTTTCCTCTCTGAACCCTGTTCACACAGGTTATATACAGATGATCAGGTTTTTAAATACATCAGATAGGGATTGCATACATTAGTTAGGACTGCTCTGATAAGGGTATACCGTGAAGATTGGTAGAGCAGCTTAGTATACATTTTTTGCAAAAAACGTATCAACCAAATACCCTGTTTTTTACATCTTTTACTAGCACTTGCGGATTACTGCAACATTTTTTCAAACTGAGTGTTTTTGGTTTTACTATTCTCTTTTGTGTCTTCACACACACATATACATGCACGCACATACAGGTGCACATATGTCCCCAGTGTGTCTACACTTCAATACTACAGTCCATTGTAGATATATCAATATATATAAGCATCTTATTCCTTGTTGCTGGAACATACTGCACACCAACATGTGCATCCTTAAGTTGATAGAAGTGTCAACATCTGCATCCTTGACGATGATCCAAAGATAGAGCAGTCATCTTATGGTACTCCCCCAAATGATCACCCAGTGACGTACCACAGTCATCGATACTAAAATATAATAGAATCCATTAAAATCAAATAAAATAAGAACATGCAGAAAGATAGGCACAGAGGAATACACAACAACCAGCGGACTACAGAAAAGGAGCAAACTAAAGATTTTCATTAAGACCGTCTGGCTGAACAGTCTCGAGTCACCATATTCACTGTGTCTCAAGCCTACCAAGCCTTTTGGACAACTGGCCACCCCTGATGTTGATTTTTAGAGCATTTATGCCCCTAACCTTCAATAATGAAGCATCACACCCATGAAATTCCTTAAAATGTCTTGGTAGTGTTTTGAGTATGGATGCATCCGTGTGGCGGGAGGCGGCCTGTATACCAAGTACGTGTTCCCTGATGCGGACTTTTAACTGGCGAGTAGTAAGGCAGACATATATCAGTCCGCAGGGGCATGTTGCATAATAGACAACGTATCGTGTAGTACACGTAATACGCTGTCTAATTGAGAAGGATCTAGTACCCTTTGAATTAGAGAAGGAACTGCTCCTTTCTACATTGGGGCAGGTGACACAGTGGCCAAACGGAATACAGACAGGCCCAGGCAAAAGACTATCAAGAAAAGTTGTAGGGTGTTGGCCAACATAGTGGCTGCGAACTAGATGAACCCTATACAGTAGACTCTCCCGTGAAGTGTGCTTAGCTCTCAAATATGCTTTTTTATCGGATCTCCCACTATATCCATGCGCTAGAAAACGCATCCTCAGCTCTCCAGCCCTTTTCTCAAAGTCTCCATCCGTGGAGCAGATCCATCTGAGACGGAGAAACTGACCTGATCATATGCCCTGGATGACCCGAGGAGGCGTGTGGTAGGGTACTACTGGATGTTTTTTTACGAAAGATATCAGTATTTACCATTCCCCTAGGGTCCCTGTTTACCATCATATCCAAAAAATCAATAGCCTCACCATCCCATGCAAACGTGAGATGGATATTTAGGTAGTTGCTGTTCAAGAGAGACATATAGTGCCCAAGGTCGATGGATGTGCCCTGCCAGATGAAGAAGATATCATCAATGTACCGTGTCCACAAAGGAACCCAGTCCACCGATCCCTGTTCACCCGACAGGAGGAGGTCCCTCTCCCACAGCCCCAAGACGAGATTTGCATAGGAGAGCACAAAAGCCGCCCCCATTGCAGTCCCCTGGAGCTGTAGGTAGAAGGACCCTTTAAACACAAAAAAGTTGTGAGGGTGAACTCTAAAAGCTCCAGCAGAAGTGCTCTCATACCCACAGACATTGGGGCAGTTTCAAGAAAATATCTCACGGCACATAATAATAATAATAATTTTTATTTATATAGCGCCAACATATTCCGCAGCACTTTACAACATATACCATCTTTGTGCCTAATGTTGGTGTATAGAGATTCAACATCCGCTGAAACTAATAGAGTTCCACCCACAAGACACAATCCGTCGACCCTGCGCATCAGGTCCCCAGTGTCTTTGAGGTATGAAGGAAGACTAGCCACAAGTGGTTGTAGATGAAAATCTATCCACCTGTTGACATGTTCTTGGAGGAGATGTGGTTTGGTGCTGATATGAGAAGGAGTTTGAAGGAGTTATCTGTGACTGTTGCTAGGGTTTGTAAGGCCATGTTCACACGTTCAGTATTTGATCAGTATTTTACATCAGTATTTCTAAGCCAAAATCAGGAATGGAACAGTGAGAGGAAAAGTATAATAGAAACATGTCACCACTTCTGTATTTTACCCCCTTTCATGGTTTTGGCTTACAAATACTGATGTAAAATACTGAAAAATAGTGAACATGTGAACGTGTCCTTAGTGTGAAAATTCCCTTCCCTTTTCTAATTTTAGTTTCTCCACTCCCCGGTGCTTTCTTTTGTTATATGTGAGTGAATATTTGTATGCCAGGTATTTTCAATTACCCTTGTTCGTGTTGTTCAGGTTGGTGTACTGCGGTGCACAGCAGCTCTCTTCTTCCCTGGGTGGGTGAAGGGAATAGATGGAGGGATGATTCAGGAGATAAGGCAAGGGTGGAGACCCCAGCATCTTCACCTACAGAAGTATCCCAGGGAATAGGGCAAGCTAGGGTGCTCCTAGTATTAAGGACATGGAAAGAACCCCTGGTCCCGGGTCACCCGACAGCTGAGTCATGACAATTTAATTTCCATCCATTTCTGGGTGCTTTTTTAAGTATGTTTGTGATCACGGTCCTGCTTGGTGACCCATGACTTAGGAATAGAGTTGAGCAACTTTTACTTTTTTAGGATGGAGTCGGGTTTTGCGAAACCCGATTTTGTCAAAAGTCGGGTCAGGTGAAATCGGCCGATTATTGCGAAAAGTCGGGGGCTGACCGAAACACGAAACCTAATGCAAGTTAATGGGGAATCAAAGTCGGCAGTGAGTGGAGGACAGGAAAACACCTATAGTGTCCATTTTAATGCCAAAAACATAAATTCTTATTTCTTAAGCTTGTCAATCTTAATTTACTTTATAATAATAGTTAGGCATTGAAAACAGGGGGTAATTTGGCTAAAGTTGTGGGGGGTAGGGCTGGCTCAAGATTTTCGTGGGCCCAGGAAACGCGGAATACGTCACGGCGGTGGAGCAGGGAGAGGTAAGTATTTCAACTTTGCAAGTGCTGTGATCCTGAGCAAGCAGGGGGGGGCCACTCGTTGGCACTTGGCACTGGCACAGGGCCCCTCATAGTACGGCGGTGTGTTTGATGGCGGGTGGCGCCTCCCACTGCCAGAGACACTTTTGAGGGGCCCTGTGCCAGTGACCGCCAACGAGTATGCCCCCCAACCTGATGAAGGAACCTGCACTTTCATCTGCACCTTCCTCTTTGTCCCCGTGTAAGATGGTATAGTATGCGGGAAGGGGAACCTGACTTTCAGCAGGGTCAGATTCTGGCTGTGTAGAGTGCAAGGGGAATGTAGTGGTCTGGGTCAATATACCAGCAGACTCATCTAGCAGTGGCTGAGCAATGGGCAGGATGAGGAGGAAACACAGATATAGGTCCAAATAATAAAGTAGGCTAAATGCAGTTCAAAATTGGTAACAGGACTAAACAGGCAGCATAGCTTTGTTCAGTGGAGGACAACTGTAATGAGTGGCGCAGACACAGTTAGTAGGCCCAAAATAAAAAAGTAGGCTAAATGCAGTTCAAAATTGGTAACAGGACTAAACAGGCAGCATAGCTTTGTTCAGTGGAGGACAACTGTAATGAGTGGCGCAGACACAGTTAGTAGGCCCAAAATAAAAAAGGCTAAAAGCAGTTCAAAATTGGTAACAGGACTAAACAGGCAGCATAGCTTTGTTCTGTGGAGGACAACTGTAATGAGTGGCGCAGACACAGTTAGTAGGCCCAAAATAAAAAAGTAGGCTAAATGCAGTTCAAAATTGGTAACAGGACTAAACAGGCGGCATTGCTTTGTTCAGTGGAGGACAACTGTAATGAGTGGTGCAGACACAGTTTGTAGGCCCACAATAAAAAAGTAGGCTAAATGCAGTTCAAAATTGGTAACAGGACTAAACAGGTGGCATTGCTTTGTTCAGTGGAGGACAACTGTAATGAGTGGCGCAGACACAGTTTGTAGGCCCACAATAAGAAAGTAGGCTAAATGCAGTTCAAAATTGGTAACAGGACTAAACAGGCGGCATTGCTTTGTTCAGTGGAGGACAACTGTAATGAATGGCGCAGACACAGTTAGTAGGCCCAAAATAAAAAAGTTGGCTAAATGCAGTTCAAAATTGGTAACAGGACTAAACAGGTGGCCTAGCTTTGTTCAGTGGAGGACAACTGTAATGAGTGGTGCAGACACGGTTAGTAGGCCCAAATACAAAAGTAGGGTAAAAGCAGTTCAAAATTGGTAACAGGACTAAACAGGCGGCATAGCTAGGTACTGGGGTGGGCTCCTCTGCTGAGTAGCAGACAGTGGTAGTAGGCGCAAAGTATTCACTGGTCTAAATGGAGGCCAGGGCCCCTGTATATTTTAACTATCATCTATCATTTCAACAAATTTGTATTGGCAGTGCTATTGAAGGATTTAACAGCACAGACTACACAGTGGTGGAGCAGGGAGAGGTAAGTATTGCAAGTGGTAGAGCACTGTTCGAGCTGGGGGGAACACTCTCTCGTGGGCGGCGGTACTGGCACAGGGCCCCTCATATTACGACGGTGTGTCTGATGTTGGTTGTGCACCACCACCGTCAGAGACACTTCATTGTACTATGAGGGACCCTGTGCCAGTGCCGTCGCCCATGAGTGGGCACACGCACCTGTCCAGGCAAACGGCACTCACATGGGTGCTTGTGCCAGGTGGTGACCACGGCCCTGTGGGGGGAGTCAGTCCATTTAGGGAGGTATAAAAATGGCCTATGGTGGACATTCAGCAGCTGCAAATGGCGGAATTGGAGAAGTCAGTAAGAGGAGGCTAAAAGCAAGACATTTTTCGGGCAAGCTACGTGTCAGCAGGAGAAGGTGGGGCAAAATAATTTGAAATCCATGATTGGTTCATTTTAATGAAGGTTAGATCATCAACATTCTGGGTAGCCAGACGTGTCCTTTTTTCGGTAAGTATTGAACCAGCAGCACTGAAGACTCTTTCTGATAGCACACTAGAAGCAGGGCAAGCGAGCTCCTGTAATTCAGGCTAGGTGTCTATTTTAGATGCCCAGTAATCAAAGGGGAATGACCTGTGAGGGAGAACATCGATAAGGGAGGAAAAGTAGTTTGTAACCATACTGGACAAATGCTGTCTCCTGTCACTTTGAATCGATGCAGCACTACCTGTCATGTTAGCGGTCATTGCGAAATCACTCCACAACCTGGTCATAAAACCCCTCTGTCCAACGCCACTTCAGATTTGTGCACCTCTAACACATCTGTCATGTTGCCCCCTACGGCTCGTGTGAGAACCATCACCGCCACTGTGTGCTGGGAATGCCTGAACCAAACGGTCTACAAGAGTTGCTTGTTTGGTAGCCAATATTTGCTCAAGGTTCTCATGTGGCATGATATTTTGTAATTTTCCTTTATATCGTGGATCCAGGAGGCAGACCAACCAGTAATCATCACCGGTCATCATTTTGATAATGCGGGGGTCCCTTTTTAGGATACGCAAGGCATACTCAGCCATGTGGGCCAATGTTCCAGGTGTCAATTCACTGCTTATGCTGGGTTGTGGCAAAAGAAGCAATAGTGTGCAATAGTCACACCATACACGTACCCTCTGGCTCAAGACAGAATCAGCTGTGGAGGATATCCACTAAATAAAACATAACCTTTAATGAAAAAATGCTAAAAAATGTGCACCCAACAGGACACAGACAACGAATAAAGTGCTCAGGTGAACCAGTGCTCAATATAAAAACAAAATGGTTTGATCTCACCCAAGCTGCCGGACACCGTATACTTCCAAACGACACACAAGAGATCCAGGGTTTGTAAAGCAGAGACAGGGTTAAGGTTCAAATATCTACCCTGTAGCCCCTGTGTAACTCCTGTCCTAACAAGGACAGGCCCCAAATGGACCTCACTATAGGGGACCAACACACTCCGGTCATGGAGCATCATCAGGGGAGTCACATAGAAGGAGGTGCCAACAGGCACATAAATTGTCAGAAGAAGTCCGTGCAAAGTAAGGGGTCTGCAGTGGCTAGGTCTCCCAAACTGGAAGCGACCATCTGTGTCCACAGTCTCTGGTAGACCGGAGTTGAAACGCGTAGGGAGGAAGAAATTGGACTTTAAAGGATTAAGGACTCTGCCTTTATATACATTGGGTGTGTTGGTCCCCTATAGTGAGGTCCATTTGGGGCCTGTCCTGTCCTGTTGGGTGCGCATTTTTTAGCATTTTTTCATTAAAGGTTATGTTTTATTTAGTGGATATCCTCCACAGCTGATTCTCTCTTATGCTGGGTTGTGGAGCACTTTCTTGCAAATCAACATCACTTGTGTCCCGCAAAAACCCTGTACCTGACCTTGCAACGCCATCAGTTTCTAATACCCCCTGTGAAGCATCCTCCTCCCATAAATATGCATCCCCATCATCCTCCTCCTCCTCTTCATCCACCACCTCGTCTAGGAGAGTTCCCTGAGCAGGCAATGGCTGACTGTCATCAAGGCTTCCCTCCTCCTCGGCTGCAGACACCAGCTCCTTAATGTGCATCAAACTTTGCATCAGCAGATGCATTAGTGGGATGCTCATGCTTATGATGGCATCGTCTGCACTTACCAGCCGTGTTGCAACCTAGGACTGGTATTATACGCACCTACTGCCAGGCGGCCACTACCTGTCTGGGAATTGGCACAGCTATGTCTGGAGGAGTGCACTGTATGCCTCCCTACACGGACAGGCTTAGTGCGACTACCATGGGCAAGGTTTTGATTGATGTCCCTAAGTCTGTTCATAAACGTGTTGCTTACTCAAGGGGCCGACTTCTGGAGCTGCGCAGGCTAATGTCTTCTCCTACGGTGGGTAGACCACGTGTCCCGTGTGAGGTAAGGCGACCCTACAGAGGCTGCAGAGCGGGCAAAAAACTTAAGGCAAGGCGAAGACGGTTTAAACCTGTAGTTCCGTCCATCATCATGGGGAATGTTCAATCACTGGGTAATAAGTCGGATGAACTGCTGGCATTAATACGGACCCAGAGGGAATATAAAGAATGCAGTTTGATATGTTTTACTGAAACATGGTTACGAGGCGAGATCCCGGACTCAAGTGTTTCAGTACCAGGATTTCACATGGTCCGGGCGGATAGAGACACTATGAAGAGCGGCAAAAAAAAGGGTGGTGGAGTTATACTCTACATAAACAATGGTTGGTGCAATCAGGGGCATGTGACTGTAAGGGAGCGCCATTGTTGTCCGAACATTGAATTGCTAGCTGTTGGCCTCAGACCTTACTATATTCCTAGAGAATTCTCGCTTGTTATTGCAA
Organism: Ranitomeya imitator; assembly: GCF_032444005.1. Lineage (NCBI taxonomy): Eukaryota > Metazoa > Chordata > Amphibia > Anura > Dendrobatidae > Ranitomeya > Ranitomeya imitator. The sequence continues at coordinate 720,676,010 of NC_091284.1, forward strand.
TAGTGTTGTACATACCACCAACTGCAAGCCATGAGGCTGCAGGTGAAGTGCTGTCAGGAGTCATTGCCCGGCTCCAGATGAAACACCCCAACTCGCTTACTGTAATCTCTGGGGATTTTAACCGGGCTAAAATGTCTACTGCCTTACCTAAATTCTATCAGTTTGTTAAATGTACAACACGTGACAAAATTACGTTGGACTTACTCTATGCGAATGTCAAGAATGCTTATGCATCCTCTACCCTGCCGCCCTTGGGGAAGTCTGATCACAATCTTGTACTATTGTCACCAGTCTACCAACCTGTTGTTAGAAAACAGCCGGCTACCTTTAAATCAGTTAGAATGTGGTGTCCAACAAATGAACAGGCTTTGCAGGATTGCTTTCATCTTACAGACTGGGATGTGCTGCTTGGGACAATGGACGAGTATATAAATGTTAATGAAGTGGTTGGTAGAGTGACTGACTACATTAACTTCTGCACTGATATGTTGGTGCCGACTAAAAAGATTAGGTGTTTTGCAAACAACAAGCCATGGATAACAAAGGAATTGAAGCATTTGCTCAACAGGAAAAAAAAGGCATTTAAACTGGGTGACAAAGAGGAAATTAAAATGATACAGCATGAATTGAAGCATAAAATAAATAAATGAGGCCCAGGAAGCCTTCAGAATTAAACTTGAAAAGAAACTGTCCCACAATAATACCAGAGAGGTTTGGGCAGGAATGAAATTACTGACTGGGCTTAAGCTGAGGCCTGAAAATGATCCAGGAACAATGGTCAAGGCTAATGAGATGAATGAGTATTTCAATAGATTTAGCAGTACATGTGTAATGCCAACTGATAGTGGATGGGAACTGGGTGCAAATTCTGCAACATCGATATTGGAGGATGAGCAGACCTATTTTAGAGTATCCGAAAATGATGTGAAGAGGCAGTTTAAGTCACTTAACATTGGTAAAGCTGCAGGACCTGATGGACTCAGCTCACGTGTCCTTAAAGTTTGTGCAGACCAGCTGTGTACTGTCTTTACGCGCCTATTTAATGGAAGTCTACAAACACAGAGGGTACCAGTGTTATGGAAAACTTCCTGTCTGGTGCCGGTACCCAAGACGACTTCTCCTGCAACCCTAAATGACTATCGTCCTGTAGCCTTAACATCTCACGCTATGAAGGCCTTGGAAAGATTAGTGCTTGCTCACTTAAGACCGAGGGTCAATGCTTTTATTGATCCCCTTCAGTTTGCTTACCGACATAGATTGGGGGTGGATGATGCTATCCTTTCTCTGTTATATAGGGTACATTCATTTCTGGAGACTGACGGTACCATGGTGCGAGCGATGTTCTTCGATTTCTCGAGTGCATTTAACTCCCTGCAGCCACTTTTACTACACAAAAAGATGACTGATATGAAGGTTGAGGAGGGGACGAGAAATTGGATAACGGACTACCTATCAGATCGGCTACAGTTTGTACAGATGGGAGCAGTGGTGTCAACCAGATTACTGAGCAGTGTAGGTGCCCCCCAGGGAACGGTGCTTGCACCCTTTCTATTCACACTGTATACTTCAAACTTTCAGTATAAATCTGAACTTTGCCACCTTCAAAAATTTTCGGATGACTCTGTGGTTGTGGGATGCATTAGGGGAGATCAGGGGGATGAGGAATATAGAAGGGTGGTGTCGAATTTCGTCGATTGGTGCAATGGTAACTATCTGCAGCTAAATGTTAAGAAAACTAAGGAGTTGGTGGCCAACTATAGCAGGATTAAGTTGGAATGCTTACCGATCACTATTGCTGGTCAGGAGGTAGAGCAGGTGGAGAGTTACAAATATTTGGGGGTCCATTTGGATAGCAAACTGGACTGGAGATGCCACTCAGAGTTTGTCTACAAGAAGGGGATGAGCAGACTGTATTTCCTAAGGAAACTGAGGTCTTTTAATGTGTGTAGCAAAATGTTAGAAATGTTCTACCAATCTGTGGTGGCAAGTGCCATCTTTTTTGCAATCACGTGCTGGGGTAGTAGTGTGCGGGCCTCTGATGCTAATAAGCTGAATAAGATTATCAAGAAGGCAAGTTCTGCTGTCGGCTACAATCTGGACTCTTTTGGGGAGGTAGTGGAGAAAAGAACTCTGAAAAAGTGTATGACAATTATGAACAATAATGCACATCCACTGTATGAGCTATTCATGAGACAGAAGAGCACCTTCAGTAGCCGGCTAATACTTCTGAGGTGTAAGAAGGAAAAATATAGGAAATCGTTTGTGCCAACTGCCATGGGAATGTACAACAATAACATTAGGGTTAAACCACCAAGGTGAATGTCTACTTATTTCTCTACATTTCAGTTCACTCGTTGTGTATGTCCTATTCTAATGTATAATGTTCTACTGTCAACAAACTGTCATGTCAACTATGTAATTCCTTTATGATTTTTATGTTTTAAGTCGTGCTGCTGTGATACCATAATTTCCCACGGGATCAATAAAGTGTATCGTATCGTATCGTATTCCTCAAAACACTGAAGGACTTGACAGAGGTCTTGGAGCTTCGACCACTGCACACCTGACAACTCCATGTCTGCCATCCAACTGCCTGCCCGTGTATGTGTATCCTCCCACAAATTAATTACAGCACGACTTTGTTCACACAGCCTCTGAACCATGTGCAGTGTGGAGTTCCATCTTGTTGCAACGTCGATTATTAGGCGGTGCTTGGGAAGATTCAGCAATCGCTGATGGTTCAGCATACGGCTGGAGTGTACGGGCGACCAGCGGATGTGCGTGCAAAGTCTTCGCACCTTCAGGAGCAGGGCTGGTAACTCCGGATAATTTTTGAGGAAGCACTGCACCACCAGGTTCAAGGTGTGAGCCAGGCAAGGTATGTGTTTAAGTTCATAAAGGGCTATGGCAGCCATAAAGTTCCTTCCGTTATCACTGACTACCTTGCCTGCCTCAAGATGTACACTGCCCAGCCATGACTGAGTTTGTTGCTGCAAGTACTCGGCCAGTACTTCCGCGGTGTGTCTGTTGTTGCCCAAACACTTCATTTCTAACACAGCCTGCTGACGCTTACCACTAGCTGTTCGATAATGGGACACCTCGTGTGCAACACTGGCAGCTGCGGATGGAGTGGTCGTGCGACTGCACTCTGTGGACGAGCTTTCGCTTCTGGAGGAGGAGGAGGGGTAGCGAACGCCTACAGCCAACTGTTTCCTAGACCGTGGGCTAGGCAGAACTGTCCCACTATGGCTGTCCCCTGTGGACCCTGCATCCACCACATTAACCCAGTGTGCCATGATAAACACGTAATGTCCCTGGCCATGCCTACTGGTCCATGCATCTGTTGTGAGGTGCACCTTTCTACTGACTGATTGCCTCAGTGCATGGACAATACGGTCTTTGACATGCTGGTGGAGGGCAGGGATGGCTTTTCTCGCTAAGAAGTGTCGACTGGGTAGGTCATAGCGTGGTACTGCGTAGGCCATCAGGGCATCATCTCTAACGAGATTAGTCTAGCAATGTGGGCATTCAAACCCTGTGTACGCGGATGAGAGGATGAGTACTTTCTTTTCCTAACGAGAGTCTCTTGTAGGGTGAGCTGGACTGGAGAGGTGCATATGGTGGAACTAGCGGTGGTGGACATGGCGGATTGAGAGAGGGTTGGTGATGGTATTCTCGATGTTGGCCTACATACAGTGTTTCCTACCAATAACCTTATGATTCCCTGACTGCTTTGGCCTTGCGACGATACCTCCACATTTGCTGTGGTGGTGTCCTAACCGGTGGGCTTACAGTGAAGGAAGCAATGTAGCGTTGCTGACTACCTTCATTCTTAGCAGGTGCACCATCGGTATTGGACGTTTTGAAGTTAGTCCAGGCTTGCAAGTGCATGCTGGTTAAATGTCTAAGCATGCACGTTGTATTTAAATTTTGAAGATTCTTCCCTCTGCTAAAAGTCTTTGAGCATTTCTTACAGATAACTTTTGACTGATCATTCGGATCTTGGTTAAAAAAAATGCCACACTGCACTCTTCCTACTATGGAATACCTTTTCAGGCATTGCACGCTGTGCTACTTTCTGAGCTACTGGCAGCGGCACCCTCATCCCCCAATGGCTGCCAATCTGGGTCAACATTTGGGTCATCTATCACCTCCTCTTCAATGTCATGTGCACCTTCCTCTGTGTCACCGTGTAAGGTGCTATAGCGTTTGGGACTGGGCACCATAGTCTCATCAGGGTCAGATTCTGGCTCAGTACACTGCGAGGGCAATGTAGTGATCTGAGTCAATGGAACAGCATTATAATCTAGCTGTGGCTGTGCATCAGTGCACTCCATGTCCGATTCATCTTGTAATGGGCCAGGCAGGGTATGTGTATAGAGCTCCATGGAGTGACCTGTAGTGTCGCCTGATGCATCTTTCACTTTTGGTTTGGGTGAAGGACACAAGGAAACGTCTTGTTCCTGACCGAGAGCATCCACTGACGACTCGCTGCTTTTATATTTGGAACTTTCTGAAGAGGAGGCGAAAGAGCTAGAGGCTGAGTCAGCAAGGAAAGCCAAAACTTTTTCCTGCTGCTCCGGCTTTAAAAGCCGTTTTCCTACTCCCAGATAAGGGAGCCTTCGAGGCCTTGTGTAGCCAGACGATGACGCTGGCTCAACACCTCCAGCCTTAGGTGCTATTGTGCTTTTGCCACTACCACCAGATGCTCCAGCACCACCATCAGTACCATTTCGCAACCACCGCCCACCGCCTCTTCCTCCTGACTTCCTCATTTTTGGGAAAATCTAACCAAAATAACAACCGTTATATGGTACTGTAAAACAAGGTAGAAGGTGTATACAAACGTGTTGAGATTTTAAATCTCCCTTTTTTGGGGGGAGACTGAACAATAAAACAGGCCCTGTGCAAAAAAACAACACAATGTAAGTGGCAGAAAGTGGCTGGTTGATATACCACAAACTAACAGGACTGAAATATATCCACTTTGTGATAATTTGAATCTCACTTTTTTTTGGGGGGGGGAGACTAAACCAAACCTCAGGCCCTGTGCATAAAACAACACAATGTAAGTGGCAGAAAGTGGCTGGAAGATATATGAAAAAATACAAGGACAGTAGTACAATTTCAATCTCCCTACAATGATCTCAGGACAAGTATGGCAGCAATAAAAAGGACTGCTGCACACAAAAGTGTGGACAAATAAGCAAGATAACTGTGCAGAAAGGAGCAACAGGATTTTTGTTTTTAAAAAAGCAGTTGGTTTGCACAGCGGCATGCAAACAGCAATGCAGCTATCAGAGAGCCTTATAAGGCAGCCTAATAAGCTACAGAGCTGATGCACAAAAATATAGCCTCCACTGTCCCTGCAAACAAATGGTGGTGTTGGAGAGTGGAAATCGCTACAGCACAAGCAGTTTCGGGGCTTAATCTTCCCTCCCTAACTATATCCCTCCTTCTGATGAAGCTGCGGCAACCTCTCCCTATGCTACGATCGGCAGAAGTAAGATGGCGGTCGGCGTGCACGCCCCTTTATAGCCCCTGTGACGCCGCAGAAAGCAAGCCAATCACTGTCATGCCCTTCTCTAAGGCTGGTTTCACATTTGCGTTTAAATCTGCAGCGTTTTAAACGCATCCGCAAGTGGTGAAAAAAACGCATGTAAACGCGTACAAACACTGCGTTTTTTAGACGCATGCGTTTTCGCATGCGGTTAAAAAATGCCGCGTTTGTACGCGTTTACATGCGTTTTTTCCTGCGTTTGCGCTTTTGGTATGCATTATGAGAAATTTCACAAGCTGGTTTTTGTTCATTCTGCTTCACAAAAATCGGAATAAAAGGCAATCAAAAATGTCACGTGCCCGAAAATGTTACCAATAAAAATGTCCCGCAAAAAACAAGACCTCACATGACTCTGTGGACCAAAATATGGAAAAATTGTAGCTCTCAAAATGTGGTAACGCAAAAAATATTTTTGGGAATAAAAGCGTCTTTCAGTGTGTGACAGCTGCCAATCATAAAAATCCACTAGAAAACCCCTTATGAATAGAAATCAAACCTCCTTCATCAACTCCTTAGTTATGGAAAAATTAAAAACTTAAAAAAATGTATTTATTTCCATTTTCCCATTAGGGTTAGGGTTAGGGTTGAGCGACTTTTAGTTTTTTAGGGTCGAGTCGGGTTTCGCGAAACCCGACTATCTCAAATAGGGTTGAGCGAAACGGGTCGGCCAGATTCAGAAGTCGCCGACTTTTGGCAAAGTCGGGTTTCATGAAACCCGACCCGACCCCTGTGTGGGGTCGGCCATGAGGTCGGCGATCTTCTGATCTGGAATCGGAATTCCGATACTGAGTCCCGATATGTTTAAGATATCGGGAATCGGTATCGGAATTCATATTTAAGTGTAAAATAAAGAATAAAAATAAAAAAATATTGATATACTCACCCTCGGACGCGCCCTGGTTCTCACCAGCAGCCTTCCTTCCTAAGAATCAGCGCCTGAAGGGCCTTCGATGACGTCGCGGCTTGTGATTGGTCGCGTGAGCGGTTACATGGGCGGTCACGCGACCAATCACAAGCCGCGACGTCATCTAAGGTCCTTCAGGCGCTAATTCTTAGGAAGGAAGCGTCCGAGGGCGCGTCCCAGGGTGAGTATATTCCTAATAGGTATATACTCACCCTCGGACGCGCCCTGGTTCTAACCCACAGCCTTCCTTCCTAAGAATCAGCGCCTGAAGGACCTTAGATGACGTCGCGGCTTGTGATTGGTCGCATGACGCCCATGTGACCGCTCACGCGACCAATCACAAGCCGCGACGTCATCGAAGGTCCTTCAGGCGCTCATTCTTAGGAAGGAAGGCTGCCGGTGAGAACCAGGGCGCGTCCGAGGGTAAGTATATCAATATTTTTTATTTTGATTCTTTATTTTACACTTAAATATGGATCCCAGGGCCTGAAGGAGAGTTTCCTCTCCTTCAGACCCTGGGAACCATTAGAAACCCAATGCACTGAATTGGGTTTCGTGTTTCGGCTGACCCCGACCCCGACTTTTCTATAGGATCGGCCGATTTCACTTGACCCGACTTTTGAAAAAGTCGGGTTTCGTGAAACCCGACCCGATCCTATAAAAAGAAAAGTCGCTCAACCATAATCTCAAAAGTCGTGTCGAGTGGAATCGGACGATTATCGCGAAAAGTCGGGAACCGACCGAAACACAAAACCCAATGCAAGTCAATGGGGGAGCATAGTCGGCAGTGAGTGGAGGCCAGGAAAACACCTACAGTGCCCATTTTAATGGCAAAAACATCCATTCTTGTTACTGAAGCTTGTCAATCTTAAGTTACCTTATAATAATAGTAAGGCATTGGAAATTGGGGGTCATTTGGCTAAAGTTGTGGGGGGTAGGGCTGGTTCAAGTATTTAGTGGGCCCAGGAAATCTGGACCATGTCACGGCAGTGGAGCAGGGAGAGGTAAGTATTTCAACTTTGCAAGTGCTGTGATCCTGAGCAAGCAGGGGGGGCCCACTCGTTGGCATTGGCACTGGCACAGGGCCCCTCAAAGTACGGCGGTGTGTTTGCACGGCGGGGGCGCCTCCCACCGGCAGCGACACTTTTGCGTACTATGAGGGGCCCTGTGCCAGTGACGTTGCCAACGAGTATCTCCCCCCCCCCATCTGATGAAGGAACCTGCACTTTCATCTGCACCTTCCTCTTTGTCCCCGTGTAAGGTGGTATGGTATGTGGGATGGGGAACCTGACTTTCAGCAGGGTCACATTCTGGCTGTGTAGCGTGCACGGGGAATGTAGCGTTCTGGGTCAATGTACCAGCAGACTCATCTATCACTGGCTGGGCAATGGGCAGGATTAGGAGGAAACACAGATATAGGCCCAAATAATAAAGTGGGCTAAATGCAGTTCAAAATTGGTAAAGGACTAACCAGGGGGCATTGCTTTGTTCAGTGGAGTACAACTGTAATGAGAGGCTGACACAGTAAGTAGGCCAAAATCAGTAAGTAGGCTACATGCAGTTTAAAATTGGTAACAGAAGTAAACAGGCGGCACTGGTTTGTTCAGTGTAGGAGAACATCAAGGAGCGGCAGACACCGTTAGTAGGGCCAACAAAACAAGTAGGCCAAATGCAGTGTTATATAAAAAACAATTTAACGAGAGCCTGAAGATAGAAGCTAGGGAAAGGCAACCTGGAGAACACCTTGGAGCGGAAGACACCGTTTGTAGAACCCAGACCCAACTTGTAGGCCTAATGCAGTGTTGTTTCAACAACTACTTAACGAGAGCTTCAAAGATAGAAGCTAGGGAGAGGCAACCTGGAGAACACCTTGGAGCGGCAGACACCGTCCCTACAACCCAGACCCAACTTGTAGGCCAAATGCTGTGTTGTTTCAACAACTACTTAACAAGAGCTTGAAGATAGAAGCTAGGGAGAGGCAACCCGGAGAACACCTTGGAGCGGCAGACACCGTCCCTACAACCCATACCCAACTTGTAGGCCAAATGCAGTGTTGTTTCAACAACTACTTAACAAGAGCTTGAAGATAGAAGCTAGGGAGAGGCACCCTGGAGAACACCTTGGAGCGGCAGACACCGTCTCTGGAACCCAGACCCAACTTGTAGGCCTAATGCAGTGTTGTTTCAACAACTACTGAACGAGAGCCTGAAAATGGAATTTCAGGACAGGAAACTTGGAGAACAGCATGGAGCGGCATACACCGATAGTAGGCCCCAACCAAACTAGTAGCCCCACTGCAGTTGTTCGATTAAAAAACTATTTAACAAGAGCCTGAAGATTGAAGCTCAGGAAAGGCAACCAGGAGAACACCTTGGAGCGGCAGACACTTTTAGTAGGCACCAACCAAACTGGTAGCCCCACTGCAGTTGTTTGATTAAAAAACTATTTAACAAGAGCCTGAAGATTGAAGCTCAGGAAAGGCAACCAGGAGAACACCTTGGAGCGGCAGACACTGTTAGTAGGCCCCAACCAAACTAGTAGCCCCACTGCAGTTGTTTGATTAAAAAAACCTATTTAACAAGAACCTGAAGATTGAAGCTCAGGAAAGGCAACCAGGAGAACACCTTGGAGCGGCAGACACTGTTAGTAGACCCCAACCAAACTAGTAGCCCCACTGCAATTGTTCGATTAAAAAACTATTTAACAAGAGCCTGAAGATTGAAGCTCAGGAAAGGCAACCAGGAGAACACCTTGGAGCGGCAGACACTGTTAGTAGGCACCAACCAAACTAGTGACCCCACTGCAGTTGTTTGATTAAAAAAACCTATTTAACAAGAACCTGAAGATTGAAGCTCAGGAAAGGCAACCAGGAGAACACCTTGGAGCGGCAGACACTGTTAGTAGACCCCAACCAAACTAGTAGCCCCACTGCAGTTGTTCGATTAAAAAACTATTTAACAAGAGCCTGAAGATTGAAGCTCAGGAAAGGCAACCAGGAGAACACCTTGGAGCGGCAGACACTGTTAGTAGGCCCCAACCAAACTAGTAGCCCCACTGCAGTTGTTTGATTAAAAAAACTATTTAACAAGAGCCTGAAGATTGAAGCTCAGGAAAGGCAACCAGGAGAACACCTTGGAGCGGCAGACACTTAGTAGGCCCCAACCAAACTAGTAGCCCCACTGCAGTTGATCAATTAAAAAACTATTTAACAAGAGCCTGAAGATTGAAGCTCAGGAAAGGCAACCAGGAGAACACCTTGGAGCGGCAGACACTGTTAGTAGGCCCCAACCAAACTATTAGCCCCACTGCAGTTGTTTGATTAAAAAACTATTTAACAAGAGCCTGAAGATTGAAGCTCAGGAAAGGCAACCAGGAGAACACCTTGGAGCGGCAGACACTGTTAGTAGGCCCCAACCAAACTATTAGCCCCACTGCAGTTGTTTGATTAAAAAACTATTTAATAAGAGCCTGAAGATTGAAGCTCAGGAAAAGCAACCAGGAGAACACCTTGGAGCGGCAGACACTGTTAGTAGGCCCCAACCAAGCTAGTAGCCCCACTGCAGTTGTTTGATTAAAAAACTATTTAACAAGAGCCTGAAGATTGAAGCTCAGGAAAGACAACCAGGAGAACACCTTGGAGCGGCAGACACTGTTAGTAGGCCCCAACCAAACTATCAGCCCCACTGCAGTTGTTTGATTAAAAAACTATTTAACAAGAGCCTGAAGATTGAAGCTCAGGAAAGGCAACCAGGAGAACACCTTGGAGCGGCAGACACTGTTAGTAGGCCCCAACCAAACTAGTAGCCCCACTGCAGTTGTTTGATTAAAAAAACCTATTTAACAAGAACCTGAAGATTGAAGCTCAGGAAAGGCAACCAGGAGAACACCTTGGAGCGTCAGACACTGTTAGTAGACCCCAACCAAACTAGTAGCCCCACTGCAATTGTTCGATTAAAAAACTATTTAACAAGAGCCTGAAGATTGAAGCTCAGGAAAGGCAACCAGGAGAACACCTTGGAGCGGCAGACACTGTTAGTAGGCCCCAACCAAACTAGTGACCCCACTGCAGTTGTTTGATTAAAAAAACCTATTTAACAAGAACCTGAAGATTGAAGCTCAGGAAAGGCAACCAGGAGAACACCTTGGAGCGGCAGACACTGTTAGTAGACCCCAACCAAACTAGTAGCCCCACTGCAGTTGTTCGATTAAAAAACTATTTAACAAGAGCCTGAAGATTGAAGCTCAGGAAAGGCAACCAGGAGAACACCTTGGAGCGGCAGACACTGTTAGTAGGCCCCAACCAAACTAGTAGCCCCACTGCAGTTGTTTGATTAAAAAAACTATTTAACAAGAGCCTGAAGATTGAAGCTCAGGAAAGGCAACCAGGAGAACACCTTGGAGCGGCAGACACTTAGTAGGCCCCAACCAAACTAGTAGCCCCACTGCAGTTGATCAATTAAAAAACTATTTAACAAGAGCCTGAAGATTGAAGCTCAGGAAAGGCAACCAGGAGAACACCTTGGAGCGGCAGACACTGTTAGTAGGCCCCAACCAAACTATTAGCCCCACTGCAGTTGTTTGATTAAAAAACTATTTAACAAGAGCCTGAAGATTGAAGCTCAGGAAAGGCAACCAGGAGAACACCTTGGAGCGGCAGACACTGTTAGTAGGCCCCAACCAAACTATTAGCCCCACTGCAGTTGTTTGATTAAAAAACTATTTAACAAGAGCCTGAAGATTGAAGCTCAGGAAAAGCAACCAGGAGAACACCTTGGAGCGGCAGACACTGTTAGTAGGCCCCAACCAAGCTAGTAGCCCCACTGCAGTTGTTTGATTAAAAAACTATTTAACAAGAGCCTGAAGATTGAAGCTCAGGAAAGACAACCAGGAGAACACCTTGGAGCGGCAGACACTGTTAGTAGGCCCCAACCAAACTATCAGCCCCACTGCAGTTGTTTGATTAAAAAACTATTTAACAAGAGCCTGAAGATTGAAGCTCAGGAAAGGCAACCAGGAGAACACCTTGGAGCGGCAGACACTGTTAGTAGGCCCCAACCAAACTAGTAGCCCCACTGCAGTTGTTTGATTAAAAAAACTATTTAACAAGAGCCTGAAGATTGAAGCTCAGGAAAGGCAACCAGGAGAACACCTTGGAGCGGCAGACACTGTTAGTAGGCCCCAACCAAACTAGTAGCCCCACTGCAGTTGATCGATTAAAAAACTATTTAACAAGAGCCTGAAGATTGAAGCTCAGGAAAGACAGCCAGGAGAACACCTTGGAGCGGCAGACACTGTTAGTAGGCCCCAACCAAACTATCAGCCCCACTGCAGTTGTTTGATTAAAAAAACTATTTAACAAGAGCCTGAAGATTGAAGGTCAGGAAAAGCAACCAGGAGAACACCTTGGAGCTGCAGACACTGTTAGTAGGCCCCAACCAAACTAGTAGCCCCACTGCAGTTGTTTGATTAAAAAACTATTTAACAAGAGCCTGAAGATTGAAGCTCAGGAAAGGCAACCAGGAGAACACCTTGGAGCGGCAGACACTGTTAGTAGGCCCCAACCAAACTAGTAGCCCCACTGCAATTGTTTGAATAAAAAACTATTTAACAAGAGCCTGAAGATTGAAGCTCAGGAAAGGCAACCAGGAGAACACCTTGGAGCGGCAGACACTGTTAGTAGGCCCCAACCAAACTAGTAGCCCCACTGCAGTTGTTTGATTAAAAAACTATTTAACAAGAGCCTGAAGATTGAAGCTCAGGAAAGGCAACCAGGAGAACACCTTGGAGCGGCAGACACCGTCTCTACAACCCAGACCCAACTTGTAGGCCTAATGCAGTGTTGTTTCAACAACTACTTAACGAGAGCCTGAAAATGGAATTTCAGGGCAGGAAACCTGGAGAACAGCACGGAGCGGCATACACCATTAGTAGGCCCCAACCAAACTAGTAGCCCCACTGCAGTTGTTCGATTAAAAAGCTATTTAACAAGAGCCTGAAGATTGAAGCTCAGGAAAGGCAACCAGGAGAACACCTTGGAGCAGCAGACACTGTTAGTAGGCCCCAACCAAACTAGTAGCCCCACTGCAGTTGTTTGATTAAAAAACTATTTAACAAGAGCCTGAAGATTGAAGCTCAGGAAAGGCAACCAGGAGAACACCTTGGAGTGGCAGACACCGTCTCTACAACCCAGACCCAACTTGTAGGCCTAATGCAGTGTTGTTTCAACAACTATTTAACAAGAGCTTCAAGATAGCAGCGAGGGAGAGGCAACAGAGAGAACACCTTGGAGCGGAAGACTCAGTTTGTAGACCACAACGAAACTTGTGGCCCCAATGCAGTTTTATAATTCTGACAAGCTGAAAATCAGCCTTTTTTTTTTTTTTTTTAGAGGAGGACAGCTGTATTAAGTGGCGCAGACAGACACTGCTAGTAGGCCTTACACCACAAAGTAGGCTCACTGCAGGATGAAAAAAAGTTACATGGGTACACGGTCGGCATTGGTGTGCTCAGCGGAGGACAAATGGAAGGAGGGACCACAGACAGACTTAGTAAGCCTAAAATTTTAAAAAATAGGCTCAAAGCAGTTTGAATTATCTTGCAGGGGTACACAGGCAGCATTGATGTGGTCAGTGGAAGACAATTGGAAGGAGGGACCGCAGACAGACTTAGTAGGCCTAAAATAAAAAAAATTAGGCTCAATGCAGTTTGAATTATCTTGCAGGGGTACACAGGCAGCATTGGTGTGGTCAGCGGAGGACGATTGGAAGGAGTATCTGACACAGTTAGTACTCCCAAAAAATAAATAGATGTTAATGTCTCACAAAAAAACAAAACCAAAAAACAAAAGGGTGGCTTAGGTACAGGGGTGGGCTCTTCTGCTGAGTTTCAGACATAGTAATTTGGCGCTAAGTATTTACTGGTGTCAATATAGGACACTGACCCTGACTATTTTAACTAGCATCATACATGTCAACAAATTGGTATTGTCAGTGCCAGGCATTGAAGGATGTCAGCGCATAGACTAAACATTGGTGGAGCTGTGAGAGATAATTTTGCAAGTGGTAGAACAGTGTTTGTGCTGGGGGGGAAACTCTCTTGTGGCCGGCGGTACAGGCCCAGGGCCCCTCATGTTACAACGGTGTGTCTGACGTTGGTTGCACGCCACCACCGCCAGAGACACTTTATTGTACTATGAGGGACCCAGTGGCAGTGCCGTCGACCAAAAACGGGCACACCCACCTCTTCAGACAAACGGCACTCTCACAGGTGCTTGCGCCAAGTGGCGAGACCACGGCCCCGAGGGGGGAGTTAGCCCTTTTAGGGAGGTGTATATATGTCGTATGCTGGACAAACAGCTGCTGCAAATTAAGAGATTGGAGCAGTTAGTAAGACCAGTCCACAAGCGAGACCTTTTTATAGGAAAGCTAGGTGTCAGCCGGGAAAGGTGGGGCAAAATAATTCGAAATCTATGAGTGGTTCATTTTAATGAAGGTTAGATCATCAACATTTTGGGTAGCCAGACGAGTCCTTTTTTCGGTCAATATTGAACCAGCAGCACTGAATACTCTTTCTGATAGCACACTAGCTGCTGGGCAAGTACCTGTCCTGTCTGCGGTCATTGCGAAAACACTCCACAACCTGGTCAGAAAACCCCTCTGTCCAACGCCACTTCTGATTTGTGCAACTCTAACACCTCTGCCCTGTTGCCCCCTGCAGCTCGTGTGAGAACCATCACCGGCGCTGTGTGCTGGGAATGCCTGAATCAAACGGTCTACAAGGGTTGCTTCTTTGGTTGCTAATATTTGTTCGAGGTTCTCATGTGGCATATTTTGCAATTTGCCTTTATAGCGAGGATCAAGGAGGCAGGCCAACCAGTAATCGTCATCGGTAGGGTTGAGCGACTTTTCTTTTTATAGGATCGGGTCGGGTTTCACGAAACCTGACTTTTTCAAAAGTCGGGTCGAGTGAAATCGGCCGATCCTATAGAAAAGTCGGGGTCGGTCGAAACACGAAACCCAATGCAGTGCATTGGGTTTCTAATGGTTCCCAGGGTCTGAAGGAGAGGAAACTCTCATTCAGGCCCTGGGATCCATATTTAAGTGTAAAATAAAGAATCAAAATAAAAAATATTGATATACTTACCCTCGGACGCGCCCTGGTTCTCACCGGCAGCCTTCCTTCCTAAGAATGAGCGCCTGAAGGACCTTCGATGACGTCGCGGCTTGTGATTGGTCGCGTGAGCGGTCACATGGGCGTCACGCGACCAATCATAAGCCGCGACGTCATCTAAGGTCCTTCAGGCGCTGATTCTTAGGAAGGAAGGCTGTGGGTTAGAACCAGGGCGCGTCCGAGGGTGAGTATATACCTATTAGGAATATACTCACCCTGGGACGCGCCCTCGGACGCTTCCTTCCTAAGAATTAGCGCCTGAAGGACCTTAGATGACGTCGCGGCTTGTGATTGGTCGCGTGACCGCCCATGTGACCGCTCACGCGACCAATCACAAGCCGCGACATCATCGAAGGCCCTTCAGGCGCTCATTTTTAGGAAGGAAGGCTGCCGGTGAGAACCAGGGCGCGTCCGAGGGTGAGTATATCAATATTTTTTTTTTTTATTCTTTATTTTACACTTAAATATGAATTCCGATACCGATTCCCAATATCTTAAACATACACACAGGGGTCGGGTCGGGTTTAATGAAACCCGACTTTGCCAAAAGTCTGCGACTTCTGAATCTGTCCGACCCGTTTCGCTCAACCTTAGTCATCGGTCATCATTTTAATAATGCGTGGGTCCCTTTTGATGATACGTAAGGCATAATCCGCCATGTGGGCCAAAGTTCCAGTTGTCAAATCTGCGGTTGTGCTGGGTTGAGGGGAAGTTTCAGGCAAATCTACGTCACTTGTCTCCCTCAAAAAACCTGAACCCGGCCTTGCAATGCCACCAGTTTCTATTGGTCCCGGAGAAGCTTCCTCATTCAAAAAATACTCATCCCCATCATCCTCCTCGTCCTCCTCCTCTTCGCCCGCTACCTCGTCCTGTAGATTGCCCTGACCAGACAATGGCTTACTGTCATGCCTGCTCCTTTATGTCATCAAAGTTTGCATCAGCAGACGCATTAGTGGGATGCTCATGCTTATTATGGCGTTGTCTGCACTAACCAGCCGTGTGCATTCCTCAAAACACTGAAGGACTTGACACAGGTCTTGTACCTTCGACCACTGCACACCTGACAACTCCATGTCTGCCATCCAACTGCCTGCCTGTTGTGAATTCTGTGGTCAAGCTCCCTCCTGTGGTCATGAGTGGTACTTCGGCTGGTTCTGTGTTATGTTTGCTAATGACAGGTGTTATGAAGGCAATCCAGAAACACAGTGTGCTTAGCGATCAGAGCGCACACAGTGATCTGACAAATACCCAAAAATACAAGAACGAGCTCTGAGACGTGGAAACTCTGTAGACTGCACACCTGATCCTATCCTAAACACAACTAAAAGCGGCTGTGGATTGCGCCTAACAACTACCTAGGCAACTCGGCACAGCCTAAGAAACTAGCTAGCCTGAAGATAGAAAAATAGGCCTGACTTGCCCCAGAGAAATTCCCCAAAGGAAAAGGCAGCCCCCCACATATAATGACTGTGAGTAAGATGAAAAGACAAAACGTAGGGATGAAATAGATTCAGCAAAGTGGGGCCCGATATTCTAGGACAGAGCGAGGACAGTAAAGCGAACTTTGCAGTCTACAAAAAACCCTAAAGCAAAACCACGCAAAGGGGGCAAAAAAAAAACCCACCGTGCCGAACTAACGGCACGGCGGTACACCCTTTGCGTCTCAGAGCTTCCAGCAAGCTGGACAGAAAAAAAGCAACAAAAAAAAAGCAAAAAGCACTTAGCTATACAGAGCAGCAGGTCACAGGAACAATCAGGAGAAGCTCAGATCCAACACTGAAACATTGACAAGGAGCAAGGATAGCAGCATCAGGCGGAGTTAAGTAATGAAGCAGTTAACAAGCTCACCAGAACACCTGAGGGAGGAAGCTCAGAAGCTGCAGTACCACTTGTGACCACAGGAGAGAATTCAGCCACAGAATTCACAACAGTACCCCCCCCTTGAGGAGGGGTCACCGAACCCTCACCAGAGCCCCCAGGCCGACCAGGATGAGCCGCATGAAAGGCACGAACAAGATCGGAAGCATGAACATCAGAGGCAAAAACCCAGGAATTATCTTCCTGAGCATAACCCTTCCATTTAACCAGATACTGGAGTTTCCGTCTAGAAACACGAGAATCCAAAATCTTCTCCACAATATACTCCAATTCCCCCTCCACCAAAACCGGGGCAGGAGGCTCAACAGATGGAACCATAGGTGCCACGTATCTCCGCAACAACGACCTATGGAATACATTATGTATGGAAAAGGAGTCTGGGAGGGTCAAACGAAAAGACACAGGATTGAGAACCTCAGAAATCCTATACGGACCAATAAAACGAGGTTTAAATTTAGGAGAGGAAACCTTCATAGGAATATGACGAGAAGATAACCAAACCAGATCCCCAACACGAAGTCGGGGACCCACACGGCGTCTGCGATTAGCGAAAAGTTGAGCTTTCTCCTGGGACAAGATCAAATTGTCCACTACCTGAGTCCAGATCTGCTGCAACCTATCCACCACAGAATCCACACCAGGACAGTCCGAAGACTCAACCTGTCCTGAAGAGAAACGAGGATGGAACCCAGAATTGCAAAAAAATGGAGAAACCAAGGTAGCCGAGCTGGCCCGATTATTAAGGGCGAACTCAGCCAACGGCAAAAAGGACACCCAATCATCCTGGTCTGCAGAAACAAAACATCTCAGATATGTTTCCAAGGTCTGATTGGTTCGTTCGGTCTGGCCATTAGTCTGAGGATGGAAAGCCGAGGAAAAGGATAGGTCAATGCCCATCCTACCACAAAAGGCTCGCCAAAACCTTGAAACAAACTGGGAACCTCTGTCAGAAACAATATTCTCAGGAATGCCATGCAACCGAACCACATGCTGAAAGAACAAAGGTACCAAATCAGAGGAGGAAGGCAATTTAGCCAAGGGCACCAGATGGACCATTTTAGAAAAGCGATCACAGACCACCCAAATGACTGACATCTTTTGAGAAACGGGAAGGTCAGAAATGAAATCCATCGAAATATGTGTCCAAGGCCTCTTTGGGACCGGCAAGGGCAAAAGCAACCCACTGGCACGAGAACAGCAGGGCTTAGCCCTAGCACAAATCCCACAGGACTGCACAAAAGTACGTACATCCCGTGACAGAGATGGCCACCAGAAGGATCTAGCCACTAACTCTCTGGTACCAAAGATTCCAGGATGACCAGCCAACACCGAACAATGAAGTTCAGAGATAAGTTTATTAGTCCACCTATCAGGGACGAACAGTTTCTCTGCTGGACAACGATCAGGTTTATTCGCCTGAAATTTTTGCAGCACCCGCCGCAAATCAGGGGAGATGGCAGACACAATGACTCCTTCCTTGAGGATACCCGCTGGCTCAGATAAACCCGGAGAGTCGGGCACAAAACTCCTAGACAGAGCATCCGCCTTCACATTTTTAGAGCCCGGAAGGTACGAAATCACAAAGTCGAAGCGGGCAAAAAATAACGACCAACGGGCCTGTCTAGGATTCAAGCGCTTGGCAGACTCGAGATAAGTCAAGTTCTTATGATCAGTCAATACCACCACGCGATGCTTAGCTCCTTCAAGCCAATGACGCCACTCCTCGAATGCCCACTTCATGGCCAGCAACTCTCGATTGCCCACATCATAATTACGCTCAGCGGGCGAAAACTTCCTGGAAAAGAAAGCACATGGTTTCATCACTGAGCAATCAGAACCTCTCTGTGACAAAACCGCCCCTGCTCCAATCTCAGAAGCATCAACCTCGACCTGGAACGGAAGAGAAACATCTGGCTGACACAACACAGGGGCAGAACAAAAACGATGCTTCAACTCCTGAAAAGCTTCCACAGCAGCAGAAGACCAATTAACCAAATCAGCACCCTTCTTGGTCAAATCGGTCAATGGTTTGGCAATGCTAGAAAAATTACAGATGAAGCGACGATAAAAATTAGCAAAGCCCAGGAACTTTTGCAGACTTTTCAGAGATGTCGGCTGAATCCAATCCTGGATGGCTTGGACCTTAACTGGATCCATCTCGATAGTAGAAGGGGTAAAGATGAACCCCAAAAATGAAACTTTCTGCACACCGAAGAGACACTTTGATCCCTTCACAAACAAAGAGTTAGCACGCAGGACCTGAAAAACCATTCTGACCTGCTTCACATGAGACTCCCAATCATCTGAGAAGATCAAAATGTCATCCAAGTAAACAATCAGGAATTTATCCAGATACTCACGGAAGATGTCATGCATAAAAGACTGAAACACAGATGGAGCATTGGCAAGTCCGAACGGCATCACTAGATACTCAAAATGACCCTCGGGCGTATTGAATGCAGTTTTCCATTCATCTCCTTGCCTGATTCTCACCAGATTATACGCACCACGAAGATCTATCTTAGTGAACCAACTAGCCCCCTTAATCCGAGCAAACAAGTCAGATAACAATGGCAAGGGATACTGAAATTTAACAGTGATCTTATTAAGAAGGCGGTAATCAATACACGGTCTCAGCGAACCATCCTTCTTGGCTACAAAGAAGAACCCTGCTCCCAGTGGTGATGACGATGGGCGAATATGTCCCTTCTCCAGGGATTCCTTCACATAACTGCGCATAGCGGCGTGTTCGGGCACGGATAAATTAAATAATCGACCTTTAGGGAATTTACTACCAGGAATCAAATTGATAGCACAATCACAATCCCTATGCGGAGGTAGAGCATCGGACTTGGGCTCTTCAAATA
Organism: Ranitomeya imitator; assembly: GCF_032444005.1. Lineage (NCBI taxonomy): Eukaryota > Metazoa > Chordata > Amphibia > Anura > Dendrobatidae > Ranitomeya > Ranitomeya imitator. The sequence goes on from NC_091284.1 coordinate 720,695,388, forward strand.
CATCCTGATAATCAGACAAGAACTCTGGGACCTCAGAAGGGGTGGATGACGAAATCGACAAAAATGGAACATCACCATGTACCCCCTGACAACCCCAGCTGGATACCGACATGGAATTCCAATCCAATACTGGATTATGGGTTTGTAGCCATGGCAACCCCAACACGACCACATCATGCAGATTATGCAACACCAGAAAGCGAATAACTTCCTGATGTGCAGGAGCCATGCACATGGTCAGCTGGGCCCAGTATTGAGGTTTATTCTTGGCCAAAGGTGTAGCATCAATTCCTCTCAATGGAATAGGACACCGCAAAGGCTCCAAGAAAAACCCACAACGTTTAGCATAATCCAAATCCATCAGATTCAGGGCAGCGCCCGAATCCACAAACGCCATGACAGAAAACGACGACAAAGAGCATATCAAGGTAATGGACAGAAGGAATTTGGACTGTACAGTACCAATGACGGCAGACCTAGCGGACCGCTTAGTGCGCTTAGGACAATCAGAAATAGCATGAGTGGAATCACCACAGTAGAAACACAGACCATTCAGACGTCTGTATTCCTGCCGTTCAACTCTAGTCATAGTCCTATCGCACTGCATAGGCTCAGGTTTAACCTCAGGCAGTACCGCCAAATGGTGCACAGATTTACGCTCGCGCAAGCGTCGACCGATCTGAATGGCCAAAGACAAAGACTCATTCAAACCAGCAGGCATAGGAAATCCCACCATGACATCCTTAAGAGCCTCAGAGAGACCCTTTCTGAACAAAGCTGACAGCGCAGATTCATTCCACTGAGTGAGTACTGACCATTTCCTAAATTTCTGACAATACACTTCTATATCATCCTGACCCTGGCACAAAGCCAGCAAATTTTTCTCAGCCTGATCCACTGAATTAGGCTCATCGTACAGCAATCCGAGCGCCAGGAAAAACGCATCGACACTACTCAATGCAGGGTCTCCTGGCGCAAGAGAAAATGCCCAGTCTTGAGGGTCGCCGCGCAAAAAAGAAATAATAATCAAAACCTGTTGAATAGGATTACCAGAAGAATGAGGTTTCAAGGCCAGAAATAGCTTACAATTATTTTTGAAACTTAGAAACTTAGTTCTATCTCCAAAAAACAAATCAGGAATAGGAATTCTTGGTTCTAACATAGATTTCTGATCAATAGTATCTTGAATTTTTTGTACATTTATAACGAGATTATCCATTGAAGAGCACAGACCCTGAATATCCATGTCCACACCTGTGTCCAGAATCACCCAAATGTCTAGGGGAAAAAAAAAAAAAATGAACACAGAGCAGAAAAAAAAAAAAAAATGATGTCAGAACTTTTTCTTTCCCTCTATTGAGAATCATTAGTTTGGCTCCTTGTACTGTTATGTTTGCTAATGACAGGTGTTATGAAGGCAATCCAGAAACACAGTGTGCTTAGCGATCAGAGCGCACACAGTGATCTGACAAATACCCAAAAATACAAGAACGAGCTCTGAGACGTGGAAACTCTGTAGACTGCACACCTGATCCTATCCTAAACACAACTAAAAGCGGCTGTGGATTGCGCCTAACAACTACCTAGGCAACTCGGCACAGCCTAAGAAACTAGCTAGCCTGAAGATAGAAAAATAGGCCTGACTTGCCCCAGAGAAATTCCCCAAAGGAAAAGGCAGCCCCCCACATATAATGACTGTGAGTAAGATGAAAAGACAAAACGTAGGAATGAAATAGATTCAGCAAAGTGGGGCCCGATATTCTAGGACAGAGCGAGGACAGTAAAGCGAACTTTGCAGTCTACAAAAAACCCTAAAGCAAAACCACGCAAAGGGGGCAAAAAAAAAACCCACCGTGCCGAACTAACGGCACGGCGGTACACCCTTTGCGTCTCAGAGCTTCCAGCAAAACAAAAGACAAGCTGGACAGAAAAAAAGCAACAAAAAAAAAGCAAAAAGCACTTAGCTATACAGAGCAGCAGGTCACAGGAACAATCAGGAGAAGCTCAGATCCAACACTGAAACATTGACAAGGAGCAAGGATAGCAGCATCAGGCGGAGTTAAGTAATGAAGCAGTTAACGAGCTCACCAGAACACCTGAGGGAGGAAGCTCAGAAGCTGCAGTACCACTTGTGACCACAGGAGTGAATTCAGCCACAGAATTCACAACAGTTCTGTCTATGAGCTTCCTCTGGTGGATGTGAGTGGGGCTGCGGCTTCTGAGTTTCCTTCCTCAAGTGACGAGGTTAAGTCGTTAGGTGCTGCTCTATTTAACTCCACCTAGTTCTTTGTTCCTGGCCTCCAGTCAATGTTCCAGTATTGGTCTTGCTCTCTCCTGGATCGTTCTTGTGGCCTGTCTGCCCTGCATAAGCTAAGTTTTGCTTGTGTTACTCTTGTTTGCTATTTTTTCTGTCCAGCTTGCTATATTGGTTTTTCTTGCTTGCTGGAAGCTCTGAGACGCAGAGGGAGCACCTCCGTACCGTTAGTCGGTGCGGAGGGTCTTTTTGCGCCCTCTGCGTGGTTGTTTGTAGGTTTTTGTGCTGACCGCAAAGCTATCTTTCCTATCCTCGGTCTATTCAGTAAGTCGGGCCTCACTTTGCTAAAATCTATTTAATCTCTGTGTTTGTATTTTCATCTTTACTCACAGTCATTATATGTGGGGGGCTGCCTTTTCCTTTGGGGAATTTCTCTGAGGCAAGGTAGGCTTATTTTTCTATCTTCAGGGCTAGCTAGTTTCTCAGGCTGTGCCCGAGGCGCCTAGGTCTGGTCAGGAGCGCTCCACGGCTTCCTCTAGTGTGGTATGATAGGATTAGGGATTGCGGTCAGCAGAGTTCCCACGTCTCAGAGCTCGTCCTATGTTATTAGTAACTATCAGGTCACTTTGTGTGCTCTTAACCACTAGGTCCATTGTGGTTCTGAATCACCAGTTCATAACAGTACTGGAGGCCCAAAGTACTAATGCTTCTCAATAGAGGGAAAAGAGAAGTTCTGAGACCATTTTTTTTTCTCTGCACTGTGTTTTGTCTTTCTTTTCCCCTAGACATTTGGGTGGTTCAGGACACAGGTGTAGTGATGGACATTAAAGGTCTGTCTTCTTGTGTGGATCATCTCACTGCAAGAGTACAAAATATTCAAGACTTTGTGGTTCAGAATTCTATGTTAGAACCAAGAATTCCTATTCCTGATTTGTTTTCTGGAGATAGAGCTAAGTTTCTGAGTTTTAAAAATAATTGTAAACTGTTTCTGGCTTTGAAACCCCGCTCCTCTGGTGACCCAGTTCAACAAGTTAAGATCATTATTTCTTTATTACGTGGCGACCCTCAAGACTGGGCATTTTCCCTTGCGACAGGAGATCCTGCATTATGTAATATTGATGCGTTTTTTCTGGCGCTCGGATTGCTTTATGATGAACCTAATTCAGTGGATCACGCAGAGAAAAATTTGCTGGCTCTGTGTCAGGGTCAGGATGAGGTAGAGATATATTGTCAGAAGTTTAGGAAGTGGTCTGTGCTCACTCAATGAAATGAATGTGCGCTGGCAGCAATTTTCAGAAAGGGTCTCTCTGAAGCCCTTAAGGATGTCATGGTGGGATTTCCTATGCCTGCTGGTCTGAATGAGTCTATGTATTTGGCCATTCAGATCGATCGACGCTTGCGTGAGCGTAAAACTGTGCACCATTTGGCGGTATTATCTGAGCATAAACCTGAGCCTATGCAATGCGATAGGACTTTGACCAGAGCTGAACGGCAAGAACACAGACGTCAGAATGGGCTGTGTTTTTACTGTGGTGATTCCAATCATGCTATCTCCGATTGTCCTAAGCGCACTAAGCGGTTCGCTAGGTCTGCCACCATTGGTACGGTACAGTCGAAATTTCTTTTGTCCGTTAATTTGATCTGCTCTTTGTCATCCTATTCTGTCATGGCATTTGTGGATTCAGGCGCTGCCCTGAATTTGATGGACTTGGAGTTTGCTAGGCGCTGTGGGTTTTTCTTGGAGCCCTTGCAGTATCCTATTCCATTGAGAGGAATTGATGCTACGCCTTTGGCCAAGAATAAGCCTCAGTACTGGACCCAACTGACCATGTGCATGGCTCCTGCGCATCAGAAGGATATTCGCTTTTTGGTGTTGCATAATCTGCATGATGTGGTCGTGTTGGGGTTACCATGGCTACAAGTCCATAACCCAGTATTGGATTGGAAATCAATGTCTGTGTCCAGCTGGGATTGTCAGGGGGTACATGGTGATGTTCCATTTCTGTCTATTTCATCATCCACCCCTTCTGAGGTCCCAGAGTTCTTGTCGGATTACCGGAATGTATTTGATGAGCCCAAGTCCAGTGCCCTACCTCCGCATAGGGATTGCGATTGTGCTATCGATTTGATTCCTGGTAGTAAGTTTCCTAAAGGTCGACTGTTTAATTTGTCTGTGCCTGAGCACGCCGCTATGCAGAGTTACGTAAAGGAATCCTTGGATAAGGGTCATATTCGTCCGTCGTCGTCGCCATTGGGAGCAGGGTTCTTTTTTGTGGCCAAGAAGGATGGTTCACTGAGACCTTGTATTGATTACCGCCTTCTAAATAAAATCACAGTCAAATTTCAGTACCCCTTGCCGCTGCTGTCTGATTAGTTTGGTCAGATTAAGGGGGCTAGTTGGTTCACCAAGATAGATCTTCGTGGTGCGTATAATCTTGTGCGTATTAAACAGGGCGATGAATGGAAAACAGCATTTAATACTCCCGAAGGCCATTTTGAGTACCTGGTTATGCCATTCGGGCTTTCTAATGCTCCATCAGTATTTCAGTCCTTTATGCATGACATCTTCCGAGAGTACCTGGATAAATTCCTGATTGTATACTTGGATGATATTTTGGTCTTCTCGGATGATTGGGAGTCTCACGTGAAGCAGGTTAGAATGGTGTTCTAGGTCCTGCGTGCGAATTCTTTGTTTGTGAAGGGGTCAAACTGTCTCTTTGGTGTTCAGAAGGTTTCATTTTTGGGTTTCATTTTTTCCCCTTCTACTATCGAGATGGACCCTGTTAAAGTTCAGGCCATTTATGATTGGACTCAGCCGACATCTCTGAAGAGTCTGCAAAAGTTCCTGGGCTTTGCTAATTTTTATCGTCGCTTCATCAATAATTTTTCTAGTATTGCTAAACCGTTGACTGATTTAACCAAGAAGGGTGCTGATGTGGTCAATTGGTCTTCTGCTGCTGTGGAAGCTTTTCAGGAGTTGAAGCGTCGTTTTTCTTCTGCCCCTGTGTTGTGCCAACCAGATGTTTCGCTCCCGTTCCAGGTCGAGGTTGATGCTTCTGAGATTGGAGCAGGGGCTGTTTTGTCGCAAAGAAGTTCTGATGGCTCGGTGATGAAACCATGCGCCTTCTTTTCCAAGAAGTTTTCGCCTGCTGAGCGTAATTATGATGTTGGCAATCGAGAGTTGCTGGCCATGAAGTGGGCATTCGAGGAGTGGCGTCATTGGCTTGAAGGAGCTAAGCATCGCGTGGTGGTCTTAACTGATCACAAGAACTTGACTTATCTCGAGTCTGCCAAACGGTTGAATCCTAGACATGCTCGTTGGTTGCTGTTTTTCTCCCGTTTTGACTTTGTGGTTTCGTACCTTCCGGGCTCTAAAAATGTGAAGGCGGATGCCCTGTCTAGGAGTTTTGTGCCCGACTCTCCGGGTTTGCCTGAGCTGGCGGGTATTCTCAAAGAGGGGGTAATTTTGTCTGCCATCTCCCCTGATTTGCGGCGGGTGCTGCAAAAATTTCAGACTAATAGACCTGACCGTTGCCCAGCGGAGAAACTGTTTGTCCCTGATAAATGGACGAGTAGAGTTATCTCTGAGGTTCATTGTTCGGTGTTGGCTGGTCATCCTGGAATCTTTGGTACCAGAGATTTGGTGGCTAGATCCTTTTGGTGGCCGTCTCTGTCGCGGGATGTGCATTCGTTTGTGCAGTCCTGTGGGATTTGTGTTTGGGCTAAGCCCTGCTGTTCTCGTGCCAGTGGCTTGCTTTTGCCCTTGCCGGTCCCGAAGAGGCCCTTGACACATATCTCTATGGATTTTATTTCGGATCTCCCCGTCTCTCAAAAAATGTCGGTCATTTGGGTTGTCTGTGATCGCTTCTCTAAGATAGTCCATTTGGTACCCTTGTCTAAATTGCCTTCCTCCTCTGATTTGGTGCCATTGTTCTTCCAGCATGTGGTTCGTTTACATGGCATTCCGGAGAACATCGTTTCTGACAGAGGTTCCAAGTTTGTTTCGAGGTTTTGGCGAGCCTTTTTGTGCTAGGATGGGCATTGATTTGTCTTTTTCCTCGGCTTTCCATCCTCAGACAAATGGCCAGACTGAACGAACCAATCAGACCTTGGAAACATATCTGAGATGTTTTGTTTCTGCTGATCAGAATGATTGGGTGTCCTTTTTGCCTTTGGCTGAGTTCGCCCTTAATAATCGGGCCAGCTCGTCTACTTTGGTTTCGCCGTTTTTCTGCAATTCTGGTTTCCATCCTCGTTTCTCTTCAGGGCAGGTTGAGTCTTCAGACTGTCCTGGTGTGGATACTGTGGTGGATAGGTTGCAGCAGATTTGGACTCATGTAGTGGACAATTTGACATTGTCCCAGGAGAAGGCTCAACGTTTCGCTAACCGCAGGCGCTGTGTGGGTCCCCGACTTCGTGTTGGGGATTTGGTTTGGTTGTCATCTCGTTATATTCCTATGAAAGTTTCCTCTCCTAAGTTCATTGGTCCGTATAGGATTTCTGAGGTTCTTAATCCTGTGTCTTTTCGTTTGACCCTTCCAGCTTCTTTTTCCATCCATAATGTATTCCATAGGTCATTGTTGCGGAGATACGTGGCACCTGTGGTTCCATCCGTTGATCCTCCTGCCCCGGTTTTGGTTGAGGGGGAGTTGGAGTATATAGTGGAGAAGATTTTGGATTCTCGTATTTCGAGACGGAAACTCCAGTACCTGGTTAAGTGGAAGGGTTATGGTCAGGAAGATAATTCCTGGGTCTTTGCCTCTGATGTTCATGCTGCCGATCTGGTTTGTGCCTTTCATTTGGCTCATCCTGGTCGGCCTGGGGGCTCTGGTGAGGGTTCGGTGACCCCTCCTCAGGGGGGGGTACTGTTGTGAATTCTGTGGTCAAGCTCCCTCCTGTGGTCATGAGTGGTACTTCGGCTGGTTCTGTCTATGAGCTTCCTCTGGTGGATGTGAGTGGGGCTGCGGCTTCTGAGTTTCCTTCCTCAGGTGACGAGGTTAAGTCGTTAGGTGCTGCTCTATTTAACTCCACCTAGTTCTTTGTTCCTGGCCTCCAGTCAATGTTCCAGTATTGGTCTTGCTCTCTCCTGGATCGTTCTTGTGGCCTGTCTGCCCTGCATAAGCTAAGTTTTGCTTGTGTTACTCTTGTTTGCTATTTTTTCTGTCCAGCTTGCTATATTGGTTTTTCTTGCTTGCTGGAAGCTCTGAGACGCAGAGGGAGCACCTCCGTACCGTTAGTCGGTGCGGAGGGTCTTTTTGCGCCCTCTGCGTGGTTGTTTGTAGGTTTTTGTGCTGACCGCAAAGCTATCTTTCCTATCCTCGGTCTATTCAGTAAGTCGGGCCTCACTTTGCTAAAATCTATTTCATCTCTGTGTTTGTATTTTCATCTTTACTCACAGTCATTATATGTGGGGGGCTGCCTTTTCCTTTGGGGAATTTCTCTGAGGCAAGGTAGGCTTATTTTTCTATCTTCAGGGCTAGCTAGTTTCTCAGGCTGTGCCCGAGGCGCCTAGGTCTGGTCAGGAGCGCTCCACGGCTACCTCTAGTGTGGTTTGATAGGATTAGGGATTGCGGTCAGCAGAGTTCCCACGTCTCAGAGCTCGTCCTATGTTATTAGTAACTATCAGGTCACTTTGTGTGCTCTTAACCACCAGGTCCATTGTGGTTCTGAATCACCAGTTCATAACACCTGCCCGTGTATGTGTATCCTCCCACAAATACATAACAGCAAGCCTCTGTTCGCACAGATTCTGAAGCATGTGCAGTGTGGAGTTCCACCTTGTTGCAACGTCAATGATTAGGCGATGCTGGGGAAGGTTCAAAGACCGCTGATGGTTCTGCATACGGCTGGAGTGTACGGGCGAACGGCGGATATGCGTGCAAAGTCTGTGCACTTTGAGGAGCAGGTCAGGTAACCGCGGATAACTTTTCAGGAAGCACTGCGCCACCAGGTTTAAGGTGTGAGCCAGGCAAGGAATGTGTTTCAGTTGGGAAAGGGCTATGGCAGCCATAAAATTCCTTCCGTTATCACTCACTACCTTGCCTGCCTCAAGATGTACAGTGCCCAGCCATGACTGAGTTTCTTTCTGCAAGAACTCGGACAGAACTTCCGCGGTGTGTCTGTTGTCGCCCAAACACTTCATTGCCAATACAGCCTGCTGATGCTTGCCACTAGCTGTCCCATAATGGGACACCTGGTGTGCAACAGTGGCAGCTGCGGATGGAGTGGTTGTGCGACTGCGGTCTGTGGACAAGCTCTCGTTTCTGCAGGAGGACGAGAAGGAGGAGGAGGGGGGGCGAACGCCTACAGCCAACTGTTTCCTAGACCGTGGGCTAGGCAGAACTGTCTCAATATTGCTGTCCCCTGTGGACCCTGCATCCACCACATTAACCCAGTGTGCCATGATGGACACGTAACGTCCCTGGCCATGCCTACTGGTCCATGCATCTGTTGTCAGGTGCACCTTTGTACTCACAGATTGCCTGAGTGCATGGACGATGCGGTCTTTTACATGCTGGTGGAGGGCTGGGATGGCTTTTCTCGAAAAGAAGTGTCGACTGGGTAGCTTGTAGCGTGGTACAGCGTAGTCCATCAGGGCTTTGAAAGCTTTGCTTTCAACTAACCGGTAGGGCATCATTTCTAATGAGATTAGTCTAGCAATGTGGGCGTTCAAACCCTGTGTACGTGGATGCGAGTATGAGTACTTCCTTTTCCTAATGAGAGTCTCATGTAGGGTGAGCTGGATTGGAGAGCCGCAGATCCTGGAACTAGCGGGGGTGCCGGTGGACATGGCAGACTGAGAGAGGGTTGGAGATGGTATTCTTGCTGGTGCCCTACATGCAGTGTTTCCTACTACGAAACTGGTGATTCCCTGACTGCTTTGGCCTGGCGACGAAACCTGCACATTTACTGCAGGTGGTGCGGGAAATGGTGTGCTTACAGTGAGGGAAGGGATGTAGCGTTGCTGACTAGCTTCATTGGCCGAGGGTGCTACAACCTTAAGGGATGTTTGGTAGTTAGTCCAGGCTTGCAAATGCATGGTGGTTAAATGTCTACGCATGCAACTTGTATTTAGACTTTTAAGATTCTGACCTCTGCTTAAGGTAGTTGAACATTTTTGACAGATGACTTTGCGCTGATCATTTGGATGTTGTTTAAAAAAATGCCGGACTGCACTCTTTCTACTATCAGATACCTTTTCAGGCATTGCAGACTGAGCTTCTTTAACCGGATGTCCACGCTGTCCTACAACTGGTTTTGGTTTTGCCACACGTTTTTGGCCAGATACGGGCCTGGCAGATGGAACCTGTTGCGATGTTGATGCCTGCTGCGGCTCCTCCTCCTCCGCTTCAGAGCTACTGCCACCTGCACCCTGTTCCCCCAATGGCTGCCAATCGGGGTCAACAACTGGGTCATCTATGACCTCCTCTTCTATCTCGTGTGCAACTTCATCTGTGTCACCGTATAAGCCGGTGGTATAGCGTTCGTGACGGGGCACCATAGTCTCATCAGGGTCTGATTCTGGATCAGTACACTGCGAGGGCAATGTTCTGGTCTGAGTCAAAGGAACAGCATAGTAATCTGGCTGTGGCTGTGCATCTGTGCACTCCATGTCCGATTCAACTTGTAATGGGCATGGCCTGTTAACTGTTTCACTTTCTAACCCAGGAACGGTATGTGTAAAGAGCTCCATGGAGTAACCCGTTGTGTCGCCTGACGCATCCTTCTCTGTTGTTCTTGGTGAAGAAGACAAGGAAGCGACTTGTCACTGACCGTGAACATTCACTAACGACGCGCTGCTTTTACATTTAGCAGTTTCAGAAGAGGAGGCGAAAGAGCTAGAGGCTGAGTCAGCAAGGAAAGCCAAAACTTGTTCTTGCTGCTCCGGCTTTAAAAGCGGTTTTCCTACTCCCAGAAAAGGAAGCATTCGAGGCCTTGTGTAGCCAGACGACGAACCTGGCTCAACAACTCGAGACTTAGGTGCTATATTGCTTTTCCCACGACCACCTGATGCTCCACCACCACTACCATCATTACCAGCTGGCAATGACCGCCCACGGCCACCACCTCTTCCACCAGACTTCCTCATTGTTTGAAAAACGTAACCAAACTAACGGTATTTGTTACTGTAAAACCAGTTACAAGGTGAACTCAAACTTCTGTTGGATTTATATATCCCTTTATAGGTGGGTGAGACTGCAGGGAAAATCAGGCCCAATGTATAACAGTACACAGCTTCAGTGGCAGACAGATATGCCACTAACAGGACTGACGCTGATGCAGACACTACCAATAAAAATCTCCCCCTTTTTATTTTTTCTGGGAGAATATTGAAGAAATGTGGCCCACTCTTATACAGTATATGTTCTGTGGCACAAAATTAGAGACAGATGCCACACACAGCACTGGCAATGAGGCAGAATTGCCAATCTTAATCTCCCACTATTTTTTTTTTCAGGGAGAATTGAAAAGAAATCTGGCCCAGTATTACACACTAGGTTTAATGTGGCACAAAATTTGAGACAGGTGGCACACACAGGAGTGGCACTGAAGCAGAAATGCCAATCTTAATCTCCCACTATTTTTTTTTTTCAGGGAGAATTTAAAAGAAATCTGGCCCAGTATTACACACTAGGTTTAATGTGGCACAAAATTTGAGACAGGTGGCACACACAGGACTGGCACTGAAGCAGAAGTGCCAATCTTAATCTCCCACTATTTTTTTTCAGGGAGAATTTAACAGAAATCTGGCCCACTATTACACACTAGGTTTAATGTGGCACAAAATTTGAGACAGGTGGCACACACAGCACTGGCAATGAGGCAGAGTTGCCAATCTTAATCTCCCACTATTTTAATTTTTTCAGGGAGAATTTAAAAGAAATCTGGCCCAGTATTACACACTAGGTTTAATGTGGCACAAAATTTGAGACAGGTGGCACACACAGGACTGGCACTGAAGCAGAAATGCCAATCTTAATCTCCCACTGTTTTTTTTTTCAGGGAGAATTTAAAAGAAATCTGGCCCAGTATTACACACTAGGTTTATTGTGGCACAGAATTAGAGACAGATGCCACACACAGCACTGGCACTGAGGCAAAATTGCCAATCTTAATCTCCCACTATTTTTTTATTTATGGGAGAATTGGCAAGAAATCAGGCCCACTGTTAGACTGTATGTTTTCTGTGCCAGAAAATGAGACACAGATGCCACACACAGGACTGCCACTGATACAAATTTGCCAATTTTAATCTGCACCCTTTTTTTTTTTCCTTCAGGGAGACTAGTGAATAAATCTGGGCCACTGTATTAGAGTATATTTTCTGTGGTAGAAAGTGGCTTGAAGAGATATAACGAAACAAAAAAAAAGGGACTGTCCTACAATTACTATCTCCCTGCAGTAATCTCAGCAATGTATGGCAGGCAGCAATAACAAGGAGTGGACTGCTGCACAAAAAAGTCAAAAGTGTGGACAAACAAACAAGATAGCTGTGCAGAAAGGAAGGAGCAACAGGATTTGTGCTTTGAAAAAAGCAGTTGGTTTGCACAGCGGTGTACAAACAGCAATGCAGCTATCAGAGAGCCTTCTAGGGCAGCCCAATGAGCTACAGAGCTGAGGAAAAAAAAATGTAGCCTCCACTGTCCCTGCAAACAAAAGGTGGTGTTGGACAGTGGAAATCGCTACAGCACAAGCGGTTTGGGGGTTAATGTACCCTGCCTAACTCTATCCCTGCTTCTGACGAAGCGGCAGCAACCTCTCCCTATGCTCAGATCAGCAGCAGTAAGATGCCGGTCGGCGGGAACGCCCCATTATAGCCCCTGTGACGCCGCAGAAAGCAAGCCAATCACTGCAATGCCCTTCTCTAAGATGCTGGGGACTGAGACCTATGTCATCACGCTGCCCACACTCTGCATCCACCTTCATTGGCTGAGAAATGGCGCTTTTCGCGTCATTGAAATGCGACTTTGGAGCGAAAGTCGCGTACCGCATGGCTGACCCCACACAGGGATCGGGTTGGGCTTCATGAAACCCGACTTTGCCACAAGTCGGCGACTTATGAAAATGACTACCCGTTTCGCTCAACCCTAGTTAGGGTTGGGGTTTGGATCCCTTTGGGGTTAGGGTTAGGGCTAGGGTTAGGGTTTGGATCCCTTTGGGGTTAGGGTTATGGTTAGGGTTTGGATCCCTTTGGGGTTAGGGTTAGGGTTGGGATACCTTTGGGGTTAGGGTTAGGGTTTGGATCCCTTTGGGGTTAGGGTTGGGGTTTGGATCCCTTTGGGGTTAGGGTTAGGGTTTGGATCCCTTTTGGCTTAGGGTTAGGGTTAGGGTTTGGATACCTTTATCACCTTGATGGTGGGGGGTGGCTTATCAGTGTCTAGACTTGTTTTTCTCTATGAAAACGCATGCGTTCAAAAACATAGACAGCAATAGGTTTTTTTGACGCAATCGAACGCATGCGTTTTTTTGCGGCAAAAAACGCCTCTAGAAATTACTACATGTTGCATTTCCACGCCAAGCCGCAAGCGACAAAATGACGCATGCGTCGTCAAACGCGGCCAAACGCGTACATGTTAAATATAGGAAAACAAGACGCATGCGTTTTTATGCGTTACAAACGCAGCGGCAAAAAAACGCAAATGTGAAGCCAGCCTAAGATGGTGGGGACCGAGACCTATGTCATCACACTGCCCACACTCTGCGTCCTCCTTCATTGGCTGAAAAATGGCACTGAAAGCGTCATACGGAACACGACTTTGGCGCGAAGATCGCCGACCTCATGGCCGATCCCACGCTAGGATCGGGTCGGGTTTCATGAAACCCTACTTTGTCGAAAGTCAGCGATTTTTGAATTTGTCCGATCCGTTTCGCTCAACCCTACTTAGGTTGCAAACTCAGCTTTCTGACACTGGGCACTACACTGTGACCCAAATGGTAATCATCAGATTTCATGATACTTTGCACACAGTCAAGGGGCTCAGTGCCAAGGGCAGCAAAACAACACCAAAATATCATTGAACCTCCACCATATTTGACTGTTGGTACTGTATTATTTTTTTGTATGCCTCTTTTTGATTTCGGCAAAGAATATAATGATGTGCAGTGCCAAAAAGCTTTATCTTGGTCTCATCTGTCCCCAAGAATCTTTCTACTCATCGCTTACTCAAGTAGATTTTGCAAACTGCAGTCTAGCTTTTTTATGTCTCTGTGTCAGCAGTTGGGTCCTCCTGGGTCTCCTGCCATAGTATTTCATTCCATTCAAATGTTGATGGATAGTTGGCGCTGACACTGATGCACCCTGAGCCTGCAGGATAGCTTGAATGTCTTTAGAACTTGATTGGAGCTGTTTATGCACCATCCGGACTATCCTGCATTGCAACCTTTTATCAATTTTACTCTGCCATCCACGTCTAGGGAGATTAGCTACAGTGCCAAGAGTTGTAAACTTCTTGATTATGTTGCACACTGTGGACAAACGTACTCCCTGATGAAGGTTGTTTTTCTGAAACGCGCGTTGGGGGTGGAGGTGCGTCCCAGGAGATCCTGTCTGCATTGCGGTGGGTAAATAGCGGCTTATACTGCACATTTCATGGACTAATTGTTTGGCTACTGGCGCCATGATGGCGATGGGTGGTATTTGCTGGCTATAGGTATTTTGGCAGCACTAACAATTTTGCAATGTATACCATCCGTTAATTGCAGTAATAGCTATGAATACTACTTCTCCTTAGTTAGTTGTAATATCTGAATAACTATTGGTGATTATTATATGCATTAGTAATAAGATCCCTGGGTACAAAAACCTCCTGCTGTTTTTGCACAATATCCTTTTACATATAACTTTGTATTGTGTTCTCCGTTCACCTTTTGTCTAAATGATTTTAATAATAAAGTTGTTACAGTTTTTTATTAGACCTAGTATCATCTTTTTTTCTTGTGGTAGTGCCAAGGGTTGTAAACTTCTTGATTATGTTGCACACTGTGGACAAAGGAACATCAAGATCTTTGAAGATAGACTTGAGATTGTTGATATTGCTCAACAACTTTGGTTCTCAAGTCTTCAGACAGTTCTCTTTTCCTCTTTCTATTGTCCATGCTTACTGTGGCACACACAGACTGCAAAGATTGAGTCAACTTCTCCCCTTTATATGTGGTTTCAGGTGTGATTTTCATATTGCGCCCACCTGTTACTTGCCACGGGTGAGTTTGATCAAGCATCACATGCTTGATACAAAGTTGTTTACCCACAATTTTTGGAAAGGTGCCAACAATTTTGTCTGGCCCATTTTTGGGGTTTTGTGTGAAATTTTGTCCAATTTGACAATTTTTCTCTGTTTTATTGTGTTATTCCAATTCACACACAGGAGATAAACATGTGCATAACAAAACATGTGTAATTGCAATAATTTTCTGGGAAAAAAACTTTCTTTTCTGAAACAATTCCAAGAATGCCAACACTTTCGGCCATGACTCTGCCTCTTTTGTGTAGTCAATAAGTCCTAAGGACATTTGAAATGCCCACCACACACCATGCCAATTAACCACGTGACACACACTGCTCAGTAATCCCGATGTACATTTTGTGTATTACATAGTTACATAGTTATTAAGGTTGAAGGAAGACTATAAGTCCATCTAGTTCAACCCATAGCCTAACCTAACATGCCCTAACATGTTGATCCGGAGGAAGGCAAAAAAAACCCATGTGGCAAAGAGTAAGCTCCACATTGGGGAAATAAATTCCTTCCCGACTCCACATACGGCAATCAGACTAGTTCCCTGGATCAACGCCCTACCAAGGAATCTAGTGTATATACCCTGTAACATTATACTTTTCCAGAAAGGTATCCAGTCCCCTCTTAAATTTAAGTAATGAATCACTCATTACAACATCATACGGCAGAGAGTTCCATAGTCTCACTGCTCTTACAGTAAAGAATCCGCGTCTGTTATTATGCTTAAACCTTTTTTCCTCCAAACGCAGAGGATGCCCCCTTGTCCCTGTTTCAGGTCTATGATTAAAAAGATCATCAGAAAGGTCTTTGCACTGTCCCCTCATATATTTATACATTAAAATAAGATCACCCCTTAGTCTTCGTTTTTCCAAACTAAATAGCCCCAAGTGTAATAACCTATCTTGGTATTGCAGACCCCCCAGTCCTCTAATAACCTTGGTCGCTCTTCTCTGCACCCGCTCTAGTTCAGCTATGTCTTTCTTATACACCGGAGACCAGAACTGTGCACAGTATTCTAAGTGTGGTCGAACTAGTGACTTGTATAGAGGTAAAATTATATTCTCCTCATGAGCATCTATGCCTCTTTTAATACATCCCATTATTTTATTTGCCTTTGTAGCAGCTGCCTGACACTGGCCACTGAATATGAGTTTGTCATCCACCCATACACCCAGGTCTTTTTCATTGACGGTTTTGCCCAGAGTTTTAGATTTAAGCACGTAATTATACATCTTATTACTTCTACCCAAGTGCATGACCTTACATTTATCCCCATTAAAGCTCATTTGCCATTTATCAGCCCAAGCTTCTAGTTTACATAAATCATCCTGTAATATAAAATTGTCCTTCTCTCCATTGATTACCCTGCAGAGTTTAGTGTCATCTGCAAATCTTGAAATTCTACTCTGAATGCCCCCTACAAGGTCATTAATAAATATGTTAAAAAGAAGAGGGCCCAATACTGACCCCTGTGGTACCCCACTGCTAACCGCTACCCAGTCCGAGTGTGCTCCATTAATAACCACCCTTTGTTTCCTATCCCTGAGCCAACTCTCAACCCACTTGCACATATTTTCCCCTATCCCTATTATTCTCATTTTATGTATCAACCTTTTGTGTGGCACCATATCAAAAGCTTTTGAAAAGTCCATATACACTACATCCACTGAGTTCCCTTGGTCCAATCCGGAACTTACCTCTTCATAGAAACTGATCAAATTAGTCTGACATGAACGGTCCCTAGTAAACCCGTGCTGATACTGGGTCATGAGGTTATTCCTCTTCAGATACTCCAGTATAGCATCCCTTAGAATGCCCTCCAGGATTTTACCCACAGTAGAGGTTAAGCTTACTGGCCTATAATTTCCGAGTTCAGTTTTTGTCCCCTTTTTGAATATTGGCACCACATTTGCTATACGCCAGTCCTGTGGTACAGACCCTGTTATTATGGAGTCTTTAAAGATTAAAGATAATGGTCTATCAATGACTGTACTTAATTCCTGCAGTACTCGAGGGTGTATCCCATCCGGGCCCGGAGATTTGTCAATTTTAGTGATTTTTAGACGCCGTCGCACTTCCTGCTGGGTTAAGCATGTGACATTTAATTGGGAATTTTTATCACTAGTCATTTTGTCTGCCATGGGATTTTCTTGTGTAAATACTGAGGAAAAAAAGTCATTTAGCATATTGGCACATTGGCATATTTAGCGTATTGGCTTTTTCCTTTTACTTTGTTTCCCTGATGAAACACTAAAAGAAATGTGTTAATGAAGTGGGCAAAGTGTGTCACGTTACATATAATGCCCATAGGATTAGGGTTATTTAAATTGCAGTATACAGTACCAGTCAAAAGTATTAAAACATCTCATGCAGTTCATGCAGTGGTTTACCTTATTTTTATTGAAATTTGCAACTTGTAGATTCAGACTGAAGGCAGCAAAACCAAAAAGGAACACATATGTAAGCGATGAGTAAAAAAACATGAAACAAACCAGAGTATGTGTTAAACCTTAGATTCTTCACAGTATTCGCCTTTTACTCTGATGACAGCTTTACACACTCTTGGCATTTTCTAAAGCAGCTTCATCAGGTAGTCATCTGGAATGGCTTTCCGACAGTCTTGAAGAAGTTCCCAGAGGTGATCAGTACTTGTTGGCCACTTTGCCTTCACTCTACATGTGTGCACATCCCAAACCATCTTATTTGGGTTGAAATCAGGGGATTGTGGAGGACATGTCATCTGTCATCATGTCATCTGATGCAGCATGCCATCCATCTCTTTCTTCGTAACATAGCCCTTACATTGCCTGGAATGGGTGTTTGGGGTAATTATCCTGTTGTAACACATTTGATGGTCCCATTTGGTGCAAATTAAATGGGATGGCATTTTGTTGCAGAATGCAGTGGTTACTATTCTAGGTAAATGTACCTTGAATTTGGAATAAATTGCCAACTGTATCACAAGCAAGACAGGCCTGCACCATCACACCTCCCCCTCAATTCTTCATCATGAGCACCAGGTATATACAAAACCATCCACTATCCCTTTCTACATCTCACAAAAATGTGATGGTTGGTACCAAAAAAATCTAAAATTTTGACTTCCACTGATCTAATGTCCACTGCTTATGCTGCTTGGCCCAAACAACTCTCTTTTTCTTGTTTGTGGGTCTCAGTGGTAGCTTTTTTGCAGCAATTTGACCATTAAGGCTGACTTTTTGCAGTGTTTTATAGACACTTGACGATGATATGTGTCTTCTACTTGTCTGTGAATGTTTAATGAGGGCTGCTAGCTAAGGTGCTGTTATTTTGCTGTCTCGGAGGATGGTAGCGCTGATGAACTTATCCTCTGCAGTAGAGGTAATTCTTGCTCTTCCTATACTGGGATGGTCCTTATGAGAGTCACTTTCATTATAGTTGATGTTAGTTTTCATTTCTGCACTTGAGTATACCTTTAAAGTTCTAGCAATTTTCTGGATTGACTGACATTCATTTGTTAAAGTAATCATGGAAATTCATTGCTTTTTACTTAATTGAGTGATTCTTGCTGTATTCTAAAGAACAGGAAAGAGAAAAACGACAATCTGAAGCTGCTGTCTCCCCAGATATAGTATAAAATTCTGCTTCATTAATTGAAATTTTATGCTATATCTGGTGAGACTGCATCTTCAGATCATCATTTTTTTCTTACCTGTTCTTTGGATTTTGTATCCCTGTTGGGATTGACAACAAGTACTGTAGTCTGCCTTTACCAGAGTTGTATACAAAAAAGGTTGCACTCTATCGTGCAAAAGCATGTCTAATCTGAAATATATGAAATATGAATAGCAAAATGGCTTTTGAACATTAGGAAAATATTTAAGAGACGCTTTGCACAGAATTTGATGTAATCAAATAGTGTGAGCCCATTAACCATCGTCAAGGTGGTCTCATAAAACTGATGGGTCCCTGACCCCCCTGTCCAAATGTGAACACTTACCGAAGGCCAATGTCTGTATGCCTGGGTGAATGTGGACACCTCTGTTCAGCAAAGCCTACATATGAGTTGGCCAGGACCAAGTGTGATGAGATGCAATTAAAAACCACATGGTGATGGGAGGAGTGCTTAGTCAGTCAGCTACCATAGAAATGACAAAAAAAAAGACTCGCACATCCATACATGAAAACTGGTATGCTTACATCTTTAAGAAGAAGCCGACTTGAATGAGGTGAATAAAAAAGGGTATCTTTAGTAAAGATGAACGAACATCGTCGGCTCCCTCCTTATTCGCCAAGCTATATTGCTTACTGAAGAAGCAATTTAACTGCCTCCTCCTCATTTTATTTTCCTGAGGTTGTGTGTTATATAGTGTCTTATATTTGCAGAAGTGGATGGGATTTATATACATCTCATGCCCACTGCGCTTTTTTTTTAACGCAAAATAAACTGACCTGACAAATCTGTAAGAAGCCAATTTCTCTCGCGATTACGCAGATTACCCCCCATAGACTTGAATTAGAGGCAGGAAATCCACAGGTAAAAAATGCACATGCATTTTTAGTGCGTTTCCTAGGCGGAAATGCATCAAGAGTGCATGTAATCTGCATATGATTATATCAATAAAGTTTTGTCAAAGCAAAGAAATACTAGGAAGTATAAAAAACAGCTTTATTTAAAATATGACATACCAACAAGAGACAAAAAAAAATGGACTGTCAAAAACACAATAAAAACAGATGTAAAAACACACACTTAAAAATGCAAGTAACCTAATTTACATAACAGGTGCAGAAATTCTGCAACATCAAACACTCACCAAAAGTTCATGGTGGGAACGTACCCTCAATCTTACTGAATCTTGTGCTAATAATTACCACAAGGGCCTGGATACCAACTCTGTGAAACATACAGAACTTTCCAAGATGAAACGCTGGCACCAAGCAGTGGACAATCTTTGGTTCTTGGATGATCTGATGTCTCAGTTGCATAACCATCATGATATCTTCCTTAGTAAGTGACATTATTGGTTAGAAAAGCAACTCTCAGCTAAATATAAATCATCTGACTGGCTAGCCTTCTCATTACACGGGGCTATGCTCCCCTAATTATCATCAGGCTAAATTGTATGACACATGTAACATGTGCAAAGGCGACAGACTATCTTAGTCTTTATTTGTCATCAACTTTCTGTATTTAGAACTTTGTGTAATGGCAAATTACATGTCCAATATATATGCAAGTATATAGTGACAAAAAGTACGACATGTTAACACACAGACCTCCAGAAAAATTCTTGACTCCCGCCAGGCTCAGATAAGCATGCTCCAAACTAATGGGCTACAACTGTGCTGATAATGTAGCTTTATCTATGTTTAGCAGTGTGAAAACGCCACTCGTCTAACAGCCCTAAAGCCATAGGTTAATAGACTGAATTTGAAGCAGCTAATCCCTCAGTACTGTTTCTAACAGTCCATTAACACCATAGCATAATTGTTCAGACCCAAAATACTACAAGTATACCTAATGTGCCCCATATCCATGAGTAAGACATTCAGCAAATCGGCAGGTATCATGCAGTAAACAAGGAGCACAATACCTGCCGATCGTACAATACGTCCCGGCACGTACAGTGGGTATGGAAAGTATTCAGACCCATATAAATTTTTCACTTTTAGTTTCATGTTATCCCTGCTGATCAATAAAGTCATCCCGTAAGTGGCAATATTAATTTGTTCTAAGACTAGCATTGTAAGTAGAAACTTTGGGCTTGAATCATCATAGCTTTCACTACAGAAATCTAGCATAAAAGCATTGAAAAGTCTCAAAATTTAAAGAGGTTGTCTACCACTATTTCATTGATAGTCAATCCTTAGGATAGGTCTTCAATGTCTGATTGACCGGGGTCCGGCACCCTGCCCCATTGCCAATCAGCTGTTATCAGTGGCGGCAGCTGCCGACCAGATGTACTCATTTGCTGAACTGCCCCGTCTACTTGTAGTGGCTGCTACTGGGTCCTGCAAATCCGCCTCCTATTGATTTTAATCAGACACGGAGAAGGAGCAGCTCGGCGAGTGCGCACATATGGCCACCAAAACCAATAACATCTGATTGGCAAGGGGGCCAGGTGTCAGACCCCTGCCGATCAAACATTAAATGACCTATACTAAGGATTGGCTACCATTGTAAAAGTAGTAGACAACCTCTTCAAACCTTTAGACTTTTCAATGCTTATATGCCAGATTTTTGGAGTGGAATCTATGATGAATCGAACCCAATGTTTCTACTTGCAATGTTTGCCTTAAAACAAATTAATATTGCCACTTAAGGGATGACTATATTGATCAGCAGGGATAGGCCATCAATGTAAAAGTAGTTGGCAAACTTTTTAAGCACTACTTGGAGTTACGTCGGAATTTTGCCACATTTGGCGTCTATACTCCAGTTTTTCAGAGCACTGATAAAATGGGGCTTGGAGTAGGATTTGTGGTGAGATGCATACAGAGGTGTACGCCGCTCATATGACGCTTATGATTTATGAAGAGGATCTCAAAAAATAACTTGCTTGTCGTAAGGATTGGAACCAGAGCTCTATCATAATGTTGAGAGGCTACTAGACAGCCAATCAGTGTGTGCATTTCTGTAATACTGGTGTTTAACCAGTTAAATGTCCATACAGAGTCTCTGGACTGTGGGACTGAATGCTGGAGGAAGTTTTGAATTATTATTGCTCAAGAAATATTAATGTCTGTAGGAAACATTGTAACGTGAGGGACCACTGTATTTGTATTTAGAAAAAGTTCTTGGGTCAGCACTGATCAGTGTGGCTTCTTGTTAATACTGTTATGTGAACATAATATGAACATATTGGAGATATTGATTGTATATGATTATTAATGCTATATAATACAATACAGAAGTGGTAAAATGTAGAAATGGACCAGCTCTAAATAACCATCATATTATCAGTGAGCATTAGACAAAGTTGTTCTTACTTTTTGTAAGTTTTTTTTGCCAGCACCAATGCCATTGCTACCATATAGGGTGCAGAAATAGGGCAGTAAATCTGCATCATCAAAAATTCACCTAAAGCTCATGGTGGGAACATAGAATACTTCTTAAGCCTAAAACACCAGCCTCCGGCTTCTTAGTTACATGGTTCTGATTTGGCTGTGTGAGATGCATCTGACAAGGGTCCAAGGGGTATTGTTTCTCCTTGCAGAGGTAACATGTCAAGTATGCTGAGATGAGGTCTTAAAAGTCCCCTCATCTCTACATACTTGACATGTAACTCTCCACAAGGAGAAACGATACCCCTTGGAGGGGAAGCTTTAGCTGTCATTATGCCAGTAATGGAGGGCTACTGGAGGACGTTAGAGGAACTAGATGTCACTATCCGGAGATCTCTGGATCTAACTCATGACCATCAGGCAGAGTTGAATGTTGCTCCTAGGGTAAGAAAGGTTGGGGATCACTGCTCTATAGAATAAACCCTTCAAGTGGTGTACAGTTCCTGCCTAAGTAATCGGCCACTCTGATACTGCATGGTGGCCAGTAACCTAAGGAACGAGCTATAAACTATAAGATTAAAAAGCCTTGCAGTTTTGAGAAGTTGCTTGATTTTACCAGCACTTTACAATTTCAGTCATTCTGAAATTCTGCGGAATTCCAAAGAAAATATAGACTTAAAAGTCAGGTAGGGACCATGCTGCTCAGGTGACTAGTCCAGAACGACCATGCCGA
This sequence comes from Ranitomeya imitator, assembly GCF_032444005.1. Classification (NCBI taxonomy): domain Eukaryota; kingdom Metazoa; phylum Chordata; class Amphibia; order Anura; family Dendrobatidae; genus Ranitomeya; species Ranitomeya imitator. Next base: position 720,717,598 of record NC_091284.1, read on the forward strand.
CTTCTAACCTCTCTGGTCTCCTTGAGTGACAGGTCTTTCCCTGTATACACATAGAGAGAGACCAATCACTCAAGTGAGAGAAGTCTCCTGGCACCGGTTTCTTGGACTTGTCACCCAAGTGGAATGGTCCCTGGACGGATTTTAAAAGTATGCTGTTCTCAAAACACCCCAGACCCCATCATACTGCTTCTGGAACGCCCGCCAGGGCCTAGAGGTACTCGGTACCGGGTCCAGTACTTAAAGGGATTTGTCACGGCGGCAGTGACCCAGTCTGTGGCCCTGGGCACCCATGTTAAAGGGAAGGGCTTTAAAGGGGTTTGTGAAATAAGAAATGTTCATGACGCCACCTGTGGTATTCGGTCAGAGATGACCGACGCTGCTTAAAGGGGTCTGCTGGGGTGATGTTATGGCAGCTGGGATGGTATGGCTTCCCAGAGGTGAAGCTGGGTCCCCAGGGTTCCTGGTATAGTAGATAAAGATGGTAGATGGTGTAGAAAGAAACAGAGGACACAAGTTGCAGTCTCTTTACTGTAAAATTCAGGCAGCCACAGTGCAGAGTACCGGATCACAGATGCTGGTATGGTCCTGTCGGCTTGGAAGCGAATCTGGAATCCCCTTAACCAGATGGGGTTTGGAAGCCTTCCTTCTAGTGCTGCGTTGTAGTCCCTTGCTGCCTTAAGCCTCACACAAGGTCCTCACGTTTTCTTTCTGTCCCCCTTTAGGTAGGACACTACCCGCATGACCGATAACTCGAGCCTTTTTACAGGATCTCTATCATGACCCGGGCTCTATCTGCTACTGTGTTTTCGGGTGTTAATGGTGGACAGATAACTTGCAATCTGCTCTCCACCGGTTTCTGCCGTGCGGCATAGAGTTACCCCCACCGGCTACCGGTATCTGCGCTCAGCGTGGAGAAAGCTCAGTCGCAGCTTCTCTCTCCAGCTCTTCACTCTCCTTTACTCCTTTTCTTCCTTCATACTCTCTACAGCTTGTTCCGTCCTTTTCTCTCTCCTTTCTAGGAGCTGCAGCACCTCACAACATTTGCTTCACTTTATAGGAGGTAATTAGCTTTACATAACTTTAATACAACGTAGAATATAACTTTTTCAAAATAGAACTTTCTATGACATTAAATATTCAATACTAGATGTTGGCTCGATTCAAACGCATCGGGTATTCTAGAATATGTATGTATGTATGTTGCGCTGTCTGTGGTGTTTAAATCCCGCACTAATATCGCTGATTGGCTGATATCCGAGACAGACAGACAATTAGACCCTTAGACAACACAATGGCGGCACTTGACAGCAGTGGAGGACAATGATGATTCCAGAATTCGCGGCAGACTGTGCCCGTCGCTGATTGGTCGAGGCCGGCTGGCCTCGACCAATCAGAGACTGTGCCCGTCGCTGATTGGTCGAGGCCTGGTGGCCTCGACCACTCAGCGACGGGCACAGGCCAGCCGACCTCAACCAATCATAGCCTGGTGGCCTCGACCAATCAGCGACGCGGGATTTCCAGGACAGACAGACAAACCCTTAGACAATTATATATATAAATGAAATAACGATTACCCTCTACGGGTAAACTATCTTTAGCAACACTTTTGATACAGTGCAAAAACATTAGCTTTACCACAAATATAAAACTCACTCTGTAATACTCAATATTATCTATGCATATTTTAATTATCTGCCATTTAAACTACAATTCAATCCACTTTATGGGTTAACTTCCCTATCAGTATCAAACGCTATCATCTTTAATAAAGTGCAACATTTAAAGGCGCAAACAGTATTCAAGTACTTCACATTATATCAATAACATTTTCAGTCAACATAATGTGAGATCTTTCTCACCAACGACAGCAGTGATGCGGGGGAACCATCATAAACCACCAACGTAGGATTGGGCGGGCTACAGGGCGCAACATCCAGACCCTGTGTTCGGGCACGCCAAACGGCCTTCCTCTGGTCACTTTAAGACAAATACACTTTTTAAGACAAACATTAATAAACAGTTTCTTCATTGTAAATAATGAACAGCCTCTTCTTTGGTGATATGTAGAACCAGTAGAAAGCACCTAAGGAGGTGCCAACTATTTAGAGGAAAGTTTGTGGACCATTCACTATCCATGGCCTCAGTGTCTCTTTAAACGAATTAACTTTTCAAACAGAAACCTTGCCAGGTTAAACGAATTTTAACTGTTTACATTCACATTTCTGTATCGATACTAATTTTGCTGTTTCCATGGGTATACCTGGACATTACAGTCTCCTTGATGAGGGTTCAGTCGTATGCCAGGTACAACATACAATTGGTCAGTACCCACTATGGGAGTCTGGGTGCTCTTGTTATGCAGTTCCACTGTGGCCTGCGTAGCTCTGGAACACACTTTGGTTGGCTCACTTACATCTGCAGGTGCAGGAGTTACCTTGCCAGGTAATGGAGATGATGGCTCTGGATCACCTGTGGGTGACCTTGGTGCTGTTTCTTTTGGAGTGCATTTGTGGACATGCAGCGCATACCACCCTTTTTCTCCACAATGTCTGGTGTAGGTGACACGGTCTCCAGGGTAGAGGTCCCTGTCCGGGTGTCCATCTAATAGGTGGGATTCTACATCACGCTTGGTGACAAAGACTTCCAGCTGCATTCCAGGTTCTTTAATAAATCCACACCCAGATTTTATACAAAACGCCACTACTGTTCTTTGTCTCCGTGGGCCCCGTTCCTCATGTTTGATCTTTTGGGCCTGAGCCTTAGCTCTCAAATTTCTCTCCTTATGGCCCTGTGCCAGAGGTCCCGCTCTATCCTTCTGCTCCCATTTGAGCGCTTGCTGCTGGCAGTATTCTTCTTTACTTATAACCTCCAGATACTCTCCCTCAGCCTGGGCCCCCCCGGGGAACCCCATCAGGTCAGTGCCGGAACGTCACCCACTCTCCATGCACTTCCTGGGTCCTTCTTTGCGGCTGTAGCAGGGCTGTAGAGGCGTATGCGATACCCCAGGGCTGCTCCCAATCAATAGGGCCGTATACCCGACCGGGTGGTAGGGGTGTCGGAGCATCTACGGGCTCTATGAGGGTGTCCTCGGCTACCGGGGCAGGGTTGGTCTCCTTACCTGCTGCCGTGGTGTCTCCGGTGCGGACTCCTCTGTTGCAGCTGGGTTACCGGGAACTCGCTTCTCCTCTGCTCCCATACTTTCGCGGCTGCGCGGAACCAGGACTGCCAGAGCTGACAGCACAGCTCCTCCACTTCGGCTCCAAGAACCTCCGGGTTCAATGCTGATGGCAGGTCTTCTTTCTTCTCCCATTGGCTGAGGCAGATTCCTGTTTCCTCCCCTTCCTCCAGGTGACTTCCGCTTGCCATCTTGCCTGCTGGGTTTTGGGCCACAACTTCCTGCTGTCCTCTTCCGTCGGCGGTTCCTTCTCCTCCAATTCCCGCCATCCCAGACTAGGAGGCGGTCTTCTCTTGCTGACGGATAGATCTCTCGGACATAGTAGTATCGATGAGGGGCGGCCATAACTTTCGCAACGTTCCTCCAAGCTCCGCCCATGACAATATACCCCACTCCTCCTGCACGCCACATGGTGCTATAATGGCAGCGGTTTTGGTGGCAATTTACAGTTCAACAGTCTCTCAATAAAGCACATGCTCTGAGGCGCACAAGACCCACTTCAATGGGTTGGTCCATCCTATTCATGATGCAAAAAATGGAACACCCGCCAGGGCCTTGGGGTACTCAGTACCGGGTCCGGTACTTAAAGGGATATGTCACAGTGGCGGTGACCTGGTCCGTGGCCCTGGGTGCCCATGTTAAAGCAAAGAACTTTAAAGGGATTTGTGAAATAAGAAATGTTTGTGATGCCACCTGTGGTATTCGGTCAGGGATGACCGACGCTGCTTAAAGGGGTCCACTGGGGTGATGCTATGGCAGCTGGGATGGTGTGGCTTCCCACAGGTGAAGCTGAGTCCCTAGAGCTCCCGATGTAGTAGATAAAGATGGTAGATGGTGTAGAAAGAAACAGAGGACACAAGTTGCAGTCTCTTTACTGTAGAATTCAGACAGCCACAGTCCAGGGTACTGTATCACAGGTGCTGGTATGGTCCTGCCGGCTTGGAAGTGAATCTGGAATCCCCTTAACCAGGTGGGGTTGGAAGCCTTCCTTCTAGCACTGCGTTGTAGTCCCTTGCTGCCTTAGGCCTCGCACAAGGTCCTCACGTTTTCTTTCTGTCCCCCTTTAGGTAGGACACTACTTTAATGACAGGTAACTCAAGCCTTTTTACAGGATCTCTATCACGACCCAGGCTCTATCTGCTACTGTCTCTTCGGATGTTAATGGTGGACAGGAAACTTGCAATCTGCTGTCCGCCGGTTTCTGCCGTGGGGTATAGTTACCCCCACAACCTCGGTCTTACGGTTACATGTATCCTGTATAAGTCAGTTGTGACTATCAAATGACATCGGTGTCAATTAGTTTTTTAATTTGCTTAAATTCCAGTTTTCTGCTCCTGTGATAAAAAAAAAAAAATTCTGAATGCATTCAGGAGGCACGGGAACATGAAACAACGGTCAATGCATGTATTAGTTTTAAATTATATAATAACGGGCAATGCATTTATTTGTTTTAAATGATAGAACACTGCTTTTACAAGAAGAATTAGGATATAACTAGTATCTCCTCTAGAATAGTAAGATTTTAGGTACTTATGTAACACTAGGAAATTACAAATATTGGGTGGTGAAACAAGTGTGCCTGTTGCTGCACCACGCTGAAATATTCCAGTAGTTACAGTTATATGAAAAAGTTTTGGCACCCCTATTAATCTTAAGCTTAATGTTTTATAAAAATTGTTTTTTTTGCAACAGCTATTTCAGTTTCATATATCTAATAACTGTTGGACACAGTAATGTTTCTGCCTTGAAATGATGTTTATTGTACTAACAGAAAATGTGCAATCTGCATTCAAACAAAATTTGACAGGTGCATAAGTATGGGCACCCCACCAGAAAAGTGACATTAATATTTAGTAGATCCTCCTTTTGCAAAAATAACAGCCTCTAGTCGCTTCCTGTAGCTTTTAATGAGTTCCTGGATCCTGGATGAAGGTATTTTTGACCATTCCTCTTTACAAAACAATCCCAGTTCAGTTAAGTTTGATGGTCGCCGAGCATGGACAGCCCTCTTCAAATGATCCCACAGATGTTCAATGATATTCAGGTCTGAGGACTGGGATGGCCATTCCAGAACAGTGTAATTGTTCCTCTGCATGAATGCCTGAGTAGATTTGGAGCGGTGTTTTGGATCATTGTCTTGCTGAAAGATCCATCCCCTGCATAACTTCAACTTTGTCACTGATTCATTAACATTATTGTCAAGAATCTGCTGATACTGAGAGGAGTCCATGCGTCCCTCAACTTTAATAAGATTCCCGGTGCCGGCATTGGCCACACAGCCCCAAAGCATGATGGAACCTCCACCAAATTTTACTGTGGGTAGCAAGTGTTTTTCTTGGAATGCTGTGTTTTTTGGCCGCCATGCATAACGCCTTTTTGTATGACCAAACAACTCAATCTTGGTTTCATCAGTCCACAGGACCTTCTTCCAAAAATAAATTGGCTTCTCCAAATGTGCTTTTGCATACCTCAGCCGACTCTGTTTGTGGCGTGCTTGCAGAAACGGCTTCTTTCGCATCACTCTCCCATACAGCTTCTCCTTGTGCAAAGTGCGTTGTATAGTTGACCGATGCACAGTGACACCATCTGCAGCAAGTTGATGCTGCAACTCTCTGGAGGTGGTCTGAGGATTGTCCTTAACTGATCTCACCATTCTTCTTCTCTGCCTTTCTGATGTTTTTCTTGGCCTGCCACTTCTGGCCTTAACAAGAACTGTACCTGTGTCCTTCCATTTCCTTACTATGTTCCTCACAGTGGAAATTGACAGGTTAAATCTCTGAGACAGCTTTTTGTATCCTTCCCCTGAACAACTATGTTGAATAATCTTTGTTTTCAGATCATTAGACAGTTGTTTTGAGGAGCCCATGATGCCACTCTTCAGAGGAGATTCAAACAGGAGAACAACTTGCAAGTGGCCACTTTAAGTAGCTTTTCTCATGATTGCATACACCTGGCTATGAAGTTCAAAGCTTAATGAGGTTAGAAAACCCCAAAAAAGTGCTTTAGTAAGTCAATAAAAAGTAGGTAGGAGTATTTAAAACAAGAAAATGATAAGGGTGCCCATACTTATGCACCTGTCAATTTTTTTTTTAATGCAGATTGCACATTTTCTGTTAGTACAATAAACCTCATTTCAAGGCAGAAACATTACTGTGTCCAACAGTTATTAGATATATGAAACTGAAATAGCTGTTGCAAAAAAAAAACAATTTTTATCAAAACATTAAGCTTAAGATTAATAGGGGTGCCCAATCTTTTTCATATAACTGTAGGTACGAATCCTTCTTACCAGATGAAAGTAGTTCTTGCATTTTGTTTTTAGAAACTTTCCTTTCTTCATTATTTCTGTGTGTCACATTTCCAACTGGTCCTCTTCCTGGGAAGTCTGCATCAGTCACCTGGTGCCACCATATTCACTCTGCAGGTGGTGCTGGAGGAGACATCAAGGCCAATGCTAGGGATTAGTCTAGCTGGTAACTTTGGTGCTGTCCAGCAAAACTAATAGGTATGTGTGCTGTCCATCAACCCAGCAGGTGTAATCAGCTCCCTGCTATTGGCAATGTGGAAGTGCCACTCTCTACTTAAACTCCCTGCATGCTACTTGGAGTTGCCAGATATTTTACCTGTTTTACTCCTTGAACTCTGGTATTTTTTGTTGCACTGAAATGCTCGAGTGCTTGGTACTCAAACCGAGTATGTTGGATGCTTGGATGTTCTCGACTAGAATAACAAGCATAATGGAAGTGATTGGGAAACTCAAGCATTTTTCCAGAGAATGGATAAAAATCTCTTTCTCCCTTTCTCTCTCTCGAGTATCTGCGCTCCTAGCATGGGAATACCCCGCTTCTGTGCGGTACACGGCTCAGGTGATGCAAATGAGCTCCTTACGTGGACCCGAGCACTCGAATACCACGATGCTTGAATGAGTATCGAGCGATGCCCATCACACTCACCCATCACTAATCTTTGTCACATGGACATGTGCCTGAGACCTTTTAGTTATTAATAGAGGACTGTATAGAGAACTCTTCAGGCCCAAACCATTTTTGTGCACTCAGTGAGCGGCACAGGCTACAAGCAACAAAACATAAAATACGTAAAATAAACCCATAATAATACACTGACCAGTAATAATACAACATAAATGGTGATCAAGATGTCTTGCACTTATTTAAAGGTACAAGATATTTTTGTCTCTATACACATCTAAAGCTAAATGCAGATTTCTGCTGGTTTTCTGTGGTTGGTGTGAAGTGTACTGAGGACGCTCAGATAGGAGTAATATGGTAAACCTGGCCGTACACTTCAGATAACTATTCTACCCTAGCCCGGCATACATATGGACATGTACATTTAACTTCCAGAACATACATTAAGGTATCATCTATGCTGTGGATTGGTGATGACTTCTACCTACCGTAATATCCCTTTAATATTAGAAACCTTACTGTAAAAAAGCATGTTATACACTTGGATTGGATTAAATTGCCATTAAGTGTAGTTTTCATGATCATGCTGTAGAACAGCTACATGTGGCTTTCAGATCCATGTTTTGTGGCTCACGGCTGTCTGCCAGCTTGGTGAATTGGCACAAGGTCTAGCAAACAGCTCTGAAGAGCAGCTCTCTAAATGGTGACTTTTGAGAGTAGCCCCACACAGAAGAGCAGATCTGGATGCACATATACTCTCCTTGTGGGTTTAGAAATAATTTAAGTATCGGTGTGAATGCTTGATGCAAAAATACTGAATAGTTGTGGGAACCCTTGGATCTTGGTATACTGCCTCAGCATGAGCTGGATGTCGTTTTTGATCCTCTCTCAGAGCTGGATGTGATTTGTGACCCTCTCTCAGAGCTGGATGTAGTTTGTGACCCTCTCTCAGAGATAGATGTGGTTCGTGACCCTCTCTAAGAGCTGGATATGGTTCATGATCCTCACTCAGAGCTGGATGTCTTTTGTGACCCTCTCTCAGAGCTGGATATGGTTCATGATCCTCTCTCAGAGCTGGATGTGGTTTGTGACCCTCTCTCAGAGCTGGATGTGGTTCGTGACCCTCTCTCAGAGCTGGATGTCCTTTGTCTCCGTGGTTCGTGACCCTCTCTCAGTGCTGGATGTGGTTTGTGACCCTCTCTCAGAGCTGATGTGGTTTGTTACCCTCTCTCAGAGCTGGATATGTTTTATGATCCTTTCTCAGAGCTGGATGTGGTTCATGATCCTCTCTCAGAGCTGGATGTGGTTTGTGACCCTCTCTCAGAGCTGGATGTGGTTCGTGACCCTCTCTCAGAGCTGGATGTCCTTTGTCTCCATGGTTCGTGACCCTCTCTCAGAGCTGGATGTGGTTTGTGACCCTCTCTCAGAGCTGGATGTGGTTTGTGACCCTCTCTGAGAGATGGATGTGGATTGTGACCTTCTCTCAGAGCTGGATGTGGTTCATGACCCTCTCAGAGCTGGATGTGGTTTGTGACCCTCTCTCAGAGCTAGATGTGGTTTGTGCCCTGATGTGAATAAACTTAAAAACAGCTACAAAAAGTATAAAACTGGCACAAAAGTGGGTGTCAAATTGGGCACTGAAGGGCAATAATGAAAGGGTTAAACTTTGGACTTCTGATATCACACTGCAGACATATAGGACAGGGAGCCCCACATCAAACCCAGGACCCTCTAGCCTGGCCCAAATGGGTTCTGGGAATCAGAACTGGCATCAAAGTGGACAAACAGACCATTTTCACAGATTTAAATAAGTAACTGATGTTTTTAAGGGGTTAATTGACTTTGGGCCATTGATCTCACACTAAGAGTACATAGATAGTGATGCCCTGCATCAAACCAAGGTCCCCCCAGCCTGGCCCAAATGGGTTCTAGGCTTGCCCACTTTGATGCCAGTTCTGATGCCCAGAACCTATTTGGGCCAGGCTAGAGTGACTGGGGTTTGATGCAGGGCATCACTATCTATGTATTCTTAGTGTGAGATCAGTGGCCCAAAGTCATTTAGCCCCTTAAAAACATCAGTTACTTATTCAAATATGTGAAAATCTGCTGCTTGCCCACTTTGATCCCAATTCTGATGCCCAGATCCCATTTGGGCCCGGGAGGAGGGTCCTGGGTTTGATGTGCGACATCACTATCTGTGTATTCTTAGTGTAAAATCAGTGGAACAAAGTCATTTAACCCCTTGAAAACACCAGGTACTTTTTCAAATGGCCAAAATCGACTGCCCACTTTGATGCCAGTTCTGATGCCCAGAACCCATTTGGTCCAGGCTGGAGAGACCTGGTTTTGATGTGGGGCTCCCTGTTCTATATGTCTGCAGTGTGATATCAGTGGCCCAAAGTCATTTAACCCTTTCATTAACGCCCTTAGGTGCCCACTTTGATGTCCATTTTTGTGCCAATTTTATAATTTTTGTAGCTGTTTTTAAGTGTATTCACATCAGGGCAACTCGCTGCTTTGTATTATTGTTTTGTTATTATTGTGATGCTTATTTTTTGTTGTTAAACCTATAAAAAACAGAAAAGAAAAAAATTGCAGAATAAGAAACTGGATGAATAAGAAACCAACTTCAGCCTCGTATAATTTGAAGCATTTCTGTTGCTATGAACTACAGAGAAGAGCTAACATACAAGTTCTTTTTTATCTGACTTTAACAACTGTCCCTAATCTGTACCCATGGCCCTCAGTAACAGCAAAGGAGGTAGCTGCGATCAGGAGGGTGGGGAAGAGAGGGTGGGGAAAGGATGCCACTGTCTCAAGTTTGTGGTTTAGCAGCAGCAAGTGTGGATAAACAGGGTAAGACTATGTGCCAAAGCCACTTCCAGTGATAGGACAGGATGGGGGACTAGGAGGTAAGAAAGGGAAAAGGGCGTACGGCAATGTGAGGGGGCACATGTGACAGAGACTGAGACGTGAGGCTGTGAGTATTGGGTTTAGTGTTAGACGACAGGTCTTTTAGACTCAGGTTATTGAAATAAGCAAGAAAAGAGTGAAGAACTAATGGGATGGGACAGGAAAACCTCAAATGGCCAAATGTAGTAGACAGCGCAGAGGAATAGACCATACTGAAGACTGCTGACTGGTGAGATCCACTTCGTATCAAGAAACATCATAATTATCTATCAACAGGTTGGACTCCACCAATTTCCACAATGGCACACTATGAATGGTCAAATCAGGAGAACTTCAGGTAAGACCATGGCATTAGCACATTGTGTTTTCTTGACTCTGGCCATTGAAAGACCAATAAAGCACAGTGGCATTTAGTACAGCCTCACACTGGCAAGAGGTTTGTGCCCACCATACACTTCTTCAAATGATTTAAGAGGTTTGGTGCACCCCCTGTGTAAGTAATCCGTGAGAGCAATAGTCATCATTATGTCTGATTACCTTTCTGTTGATATTGGCTTAATTGCATAAATTATCTTAATACTGAAAATGTCAGAAAGGCTAAGCTCACACGAGCATATACAAAAATTATCTCACTTTCATCCAGAGAAAAAGATTTTTTTTCATTTGTATTGTCACTCATATGGCTTTTGTTTTTTTTTTTACTTAAGTGTACAAGACCAAATAAGTTTCTTATGTTAATAATAGTATCTATAAAAACTGGATACTATATGGCTGATCCTTATGGCATCCGATTATTTTGTGCACCCATAGACTTGAATGGACAAATCTCATCCAAAATATGGAAGAAACTAATGCGTGCTGCAATTTTTTTGCACATGGACTTTTGGACCGTGTAAAAAAACAAAAGACGTTCACCTCAACATCCCTACTGAATACCATTGGTCCTAGTGCTGTCTGTGTATTGTCAGTTTTTCCATGGACAACACTCGGATAGAATACATGGTCATGTGAAAGTAACCAAAGAACGAGGGACAGTTTATGCCCACATTTCCACAATAGTCCATTATTTGCTGGGCATAGTCTTATAATACAGATGTGGGCATAGTCTTATAATACAGATGTGGGCATAGTCTTATAATACAGATGTGGGCATAGTCTTATAATACAGATGTTGGCATAGTCTTATAATACAGATGTGGGCATAGTCTTATAATACAGATGTGGGCATAGTCTTATAATACAGATGTGAGCATAGCCTTATAATACAGATGTTACCATAGGCTTATAATGCGGATGTGAACATAGCCTTCTAATACAGATGTGAGCATAGCCTTATAACACAGATGTGAGCATAGCCTTATAATGCAGATATGAATATAGCCTTATAATACAGATGTGAGCATAGTCTTATAATACCAATATGAGCATAGCCTTATAATACAGATGTGAGCATGGCCTTATAATACAGATGTGAGCATAGCCTTATAATACAGAGGTGAGAATAGCCTTATACTGCACAGGAGAGCGTAGACTTATACTACAGATGTGAACATAGCCTTATACTGCAGAGGAGAGCATAGACTTATACTACAGATGTGAACATAGTCTTATAATGCATATGCGAACATAGCTTTATAATACAGATGTGAACATAGTCTTATAATACAGATGTGAGCATAGTCTTATAATACAGATGTTAGCATAGCCTTATAATACAGATGTGAGTATAGCCTTATAATACAGATGTTAGCATAGGCTTATAATGTGGATGTGAACATAGCCTTCTAATACAGATGTGGGCATAGCCTTCTAATACAGATGTGAGCATAGCCTTATAATATAGATGTGAGCATGGCCTTATAATACAGATGTGAGCATAGCCTTATAATACAGAGGTGAGAATAGCCTTATACTGCACAGGAGAGCATAGACTTATACTACAGATGTGAACATAGTCTTGTAATGCATATGCGAACATAGCTTTATAATACAGATGTGAACATAGTCTTATAATACAAATGTGAGCATAGCCTTATAATACATATCTGAGCATAGCCTTATAATACAGATGTGAGCATAGCCTTTGAATACAGATGTGAGCATAGCCGTATAATGCATATGTGAATATAGCCTTATAATGCATATGTGAATATAGCCTTATAATGCAGATGTGAGCATAGGCTTATAATACAGAGGTGAGAATAGCCTTATACTGCACAGGAGAGCATAGACTTATAAAACAGATGTGAACATAATCTTATAATGCATATGCGAACATAGCCTTATAGTACAGTTGTGAGCATAGTCTTATAATACAGATGTGAGCATAGCCTAACAATGCAACTATAAAGATAGACTTATAATGCAGATGTGAGCATACCCTTATAATGCAGATGTGAACACAGCCTAATAATGCACATGTGAACCTAACCTAATAATGCAGAAATAAAGATAGCCTTATAATTCAGATGTGAGCATAGCCTAATAATGCAGATATAAAGATAGCCTTTTAATGCAGGTGTGAGCATAGCCTTTAGTCTTTAATGTATTTAAATCATTGTTTCATCTAACATTAGGTTTAAATTAAACAAAGCAATAAAATAAAAAATACATAATAATAAAAAAAAATAGAAAAAAAAGCCCTCATTCCCATCTGCACAGTTTATATTTGAGTAAATGTTCAATTTCCAGCACCGTCAAGATACATTGAATTGATTACTTTTGGTTGCTTTTACCTGGACATAACCTGCTGGAACTGCAGCAAGCGTGTGGGTGATTTTATACACGACATACAGAGGTGAGACCAACACGTGCTGCTGGTTTGTGCTGAATCTGGACAGAATAAAAATTACAATGACTTAAAGGGTTGTTCTCAGCATGTGAAATGATTCCCTATTCATATGTTTCTATGGAATTGTCGCAAGTAGCTGACTACGGCATTGTGCTTATTCCTACAGTCCCATACACAATAAATGACAGAGCCCTTTCTCGTGATAATTGGAGGACCCATGTCAGATCCCCAGTGATCAGTAATTTACTCACTATTCTGTGGATTGGAGATAACTTGAAACTCTGATAACCCTTTAAAGTGAATGTTTGCCCTTGAACCCCACTTTGTTTTTAAAATGGATCCAAGGTACATTTTTCAACACCAGTCAAAGCTCTGGTTTTCTAAAACAAAGCTTGAAATGCCCTTTATAGACATTCTCTTCATTTACTGTTCGATACAGCGCTCATCAGCCCCCGCAGATGGCTACACCGAACTGGCTTTCCCTAAATATTAACATTCTGGACAGCGGCATTTGCTACTAGAGGGAGCTGAGGAGGAGCTCATTGTATATTGTTATACTAATAACGCATTACGTTCCCGCTAGTGTCACCTACAGGGGCATTAGATGACCGTTAGGAATAACTGGACCAGACTCAAAGGCGTTGGTAGTCTGGTGAAAACAAATTATTACCTATTTACACAAGATCTAATAACTTATTGATCAGTGGGGGTCCGACTGCTGTAACCCGCACCGGTGGGTAGAATGGGGAACTTTTATCCCTGTTAGAATGTAGCAGAAGTGCAGATGCTCACCCGCTGCTCCAGTCATTGCCTAAGGGGCTGCCAAGTGCTGACAGTTTCATAGTGAATGAGTGGAGCGATGTTCGAGCGCCTGACCTGTCACCCATTTTGTTACAAGGACGAAGGTTCTCCATAGGGGATAACAATTCCTCTGTCAACCTATCGGTAATGGGACACCCACTGATCAGTAAGTTATTACCTATTCTGCGGACAGAGGATAAATTACTTTCACTTGCCTTTTTCTCTGTGCCATACATTGTCCCTATCACACTTGCATCCTCCTTAGCCAAGTCTTCACAGTGTCACAATTTTGCTAGAAAGTTATGTAATAACTGAAACACTTGTATTTCCAGTACAGAAGGCACTACAACATAAACTACATTGTGTCTTATCCAATAAACCACATACAAAAGCAGTAAAGGCAGTAGAACCATCAGTAACTGAACATCATCCACATGATATAGAAGCCATTGGGTCACCTTTGTGATAGAAGCGCAGTATTGGCTTGTAGACATGTATCCTGAATGTGCGGGGATTCTGCAGGTCTTCCAACCTACTTCAGTGTTACATTCTGGTGTGATCTACTTACGAAGTATTTTCAGAAAATGGAGAAACTTTGCAATGTGTTGGGCCAACTACAAATACAAACTATGCAATTTCTTGAATTGGCTAGAAGCAATCCTATTATCTGAGCCCAGAAAACGAAAAACAAAAGGGTCCAATTTAATTTGCAAAAAGGGCTTTATTAGTATTTGTGCTAGGTTTACTAAAGGTACCGTCACACTGAGCAACTTTAGAACGATAAAGATAGCGATCCGTGACGTTGCAGCGTCCTGGATAGCGATATCGTTGTGTTTGACCCGCAGCAGCAATCAGGATCCTGCTGTGACATCGCTGGTCGGAGCTGAAAGTCCAGAACTTTATTTCGTTGCTGGATCACCCACTTACATAGATGAATCGGCGTGTGTGACGCCGATCCAGCGATGTGTTCACTTGTAACCAGGGTAAACATCGGGTTACTAAGCGCAGGGCCGCGCTTAGTAACCCGATATTTACCCTGTTTACCATTGTAAATGTAAAAAAAAAAACCACTACATACTTACATTCCGGTGTCTGTCGCGTCCCCCGGCGTCTGCTTCCCTGCACTGTGTCAGCGCTGGCCGGCCGTAAAGCAGAGCACAGCGGTGATGTCACCGCTCTGCTTTACGGCTGGCGCTTACACAGTGCAGGGAAGCTGACGCCGGGGGACGCGACAGACACCGGAATGTAAGTATGTAGTGTTTTTTTTTTTTTACATTTACAATGGTAACCAGGGTAAATATCGGGTTACTAAGCGCGGCCCTGCGCTTAGTAACCCGATGTTTACCCTGGTTACCCGGGGACTTCGGCATCGTTGGTCGCTGGAGAGCTGTCTGTGTGACAGCTCTTCAGCGACCAAACAGCGACGCTGCAGCGATCGGCATCGTTGTCTATATCGCTGCAGCGTCGCTTAATGTAACGGTACCTTTAGTGTAATCAGGAGCAAGGGTATAACATATCTATTGGACCCCATAGAAAAGTCAGGAATAGCCCTCATCTTTATAGTAAGCTGAACAATACTACATTAATTGCTTAAGGACCAACTAATTTTGTGTTTTTTCGGTTCTGTCCCCACACCACCCTTTCTTATTCCAAGAGCCATATCTTTTTTATTTTTACCATTGACAAACCCGTGTGAGGGCTTCTTTTTTGAGGACGGGGACAAGTTGTACTTTTGAATGACATCATCCATTTTATCATGTGGTGTACTGGAAAGAGGGGAAAAAATTCCACGTGTGGAAAATAGTTTGTTTTTTCAGAGTTCATTTTATGGTAAAAATGACCAGGCAATATGATTCCCAAGGTCAGTACAATTATGCAGATACCAAACATGCATAGTTTTTGTTTTACTTACAGTGAAGGAATTAATTATTTGATCCCTTGCTGATTTTGTCAGTTTGCCCACTGACAAAGATGTGAACAGTCTATAATTTTAAGGGTAGGTTAATTTTAACATTGAGAAATAGAATATCAAAAATAAAATCCAGAAAATTACATTATATAAATTATGTAAATTTATTTGCATTTTGCAGTGAGAAATAAGAATTTGATTCCCTACCAACCATTAAGAGTTCTGGCTCCTACAGACCAGTTAGGCACTCCTAATCAACTCGTTTCCTGCACTAAAGACAGCTGTCTTACATAGTCACTTTTATAAAAGGCTCCTGTCCACAGACTCAATGAATCAGTCAGACTCTAATCCCTACAACATGGGCAAGACCAAAGAGCTTTCAAAGGCTGTCAGGATCATAGATCTGCACAAAGCTGGAATGGGCTACAAAACAATACATAAGACACTGGGTGAAAAGGAGACAACTGTTGGTGCAATAGTAAGAAAATGGAAGAAATACAAATTGACTGTCAGTCAACATCGATCTGGGGCACCATGCAAAATCTCACCTCATGGGGTATCCTTGATCATGAAAAAAGTGAGGGATCAGCCTAAAACTACATGGGGAGTACTTGTTAATTATCTCAAGTCAGTTGGAACCACAGTCACCAAGAAAACCAATGCTAACACATTAGGCCGTAAAAGTTTAAAATCCTGCAGTGCCAGCAAGGTCCCCTGCTCAAGAAGGCACATATGCAGGCCCATCTTAAGTTTTCCAATGAACACCTGGATGATTCTGTGTGTGATTGGGAGAAGGTGCTGTGGTCAGATGAGATAAAAATTGAGCTCTTTGGCATTAACTCAACTCGCCGTTTTTGGAGGAAGAGAAATGCTACCTATGACCCATAGAACATTGTCCCCACTGTCAAGCATGAAGGTGGAAACATTATGTTTTGGGGGTGTTTCTCTGTTAAGGGCACAAGACTACTTCACCATATCAATGGGAGAATGGATGGAGCCATGTACCATAAAATCCTGATTGACAACCTCCTTCCATCCGCCAGAACATAAAAAATGGGTCATGGCTGGGTCTTCCAGCAAGACAGTGACCCAAAACAGCCATGGCAACTAAAGAGTGGCTCAAAAAGAAGCACATTAAGGTCATGGAGTGGCCTAACCAGTCTCCAGACCTTAATACCATAGAAAACGTATGGAGGGAGATGAAGCTCCGAGTTGCCAAGTGACAGCCTCAAAATCTTAATGATTTAGAGATGATCTGCAAAGAGGAGTGGACCAAAATTCTTCCTGACATGTGCACAAACCTCATCATCAACTGCAAAAAATGTCTGACTTCTGTGCTTACCAACAAAGGTTTTGCCACCAAGTATTAAGTCTTGTTTGCCAGAGGGATCAAATAGTTATTTCTCACTGCAAAATGCTAATAAATGTACACAGCTCAAAAAAATAAAGGGAACACTAAAACCCACATCCTAGATATCACTGAATTAAATATTCCAGTTGTAAATGTTTATTCATCACATAGTGGAATGTGTTGAGAACAATAAAACCTAAAAATTATCAATGTAAATCACAACCAATATCCCACGGAAGTCTGGAGTTGGAATGATGCTCAAAATCAAAGTGGAAAATGAAGTTACAGGCTGATGCAACTTCAGTGGAAATGCCTCAAGAAAAGGAAATTATGCTCAGTAGTGTGTGACCTCCACGTGCCTGTATGACCTCCCTACAATGCCTAGGCATGATCCAGATGAGGCAATGGATGGTCTCCTGAGGGATATCCTCCCAGACATAGACTAAAGCATCCGTCAATTCCTGGACAGTCTGTGGTGCAGCGTGACGTTGGTGGATGGTGCAAGACATGTCCCAGATATGTTCAATCGGATCCAGGTCTGGGGAACGGACGGGCCATTCCATAGCTTCAATGCCTTCATCTTGCAGGAACTGCTGACACACTCCAGCCACATGAGGTCTGGCATTGTCCTGCGTTAGGAGGAACTGAGGCCCACCGCACCAGCATATGGTCTCACAAGGGGTCTGAGGATCTCATCTCGGTACCTAATCACAGTCAGGCTACCTCTGGCGAGAACATGGAGGACTATGCGGCCCTCCAAAGAAATGCCACCCCACACCATTACTGACCCACTGGCAAACTGATCATGCTGAAGGATGTTGCAGGGAGAAGATCGCTCTCCACGGCATCTCCATACTCTGTCACGTCTGTCACATGTGCTCAGTGTGAACCTGCTTTCATCTGTGAAGAGCACAGGGCGCCAGTGGCGAACTTGCCAATCCTGGTGTTCTGTAGCAAATGCCAAGCATCCTGCACAGTGTTGGGCTGTGAGCACAACCCCCATCTGTGGTCGTCGGGCACTCAGACCATCCTCATGGAGTTGGTTTCTAACCGTTTGTGCAGACACATGCACATTTGTGGCCCCCTGGAGGTCATTTTGCAGGGCTCTGGCAGTTCTCCTCCTGTTCCTCCTTGCACAAAGGCTGAGGTATCATTCCTGCTGCTGGCTTGTTGCCTTCCTACGGCCCCCTCCACATCTCCTGGTGTACTGGCCTGTCTCCTGGTAGCGCCTCCAGCCTCTGCACACTACGCTGACAGACACAGCAAACCTTCTTTCCACAGCTCACATTCATGTGCCATCCTGGATGAGCTGCACTACCTGAGCCACTTGTGTGGGTTGTAGAGTCCTTATCATGCTACCACGAGTGTGAAAGCACAACCAACATTCAAAAGTGACCAAAACATCAGCCAGAAAGCATTGGTATTGAGCTGTGGTCCCCACCTGCAGAATCACTCCTTTATTGAGTGTGTCTTGATAATTGCCAATAATTTCCATCTGTTGTCTATTCCATTTGCACAGCAGCATGTGAAATTGATTGTCAAACAGTGTTGCTTCCTAAGTGGACAGTTTGATTTCACAGAAGTTAGATTTACTTGGAATTATATTCTGTTGTTTAAGTGTTCCCTTTATTTTTTTGAGCAGTGTATATAATTTATACAATGTGATTTTCTGGATTTTATTTTTGATATTCTATCCCCCAATGTTAAAATTAACCTACCCTTAAAATTATAGACTGTTCATTTCTTTGTCAGTAGGCAAACTTACAAAATCAGCAAGGGATCAAATACTTATTTCCTTCACTGTAAGTGGTGAAAAAAAATTTCAGAAGTTTGTAAACAAAAAAAAGTGCTTGTTTCCAGGAGTTGTACCGTCTTCAATTTTTGGGATATGGAGCTGTATGAGGGCCCTTTTTTGTACACAGAACTGATGTTTTATTGCTAAAATTTTGGGGTACATACAATGTTTTGATCGCCTCTTATGACATTTTTTTGGTGTTGTGGTGGCAGCTGAAAAACCACAATTCTGGTGTTTTGATTTTTTTTCTCATTCCACAGTTTTTTATCTCTTAATTTTTAATGGAGGAAAAGGGAAGTAGTGTGAACTTTTATATATATTTTATATATGTATACCCATTGGCGCCTCGCAATCACCTCATGGGCACACCGATGGGCGCATAGAACAGAGCGTTTCCCCCCCCAGCGGCATGTTATAAATTCCTATGTCACAAATTGACTGTGGCATTTCACAAGTTAACAGCCGCGGGTGGAGCTGTTAAAGGCAGATGATGGCTGAATATTACGGCCATCATTTGCCAGCAAAGGTGCAGGCTCAGCTTGATAGCCTGCAACAAAAGCAGGGAAACGGCATATACTAACAACGTATAGTGCTCTTTCACTGTATCTGTTGCTGGTTCCTCCTCCTCTGATCTTCCCCTTACTGTTGGGGTTCCCCAAGGATCAGTCCTAGGCCCCCTCCTGTTCTCTTTGTATATCGCCTCATTGGACAAACAATCAGCAGATTTGGGTTCCAGTACCATCTCTATGCTGATGACACCCAATTATACACTTCTGCTCCTGATATCATGCCTGCCTTTTTAGAAAACACCAGTGATTGTCTTACCGCCGTCTGCAACATCATGACCTCCCTCTATCTGAAACTGAACCTGTCAAAAACTGAACTCCTCGTGTTTTCTCCATCTACTAACCTACCTTTGCCTGATATTGCCATCTCTGTGTGTGGTTCCACCATTACTCCCAAGCAACATGCCCGCTGCCTTGGGGTCATACTTGATTCCGAGCTTTCATTCACTCCCACATCCGATCACTGGCTCGCTCTTCTTATCTGCATCTCAAAAACATTTCTAGAATTCGACCTTTTCTTTCTTTCGACTCTGCAAAAACACTTACTGTTTCTCTTATTCATTCTCGTCTGGACTATTGTAACTCTCTACTAATGGTCCTCCCTCTTACCAAACTCTCCCCACTTCAATATGTCCTGAATGCTGCAGCCAGGATGATATTCCTCCTCAACCGTTATTCCGATGCCTCTACCTTGTGCCAGTCATTACACTGGTTACCCATCCACTCCAGAATCCAGTACAAACTTATTACCCTTATCCACAAAGTGCTCCATGGCTCAGCACCACCCTGCATATCCTCTCTGGTCTCAGTTTACCACCCTACCCGTGCTCTCCATTCTGATAATGACCTGAGGTTAGCATCCTCAATAATCAGAACCTCCCACTCCCGTCTCTTCACGTGCTGCGCCAATTCTTTGGAATGCACTACCCAGGTTAATACAATTAATCCCCAATCCCCACAGTTTTAAGCGTACCCTAAAAACACATTTGTTCTGACTGGCCTACCGCCTCAACGCATTAACCTAACTATGCCTGTGTTGCCTATTCAAAAAACTTAAACCTTAATCAGGTTCCTCGCATCATGTTCTCATACGCTTTATGCATTTAATAGCTCTCTGTGTTTTTACTGTTACATATTTAGGCTGTTAACTGCTTAACACCCGATTCTTAGGCTGTGTGCACGCGTTCAGGATTTTTTGCGTTTTTTTCATGTTTTTTTGCTATAAAAACGCTTAAAAAATGCATACATATGCACCCCATCATTTATAATGCATTCCGCAATTTTTGTGCATATGTTGCGTTTTTTTCCTCGAAAAAAACGCATTGCGGTAAAAAACGCAGCATGTTCATTAATTTTGCGGATTTTTTGCGGATTTCCCACTATATTATTGCATTGGAAACTTCTGGAAAAAAACACATAAAATCCACACAAAAAAACGCCCCAAAAACGCGAGAAAAGCGTGAAAAAAACGCAGAAAATGTCCGGTTTTGTTCAGAAAATTTCTGCAAGAAATCCTGACATGTGCACGTAGCCTTACACTATGGCTGATCTGAACAACGAAAGCAATTGTTACCATCCACCTTTCATGTCTCCCCTTTTCCTCATAGATTGTAAGCTTGCGAGCAAGGCCCTCATACCTCTTGGTATCTGTTTTAATCTATGTGTTTATTGTTATGCTGCAATGTCTATTGTATGGAGAAGTCCCCTCTATAATGTAAACTGCTGCGGAATATGTTGGCGCTATATAAATAAAAAAATTATTATTATTAACGTATATCGTTAAGGGCTTAACTTCAACAGGACTCTAGGACTTTCTTCACCCAAAGTAAATAATTTGTGTATATGGTTGATGTGTTTAGTGCTGAGAGGTCGCTCAGATATGGGTAAAGGACTTCTCATACTGGGGAGTGCTGCCTTTTTTTATATTATTGGAGGACTTTGAGCCGAGGCTCAGAGGCCTGGACCCACAGTTACCACAGTGCAACTTGGTTCTTTTTCTTCATTTATATTAGTTGACTATAGTGTTCTATATTATTATTATCAGTCTGTGCTGCTATTGAGAATATAATCACTAATGAAAGTATAGTGGACACATAATTACACTGTGTGGAGAATTATTAGGCAAGTTTTTTCACCATATCATCACTTTATGCAGATTTTCTAGCCCCGAGCTGTATAAACTTGAATGGCTATTGGATGATGCTGATCAGGTGATGTGTATTTGTATAATAAGGGGGGTGAGGCTTAACGATACAACACCCTGTATCAAAGTGTGCAGAATTATTAGGTAGCTTGTATCATTCAGGCAAAATAGGACAAAAAATAAATTTAACCAACTGTGAAAATCAAAAATTGTGACAAGTCTTACAGAGAGATGCAGTGCTCTTGAAATTCCTAAGATATTGTGGCTTGTTCACAGAATCATCAAAAGATTTGCTGCAAATAATAAAAAGGGCCACAAAATTTTTTTAAGAAAAAGGATATTACTGCCAAAGGTTTGAAAAGAATCAAACGTGAAGCGACCAAGAAGTTATTATTCTCCAGTTCTGTCATATTCCAGATCTATAACCTTCCTGGAGTGCCCAGAAGTACAAGGTGTTCAGTCCTCAGAGACATGATCAAAGTAAGGAAGGTTGAAACCCAACCATCACTGATCAAGACACAGAAGTGGAAATATCAACACTAGGCTAAGAACTTTCTGAAGACAGATTTTTCAAAGGTTTTAAGAACAGATGAAATGAGAGTGACTCTAGAAAGACCGAATGGATGGGCCCGTAGCTGGATCTGTAATGGGCTCAGAGTTGCTCTTTGCACCAGCAAAATTGAGGTGGGGTACAGCTATGGACTGGTATTATTAAAGATGAGCGAGTTGAACTTTTTCTGTTTGAAGAGTGAATCAAAATCAACTCCCAAATCTACTGCTAGATTTTAGAACGCACTGTTTTTAGTGGTACAAGAAAAAGTCTGCATCCTTCAAGAAAATCATGATTTTTATGCAGGACAAGGCTCCATTTCATGCATCAACGTCACTCTCCACTGCTTGGCTGCCAATAAAGACCTTACAAATGGAAGAATAATGACACGGCCCCTTCCTCACCTGACCTAAACCCTATTGAGAACTTGTAGGCCCTTCTTTAATTGGAAAGTGGCAGTCACCACTCTGAACAGTGTCTGTTAGGCTGCGGTTTGCGCCACTCAAATACCGTAATTGTTTGTCAACAGATAAAGAAACTAACAGACTTCATGGGTGGAGCTTATGTTATTGAAAAGAAGGGCGGCTATACTGGTCACCAATATTTTTTTTTAAATGTCAGAAATGTATTTTGTACATGTAGAGTTATTTGGTTATTATTCCCACTTTAAAAGATAAAACAAACAAATGAGATGGGAAAATGTATGTTTTTCATTGAGTTAAGAAAGACAAAACATCACTTTTACTTTCTTAAATATTCCGGTTTCTGGTTGATTAAGCTCTTTTAATTTAATGACAGCAAAGTAGTTGTTCAATAATAAAATTAATACTCAAAAATACAAATTGCCTAATAATTCTGCATACAGTGTATTTTTCTATATACAGTACTTTAATTCCATGGCTATGTGGTTGCTTTTTCCAAGCAGCACGATTCACGCACCTCAGCTTATGGACCATGTAGCCTATAAAGCTTTGACTATAGATATACAGCTCTGGCAAAAATTAAGAGACCACTGCAAAATGTTCAGTTTGTCTGATTTTTCTCTTTATAGGTATATTTTTGAGCAAAATGTAAATTGTTCTTTTATTCTATAAACTTCTGACAACATGTCTCCGAATTTCCAAGCAATCAATTTTGTATTTTTTTTCTGAAAAGGAGAAATGGTCAAAATTAAAAAAAAAAATAAAATAGTGCTTTCAGACCTCAAATAATGCAAAGAAAACAAGTTCATAATCATTTAGAAACAACAATACTAATGTTTTAACTCAGGAAGAGTTCAGAAATCAATATTTTGTGGAATAACTATGATTTTTAATCACAGCTTTCATGCATCTTGGCATGCTTTACACCAGTCTTTCACACTGCTTCTGGTGTAAAAATGTAAGCAGTTCTTCTTTGTTTGATGGCTTGTGACTATCCATCATCGTCTTGATTACTTGACACTGGTATTGTCGAAGGCGCTCTATGGGAAAAAGAGGGAAATACCTCCTGCTCCCACCAATTGTTGACTCCACCTTTGATCCCAACCCGACTATTTACCCACCATTTTCCCAATTAAAGACAGAGACCGTTATTTCTTTGGAATTGTATAGGCCACAGCAGCCTTTTTATTAAACATACAACAATTAACAATGAATGTAAAAGCATAAACATTTTAAAACTAGGAGAAGTCCTTGGAGCCCACAAGAATCTGGTGATTTAACCATAACGTGAACATAACCAATATTTTACTCCCAGCCGTTGTAACCCTGGCTAGGGAGCACCAAAAACCCCACAAGAGGGTTCACTGTTCACAATAATAATCTGGAGATCCGACCACCTCTGCCGGAACTCCCCACCACCATTCACCAGATCCGAAACATATTAAACTCCAAAACAGAGGAGCCATATGCCAATGGACCCCCAAACCAATTTCCACAAACTCCAAGGACTCCCCCCAGCTGCCACAACTAGAGGCCTTTGAACACCTTAAAGGCCTGAGACCCCACCCAAACGAAAAGCCATGGCCCTTTCAATGCCCTCCTGTAAGGCGAGAGCCCAAAAATACATTCCCACGGCATTCAAATGAACGCCATCCGCCAACCAATACTCCCCTTTTCCTGTTTCCAATTCAAAGTGTCTAACCATCACACCCCCATTCCTAGACACAAAGGCAGACACCGCCCTGTTAACCTTTATCCTGGCCTTATCAATTTTTTCCAAAGACCACATATGCTTCCAACGGTTTTGCGGCACGATTTCAGACCAAACAATGTTCAAACCCGGATACAAATCCCATAACCGCAAGCAATCCTGCTTTATATCCTTAATCAATTCTCGAAAAGGTTGGACCCCCAAGTCATTCCCCCCAACATGTAAAACCAAAACGTCCGGGGCTCGATCCAAGTTCACACTGTTATGGATCTCAACACTCGATTCCAGGCCATCCCCCGAAAACCGAACCACCGGATTACTGCCACACTTCGGTCAAAACCAAGATGTCTGCCCTCCGTCCGAACATCGGCGCGCAGAGCTCCCCAATGCACATATGAGTGTCCGAGAATCCACCCCAATAATGCCTGGTGACCTGGAAAACAAAACACAAACTCAACATATGTCACGAACTGAAGAAAAGCCGCCTAAGCATGTCCTATAGAACCCCCTCAACCACCCCTTGTGGCCGCACATAACTACGAAATCTGTTAGAGCGCCACCTGCCAATCCGGTGAATAGCGGAAGCTCCTAACCCCCCAAGTGCCGCCTCGGTCGCGGCTTCTATCCGAAAAGAATGAGGGGCAAAACAGGCCCCATCTAAACCCAACAATGCAATAGCCTTTTAAAAAACCGCTGTGAACTGATAGCGAGACAAGCAGGAACTGTCTTGATGGCATAACAACGACCGATCTCGCCTAGGCTGAAGGCCCCAAAAACTGTGAAGACAAGCGACCGGACACATAGTAGAACCCGCGACTGAACCCAAAACGATTCTACTACCCCAGCCTTCCTGATCCGATTTCGATCACCGCAACCACAGCTCCACCTGATCATCAGCCAAAAATATATCCCTGGCTAACAGGCCCCCTGTCACCTGTTTGCTAGGTGCTACCAACCCGCCCACTCGAAACGCCCCAAAAAAGGCAAACGAAAGGGCCAGCCGAAATAAACAAAGCTCAAAAACCGAGAAACACAACGATGACTAGACTACGCCCAACTTTTCTAAAACATTGAAGGAAACCGGCCGCCTCGAATCCATTTTTTCAGGCCGCCGCCTGAAACCTTTTACTGCCCACTACACCAAAAAGAACTTGGTGATATCATACTGACCCCGCAATTTGAAACCAAATGCCAAAGCCGCCATGACTCTTGACACCTTAGAAGACGACCAGCCAACCGATGCCCCCCAACCATGACAACAAGTTCCCCACCTGATCCTGTTGGCTCGACCCACAAGACGCTGCCGATAACAAATCCTCCCACTCACACCAAATTGTCTGATAAGCCTCCCAAGTTCTGGGAGCCAACGACGCCTTAATCAATGCCTCAGCGTCCCGGATACCACTAGCCAAAGTTCCGGATGGCACTCCAACCCGACCATCTCCGCCTCCGGGGCCAACGACTGAAAACGATCGAACTGTAAACGAGAAAGAGAGTCAGCGATGGAATTATGAACTCCAGGCACATGCGATGCTGTGATGTGTGCAAAGTCAGACACAACAACACCAACTGCCGTAACACACACACCATCGGAGGCGATGATGCGGACAAGCTGTTAATCGCGCAAACCACCCCCATGTTATCGCAGTGAAAATGAACCCACCTGTTCCGAAAGGTCCCTTGCCACAAATGCACCGCTACCAAAATGGGAAAAATCTCCAAAAGTGCGATGTTCCGAACCAAACCAAAAGAAATCCAACTCGCTGGCCATTTTGACGCACACCATTGTCCCTGAAAGTACGCTCCAAAACCCGACCCACTTGCTGCATCGGTAAATAAGTCCAAAGACTCATTGTCGATCACACCTTCCATAAGCAAGGACCTGCCGTTATAGTTCTTCAAAAATTCACTCCAAACTGCCAAGTCCTCCTTGTGCTCCGCCGCTAGCCGTACGAAATGGTGGGAAGCCTTAACTCCCGCCGTAGCACTAGCCAACCTCCTAGAAAAAACTCTACCCATCGGCATGACTCGACAATAAAATTAAGTTTCCCTAGCAGCGATTGCAACTCTCGCAACGGCAATTTTCGCAGGCAACCCGCCCGCCGCACATCATCCCGAAGGCCTGTCAATTTGTCCTCGGGCAATCGAAACTCCCACCGAACCGTATTGATGACGCTACCTAAAAAAGATAAGCACGTGCTCGGGCCCTCCGTCTTACCAGGAGCCAGCGAAACGCGGAAGTGAAAAGCCACCCATTCGATTACGCTCAAAATCCTAGCACAACAGTCAGACCCAGCCGGGCCGACGCACAAGAAATCGTCTAAATAATGCAGAACCGAATCGCAACCAGAAACGTCCCGCACCACCCATTCCAAAAATGAACTAAACGCCTTGAACAGGGCACAAGATAGCGAACAGCCCATGGGCAAACATCTATCAACAAAGAAGCGATCTCCCAAAAGCAACCAAGAAGTCTAACACTAGATGGATGAACTGGTAACAAACGGAAAGCGGATTCAATGTCCGTCTTGGCAAGAAGAGTGCCTTTCCCGCATTTCTGCACCCAGACCTAAGCCTCATCAAAAGATACGTACAAGAACCGAACAAAGATCAGGATCATTTCCGTCATTTACCGACAGACCCCTGGGACAGGACAAGTGCTGAATCAGGCGAAATTTGCCTGCCTCCTTCTTAGGGACTACCCCCAAAGTCCTCAAACGGAGCCCTTTCAAAGGGGCCCACCATGCGCCCCAGCACCACTTCCTTACGCAACTTCTCCGAAACCACATCAGCGTGCAACAAAGCTGAATGCAAATTTTTTCTAACACAGGGAACCGCAAAGGAAGGAGCCGGAATGACAAAGCTTTCATTAAAACCCGACAACAACAAAGACGGTTTTCCCTATCCGGATATCTATTTAGATAAGGGACCATCCTTTCCAACTTCACCGGTGTCTCCCCCATGGGAATTACCGGAACCAGGCTTTGCTTTCCCCTTTTTAAAACGCTTTGAGGCCCCGTGGGAGGACCCGCTGCAGTGGGAGCACAAATGTTTAAACTTACAATTGACTCCTAATTTGCACTGTCCTTCATTAAATTGCCAGCACACGCCCAACTTCTGACCTCACGCCTGTCCTGCGTTACCTGAGGACCCTGAAGCACTAAGCTGTTCTCCACGGCTGGAAACACCGGCCCCCCCCATGAAAGGGATGGCTGAACTTGTACTACGCCATTACCCGTAGCCAGAGACCAATATCTTTCTGGTCCCACCTAATGGCCGGCCGAACAGCTTTTCTCTGTCTAAACTGCTCGTCGTACCTGAGCCAAGCCTGACCGCCATACACCCTGTGAGCTTCACTGATGGAATCCATGTAACAAAATAACCCCAAACAATTCTCGGGCGCCTTTTCGCCGATAACACTGGCCAGGATGGCAAAAGCCTGAAGCCAATTAGCAAAAGTCTGGGAGATCAAATGCCACCGCCGTTTTTCCTCCTCTTTATTGCTATCCTCCTTCTTCCCCTTATCAAGATTAAATTTTTCTAACGGAAGCAGGGAAAAATGTTTTACATATTCGTCTTTACCTATCTTTTCCCTAACCTCAAAACACACGTATACCTCCCCATGCGCCCTATCATCCAAGTGGATCCTGCACTCTTTTTCCTTTTCTGTCTGCACCGAAACGGAAATTGGTTCCGCCACCACAGCCGGCGCCATCACTGCACTAACCGGCCCCGGCTTCGAGCCCAACCACGCTCCTAAATGTCCCTGCGCACCCATACCGCGATCCAATCTCACCAGTAAATTCTGCACATACACCAAAATCTCCCGGACCCCTGCCGTTTCTCCGCCACCTGCACTCCCCACCCCAGCTACACCGCTAAGTGCTCCCTGAACACCACTAACTGCAGGTGACCAAGCATCTGAA
Source organism: Ranitomeya imitator (assembly GCF_032444005.1). NCBI lineage: Eukaryota > Metazoa > Chordata > Amphibia > Anura > Dendrobatidae > Ranitomeya > Ranitomeya imitator. The sequence goes on from NC_091284.1 coordinate 720,745,580, forward strand.
GGACAAAAATGTGACACAGACGCATACTCACCGGGCTGCAAGGGATCTTTGGTCCCTCCAGCCGGAGTGCTGGCATCCAGACGTCCACGAACTGTCCACTCCACCATCGACCCATCTTGCGTTTGTCCCCGGTGCTGCCCATCCGACCTGCTGCTCTGGAACATCGCTGACATCGGGATTGCTGGATCCAGACTCCAGGTGCCGGGGGATGACGTGTCCTGGGCAGGTGAGCTGACCGCATGCTGACCGCCGCCAGCCGCGCTCCTGGCCACAGCAGACGGCCGTCCAGAACACAGAAGTGGAGCAGGGGTGCCCCCTGAGAGCGCCGACAAGGCCGGCCCGACGCAGTCCAGCCTCAGTCCGCCCGACCCAACGACGTCCGGCGATCCTCCGGACCCCGCCGACCGCACCGAGGCAGGCCGTGCAGCGGGCACATAGCTGCGGCGGCCTCCCGATGCTCCTGGCCCCAGACGCTGCCCGGCGCGTTGTGGCTCCGCCCCACCGCGCCACGAGGTGAGGGCCTCGCAACCGCCGCTGTGCCCCGCCTGGCCATCGGATTTCTCCCAGGCCGGGGCCTGCTCACCGCTGCTCTTACCGGCGCCCGGCCTGGAGGGTCCCGGGAGGGGCTCCTGCACCTGCGGGGGGCACGAGGCCCGTAATCCGGCGACAACCACTCGGGGGGGGGGCCGCGACTGCCGAACTCGTTGCTCCAGAGGGGGGACCGCTGGCGAGGTCCCACCACCGCCATCCATGAGATGGGCCACCTGGGCTTCCAGCCAGCTGGGAGGGTGCGCAGCTGCAGCAGCCCGCAGGCTCTCCAGGATGGCATCCACGCTGGTCATCCTGCTTCTCAGAGAGGTGAGCAGGAACTGACCGGCCCCGCCCCCTGGCCCCTCTCTACCCCCCCACCACTAGCCCCCCCCATGTAATTAGCCTATTCCATCCACCCCCTACTCTCCAACCCATTGTCACGATGGCCTTCGCTTAGGTCGTGGGGGGAGGGGACGACTCGCTCCGGCCTGTCCTTTCCAGAGGTTTTCAATGGGGTTCAGGTCTGGAGATTGGGCTGCCCTTGACAGTGTTTTGATGTGGTGGTCTCTTAATTTTTGCCAGAGCTCTACAATAGCATTTGATAGGTTATTCATTTGTTTTTTTCAAAGGCATCTGATGGCACGAAAATAAACATATACTCACCTACTTTGTAGGGTTGTCTGAGTCCCCCTACCAGTCTTTTTTTGTGCTGGGGGTAGGCATGTGACCATTCAAAGGTTGTAGCGGTGGATAATGTGTTATCATTTGAGGCCGAAGTTGACTGCATAGGTCAAAAGTCTGTACGATCAGAAAAGGATGTACTAATACTAGCTATGTAAAGTAGTACTTTTCGAGGTAGCCCTCTAAAACTTTTAATGCAGGCATCATAAATACCCTTAAATAAGTTATAGCGATGGTACAATGATCACCCTGTTGATGTGGTGGTGGAGAAGCAGGAGAAGGTTGACACAAAATAGACAAAATCCTGAAGAGTATACCTATATTTGGATGGGAAGGGGTGAATGAGAACAGAAAATAAACACTGGATATGAATTTATGTTCCGCTGCTGTCATATGGTGGTGTTGTGAAGTCCTGGGCAATCCAGCCCTTGTTCATTCTAAGAAGAGTCAGCCTGTCAGCATTTTCAGTTGACAGGCGGCTGCGCCTATCGGTTGTAATACCCCCAGCAGCACTAATGTAGCCGTTTAGTATTGTGGCCTGTGGGTGAGTGCCTGCGTATTTATACTTCCATTCCAAGAACTAGTGTAGAGAAAACTGAACGCTGCGCTGTTACAATGGTTGCTGATGGTGGTTGCAAGCGTGCAACAACAGGTGCAGGCTGGGAGGCATCTCTACCTGTATCATCGACAGGGGATTAGAATGCATGCAAAACAGGAGAAGTGGTGTCACCTGCAGACACTGTTTCTGGACCCTGGCGTTCAGCCCAACTAGTCGGGTGCTTTGCTGTGATGTGCCTGAGCATACTGGTAGTGGTCAGGCTGGTAGTTGTGCTGTACCTGTTGATGCTGGATTGGCAGATGTTGCAAATGATATTTTTTTTTGTTTAAATGGACTGTCTTTAAAAAAGCGACAGACATGGGAACTACTAACCCTTGGCCTGGCAACTTCACCCATGTTGGTGCTCTGGGGAACAGTTTCCCGCCTTGTGTCTGTAGCCACCCCACTGCCTCTTCCTGCGCTGGTGTCCTTACTCTGCATGTCACCTTCCCAGGTTGGGTCAGTGACTTCATTGTCCACCATCTCGTCTTTTGGGTCAGTGACTTCATTGTCCACAACCTCGTCTTCTACTTCTGCACTCTGGTCCTCCTGACTTGCTGACTTAGCAACATCACTTGTTGGCAATTGTGTCTCATCACCATCCACCTCTTGCAACAGTAATCGCATTTTCCCACTGTCGCTTCTTGTAAGCATGGCTGCTCACATATTTGGACATCGCTACATACGATCTCCTCAAGTCCTGCTTGAAACGGGCAGGGCGAGAGGCCAGAGTCTATAAACAGAAATATGAACAGCTCTTTTGAATGTCTAAGTGCAGGATCACTAGTCTCCGGTCACTTGGCATGATGGGAGGAAGGAGGATCAGGGTGAGGATTATGTGGTCCAGAATCACGACTACAGAGACTGGACCGTGTGTTGCTGGCAAAGTGACTGGAAGCATTATCTGCTATCCATCCAACAATCTTTTCATACTGGTCTGGCTTCAAGAGTGTTGTTCCATGCTCCCCTACAAAGTGGTACAGGAAGCTATGTTGACATGATGTGTGTGTTTTCTGTGCTTCTGTAGCAGGCACAGTTTTACCAAGCCCAATTCCTCGACGTCCATGCTCAAAGTCACCATTAGCATCACGTCCACTTCCCTGGCCCTTACCACGCGCCTTGCCCATTTTAAATTGCGTATGATGTATACTGCTGAAATAGTCCAGACAGCCAACCCGTTTAAGCACATCACTGGTCTAATGCAAACAGACTGTGAGGTATCTAGCTGTCTTAGGGCTTGTTCTCACAACTACATTTTTGGTCCAAGTGATGTCCTTCAAAAATGGAAAGCTTTAGGACCAATGTTATTCAGTAGGACAGCGCAGATGAGCGACTTTTTTCACTGACCAAATCTGCATATGACAAAAAAAATCGCAGATCTTATTGTGTTGGATAAAACGTGGAAGAGGAGCTGCCAAAGCAAGGAGAGGTGACTGGAATGGTGCAATCCCAGCAGATTTGATCAATAAAGTATATTAATAAGTTCCATTTTTAGGTTTTAAGATATTTTACTCCTTCAGCCAGAAAATAATAATGGTAATTGATGATGATTAATGATCAGTTGTGTCATTGATCTCATAGATCTCTTGTAGTGCTTGACTGGTATGTTGAGACTGTATATACAGCACACCTGAGCCGAGCAGTATATTTCATTTGTGTTTTAGCTATTACACATCACGTATAGTATGTGCGGTTCTATTTCCAACATTTTGGAAACTGCATGTCTCCTGATAAGCTTTATCTACTGTGTGCAGTACATACAGAGGAAGACAGGGAAGGAAAAGGGCCTTGCAGGAGAAAGTAATTACCATAATCAGCTGCTTCAAATGGAAAAGTGCACATCTTAGAATACAAATATTATTTGTAATTTTACTAAATATGCCCCCAACCAGGAGGCTTGTGATCACTGACCTCTATCCTCAAAAAAAGTCACATCGGAGAAGGGTCGTAATAAATGCTGGACTATCTTATGGGCAACATGGTGGTTCAGTGGTTAGCACTGTTGCTTTGCATCACTGGGGTCTTGGGTCTGAATCCCACCAAGGACAACATGTGCAAGGAGTTTGTATGCTCCCCCCATGTTTGTGTGTGTTTCCTCCCACATTCTAAAGACATATATAGTGCTGTGAAATTAATGGCACTATATATGTGAATAAAAAAAGCTCCCATCATGAGTATTTGATTTTTGGGGACGATAATGCAGCAAGAGGAGGCGGCGCCCGGCGCGCACAGGCCCAGAGTGATGGCTGTGCTGCGTCTGATTAAGAAGGAAAGACCCGCCTCCCTGGCGATTTCAGGGTATGAGGGGGCACATTTTATAAATGTTTATTTCAGCGTGTGCAGGCTTCATAACTAAAAGAGCCACCTTGTCAGAATGCAGCATTAGTGCTGCACAAGGTGGCTCTTTTAGTTACAAACGTCTGAGGGGGTGACAGGTTCCCTTTAACCAAGAGCACTCGTCCCATGTTATTCTATGGTGCTGTGCACATTTGATTTTTTTTCCTTGGGCCGAATAAGTTCGAAAAAAATATTACAGCAAGATTTGCCTTCGATAATCGGATGGCACTCTCCCATTCATGTCTATGGGTCCGTGGATATCATTGGATTGCAGTTGGATGTTGGATGACATCAGAATGCCAGATGTGGTCCGATTTTGTCAGACAGGCTAAATGAAGAACCTTTTTTTTTTCATTCTCCACATCCGAGAAAATCAGATCACAGATCAAAGTGATCAGAGTGTAATTAGCATAAGCGGGCCTATTTTTGGGATGTGGAGAAAACGGTAGTCTGCACCTGCCGTGACTGTTCCAAGCAGAGAATGGTGATAGAGATGCTGTCCATTATAGTTCTTGGCAGATACTAAACAGCCAAGACAGCATGCAGGGAACATCCAGTGAATATGTCCATTCATGACGGACATGTATCATACCATAAAAAAGTGTCCGACAAGCAACGTTATCAATCTGCGATCCCATTTGTTGTGTCTAAAATTTCCACAAATCTACAGGCCTTGCAGACACAGTGTGCCATAAACCATTATATATAACCAATGTGTTGCTAATGTGTTTCTTTTCTCAGGCTTCATTACATAATGTAATAAACTTGTAAAAAGCTCAAAACATATTTGTTCATTAATTATTTTTCAGTATTACGGAGAACTAAGATGAGCCCGTCCTGCAGATTAATACCTGGTTTCCTCAATGTAGAGCCTAGCTTTGGATCACTCCTTTCGTAAATGGGAGAACCGTGTGCACAAGGAGAAATGGATCTCACTTGGCAAGAGATCTTCTCTATCAACGAACTACAGGTAAGTCCAAGTTTCTATTAGTTCTCATTGTATAATGTGCAACCTGGTGACTTCCATACTTTTTGTAGAAGAAAGATTTGAGTGAAAATCTCTTTTAACCCCTTAGTGACAGAGCCAATTTGGTACTTAATAACCAGGCCAATTTTTGCAATTCTGACCACTGTCACTTTATGAGGTTATAACTCTGGAACGCTTCAACGGATCCCGCTGATTCTGAGGTTGTTTTTTCGTGACATATTGTACTTCATGATAGTGGTAACATTTCTTCGATATTACTTGCGATTATTTATGAAAAAAACGGAAATATGGCGAAAATTTTTAAAATTTTGCAATTTTCAAACTTTGTATTTTTATGCCCTTAAATCAGAGAGATATGTCACGAAAAATAGTTAATAAATAACATTTCCCACATGTCTACTTTACATCAGCACAATTTTGGAAACAAAATTTTTTTTTGTTAGGGAGTTATAAGGGTTAAAACTTGACCAGCAATTTCTCATTTTTACAACACCATTTTTTTTTTAGGGACCACATCACATTTGAAGTCATTTTGAGGGGTCTATATGATAGAAAATAATGAAGTGTGACACCATTCTAAAAACTACACCCCTCAAGGTTCTCAAAACCACATTCAAGAAGTTTATTAACCCTTTACGTGCTTCACAGGAACTGAAACAATGTGGAAGGAAAAAATGAACATTTAACTTTTTTTTGCAAACATCTTAATTCAGAACCATTTTTTTATTTTCACAAGTGTAAAAACAGAAATGTAACCATAAATTTTGTTATGCAATTTCTCCTGAATACGCCAATACCCCATATGTGGGGGTAAACCACTGTTAGGGCGCACCGCAGAACTTAGAAGTGAAGGAGTGCCGTTTGACTTTTTCAATGCAGAATTGGCTGGAATTGAGATCGGACGCCATGTCACGTTTAGAGAGCCCCTGATGTGCCTAAACAGTGGAAACTCCCCACAAGTGACACCATTTTGGAAAATAGACCCCTTAAGGAACTTATCTAGATGTGTGGTGAGCACTTTGAACCCCCAAGTGCTTCACAGAAGTTTATAACGTAGAGCCGTGAAAATAAAAAATCGCTTTTGTTTACACAAAAATGATCTTTTTGCCCACAAATTCTTATTTTCACAAGGGTAACAGGAGAATTTAGACCACAAAAGTTGTTGTGCGATTTCTCCTGAATACGTCGATACCCCATATGTGAGGGTAAACCACTGTTTGGGCGCACCGCAGAGCTTGGAAGTGAAGGAGCGCCGTTTTACTTTTTCAATGTAGAATTGGCTGGAATTGAGATTGGACGCCATGTCGCGTTTGGAGAGCCTCTGATGTGCCTAAACAGTGGAAACCCCCCACAAGTGACCCCATTTTGGAAACTAGACCCCTTAAGGAACATATCTAGATGTGTGGTGAGCACTTTGAACCCCCATGTGCTTCACAGAAGTTTATAATGTAGAGCCGTGAAAAAAAAAATCGCATTTTTTCTACAAAAATGATCTTTTTGCCCACAAATTTTTATTTTCACAAGGGTAACAGGAGAAATTAGACCACAAAAGTTGTTGTGCAATTTCTCCTGAGTATGCTGATACCCAATATGTGGGGTTAAACCACTGTTAGGGCGCACCGCAGAGCTTGGAAGAGAAGGAGTGCCGTTTTACTTTTTCAATGTAGAATTGGCTGGAATTGAGATCGGACGCCATGTCGCGTTTGGAGAGCCCCTGATGTGCCTAAACAGTGGAAACCCCCCCACAAGTGACACCATTTTGGAAACTAGACCCCTTAAGGAACTTATCTTGATGTGTGGCGAGCACTTTGAACCCCCATGTGCTTCACAGAAGTTTATAACGTAGAGCCGTGAAAAAAAAAATATTTTTTTTTTCCACAAAAAAGATTTTTTAGCCCCCAAGTTTTTATTTTCACAAAAGAAACAAGAGAAATTGGACCCCAAAAGTTGTTGTCCAATTTGTCCTGAGTATGCTGGTACCCCATATGTGGGGGTAAACCACTGTTTGGGCGCACGGCAGAGCTCGAAAGGAAGGAGCGCCGTTTTGGAATGCAGACTTTGATAGAATGGTCTGCGGGTATTATGTTGCGTTTGCAGAGCCCCTGATGTACCTAACCACTAGAAACCCTCCACAAGTGACCCCATTTTGGAAACTAGACCCCCCAAGGAACTTATCTAGATGTGTGGTGAGAACTTTGAATGCCCAAGTGCTTCACAGAAGTTTAGAATGCAGAGTCGTGAAAATAAAAAATATTTTTTTTCCACAAAAAAGATATTGTAGCCCCCAAGTTTTTATTTTCACAAGGGTAACAGGAGAAATTGGACTGCAATAGTTGTTGTCCAATTTATCCCGAGTACGCTGATGTGCCATATGTGGGGGTAAACCACTGTTTGGGCGCACGGCAGAGCTCGGAAGGGAAGGAGCGCCTTTTTGGAATGCAGACTTTGATAGAATGGTCTGTGGGCATTATGTTGCGATTGCATAGCCCCTGATATACCTAAACTGTAGTAACCCCCCACAAGTGACCCCATTTTGGAAACTAGACCCCCCAAGGAACTTATCTAGATGTGTGGTGAGAACTTTGAATGCCCAAGTGCTTCACAGAAGTTTAGAATGCAGAGTCGTGAAAATAAAAAATATTTTTTTTTCACAAAAAAGATATTGTAGCCCCCAAGTTTTTATTTTCACAAGGGTCACAAGAGAAATTGGACCCCAGAAGTTGTTGTCCAATTTATCCCGAGTACGCTGATGCCCCATATGTGGGGGTAACCCACTGTTTGGGCGCACGGCAGAGCTCAGAAGGGAGGGAGCACCATTTGACTTTTTGAGCGCAAAATTGGCTGTTTGGAGACCCCCGTGATGTACCTAAACAGTGAAAACCCCCCAATTCTAGCTCCAACCCTAACCCCAACACACCCCTAACCCTAATCCCAACCTGATCCATAATCCTAATCACTAACCCTAACCATAATCACAACCCTTACCCCAAAACAACCCTAATGTCAACCCTAACCATAACCCTAATCAAAACCCTAAATCCAACACACCCCTAATCCTAATCTCAACCCTAACCTCAAACCTAACCCTAATCCCAATACACCCCTAATCACAACCCTAACCTTAACCCTAATCCCAAACCTAACCCTAATCCCAAGCGTAACCCTAATGCCAACCCTAACCCTAATACCAACCCTAATCCAAACCCTAACCCTAATCCCAACTCTAACCCTAACTTTAGCCCCAACCCTAGCCCTAACTTTAGCCCCAACCCTAACCCTAGCCCTAAGGCTACTTTCACACTTGCGTCGTTTGGCATTCCGTCGCAATCCGTCGTTTTGGACAAGAAACGGATCCTGCAAATGTGCCCGCAGGATGCGTTTTTTGCCCATAGACTTGTATTGCCGACGGATCGTGACGGATGGCCACACGTCGCGTCCGTCGTGCACTGGATCAGTTGTGTTTTGGCGGAGCGTCGGCACAAAAAACATTCAATGAAACGTTTTTTTGTACGTCGCATCCGCCATTTCTGACCGCGCATGCGTGGCCGTAACTCCGCCCCCTCCTCCCCAGGACATAGATTGGGCAGCGGATGCGTTGAAAAACTACAGCTGCTGCCCACGTTGTGCACAATTTTCACAACGTGCGTCGGTATGTCGGGCCGACGCATTGCGACGGCCCCGTACCGACGTAAGTGTGAAAGAAGCCTAACCCTAAATTTAGCCCCAACCCTAACCCTAAATTTAGCCCCAACCCTAGCCCTAACCCTACCCCTAACCCTACCCCTAACCCTACCCCTAATCCTAACCCTAACCCTAACCCTACCCCTAACCCTACCCCTACCCCTACCCCTAACCCTAACCCTACCCCTAACCCTAACCCTACCCCTAACCCTACCCCTAACCCTACCCCTAACCCTACCCCTACCCCTACCCCTAACCCTAACCCTACCCCTAACCCTACCCCTAACCCTAACCCTACCCCTAACCCTAACCCTAATTTTAGCCCCAACTGCTGTTCTCCTGCCGGCCGGCAGATGGAGACAGATGGCGGGCGCACTGGGCATGCGTCCGCCATTTTCTTCTGCCGGCGGCCAGGAGGAGCAGCAAGAGGATCCAGGGACCTAGGTGAGTATGCTAGGGTCCCCGAATCCCCCTATTTCTCTGTCCTCTGATGTGCGATCACATCAGAGGACAGAGAATTACACTTTACTTTTTTTTTTTTTTTTTTGCGGTCGCCGGTAAACAGTTAATTACCGGCGATCGCAAAACAGGGGTCGGTAATACCCCTGGCAGCCGAGACCCCAAAGATTCTCCCGGTGCCGGCCGGCGGGCGCACTGCGCATGCGCCCGCCATTTTGAAGATGGCGGCGCCCACCGGGAGACACGAGGAGCATCGGGGGAGCTAGGTGAGTATTGGGGGGCCACCTGGGACCCCTTTTCTCTGTCCTCCGATGTGCGATCACATCGGAGGACAGAGAAATTAAAAAGAGATCGCGGTTTGTTTTTTTTTGTTTTTTTTTTGCGATCGCCGGTAAACGGTTAATTACCGGCGATCGCAAATGCGGGGTGGGTTAAAAAAAACCCCGAATCATGTTCTCTGGGGTCTCGGCTACCCCCGGCAGCCGAGACCCCGGAGAAAATCGGCCTCTGGGGGGCGCTATTGACTTTTTCCACAGCGCCGTTAATTAACGGCGCTGTGGTTTAAGTACCCTTAGCGGCCGCCGTTAAAAGGCGTATCGGCGGTCGCTAAGGGGTTAAGACTCATTCAGACATCAGTGATTTTTTCGTCCTTCTTGGAAGAAAAAAAATGAACCGATGGAGGTTTCAAGCTTCTCCTACCAGACAGTGGGTGAAAAACAGACATCACGCGGATGGCATCTGAGTGCTATCCATTTTTTTCACGATCCCCTAGACTTGTATTGCCAAGTTTGATCTGAGACTCAAACAAATTAAGACATGTCTCCTTGATTTTGAGCAGAACAATCCAACTGCAATATACACGGACATGTGAAGAGGCCCATAGACTGGAATAGGTATGAGTTCTTTCCATGAAAAACACAGATAGAACTTGCGAAAAATAAAACACGACACAACAGATAAAAGAAGAAAAATTGAGCTCTTACTGATATAAATGACTAATCACAGTTGCACTGTGGAGACAATTCTTTTTTTTTTCCTCTAGCAAAATGGTGCAGCTATTAGTGTTGAGCGATACCGTCCGATACTTGAAAGTATCGGTATCGGATAGTATCGGCCGATACCCGAAAAATATCGGATATCGCCGATACCAATACAAGTCAATGGGACATCAAGTATCGGAAGGTATTCTCATGGTTCCCAGGGTCTGAAGGAGAGGAAACTCTCCTTCAGGCCCTGGGATCCATAGGGATGTGTAAAATAAAGACTTAAAATAAAAAATATTGATATATTTACCTCTCCGGCGGCCCCTGAACTCAGCGCGGGTAACCGGCAGGCTTCTTTGTTCAAAATCAGCGCTTTTAGGACCTGAGAATCACGTCCCGGCTTCTGATTGGTCGCGGGCCGCCCCTGTGACCGCCACGCGACCAATCACAAGCCGCGACGTCACCGCAAGCTATTAACGCGCTCATTTTTAAAAATGAGCGCGGTAATGACTTTCAAAGACGTAGCGGCTTGTGATTGGTCGCGGCCACGCGACCAATCACAAGCCGCGACATCACCGCAAGCTATTAACGCGCTCATTTTTAAAAATGAGCGCGTTAATGGCTTTCAAAGACGTAGCGGCTTGTGATTGGTCGCGTGGCCGCGACCAATCACAAGCCGCGACGTCACCGCAAGCTATTAACGCGCTCATTTTTAAAAATGAGCGCGTTAATGACTTTCAAAGACGTAGCGGCTTGTGATTGGTCGCGTGGCCGCGACCAATCACAAGCCGCGACGTCACCAAAAGCTATTAACGCGCTCATTTTTAAAAATGAGCGCGGTAATGACTTTCAAAGACGTAGCGGCTTGTGATTGGTCGCGGCCACGCGACCAATCACAAGCCGCGACGTCACCGCAAGCTATTAACGCGCTCATTTTTAAAAATGAGCGCGTTAATGACTTTCAAAGGCGTAGCGGCTTGTGATTGGTCGCGTGGCCGCGACCAATCACAAGCCGCGACGTCACCGCAAGCTATTAACGCGCTCATTTTTAAAAATGAGCGCGTTAATGACTTTCAAAGACGTAGCGGCTTGTGATTGGTCGCGGCCACGCGACCAATCACAAGCCGCGACGTCACCGCAAGCTATTAACGCGCTCATTTTTAAAAATGAGCGCGTTAATGGCTTTCAAAGACGTAGCGGCTTGTGATTGGTCGCGTGGCCGCGACCAATCACAAGCCGCGACGTCACCGCAAGCTATTAACGCGCTCATTTTTAAAAATGAGCGCGTTAATGACTTTCAAAGGCGTAGCGGCTTGTGATTGGTCGCGTGGCCGCGACCAATCACAAGCCGCGACGTCACCACAAGCTATTAACGCGCTCATTTTTAAAAATGAGCGCGGTAATGACTTTCAAAGACGTAGCGGCTTGTGATTGGTCGCGGCCACGCGACCAATCACAAGCCGCGACGTCACCGCAAGCTATTAACGCGCTCATTTTTAAAAATGAGCGCGTTAATGGCTTTCAAAGACGTAGCGGCTTGTGATTGGTCGCGTGGCCGCGACCAATCACAAGCCGCGACGTCACCGCAAGCTATTAACGCGCTCATTTTTAAAAATGAGCGCGTTAATGACTTTCAAAGGCGTAGCGGCTTGTGATTGGTCGCGTGGCCGCGACCAATCACAAGCCGGTACGTCTTTGAAAGTCATTAACGCGCTCATTTTTAAAAATGAGCGCGTTAATAGCTTGCGGTGACGTCGCGGCTTGTGATTGGTCGCGTGGCGGTCACATGGGCGGTCCGCGACCAATCAGAAGCCGGGACGTGATTCTCAGGTCCTAAAAGCGCTGATTTTGAACAAAGAAGCCTGCCGGTTACCCGCGCTGAGTTCAGGGGCCGCCGGAGAGGTAAATATATCAATATTTTTTATTTTAATTCTTTATTTTACACATCTCTATGTATCCGATACCGATGCCCGATACCACAAAAGTATCGGATCTCGGTATCGGAATTCCGATACCGCAAGTATCGGCCGATACCCGATACTTGCGGTATCGGAATGCTCAACACTAGCAGCTATCGGATCATCGATAGATGCTACTGTGCAGCTACTGTAGGGCCATCTTGGTGGAGACAATTTTTTTTTTACTCTAGCAAAATGGCGCCAACGCAGTAGCATCTATCGGCACCATTTTGATAGAGAATTTTTTTTCTGAATACATGCAGTGTCAGACTGGGGTGTCAAGGGCCCACCAGTAACACTGACTTTGGGGGGCCACTAGTCACCTGCATACATATATTACATGACCCTCGTTCACAAATCTACCTCTATCTCTACATAATAATACACTGGGTAGTTTGGTTAATGAATGATGAGACGCTGCTTTTTTTCGGTACAGAGTGAATCATGTGAATTATGCCAAGTACTGCACATACAGGGGGGATTGGGGCCCAGATCTACACAGCGGTCCACAGGGGGATTCCCAGATCCGCACAGGGCTCATCGGGGGATTCCCCTGTTATCTTATGGGCCAGTCCGAGCCTGAATACATGTACTGTATATCATCAAATAAAATAATTACATGGACATTATACATGCCAGTATGCTACAGCACACGCGCCGCCTGACTGCTGAATGTAACATTTCTTTTTTCATCAAAACATATTATATTCAGTATGTAAAACAGGGGGCAGGTCACTGAGGCCTTATTTTATTTATTATTATAGAAGCTATCTTGGTGCATAATTGTAATGCGCTACCTTAATTCCAGTTGGTTATGCAGTCCACATGAAAGAAACCTATAACAACATGAAACAGCTGTTGAAGTGCCTGAACTATGACCAACATTTGTGGACTTTCTGTGGTGACTTAATCCCTTAATGACCGAGACAATTTTGACCTTAATGACCGAGACAAATTTCACAATTCTGACCAATGTTACTTTATGAGGTTATAACTCTGGAACGCTTCAACGGATCTCACTGATTCCGAGATAGTTTTTCTGTGACATATTGTACTTCACGATAGTAGTAAAATTTCTTGGATATGACTTGTGTTTATTTGTGAAAAAAATGGAAATTTGGCAAAAAATTTTTTACAATTTCACAATTTTCAAACTTTTAATTTTTTATGCCCTTAAATCAGAGAGATATGTCACACAAAATAATTAATAAATAACATTCCCAACATGTCTACTTCACATCAGCACAATTTTTGAAATACAATTTTTTTGTTAGGAAGTTATAAGGGTTAAAAGTTGACCAGCGATTTCTCATTTTTCTGACAAAACATTTTTAGGGACCACATCACATTTCAAGTAACTTTGAGGGGTCTATATGATAGAAGATACCCAAAAGTGAAACCATAGTAAAAATTGAACCCTTCAAGGTGCTCAAAACCACAATCAAGAAGTTTATTAACCTTTCAGGTGCTTCACAGGAACTGTAGCAATATGGAAGGAAAAAATGAACATTCAATATTTTTCACAAAAAATTAACTTTAGACCTAAACTTTTATTTTCACAAGATTATCAGTAGAAAATGGACCTCAAAAATTTCTTGTGCAATTTCTCCTGAATATGCTGATATCTTATATGTTTGGGCTCACGACATAGCTCAGAAAGTAAAGAGTGCCATTTGACTTTTTGAACGTAAAATTTGCTGGAATAATTAGGGGACGCCATGTCGCGTTTGGAAATCCCCTGATGTGCCTAAACAGTGGAAACCCCCCCACAAGTTTTACATAGGAATATCCAGGAAAGATATATATCTTGGTACCGTGTTAGCTAGTAGATAGAAAAATATTTAGAATTGAGAGTCCTCAGTGGTTGATACCTTTTAATGGCTAACTGAAAAGATGGTAACAAATTGCAAGCTTTCTAGACTACTCATGTCTCTTCATCAGGCATAGACGAATACAACATCTGAAGAATCACATATTTATACACAACACAGCACAGAACCGTCATTATGGGAGAGTGATAAGTGATAAACAGTTGTGTCCATAAATATTGGAACAGTTCCTAGATTAGGAGTGAATGTTTTGTTGTCCTCTGATTGTGGTCTGATTGTGTTATGATGACCCCACATGGTCTGAAGTGCAAATTCCTTAATTGATGTAAAAAGACATAAATCCATGCGACACATTCATTCCTGCACTAAGTGTGTCAAAGGTTGTCATAAATTTATACTCCCAAATTCTCCTGTCTCTCTGAGATTTGAAGTTACCTTTCAATACAAGTAATTTCAGGTCCATGGTGCTATGATCAGGCATACAAAAATGTTTGGCCACAGGTAGATCCATTCTTTTTTCTCTTATTGTGTGGCGGTGAGAATTTATTTTTGTTCTCAGTTTCTGCCCTGTCTCCCCTACATACAGACCCCCAGTTGGACATTTAGTACGAATAATTAAGTACACCACATTAGAAGTGACGCAGCTAAAAGTACCTGGTATCTTGTAGTCCTGATGTGAATTGGGGATCTCTACCTTGTCCGTGGTCTTTATAAATGGACAGGTTTTACATTTTTTCTGGTTGCAAGTAAAGGTTCCTGCAGCTGTTGGAGAGGACAGGGAGCTTCTGACAATGATGCTTCTTAGATTTAGGCGCTGCCTAAAACACAGTAGTGGGGGGTCTGGAAAAATGGATTGTAAGCGGGCATCTTTTTGTAGTAAAGGTTGTAATTTCCGTGCAGCTCCCCTTAGCACCTCCAGATTTGGATTGTAGGTGACTACTAGAGGCACCCGGTTATTTTCTGCTTTAGCTTTGTAATGTAACAGGTGATTCCTTGATATTCTGGTTGCTCTTGTAATCTGGTTTTCAATTGATCTTGGATGGTAGCCCTGATTCAAAAAGGTCTTTCTGAGGCGACCAAGGTGTTCATCCCTATCCATGGGGTTGGAACATATACGATTGTATCTGATGGCTTAGCTGTAGACAATAGAGTTTTTTATGTGTTTTGGATGGAAAGTGTCCCATTTAAGGTATGTTGGGTGGTCAATTGGCTTCTGATACAGGGATGTCTCTATTTCATTGTCCTGCAGCTTAATGATGGTGTCCAAAAAGTTAATTTCAGTGCAGGAGTAGTTGAGTGTCAAGTTGATGCTAGGATGAAATTGATTAAACTGTTCATGGAACGTCTTTAGCTGTGGCTCAGACATGAGGACATGATGGGACATGAGGACAAAAAGTCGCTTTCAAGCTTGGCCATGAAAAGATTTGCATACTGTGGGGCCATTTTACTTCCCATTGCTGTGCCAGTCTCCTGTAGATAGATCTTGTTGTCAAATTCAAAGTAATTGTGGGTGAGGATGAATTTTATAAGTTTCACCACAGAATCTGCATCAGTCCCTGTGTTTTCCGTCAAGAATTTGCAGGCTTTTATTCCATCCTGGTGTGGGATATTAGAGTACAAAGATTCCAAATCCATTGTGGCCAAGATGGTTCCTTCTGGTAGAGGACCTATTGCTGCTAGTTTATTCAATAGCTCAGTTGTGCATATAGTGAGCATTTTGAACCCACATGTACGACAAAGAATATGATAACATTAGGTCGTCATATTGAATATGTCGCCATTAGTGTTGGGTGCAAGTGCTCGCTACTATAGCAAAAAATGCGGGGATCCGCGATACTCCTTCCATATCTGAGCACCCGATGCAAACTCAAGTAGCAAGCACTCAACACTAGGTGTCATATTATCATTTTTTTTTTTACTTTAGAAATAACCCAATTGTAACTCCAACACAATCCTAACCCCAACCCCAACCCTAACACTGACCCTAACCCTGACCCCAACCCTAATTCCAACTGCAAAGAATGGAAAACAAATTATAATTTTTATGTAACTAAGCGGATTACAAAGGGGGGATTTGATTTACTATTTTTATTTTAATTACTGTGATGAGGTCTATCACAGTGATCAAAAGGAATCAATAGGTAAAATGTCCTGTTGTTGCCAGCAGATCTTGACAGGTGCACCGCAATGCGCCCACCATTTTTTTATTTACCAGGACAATGACGCCGGGCAGGGGTATGGATCAGGAGGGCCCAGGGATGGTGGACGTTCCAGAGGGTCTCGGGGGGCATCATTTCTCTTTCCTCTGACATGTATATCATGTGAGAAGAGAGAGAAATCATTGAAACAGTGAGCACACTTTTTTTGTGATCACCGTTACTCACTTAATATCGGGCACCGGAAAATCCAGTCCTGATTATATTCTCTGGGGTCTCGGCTATCCCCGGTAGCTGAGACCCTGGAGATTTTCCAACTCTGGGGGGTGCTACAGCCTTATTTCCAATCGCCGTTTTAAAACAGCGATGAGGGAGAATAAGTACCCTTAGCGGCCACCGTTTTGATGTGTATCAGCGGTCGCTAAGGGGTTAAAGGTGGTTGCCCTCTTACTTGGTCTACAGGGTAGATACACAAAGTATTGCTGCTTTATATATGAGTGGGATAGTTGTGCAAGAGAATATTACTACAATAAAAGAGACTGGCCTCTCTGACATTCACTTTACCCAGGGAGTTAAAATGTCCTGCATCCTGCACTTGTTTATCCACGTACGATTTTGTTACCACCACTGCATATCAAATTGGGCCTAAAGAACTTTGTAAAGGCTATGGACAAAAATGCAAAAGCATTCCACTATCTCATTGATAAATTTCCAAGCTTGAGTGAAGCAAAGATAAAGGAAGTAGACTTTACTGGACCCCAGATTCGTAAGCTTCTTCAAGATGAAGAGTTTCTCTGTATTTTGCAGAGCAAAGAAAATGCTACATGTGTAGCATTCGCATTAGTGGTGGTTAGGGTTGAGCGAAACGGGTCGAAATTGTTCAAAAGTCGCCGACTTTTGGCAAGGTCGGGTTTCATGAAACCCGACCCGACCCCAGTGGGGGGTCGGCCATGAAGTCGGCGATCTTTTGAATCTGGAATCGGAATTCCGATCCCGATTCCCGATATGTTTAAGATATCGGGAATTGGTATCGGAATTCAGATTAAAGTGTAAAATATAGAATTAAAATAAAAAATATTGCAATACTTACCCTCTGACGCGCCCTGGTACTAACCAGCAGCCTTCCTCCTTCGAATCCGCGCTTCTAGGACCTTGCCGTGACGTCGCGGTGACATCGCGGCTTGTGATAGGAATATACTCACCCTCGGAAGCGCCCTGCTTCCTTCCGACAGCCTTCCTTCCTAAGAATCAGCCCTTCCAGGACCTTCGGTGACGTCGCGGGTGACGTCGCGGCTTGTGATTGGCCGCGCGAGCGGTCACATGGGCGGCCGCGCGGCCAATCACAAGCCGCGACGTCACCCGCGACGTCACCGAAGGTCCTGGAAGGCTGATTCTAAGGAAGGAAGGTTCCCGGGTAGTACCAGGGCGCGTCAGAGGGTAAGTATAAGGATATTTTTTATTTGAATTCTATATTTTACACTTAAATATGGATCCCAGGGCCTGAAGGAGAGTTTCCGCTCCTTCAGACCCTGGGAACCATGGAAACCCAATGCACTGCATTGGGTTTCGAGTTTCGGCCGACCCCGACCCCGACCCCCACTTTTTTATAGGATCGGCCGATTTCACTCGACCCGACTTTTCCAAAAGTCGGGTTTCGTGAAACCCGACCCGATCCTATAAAAGTGAAGGTTGCTCAACCCTAGTGGTGGTAACTAATTTTTTGGGAAACTCAAGAGCAGATAACTATGAAAAGTTGATGGAAAATCTCCTCAAAACATATAAGGATCTTGGATGTAACTTGCCCTTAAAGATTGATTTCTTACATTTCTAGACTTTTTTTCCAGCAAACTGCGGAGCAGTGAGCGAACAGTGACACGCATGTCCAAGAGAAGTCTGTGTTCGGGGTCTGTGCAGGGACCCCGCATATTACCATTGGCTATGGAGTCTTTCTGACATTTGAACCAATCAAGATTTTCCTTTTTGACATATGTTTATCAATATGTTATTTGTTGAAATTGTCAGTTCTTTCATATACTGATTAATCCTTTATATTTTACATTTGGATGCAGGTTGCGATTCCTACACTAAATACCATGTCCATTGTTCCCCTCTATTGAGATCGTTATTTTTTTTGTGGAGATCATATATTCCATGGTCTCCATGGACTTTTATATCATTCATCAGTATGTCTGCTGCAGTCACCCTTTACTGCCTATCCTGGGATACACAGTGCCAATGATCTGTGGGGTGCCATGACTAGGTTTTTAAATCCTATCACTGTGAGCCGTGTCTTATTTTGGACACAGCTCATGTTGTACAATATTCTGTGTTTTGCCTATGCATCATACTGCACTAGATGACTTGTGTTCATTGCTCACTATGTGACATAACCTTTCCCTGCATTCCATTGCGGCTCACATAGTCTTGTGTTGTGCGTTGCAACGTTCAATGTCCAACGTTCCAACGTGAGACATAGGATTTCCTGCTCTCCTGTACATATGGTTTGGCGGGGTGATGCAACTCACCGTGGCACGCACGCACTTACATCATTTCTGGCACTGCGGTCCACAGTGACACGCACGCCTCTGATGCACCACTACATTTTGAGATTTTCCTCATCCTGTCTTTGTGTCTGCACCTCTCTATTGGGTAATTACTGTCTGATGATACATTTGGGATACTTTCTATTTATACCAACTCTGCACAATGCACTAGCACTTTACCCTGGCCCTGAGGAACCACACTGCTGTAAGGCACTTTGGTTTATATTGGCTGTACTGTGTCACTATAGATGTTGTGGTGGCATAGTTAATTTCTGATTCTTTCTATAAGAAGTATTTAATAGTGCCATGGGTAACCCTCATTTATTTAACATCATCAAAAATCTGCATATATTTGTTGTTATTCTGACAGTCAGTTTTTGTTTCTAGCCTTGTTTATTATAACATGGTAAATGTGTTTTGCTTGTTTTAAAATGCATATTTGTGTAGGTTTTTGGTATCAATAAAGTATATTTTGTGCTTGATACATTTCTTTATTGTATTGTTTTTGGATATTTGGTGCCTGGTATACACCTGTCACGGAGTTACCGCGACAGAGCAGTACCAGAAGACCACAGCGTCTGATGGCTCCTGCTTCGCCACTGAGAAGAAGTACTTCTCCAGCATATTAAAGGTGTTTGCTTTCTTTCAGCAGGACAGGGGTTAATAGGCCATGTGGAAATCCCTGCTTTCAGCTGTACTCGGTTAGGCTAGGGTCACATTGCGTTAGGGCAGTCCGTTTAGCGCATAGCGCTACGGACTGCGCTAACGCAATGTCCCAAAAGGGATTGCGTTAGCCGATCCCGCTAGCGCAGATCCCCGATCTGCGCTAGCGAGGAACGGACCGCGAACGCTGCTTGCAGCGTTCGTGGTCCGTCACTCAAATGACGGCACATCGCTAGCGCATGCGCAATGTGGGCGTGCGCTAGCGATGCGTTCGCCATTACAATCAATGGCGGCGTTAACGGACTACGTTACACCGTGTTATGCCACGGTGTAACGTAGTCCGTTAAAGGGGGTCACATATCGCAATGTGACCCTAGCCTTAGCCACTCCTCTCTCCTATAAAAGCTAGACCTTCTGGCCAGATCCTTGTCTGAGAAAGCACTTACTAGATAGACCTGGAGTAGTGAGGAGCTGGTGTCTGGAGAGCTGGAGGAGTTTATTGCGCGACGGTTGTTTGGTTTGTACACTTGGAAATTCCTCATCCTTACCTGCCTTATTTTCTTCCCCCGTCCTTCACACCCTGGTGAATACCTCTGTTATTTGTGAGAGTATATTTTGTGTGAGTGGAGCTTTCTTTTACCCTTGTCTTGGTACCCCTGTTTGTCGGGTTGGTGTACTGCAGTAATAATAATAATAATAATCTTTATTTATATAGCCAACATATTCCGCAGCGCTTTACAGTTTAACAGTTTCAAACACAAAAGTCATAAGTAACAACGTTAACAATACAATAATTAAAGCAAAATAAGATGACCCTGCTCGTGAGCGCTTACAATCTACAATAGAGCTTACAATCTACAATGCAGTACACGGTAACGCCTCTCTTCCCCAGATGGGGAAGAGGACAGACGCAGGACTGCAGCTAGGAGACAGGGCTATGGCGGAGGCCCCGACATCCTAGCTATCTGAGGTATCCCGGGGAACAGGGCGAGTTAGGGCGCCCCCTAGTGCTAGGGCCAAGAAAGGTGCCTGTGGTCCCAGTTTACTTGCCAGTTCAATCGTGACAACACCTTTCTTTTTTTCATACAGTACATATAGTTCACCCATCGCTATTGATAACCAAAGAATTTATGTAGCTGTAAACCTTTGATTTTAGCATATAGTAAAAATATGGAGTTTGCATTAAGTTTATTTCTTCTTGAATATACTTATCACTACATGTGCAATATGCATCTTAAACAGTTTATCAGCTACTTGAACAACCCTTTTTTAAATCCATGAGGCCCACAAATAAAATAACAAAAGCTGATACTCACCTTTTAAACCGACACCGTTCCAGCGATGTCATTCTTACATCATCTGAGTGCTGCAGCCAATCTGTGGATGCTGATTGGCTGCTGCTTATCAAAATTTCTTCAGAAAGAATGTCCACTCTGACAAAATAGAAAAGGTTGCAACTGGTCAGCGACCACTGATTGGCTGCAACACTCATGGGACATAATATCAAACAAATGCCTAAGAGATCAGGCGCCAACATCACTGGAACAGCACCTGTGCTACAAGTTAGTATTAGCTTTTCCTATTTTACTTGGGAGAATTTGGGATTTCAGAAGGGGCTGTCTAAGTAGTGAAAACACTTTTAAGTATTTTAAACAAAATGTTACTTATGGTATATCACATAATTATCCAAGAACACCAATAATTATTTAATTTCTTTGGTCATTCAGGGCTTGGATTTACACCCAGATTCTTCATATGATGTTGAAAATGGATATCAAACAGCCATGTTGCCTAATCCAGGATGCAGTTTTGGTAGTTTTCCAAGAGATGGCATGGTACCAACTACAAACAATAATATGCCAATCTGTAACCGATTTTATATGGACTGTCAAGCCCAGAATTCAGCAGCAATCCCTATGACTTCTGGATATATTCCAACATCATATACAGGGATGTTAATCTCATCAAGTATCTCTCAGATGGGGGCAATAAATCACTATCCATCGAAGCACCTACCACCCAGAGCAATAAGTGCATCAGAAGACCAGGTGATTGTGCCTGAGCCTTACTTAACTAGTTTTAATACTCTGCAGCATCCCATCAAGAATAATGATGATTTTGAATCAGACTCTGGATTGTCTTTAAATTTTAGTGATGGAGAATCAATAGAAATAGAGAATTTAGACAACCACAGGCTTCGCTCAGAATACATGGAAATAATTCCACAACAAGCCTACCAAAACCAGTATACTTTGGTACCAAACCTCACACAACCTATTATGGAAAACTTGCGTGAAACCCAAACATACTTTGCATCAAGGACTCAAGAACTTGTCTGCAGTAGGGATGAGCGAAGGGCAGCTGCAATGCAGATCCCATTCCCCACTGACAGGATAGTCAATCTCCCTGTGGAGGATTTTAACGAGCTTCTTTCTCGGTACACATTGACTGAATCTCAGCTGGCTTTAGTCAGGGACATCCGAAGACGTGGCAAGAATAAAGTAGCTGCTCAGAACTGTCGCAAGCGCAAGATGGAAAACATTTCCATCTTGGAAAAAGAAATTGGGCAGCTCAGATTAGAACGTGAGGGATTACGTAGAGAACGAGAGCAAGTCGAAAATATAATTTCTGACCTGAAAAACAACATGAAGGTACTTCAGAAAGAGGTTTATAGTATTCTAAAAAATCAGGACAGCCATCGGCACCCAGATGATATGTTGCTCCATCAAACCTCAAATGGTAATGTAAACTTCTCGTTGGAGTAGCATGGATTGTCCTTTTCCAGATCATGACTTTTTTTCAAAGTGAAGTAGAAACATGTTTTGTCATTTTTATTCTTAAACATATTCACTTATGCTGATAAATTTGAAGACTGCAGACCACAGCCATTGTATTAGTCTCTGCTCCGTGATCTTTAGTGGACCTCACATAATTTATTGAAACTATGGTCAACTTAAGCCTAACGTACTCAATCCTTGTCTAGGATCTCTGTGCATAAGCAGGAAAATATTAATATTCCAAAATCATTAATCTCTGTGTAGTTAATCCGTAACTGTACACATGGGGACGGAGGTGGATGCCTATGGAAGAACATTATAAAAAAAATAAATAAAACACTGCTGTCATATCTTATTAATGCACTTAAGAAAAAGGAAAATATACAGTTATGCAAAAAAGTGTTTGCCCCCTTCCTAATTTCCAATTCTTTTGCATGTGTGTCACACTAAAATGTATCAGATCACCAAACAAATGTAAATATTAGACAAAGATGACACAAGTAAACACAAAATACAGTTTTTAAATGAAGGTCTTATTATTAAGGAAAAAAGAAATCCAAACCTGCAGGGCCCTGTGTGAAAATGTGATTGCCCCTAAACCTAATAAATGGTTGCGCCACCCTTAGTGGCAACAACTGCAATCACGCAATTGCGATAACTGCCAACGAGTTATTTACAACGTTCTGGAAGAATTTTGGCCCACTTATCTTTGCAGAATTGTTGTAATTCAGTCACATTGGAGGGTTTCCGAGCATAAACCGCCTTTTGAGGGTCATGTCACAGCATCTCAATCGGATTAAAGTCAGGACTTTGACTAGGTCACTCAAAAGTCTTAATTTTGTTTTTCTTAAGCCATTCAGAGGTGGACTTACTGGTGTGTTTTCGATCATTGTTCAGCTGCATAACCCAAGTGCGCTTCAGCTTGAAGTCCCAAACAGATGGCCAGACATTCTCCTTCAAGATTTTTTGGTAGACAGCAGAATTCATGGTTCCATTAGCCACAGAAAGTATTTCAGGTCCTGAAGCAGCAAAACAGCTCCAAACCATCACCATATTTTACTGTTGGTATTATGTTCCTTTTCTGAAATGCTGTGTTACTTCTATGCCAGATGCAATGGGACATACACTTACCAAAAAGTTCAACTTTTGTCGCGTCAGTCCACAGAGTATTTTCCCCAAAGTCTTGGGGATCTTCAAGATGTTTTCAAGCAAAATTGAGATAAGAATAATAATAATCTTTATTTATATAGCGCCAACATATCTACAGTTACACTTTACAGTTTAACAGCTTCAAACACAACAGTCATAAGTAACAATGTTAACAATACAATAATTAAAAAGCAACCCAAGACGACCCTGCTCGTGAGAGCTTACAATCTACAATCAGGTGGGGGAGAAACAAAGTACAGGTGTGTATTTACAATGATGTATTTACAATGATGGTCCAGCCATCTTCAGGGAGTGGGGGATAGATGGAAGTAGTGAATGGGCTACACACAAACAAAATAACTGATTAGGGAACATGATAGGCTGCTGTGAACAAATGTGTTTTGAGGGAGCGCCTAAAACTATGCAAATTGTGGATGGTCCTAATGAGCCTGTATTTTCTTATTGCTCAGCAGTGGTTTTTTTCTTAAGAACTCTGCAATGGAGGACAGTTTTCCCAATCTCTTTCTTATGATGGAGTCATGAACACTGACCTTAACCCCTTCATGACCCAGCCTATTTTGACCTTAAAGACCTGGCCGTTTTTTGCAATTCTGACCAGAGTCCCTTTATGAGGTAATAACTCAGTAACGCTTCAACGGATCCTAGCGGTTCTGAGATTGTTTTTTCGTGACATATTGGGCTTCATGTTAGTGGTAAATTTAGGTCAATAAATTCTGCGTTTATTTGTGATAAAAACGGAAATTTGGCGAAAATTTTTAAAATTTCACAATTTTCACATTTTGAATTTTTATTCTGTTAAACCAGAGAGTTATGTGACACAAAATAGTTAATAAATAACATTTCCCACATGTCTACTTTACATCAGCACAATTTTGGAAACAAATTTTTTTTTGCTAGGAAGTTATAAGGGTTAAAATTTGACCAGCGATTTCTCATTTTTACAACGAAATTTACAAAACCATTTTTTTTAGGGACCACCTCACATTTGAAGTCAGTTTGAGGGGTCTATATGGCTGAAAATACCTAAAAGTGACACCATTCTAAAAACTGCACCCCTCAAGGTGCACAAAACCACATTCAAGAAGTTTATTAACCCTTCAGGTGCTTCACAGCAGCAGAAGCAACATGGAAGGAAAAAATGAACATTTAACTTTTTAGTCACAAAAATGATCTTTTAGCAACAATTTTTTTATTTTCCCAATGGTAAAAGGAGAAACTGAACCACGAAAGTTGTTGTCCAATTTGTCCTGAGTACGCTGATACCTGATATGTGGGGGTAAACCACTGTTTGGGCGCACGGCAGGGCTTAGAATGGAAGGAGCGCCATTTGACATTTTGAATGAAAAATTGGCTCCACTCTTTAGCGGACACCATGTCACGTTTGGAGAGCCCCCGTGTGCCTAAAAATTGGAGCTTCCCCACAAGTGACCCTATTTTGGAAACTAGATGCCCCAAGGAACTTATTTAGATGCATAGTGAGCACTTTAAACCCTCAGGTGCTTCACAAATTGATCCGTAAAAATGAAAAAGTACTTTTTTTTCACAAAAAAATTCTTTTAGCCTCAATTTTTTCATTTTCACATGGGCAACAGGATAAAATGGATCCTAAAATTTGTTGGGCAATTTCTCCTGAGTACACCGATACCTCACATGTGGGGGTAAACCACTGTTTGGGCACACGGCAAGGCTCGGAAGGGAAGGAGCGCCATTTGACTTTTTGAATGGAAAATTAGCTCCAATTGTTAGCGGACACCATGTCGCGTTTGGAGAGCCCATGTGTGCCTAAACATTGCAGATCCCCCACAAATGACCCCATTTTGGAAACTAGACCCCCAAAGTAACTAATCTAGATGTGTGGTGAGCACTTTAAACCCCCAGGTGATTCACAGAAGTTTATAACGCAGAGCCATGAAAATAAAAAATAATTTTTCTTTCCTCAAAAATTATTTTTTAGCCTGGAATTTCCTATTTTGCCAAGGGTAATAGGAGAAATTGGACCCCAAATGTTGTTGTCCAGTTTGTCCTGAGTACGCTGATACCCCATATGTGGGGGTAAACCACTGTTTTG
Organism: Ranitomeya imitator; assembly: GCF_032444005.1. Classification (NCBI taxonomy): domain Eukaryota; kingdom Metazoa; phylum Chordata; class Amphibia; order Anura; family Dendrobatidae; genus Ranitomeya; species Ranitomeya imitator. The sequence goes on from NC_091284.1 coordinate 720,771,002, forward strand.
GCGCACGGCAGGGCTCGGAAGGGAAGGCACGCCATTTGGCTTTTTAAATGGAAAATGAGCTCCAATCATTAGCGGACGCCATGTTACGTTTGGAGAGCCCCTGTGTGCCTAAACATTGCAGATCCCCCACAAATGACCCCATTTTGGAAACTAGACCCCCAAAGGAACTAATCTAGATGTGTGGTGAGCACTTTGAACCCCCAAGTGCTTCACAGAAGTTTATAACGCAGAACCATGAAAATAAAATAAAAAATTTCATTTCTCAAAAATGAATTTAAGCCCGCAATTTTTTATTTTCCCAAGGGTAACAGGAGAAATTTGACCCCAACATTTGTTGTCCAGTTTCTCCTGAGTACGCTGATACCCCATATGTGGGGGTAAACCACTGTTTGGGCACACGTCGGGGTTTGGAAGGGAAGTAGTGATGTTTTGAAATGCAGACTTTGATGGAATGCTCTGCGGGTGTCACGTTGCATTTGCAGAGCCCCTGATGTGGCTAAACAGTAGAAACCCCCCACAAGTGACCCCATTTTGGAAACTAGACCCCCAAAGGAACTTATCTAGATGTGTGGTGAGCACTTTGAACCCCCAAGTGCTTCACAGAAGTTTATAACGCAGAGCCGTGAAAATAATAAATAAGTTTTCTTTCCTCAAAAATAATTTTTAGCCCAGAATTTTTTATTTTCCCAAGGGTTACAGGAGAAATTGGACTGCAAACGTTGTTGTCCAGTTTCTCCTGTGTACGCTGATACCCCATGTGTGGGGGTAAACCACTGTTTGGGCACACGTCGGGGCTCAGAAGGGAAGTAGTGACTTTTGAAATGCAGACTTTGATGGAATGGTCTGCGGGCGTCACGTTGCGTTTGCAGAGCCCCTGGTGTGCCTAAACAGTAGAAACCCCCCACAAATGACCCCATTTTGGAAACTAGACCCCCCAAGGAACTTATCTAGATATGTGGTGAGCACTTTGAACCCCCAAGTGCTTCACAGACGTTTACAACGCAGAGCCGTGAAAATAAAAAATCATTTTTCTTTCCTCAAAAATGATGTTTTAGCAAGCAATTTTTTATTTTCACAAGGGTAACAGGAGAAATTGGACCCCAATAATTGTTACGCAGTTTATCCTGAGTATGCTGGTACCCCATATGTGGGGGTAAACCACTGTTTGGGCACACGTCGGGGCTCGGAAGTGAGGGAGCACCATTTGACTTTTTGAATACAAGATTGGCTGGAATCAATGGTGGCGCCATGTTGCGTTTGGAGACCCCTGATGTGCCTAAACAGTGGAAACCCCTCAATTCTACCTCCAACACTAACCCCCCCACACCCCTAACCCTAATCCCAACTGTAGCCATAACCCTAATCACAACCCTAACCACAACCCTAATTCCAACCCTAACCCTAAGGCTATGTGCCCACGTTTTTGTGTTCAGTGTTTTTTGTGCGGATTTCACCTGCGGATTCCAATTGAGGAACAGGTGTAAAACGCTGCAGAATCCGCACAAAGAATTGACATGCTGCAGAAAATACAACGCAGCGTTTCCGCGCTGTATTTTCTGCACCATGGGCACAGCGGATTTGGTTTTCCATAGGTTTACTTGGTACTCTAAACCTGATGGAAAACTGCTACGAATCCGCAGCGGCAAATCCGCTGTGGATCCGCAGCCAAATCCGCACCGTGTGCACATAGCCTAATTCTAAAGGTAGGTGCACACGCTGTGGAAAATGCTGCGGTTTACAGTTCAATGTAAACCTATGGGAAACAAAAATCGCTGTATACATGCTGCAGAAAAACTGCACGGAAACGCAGGGGTTTACATTCCGCAGCATGTCACTTCTTTCTGCGGATTCCGCAGTGGTTTTACAACTGCTCCAATAGTAAACCGCAGTTGTAAAACCGCAGTGAAATGCGCAGAAAAAACGCGGTAAATCTGCGATAAATCTGCAGCGGTTTAGCACTGCGGATTTATCAAATCCGCTGCGGAAAAATCCGCAGAGGACCAGAATACGTGTGCACATACCGAAACCCTAACCCTAATCCTAACCCTAGCCCTAACCATAACCCTAGCCCTAACCGTAACCCTAGCCCTAACCCTAACCCTAGCCCTAACCCTAACCCGAGCCCTAACCCTAGCCCTCACCCTAACCCTAACCCTAATCCCAACCTTAGTGGAAGAAAAAAAAAAAAATTCTTTATTTTATTATTGTCCCTACCTATGGGGGTGACAAAGGGGGGGGGGTCATTTAGTAATTTTTTTATTTTGATCACTGTGAGGTGGAAGATGGCGGCGCCCAGGAAAGAAGACGGACAGACCCCGGGAGGCTCGGTAAGTATGATGGGGTGGGGGGGAGCACGGGGGGGGTGGATCAGAGCATGGGGGGTGGATCGCAGTGCGGGGGGGTGGATCGCAGTGCGGGGGGGTGGATCGGAGTGCAGGGGGGTGGATCGGACTGCAGGGGGTGGGATTGGAGCACGGGGGGTGGATCGGACTGCAGGGGGTGGGATTGGAGCACGGGGGTGGGATTGGAGCGCGGGGGGAGCGGACAGGAGGACGGGGGAGCGGAGCACCGGATGGATGGGAGTGGACCACAGATCGGAGGGCTGGGGGGGGGCGATCGGTGTGGTGGGGTGGGGGCACATCAGTGTTTCCAGCCATGGCCGATGATATTGCAGCATCGGCCATGGCTGGATTGTAATATTTCACCAGTATTTTAGGTGAAATATTACAAATCCCCAGATAGATTAGCGAAATTAGGATTATTTAATCTAGAAAAAAGACGACTGAGGGGCAATCTAATAACCATGTATAAGTATATAAGGGGACAATACAAATATCTCGCTGAGGATCTGTTTATACCAAGGAAGGTGACGGGCACAAGGGGGCATTCTTTGCGTCTGGAGGAGAGAAGGTTTTTCCACCAACATAGAAGAGGATTCTTTACTGTTAGGGCGGTGAGAATCTGGAATTGCTTGCCTGAGGAGGTGGTGATGGCGAACTCAGTCGAGGGGTTCAAGAGAGGCCTGGATGTCTTCCTGGAGCAGAACAATATTGTAACATACAATTATTAGGTTCTGTAGAAGGACGTAGATCTGGGGATTTATTATGATGGAATATAGGCTGAACTGGATGGACAAATGTCTTTTTTCGGCCTTACTAACTATGTTACTATGTTACTATGTTACTAAATCGCTCTGATTGGCAGTTTCACTTTCAACAGCCAATCAGAGCGATCGTAGCCACAGGGGGGGGGGGGGTGAAGCCACCCCCCCTGGGCTAAAGTACAACTCCTCCTGTCCCTGCAGGCCAGGTGAAATTACAGTTAACCCTTTCACCCGGCCTGCAGGAGCCCAATCCGGCCATGACGCATATGCTGCGTCACAGGTCGGAATGGCACAGGTTTTCATGACGCATACGGTGCGTCAAAGGTCGGGAAGGGGTTAACTGAGGCAAGTGAGGCCTGCAGCCCTTTGAATGTTGCTATGGGGTCTTTTGTGATCGCTTGGCTGAGTCATTGCTGAGCTCTCAGGGTAATTTTGGTCAGTAGTGCAGTCCTGGAAAGGTTCACCACTGTTCAATGTTTTCGCCATTTAAGGATAATGGCTCTCACTGTTGTTAGCTGGAGTCCCAAAGCTCGAGAAATGGCTTTATAACATTTTCCATACTGATCGATCTCAATTACTTTGTTTCTCACTTGTTCCAGAATCTATTTGGATCACGGCATGATATCTAGCTTTTGAGGATCTTTTCATCTACTTCACTTTGTCAGGTGGGTCTTATTTAAGTGACTTCTTGACTGAGAACAGGTGTGGCAGTAATCAGGCCTGTGTGTGGCTAGAGAATGTGAACTCCCGAAGATGTGATAAACCTCAGTTAATTTATGTTTTAAGGGAGGGGGCAATCACTTTTTCACACAGGGACCTATAGATTTGTATTTATTTTTCCCTTAATAATAAACACCTTCATTTAAAAACTGCATTTTTTGTTTACCTGTGTTATCTTTGAGTAATATTTAAGTCATTTGTTTGGTGATCTGAAGCATTTAAGCTTGACAAACATGCAAAAGAAAAGGAAATTAGGAAGGGGCAAACACTTTTTCACATAACTGTGCATATGTGTATATATATATATATATATATATATATATATATATATGTATATAAATATGTATATATATATATATATATATATATATATATACATACAGTGTGTTTGATTTCACAATTCGAAACAATATTAGTGCCTTAAACACCTAAACCGTGTATGTATAATGGTAATATTTTTTTTTTAAGTCAGGTTGCTAATATTCACACATCAGAGCTCATACTTAGCTTTCAGACCATTTCTCAGTGGTTCTAAGGTCACATTGATTTTACCTTCCTTGGTTCCACTCAATGTTTGGTAAAAAGAGCACCTTAATGAACTTGTTATATTTGATCAGCTGGATGGCTCCAGGTTTACAGCCCTGATATGGATACTAATGTGGCTGCCATGCACAATGTTCAAGTCATGACAGGTTATAACTAAGTTCCAAGTTGACAATGCGTGATGAGTGTCACCAAGTTGATGTAATATATGGAAAAGCATTTTAAAAATGGATTTATTGTGGCATACTGGATTGTGAAATATAGGCATTCAATGATCTATTTGGTGCATGCTTCCTTGCTGCCAAGTAACCTTTTTGACATTAGATTTGGTGATTTGATCAATAGTCATATAGCAATCTACAATATGCTTTAGTATCTTCCTGTAAAATTGTAATTTAAAGAAAGATTGGATTGTATAATACAAATGATTCTATTAATAAAAATCTTCTGACTTCTGATTCTGTTTTATATGTGTCAGATATTCATGAGAATGAATTGGTAGCCCTAGCCCCAACCCTAGCCCTAACCCTAGCCCCAACCCTAGCCCTAACCCTAATGGGAAAATGGAAATAAATATATTTTTTAATTTTATTATTTTTCCATAACTAAGGGGGTGATGAAGGGGGGTTTGATTTACTATTTATAGCAGGGTTTTTAGCGGATTTTTATGATTGGCAGCCGTCACAGACTAAAAGACGCTTTTTATTGCAAAAAATAGTTTTTGCGTCTCCACATTTTGAGAGCTATAATTTTCCATATTTTGGTCCACAGAGTCATGTGAGGTCTTGTTTTTTGCGGGACGAGTTGACGTTTTATTGGTAACATTTTCGGGCATGTGACATTTTTTGATCGCTTTTTATTCCGATTTTTGTGAGGCAGAATGATCAAAAACCAGCTATTCATGAATTTCTTTTGGGGGAGGTGTTTATACCATTCCACGTTTGGTAAAATTGATAAAGCAGTTTTATTATTCGGGTCAGTACGATTACAGCGATACCTCATTTATATCATTTTTTTATGTTTTGGCACTTTTATATGATAAAAACTATTTTATAGAAAAAATAATTTTTGCATCGCTTTATTCTGAGGACTATAACTTTTTATTTTTTCGCTGATGATGCTGTGTGGCGGCTCGTTTTTTGCGGGACAAGATGACTTTTCAGCAGTACCATGGTTATTTATATCTGTCTTTTTGATCGCGTGTTATTCCACTTTTTGTTCGGTGGTATTATAATAAAGCGTTGTTTTTTGCCTCGTGTTTTGTTTTTTTTTACCGCGTTCACTGAAGGGGTTAACTAGCGGGACAGTTTGATAGGTGGGGTCATTATGGAAGCGGCGATACTAAATATGTATACTTTTATTATTTTTTTTATTATTTAGATAAAGAAATGTATTTATGGGAACAATATATATATTTTTTCTTTATTTAGGAATTTTTTTTTCTTTTTTTTACACATGTGAATATTTTTTTTTTTTACTTTATAACATTGCCCCAGGGGGGCATCATGTTATAGTGACAGATCGCTGATCTGCCACTTTGCACAGCACTGTGTCAGATCAGCGATCTGACATGCAGGGCTACAGGCCTCTGATCACATTGCGTTGCTCCGAGGGTCTCAGGGAAGCACGCAGGGAGCCCCTCCCTGCGCGATGCTTCCCTATGCCACCGGAACACTGTGATCATTTTTGATCGCAGTGTGCCGGGGGTTAATGTGCCAGGGGCGGCCCGTGAGCGTGGCTGATTGTGCTGGACGTACTATCCCGTCACTGGGAATTAAGTCCCAGGTCACATCGACGGGATAGTACGTCCAATGGGATTAAGGTGTTAAATCAGAGAGATGTGTTACACAAAATAGTTAATACACATTTCCCACACGTCTTCTACATTACATCACAACAATTTTTTAAACAACGTTTTTTTTTGTTTAAGGAAGTTATAAGGGTTAAAAGTTCACCAGTGATTTCTAATTTTTCCAACAAACTTTACAAATGCATTTTTTTAGGGACCACCTCACATTTGAAGTGACTTTGAGGGTCTATATATGATATAAAATAACAAAAAGTGACACCATTCAGATGCTTCACAGGAATTTTTAGAATGTGGAAAAAAAATGAACAAACTTTTTTTTTTACCAAAAAATTACTTTAGACTCATTTTTTTCTATTTTCACAAGGGTAACAGTAAAAATGGACCACCACATTTGTTGTGCAATTTCTCTGAGCATGTCAATACCCCATATGTCGGGGAAAACCACTGTTTGGGTGCATGACAGAGCTCGGAAGGGAAGGAAAGCCTTTTGACTGGAACAATTAGCGGATGCCATGTCACGTTTGAAGAGCCCTTGATGCCCTAAACAGTGAAAATCCCCCAATAGAGACACCATTTTGGAAACTAGACCCCTCAGGGAACTGATCTAGATGTGTGGTGAACACATTGAACCCTTAGGTGCTTCACAGATGTTTATAACGTTAAGCCGTAAAAAAAAAAAATAAATAAATAAAATTTCCCCACATATATGTTTTTAGCACAAAATATTGCATTTTCATAAGGGTAACAGGCGAAAATGGACCATTCAATTTGTTGTGCAATTTCTCCGGAGTACACCAATACCCTATATGTGGGGGAATACTACTTTTGAGGCACAGTGCAAAGCTCAGAAGAGAAGAGGCGCCATATTGGAGTTCAGATTTTCTTGGAATGGTTTGAGGGGGCCATGTCACATTGGCAGAGCCCCTGAGGTATCAGAACAACAGAAACCCCTTATATGTGAACTCATTTTGCAAACTACACTCCCCAATGAATTCATATAGGGGTGCAGTGATCATATCGACACCACATGTCCCTCACAGAATTTTATACCATTGAGCGGTGAAGAAACAATAAATTAAATTTTTACCACTAAAATGTTGTTATAGCCCCAAGTTTTTAATTTTTCTAAGTGCTAAATGACATGTGTTTGCAACAAACTGACATTCATTTTTTTCCTGAGTGTGAAAATACCCTACATGTAATGGGGAAATATTTTTCAGGCACAGTGCAAAGTTCAGAAAGGAAGGAGTGCCATACTATAGTGCAGATTTTACTGTTATGGTTTGTGGGTGCCATGACCCGCTGGGAGAGTCCCTGAGGTGCCAGAACATCAGAACCCCTCATAAGTGACCCCAATTCACAAACTACACCTTTCAATCAATTCATCTAGGGGTGCAGTGATCAAATTGACACCACAGGTGTGTCACAGAATTTTATACCATTGGGCAGTGAAGAAAAAATAATTACATTTTTAGCACCAAATTTTGTTTTAGCCCCAGATTTTACATTTTCACAATAGAATTAGGTAAAAATTGCAAAATAATTTGTCCCACAATTTCTACTGAATGTGGCAATACCCTATATGTGGCTGTACAGTACTGCTTAGCCATATGGAAAGACTCAGGAGGGCTGGAGGGCAGATTTTCCTAGAATAGAATAGTTTGTGGACTTCATATACAGAGCCCCTAATTGCTAGAAGAACAGAATCTCCCCTCAAGTAGCCCTATTTTGGAAATGATATCCCTTTGGGAATTTATCTACACGTGTAGTGATGATTTTGACTCCATTAGTGTTTTCCAGAAACAAGCAGCAATGAATGTTACCGAGTGACAATTGCAAACTGCCGTTGTAGTGACCAGTACGTTGTAATGACCAGTACGTTATGCCCAGCTTATTCCTCTGGAGATAGGCATTTCTTTCTTAGTAAGTTACAGTGGGGAAAATAAGTATTTGATCCCTTGCTGATTTTGTAAGTTTGATAAAGACATGAGCAGTCTATAAATTTGAGGATAGGTTAATTTTAACATTGAGAGATAGAATATCAAAAATAAAATCCAGAAAATCACATTGTATAAATGTATTTGCATTTTGCAGTGAGAAATAAGTATTTGATCCCTCTGGCAAACAAGACTTAATACTTGGTGGCAAAACCCTTGTGGGCACACACAGCAGTCAAACGTTTTTTGTAGTTGATGATGAGGTTTGCGCACATGTCAGGAGAAATTTTGGTCCACTCCTCTTTGCAGATCATCTATAAATCATTAAGATTTTGAGGTTGTTGCTTGGCAACTCGGAGCTTCAACTTCCTCCATAAGTTTTCAATGGGATTAAGGTCTGCAGAGTGGCTAGGCCACTCCATGACCTTAATGTGCTTCTTTTTGAGCCACTCCTTTGTTGCCTTGGCTGCATGTTTTGGGTCATTGTCTTGCTGGCAGACCCAGCTATGGCCCATTTTAATGTCCTGGAGAAGGGAAGGAAGGAGGTTGTCTCTCAGGATTTTATGGTACATGGCTCCATCCATTCTCCCATTGATGCGGTGATGTAGTCCTGTGCCCATAGCAGAGAAACACCCCCAAAACATAATTTTTCCACCTCCATGCTTGACAGGGGGGGTGGTGTTCTTTGGGTCAAAGGCAGCATTTCTCTTCCTCCAAACACGGCGAGTTGAGTTTGAGGAAAAAATTATAGAATCACCCTGTAAATTTTCATACCCAAAAATAACACCTGCATCAAATTAGATCTGCTCGCTAGTCTGCATCTAAAAAGGAGTGATCACACCTTGGAGAACTGTTGCTCCAAGTGGACTGACATGAATCATTTCTCCAACACTAGAGATATCAATTGAAACAAAGGAGACGATTATCAAACTCTTAAAAGAGGGTAAATCATCACGCAATGTTGCAATAGATGATGGTTGTTCACAGTCAGCTGTGTCTAAAATCTGGACCAAATACAAACAACATGGGAGGGTTGTTAAAGACAAACATACTGGTAGACTAAGGAAGACATCAAAGCGTAAAGACCGGAAACTTAAAGCAATATGTCAAAACAGGAAATGCACATCAAAACAAATGAGGAACGAATGGGTGGAAACTGGAGTCAACGTCTGTAACCGAACTGTAAGAAATCGCCTAAAGGAAATGGGATTTACATACAGAAAAGTTAAACGAAAGCCATCATTAACACCTAAACAGAAAAAAACAAGGTTACAATGGGCTAAGGTAAAGCAGTCGTGGACTGTGGATGAATGGATGAAAGTCATACTCAGTAATGAATCACAAATCTGCATTGGGCAAGGTGATGATGCTGGAACTTTTGTTTGGTGCAGTTCCAATGAGATTTATAAAGATGACTGCCTGAGGAGAACATGCAAATTTCCACAGTCATTAATGATATGGGGCTGCATGTCAGGTAAAGACACTGATGAGATGGCTGTCATTACATCTAGGGTTGAGTGACTTTTACTTTTTTAGGGCCTAAAGTCGAGTCGTGTGAAATTGGCCGATTATGGCGAAAAGTCGGGGATCGACCGAAACACGAAACCCAATGCAAAGTTAATAGGATTTTTTTTTCTTTTTCTCTCTCTCTCTCTCTCTCTCTCCTCCGTCCCTGAACAGAAAAGCTGGTGTTACACATTGCAAATCGCTACAGCGCACAATCGACAAGATGACGATAGGCGTCCACGCCCCTAAGACCTATGTCATCACTCTGCCCACGCTCCTTCATTGGCTGAAAAAATGGCGCCAAGCGCGTCATATGAAACGCGACTTTGGCGCGAAAGTCGTGTACCGCATGGCCGACCCCACACAGGGATCGGGTCGGGTTTCATGAAACCCGACTTTGCCAAAAGTCGGCGACTTTTGAAAATGAACGATCCGTTTCGCTCAACCCTAATTACATCTTCAATAAATGCACACGTTTATGTTGATATTTTGGACACTTTTTTTATCCCATCAATTGAAAGGATGTTTGGGGATGATGAAATAATTTTTCAAGATGATAATGCATCATGTCATAGAGCAAAAACTGTGAAAACATTCCTTGAAAAAAGACACATAAGGTCAATGTCATGACCTGCAAATAGTCCGGATCTCAATCCAATAGAAAATCTTTGGTGGAAGTTGAAAAAAATGGTCCATGACAAGGCTCCAACCTGCAAAGCTGATCTGGCAACAGCAATCAGAGAAAGTTAGAGCCAGAATAATGAAGAGTCCTGTGTGACACTCAAAGTCCATGCCTCAGAGACTGCAAGCTGTTATAAAAGCCAGAGGTGGTGCAACAAAATACTAGTGATGTTTTGGAGTGTTTCTTTGTTAGATTGTTTTTCATGATTCCAGAATTGAGTGACTCCATAATTTTTCCCCTTTTCTTGGTTAAAAAAAAGTAACCATTACTGACTACCACATTTTTTTGTTCTTGATTTCTTTTAGTGTTTCTTAAAGCCAGAAAGCTGACATTTGAAATTACTTTAGTTTTGTGCCATGTCTGTGATCTGCTTTTTTTCTACAAAATGAAACAACTGAATGAACATCCTCCAAGGCCGGTGATTCCATAATTTTTGCCAGGGGTTGTACTAGTAACATGGAAGCCCACTATATTTTCCTTAACAGATGACAGGCCTGAGTGGGGACTTGCTTTTTTGGGGATTGATTTGGAGCTTTAGTTGTGAACATTTTACATAATGTTTGGGATCACATTATTTGACGCTCTATGCTGAGCACTTATTTGGGGGTTTCCATCGAAATCTCAGAGTGACATGACAGATGAAATCCTGAGTGATCCAATCACTATTATGAGACCATAGTTAGTCTGGACTCCGCCTGGCCTCTGTTCAGCAGTGTCCTTCTTTTCAAAAGTGCATAAAACTGTGGCCGACTGCACCTTTATGCAATCCTAAAAAAACGGACACCATCCATCTGCCAGAAACTCTGATGTAAGCGGCCAGCACAGAGGGCAGGATAATTGTGCGCCGAGTCTTTATGCGATCTTTGGTAGGCAGAATGAACAAAACAGGTGAAGAATTGTTTTTTTGTTGTTTTTTTTTTACGCCGTCCCTCATATGGTATAAGTGATTAGACGACTTTATTCTTCGGGTCGGTGCGATTACAGCGATACCAGATTTATATCGCGTTTTCATGTTTGGCTGCTGTCACACGCTAAAAGATGCTTATAATTGCAAAAACTAGTTTTTGCATCTCCATATATTGAGAGCTATAATGTTTCCATATTTCGGCCAATAGAGTCATGTGAGGGCTTATTTTTTGCGAGACGAGTTGATGTTTTTATTGGTACCATTTTCAGACACGTGACTTTTATGGTGTTCACTAAAGGTGTTAACTAATGGGATAGTTTCATTGGTCGGGTCGTTCCGGATGCGGCAATACCAAATATTGTTGTTGTTTTTTTCATAAAAACATTCATTCATTTTTTAAAAAAAATATTTTTACAATTTTTTTTTACTTTTTTTCTATTTTTTTTTACTTTGTCCCACTATGGGACTTTGATTTTTTGTAGGCTGATCCCTTATATAGCATGGGGATTCAGGAGCATCCCTGTACTATGCAAACTGTCAGTACTGTACTGACAGATAAAGTTGCTGATCATGCACTGAGCATGATCAGCAACTTTCCTAGCTCTGGTAACCCGGATGTTGTCATGACGACATTGGGTCAAAATGGCAAGATCAGGACCCCGCGATGACGTTGCGGGAGCTCCGATCCAAAGGCAGAGGGGTTGTCTTCAACCTGCCTGCTTCCAAAATCCTGCGATCATGTTCAACTGCAGCATTTAGGGGGTTAAATTGCCGGAAGCAGTCCAGGACCTCTCCTGGCACTGAGTGCCGGGTGTCAGCTGTCTGAATCAGCTGACACCCGGCAGCGATCGCGCACGCACAGCCCATATGCACGCAAAATTGCCGGGACGTATCCATACGTCCCAGGTCATTTAGATCCAGGTCACAGGGATGTACAGATACGTCTAAGGTTGGAAAGGGGTTAATGAATACATGAATGGTAGTATTGTCATACGCTAAAAAATAACTAAGGTACTTGGTTATCATTTTTATAACTCAAGAAATGAAAAAGACATTTCGCTTTTCCAGAGCCTTTCTGCTACCAGTAACACCAAAACCCATATCTTTTCATTATCAGATGACAGACCTGAAGGAGACTTTTTTTTGTATTGAGTTGCGGCTTTTATTGGGAACATTTTTCATAAAATGTTAGATCACATTTATTCTGTGCTCTACACTGAGCACTTACATTAGGGTTTTCATCTAAATATCCAAATTACATGATTCAGTTGAAGCCATTGAGTGGTCCATTCACTATAATGAGGCAGCAGAGTAACTCTGGACTCCATCTCACTCCTGTTCAGCAGTGTCCATCTTTTCAAAGGTGTTGTGGTTGGCTGTGCTTTTATGCATGCCTAAAAAGATGGACACCACTGGATCTGAGGCCAGAGACAGTCCAAAGTGCCTCCATCTGCCTCGTTATAGGGAATCTTCCACTGGAGGCTTTGTCTGAAACACATATTTCAGAGATTTACACAAAAAACTCTGATGGAAGCGTTCAGCGCAGAGCGCAGGATAAATGTGAGCCAAGCCATTTTTGGGCATATTTTCTGATCTCTTGCTATTACGATATTTTGGAGGCAGAATGAACAAGAACCAGCAAGTCAGGATTTCTTTTTAATGTTGTTCACTGTGTGGTAAGATTGATTTTGCATTGCTATATTCTGAGAGTGATATCGTTATTTATCCACTTATGGAGCCAAGTGAGGGCTTGTTTTTTGCAGGACAAGATAAAGTTTTCAGCTACCATTTTTATTTACATTCGTCTTTTTGATCATGTTTTCTTTCACTTATTTTTTACGGTATGATGAAAAAGCATAGTATTTTACCACATTTTTTATTATTTACGGTGTTCACTGTAGGGGTTAAATAATATGACAGTGTTCTAGATCGGGTCGTGCTGGATGCAGCAATATAAAGTGGTTAATTTTTTGTTAAATTTTTTTTTACATAAATATAAGTGTTTATTGGTATTTTTTTCTTTTTTTGTGATTTTTAAAAAAAAAAAAACTTAACTACTTTTTTAGTCTCTTTATGGAACTTTTACTAGTCTGATCACTGGTATAATGCATTGCAAATTTTTACACCTGTCAGTGGTACACTGACAAAACACCTTATAGACCATGTTCTTATAGGCTATCATAGCTGGCAGACCAGGTGATTATTATTTGACCTCCTGCTGTCATGGCGACCATCAAGCCCCCGCGATCACATCATGGGGGTGCAGATCAGGTGGAAGATAGAGCCCCCTCCCTCTCCTGACATTCTAAATACTGCAATCGCTATTGATTGCAGCAGATAAATGGTTATACAGCCTAGGACAGTGCAGGCACCGTCCCTAGCTGCAACAGTCGGAGCTCGGGTATCACTTAAGGAGAGCTCCTGGTGTCGATCATGCTGGCACAGCACATCATGATTGTCAGGAAGGGGTTAAACAGAAATATATCACTTATTGACTACGTGATTATAGGACAGGACTATTGGCCTGAGCAGTTCTTAATAGCATGAAAGAATGTCATAGAGAAAGATTTAAATCCATAAGACATCTCCAGGGAGGAAGCATTCACCCCCCCACCCCCTCACATAAAACATCTGTGACAAGAGCTTACACTTCAAACTCTTTGAAATAGATATCATTGGATATGGGAAGAGGAAGTAAGATGTATAGCTAGGAAGTGAGAACACTGATTAAGATGGGAAGAGCTAACCATTCAAGGTCCTTTTGGAGCCAGGACTCTTTGCAGTGTCCACGTAATCACACAGCAAAAATCTTCTCTGATAACCAGAAAACAAAAGCACATGTGTTTACCCGAGGAGGAGAAGTATTCTGTGTTTACCAGAGGAAGAGAAGTATTCTTTCCCATGCCCAGATTTTAGCCAGCCCGGCTCCCGGGTCCAGATACCGGAGCTCCTGCAACCCTCGACCTACTGTCTCCTTCCCCACCGCCCTGTAGAATGTAAGCTCGAAAGGGCAAGGTCCTCGCCCCTTTGTATCAGTCTGTAATTGTTAGTTTGCTTACTGTGATATCTGTAATTTGTATGTAACCCATTCTCATGTACAGCACCATGGAATCAATGGTGCTATATCAATAAAAAATAATAATAAGAAGAAGAATAATGGGGATTAGTCCTACTGGTAATTTTATTTCCAGGTGTCCATCCTGACAGCACCATGGAGGACATCCTTCTTATCCATATAGGGGCAGGAAACACACGATAGATTAAAAGGCCCCTCTCACCCTCACCCCTGAGTGTCTCTTTCAAGTACCAGACCAGGATGGATGCTGTGAAGGAAACCCAGTTCCTCCCACATTACAATCCGTGACGTAACTACACAGGCACAGCTCTCCGGCGCCCCATTTGTCTCTCAGGTCAATAAAGGAACTGCACCTAGAGCAAATGACCGCCGGTGAGATTGCCCTGTTACCCACGCTGGGTATTCTAAGATTCGCAATCAGAGTAAACGGATCAGCCCAAAATTAATTTATGATTTAATTGCCTTAAGGGCGCACTAGGGAATTACAAGAAATATATAGTCAAAATATATCAAGAGTTACAGTCAGAGTAAAATATAACAATCATAAGACAAGGCTTAAAGGTAGCTGGAGGTCAATTTACCAGGTTGAAGGTTGCTTGTGGAAGCCGGGGGGCTCAGCGTTCCGCAGGTCCAAGACTTAGTTGACGGGCAGCCCCCAGAAAGCGTGTGCTTGCTCCCCTCTGGCTAGCATACCCTCTTCCTTAGACATCTTCTTTCTGAGTGTCTCTCCAAGAGTCCTCAGCTCTTAAACCTTCCGTGTCCCTCCCCCCTGTAACTGGGTGGGCTAGCATTCTCCACCCCTCAGCTTCCCTGCAAGATTTATTCCAATATCTAATAAATGGGATAACTGCTCTAAGGGTGATCGGATCAGTACATGGGCGGTACTGTTGTGAATTCCGCTCTTGGGCTCCCTCCGGTGGTTGTAAGTGGCACATTTGTGAGTTCTGCTCTTCGGCTCCCTCTTGTGGTTTCTAGTGGTATGGCTGCTCCTTGGAGTTAGCTGTCATCAGCTGCCTCCACTTATCGTCTCTTCTGCTTGGCTATTTTAGTCTGGCTCTATCTTCAGCCAGTGCCACTTGTAAATGGTTCCTGGTTGGATTCACATCTCTATGGAGTTCCCTGTTATCCTGACCAGTTCAGCTAAACTAGGTTTTTGCTTGCCCTTTTCTGTCCATAGATTGTGGACTTATCCATTCTGTGCTTTCTATGTTTGTCCAGCTTATCAGTGTGAATTAATTCTGTCTTGCTGGAAGCTCTGGGAGGCAGATTTGCCCTCCACACCTTTAGTCAGGTGTGGAGATTTTTTGTAAACTCTGCGTGGATTTTTGTAGTGTTTTATACTGGCCGCACAGTATTCCATCCTGTCCTATCTATTTAGTTAGACTGGCCTCCTGTGCTCATCCTGGTTTCATTCTGTGTATGTCTTTTCCCACTCCACTCACAGTCATTATTTGTGGGGGGGCTAATCTATCCTTTGGGGATTTTCTCTGAGGCAAGATAGCTTTCCTGCTTCTATCTTTAGGGGTAGTTAGCTCTTAGGCTGTGACGAGATGCCTAGGGAGAGTTAGGAGCATTCCACGGCTACTTCTAGTGTTGTGTTAAGCTTAGGGACTGCGGTCAGTACAGTTACCACGTCCTTCAGAGCTCGTTCCATGTTGCTCCTAGACCACCGTATCATAACAGTACAAGTGGCCAAAAATGAATTAAATGCATCTCAAAAGAAGGAAAAGAAAGTTCTGAACCATTTTTTTTTCTGTACTCTAGTTTGTCTTTTCCTCTTGATATCTGGGTGGTTCAGGATATATGCTTTGGCATGGATGTTCAGGGTTTGTTTTCTCGTGTGGATCAACTTGATGCAAGAGTACAGAGTATCCAGGACTATGTTGTCCAGACTCCGGCTTTAGAGCCCAGAATTCCTACTCCTGATTTGTTTTTTGGGGACAGATCCAAGTTTTTGAACTTTAAAAATAACTGCAAATTGTTTTTTGCTTTGAAACCCCGTTCTTCTGGTGATCCCATTCAGCAAGTAAAAATCATCATATCCTTGCTGCGTGGTGACCCTCAAGACTGGTCTTTTTCTCTTGAAACAAGGGATCTGGCATTATTGAATGTAGCTGCATTTTTTCAAGCGCTCGGATTATTGTATGACGAACCTAATTCTGTGGATCATGCGGAAAAAACCCTGTTGGCCTTGTGTCAAGGTCAGGAAGCAGCAGAGTTATACTGCCAGAAATTTAGAAAATGGTCTGTGCTCACTAAATGGAATGAAGAGGCTCTGGCTGCTATTTTCAGAAAAGGTCTTTCTGAAACCCTTAAAGATGTTATAGTGGGCTTTCCTACGCCTTCCGGTTTGAGCGAATCTATGTCTCTAGCCATTCAGATTGATCGGTGTCTGCGCGAGCGCAAAGCTGTGCACCATATGGCAGTATCCCCTGAGCAAAGTCCTGAACCTATGCAATGTGATAGGATTTTGACTAGAATAGAACGGCAGGAATTCAGACGTCAGAATAGGCTGTGTTTTTACTGTGGTGATTCGGCTCATGTTATCTCTGATTGCCCTAAGCGTACTAAGAGAGTCGCTAGGTCTGTTACCATTAGTACTATACAGCCTAAATTTCTCTTATCTGTGACCCTGATTTGCTCATTGTCGTCCTTTTCTGTCATGGCATTTGTGGATTCAGGCGCTGCCCTGAACTTAATGGACTTAGAATTCGCCAAGCGCTGTGGTTTTTCCTTGCAGCCTTTGCAGAGCACTATTCCTTTGAGGGGCATTGATGCTACACCCTTGGCCAAGGATAAACCTCAGTACTGGACACAGATGACTATGTACATGGCTCCTGCACATCAGGAAGATTGCCGTTTTCTGGTGTTGCATAACCTGCATGATGTTGTTGTACTGGGATTTCCATGGTTACAGGAACATAATCCGGTGCTGGATTGGAAAACTATGTCGGTGACTAGTTGGGGTTGTCGAGGAGTACATAGTGACGTTCCTTTGATGTCAATTTCCTCTTCCCCCTCTTCTAAGGTCCCTGAGTTTTTGTCGGATTTCCAGGATGTATTTGATGAGCCCTGTTGTGAATTCTGTGGTCACAAGTGGTATTGCAGTCTCTGGGCGTCCTCCCTCAGGTGTTTTGGTGAGCTCGTTGGCTGCCTTGCTATTTAGCTCCACCTGAGTCTGTCTTCCTTGCTCCTTGTCAATGTTCCAGTGTTGGATCTGAGCTACTGCATCTTTCCTTGGGCCTGCTGCTCTGCTAGATAAGTGCTTCTAGTTTGTTTTCTGTTTTTTCTGTCCAGCTTGTTATTATCTTTTGCTGGAAGCTCTGAGAAGCAAAGGGGTGCACCGCCGTGCTGTTAGTTCGGCACGGTGGGTCTTTTTTGCCCCTTTGCGTGGTTTTCGTTTTAGGGTTTTTTGTAGACTGCATAGTTCTCTTTGCTATCCTCGCTCTGTCTAGAATATCGGGCCTCACTTTGCTGAATCTATTTCATTCCTACGTTTGTCTTTTCATCTTGCTAACAGTCATTATATGTGGGGGCTGCCTATTCCTTTGGGGTATTTCTCTGAGGTAAGTCAGGCTTGTATTTCTATCTTCAGGCTAGTCAGCTCCTCAGGCAGTGCCGAGTTGCATAGGTAGTTATAGGCGCAATCCACTGCTGCTTCCAGTTGTGTGAGGACAGTTCAGGTACTGCAGTCTACAGAGATTCCACGTCTCAGAGCTCGTCCTATTGTTTTTGGTTATTGCCAGATCTCTGTATGTGCGCTGATTACTGCACGCTGTGTTGCCTGATTGCCAGCCATAACAGTACAAGGAGCCAGGAAGACAGACTCAGGTGGAGCTAAATAGCAAGGCAGCCAACGAGCTCACCAAAACACCTGAGGGAGGACGCCCAGAGACTGCAATACCACTTGTGACCACAGAATTCACAACAGTACTGTTATGGCTGGCAATCAGGCAACACAGCGTGCAGTAATCAGCGCACATACAGAGATCTGGCAATAACCAAAAACAATAGGACGAGCTCTGAGACGTGGAATCTCTGTAGACTGCAGTACCTGAACTGTCCTCACACAACTGGAAGCAGCAGTGGATTGCGCCTATAACTACCTATGCAACTCGGCACTGCCTGAGGAGCTGACTAGCCTGAAGATAGAAATACAAGCCTGACTTACCTCAGAGAAATACCCCAAAGGAATAGGCAGCCCCCACATATAATGACTGTTAGCAAGATGAAAAGACAAACGTAGGAATGAAATAGATTCAGCAAAGTGAGGCCCGATATTCTAGACAGAGCGAGGATAGCAAAGAGAACTATGCAGTCTACAAAAAACCCTAAAACGAAAACCACGCAAAGGGGCAAAAAAGACCCACCGTGCCGAACTAACAGCACGGCGGTGCACCCCTTTGCTTCTCAGAGCTTCCAGCAAAAGATAATAACAAGCTGGACAGAAAAAACAGAAAACAAACTAGAAGCACTTATCTAGCAGAGCAGCAGGCCCAAGGAAAGATGCAGTAGCTCAGATCCAACACTGGAACATTGACAAGGAGCAAGGAAGACAGACTCAGGTGGAGCTAAATAGCAAGGCAGCCAACGAGCTCACCAAAACACCTGAGGGAGGACGCCCAGAGACTGCAATACCACTTGTGACCACAGAATTCACAACAGAGCCCAAGTCCAGTTCCCTTCCTCCGCACAGGGACTGTGATTGTGCTATTAACTTCATTCCTGGTTGTAAGTTCCCTAAGGGCCGACTTTTCAATCTGTCTGTGCCAGAGCATGCCGCCATGCGGAGCTATGTTAAGGAATCTTTGGAGAAAGGGCATATTCGGCCCTCTTTGTCACCATTGGGAGCGGGTTTCTTTTTTGTTGCTAAGAAGGATGGCTCCTTGAGACCCTGTATTGATTATCGTCTTCTTAATAAGATCACGGTCAAATTCCAATACCCCTTGCCTTTGCTTACTGATTTGCTTGCTCAGATTAAGGGGGCTAGTTGGTTTACTAAGATTGACCTCCGAGGGGCATATAATCTTGTTCGTATTAAACAGGGTGACGAATGGAAAACTGCATTTAATACGCCCGAAGGCCATTTTGAATACCTTGTGATGCCATTTGGGCTCTCTAATGCTCCATCTGTGTTCCAGTCTTTCATGCATGATATTTTCCGCAATTATCTTGATAAATTCATGGTCGTATATTTGGATGATATTTTGATTTTTTCCGATGATTGGGAGTCTCATGTGAAGCAGGTCAGGATGGTGTTCCAGATCCTTCGTGATAATGCTTTGTTTGTGAAGGGGTCTAAGTGCCTATTCGGAGTTCAGAAGGTCTCTTTTTTGGGTTTTATTTTTTCTCCCTCGTCTATAGAAATGGATCCTGTTAAGGTCCAAGCTATTCATGACTGGATCCAACCTACATCTGTGAAGGGTCTTCAAAAATTTTTGGGTTTTGCTAATTTCTATCACCGTTTCATTGCCAACTTTTCCAGTGTGGTTAAGCCCCTTACTGATTTGACGAAGAAAGGCGCTGATGTGACGAATTGGTCCTCTGAGGCTGTTGAGGCCTTTCAGGAGCTTAAACGCCGATTTACTTCTGCCCCTGTGTTGCGTCAACCGGATGTTTCTCTTCCTTTTCAGGTTCAGGTCGATGCTTCTGAGATCGGAGCAGGGGCCGTTTTGTCTCAGAGGGAGTCTGATGGTTCTTTGATGAAACCGTGTGCTTTTTTTTCCAGAAAGTTTTCGCCTGCGGAACGCAATTATGATGTCGGCAATCGGGAGTTGTTGGCTATGAAGTGGGCGTTTGAGGAGTGGCGACATTGGCTTGAGGGAGCTAAACACCGTGTTGTGGTCCTGACCGATCATAAGAATCTGATTTACCTCGAGTCGGCCAAGCGGCTGAATCCTAGACAGGCTCGATGGTCCCTGTTTTTCTCCCATTTTGATTTTGTGGTCTCGTATCTTCTGGGATCTAAGAATGTTAAGGCTGATGCCCTCTCTAGGAGTTTTTCGCCTGATTCTCCTGGAGTCCTTGAGCCGGTTGGCATTCTTAAGGAGGGGGTGATTCTTTCTGCTATCTCCCCTGATTTGCGTCAGTTGCTTCAGGAATTTCAGGCTGATAGGCCTGACCGCTGTCCTGTGGGGAAGCTGTTTGTTCCTGATAGATGGACAAGTAAGGTAATTTCTGAGGTTCATTGTTCAGTGTTGGCTGGGCATCCTGGGATTTTTGGTACCAGAGATTTGGTTGCTAGGTCCTTTTGGTGGCCTTCCTTGTCGCGCGATGTGCGTGCTTTTGTGCAGTCCTGTGGGACTTGCGCCCGGGCCAAGCCTTGCTGTTCCCGCGCAAGTGGGTTGCTTTTGCCTTTGCCGGTCCCTGAGAGGCCCTGGACGCATATTTCCATGGATTTTATTTCGGATCTTCCTGTTTCCCAGAAGATGTCTGTTATCTGGGTTGTTTGTGACCGGTTCTCTAAAATGGTCCATCTGGTACCTTTGCCTAAGTTGCCTTCCTCCCCAGATCTGGTTCCATTATTTTTTCAGCATGTGGTTCGTTTGCATGGCAAATATTGTGTCCGACAGAGGTTCTCAGTTTGTCTCTAGATTTTGGCGGGCCTTTTGTGCTAGGATGGGCATTGATTTGTCTTTTTCTTCGGCGTTTCATCCTCAGACTAATGGCCAAACTGAGCGAACTAATTAGACATTGGAGACCTATTTGAGATGCTTTGTGTCTGCTGATCAGGATGATTGGGTGTCTTTCTTGCCGTTGGCCGAGTTTGCCCTTAATAATCGGGCTAGTTCGGCTACTTTGGTTTCACCTTTCTTTTGTAATTTTGGTTTTCATCCTCGTTTTTCTTCTGGGCAGGTTGAGCCTTCTGATTGTCCTGGTGTTGATTCTGTGGTGGACAGGCTGCAGCAGATTTGGACTCATGTGGTGGACAATTTGACGTTGTCTCAGGAATGGGCTCAACGTTTTGCCAACCGCCGTCGGTGTGTTGGTCCCCGGCTTCGTGTGGGGGATTTGGTTTGGTTGTCTTCTCGTCATGTTCCTATGAAGGTTTCTTCTCCTAAGTTTAAGCCTCGGTTTATTGGTCCTTATAAAATTTCTGAAATTATTAATCCGGTGTCTTTTCATTTGGCTCTTCCTGCCTCTTTTGCCATTCATAATGTTTTCCATAGATCTTTGTTGCGGAGATATGTGGTGCCCGTTGTTCCCTCGGTTGACCTTCCTGCCCCGGTGTTGGTTGAGGGAGAGTTGGAATATGAGGTTGAGAAGATTTTAGATTCTCGTTTTTCGAGGCGGAGGCTTCAGTATCTTGTCAAGTGGAAGGGTTATGGCCAGGAGGATAATTCTTGGGTTGTTGCCTCCGATGTCCATGCCACCGATTTGGTTCGTGCTTTTCACTTGGCTCGTTCTGATCGGCCTGGGGGCTCTGGTGAGGGTTCGGTGACCCCTCCTCAAGGGGGGGGTACTGTTGTGAATTCCGCTCTTGGGCTCCCTCCGGTGGTTGTAAGTGGCACATTTGTGAGTTCTGCTCTTGGGCTCCCTCTTGTGGTTTCTAGTGGTATGGCTGCTCCTTGGAGTTAGCTGTCATCAGCTGCCTCCACTTATCGTCTCTTCTGCTCGGCTATTTTAGTCTGGCTCTATCTTCAGCCAGTGCCACTTGTAAATGGTTCCTGGTTGGATTCACATCTCTTTGGAGTTCCCTGTTATCCTGACCAGTTCAGCTAAGCTAAGTTTTTGCTTGCCCTTTTCTGTCCATAGATTGTGGACTTATCCATTCTGTGCTTTCTATGTTTGTCCAGCTTATCAGTGTGAATTAATTCTGTCTTGCTCGAAGCTCTGGGAGGCAGATTTGCCCTCCACACCTTTAGTCAGGTGTGGAGATTTTTTGTAAACTCTGCGTGGATTTTTGTAGTGTTTTATACTGGCCGCACAGTATTCCATCCTGTCTTATCTATTTAGTTAGACTGGCCTCCTGTGCTCATCCTGGTTTCATTCTGTGTATGTCTTTTCCCTCTCCACTCACAGTCATTATTTGTGGGGGGGCTAATCTATCCTTTGGGGATTTTCTCTGAGGCAAGATAGCTTTCCTGCTTCTATCTTTAGGGGTAGTTAGCTCTTAGGCTGTGATGAGATGCCTAGGGAAAGTTAGGAGCATTCCACGGCTACTTCTAGTGTTGTGTTAAGCTTAGGGACTGCGGTCAGTACAGTTACCACGTCCTTCAGAGCTCGTTCCATGTTGCTCCTAGACCACCGTATCATAACATGGTACCAGCGCATGAGGTTTGTTCTGCCAGTCGTATAGGGATCAAACCTGGACCCATTCAGTCGCTGTGGGAGGCTGATCTCTATATCTCAGCCACCGGAACTTCCATGGACCCGGGAGTTGCACTGTCAGATGCGCAATTTCTTCAGGGCCATGAGGATAATTTTTATGAGCCTGTACCTTGGACGACGCGTCTATAATTTATAATTTCATGGTGGAGACGGTCCGGCTGGGCAGATAATAGACTTAGGCTCCTGGAGCCACCTGACATGCACGCTTTAATTGACACCTCAATGCCCCTTGCTGGTGTGGCTTCCTCACTCAGGCTTTAAAATGCCATCTGCCTGCTACACTGTGCTCAGCCCATTACCATACTAAAAGGAACTTTATTCAGCTAGGGGAAAAGGGTTGGGGCCGGGAGCGCTCATCCCTGCAGATGTGTGACAAGGTGAATTCTGATAGGAGACAAAATGGAGTCACGCCAATCTCTGTTAGTATGCCCGTATCCAAGATCCAGGTCATATGGGCGTGGCGACATCACTGCTTTTTCCCCCAGATCTTGCATATATTTCCGTTGGTGGCATAGTGGTTTGCGCATGCCCATCTTCTGAATCCACTGGGCAGGAGAAGAAAAAACACGCGATCGGCGCTATTTCCCTGGTGATCTGTGGGGGCTGTCATCTTCCTGAGGCCGTGCGTGCGCATATGGAGTCCTCTGCCGCCCGGGGCTTCAGGAAAATAGCCGTGGGATGCCGCGCGTGCGCAGATGGAGATCGCGGCGGCCATTTTCCTGATGCCGAGTTCGCATCTCGGCTTCAGGAAAATGGCCGCCGCAATCTCCATCTGCGCACGCGCGGCATCCCGCGGCCATTTTCCTGAAGCCCCGGGCAGCAGAGGACTCCATATGTGCACGCGCGGCCTCAGGAAAATGACCGCCCCCACAGATCACCAGGGAAATAGCGCCGATCGCGCGTTTTTTCTTCTCCTGCCCAGTGGATTCAGAAGATGGGCATGCGCAAACCACTATGCCACCAACGGAAATATATGCAAGATCTGGGGGAAAAAGCAGCGATGTCGCCACGCCCATATGACCTGACCAGCCTGATTGACAGCCGAAAACGCCGACTTTGGTAAGGTATTTCGGCAGCATAGGTGGGGAATCAGGGTACACAAAATACACTATAGTAACGCACAGCTCAGGCCCTATTTAACAGTATTTTTTTCTCGTACTGAAAAAACGGGTGTGACAGGTTCCCTTTAAGGGAGGGAAACTAACTGTGCTGTCAGGATGGACTCCTGGAAACATAATTACAGGTAGCACAAATCCCCAATATGCATGATGTCCCTCTTGACAGCACCATGGAGAATACTGAAGTAAAGTATGGTATTAGGGCGAGACCACATCCTGGAGAACCATCCTACCGAAAGCAGTCTGCTGCCCTGACAACATGTCCAATTTGTAGTGTCTACGAAAAAATGTTCAGGCTGGACCAAGCTGGGGCTCTGTAAATCTGATCGACTGAAGCCCCTGCTCTGTCTGCCTAGGAAGTGTAGACTGCTCTAGTTGAATGAGCTTTTAAGACCTCAGGAGGAGGTTTCCCTTCTGATGAATAAGCTAGGCATATTGCGAATCTGATCCATCTTGCTATGGTAGGCTTAGACACTTTTCTCCCCCTATTTCTACCTCCGTACTTAATAAAGATTGGCTTCCTGTCGCCAATCCCGGATAGCCTCTAGGTAGAGCATGACTGCCTGCCTGACATCTAAAGAATGGAAATACTGCTCCTTCTGATTTCTGGGATGTTGTCAAAATGAGGGCAGGATAACCTCCTGGTTCATGCTTGGAGTAGATACAACTTTAGGAAGAAATGCCGGATCAAACCTGAAGACTATTTGGTCTTCTAAGACCTGAAGTTATGGCCCTGTGATAGACCAGACTTGTATCTCCCCAATTCTCTTAGCAGAGGTGATGGCCACCAAGAACGCCATCTTATAAGAAAATGTGCTAATGCTTATGTCACCTGTAGGTTGGTAGTGATGTTTGCATAGGGCATTAAGCACTAAATTTAAATCCCATGGGGGCACTAATTTTCGCACCAAAGGTCTCAGTCTCTGCACTGCTCTGGAGAATCTGGCCACCCAAGGGTAAGAAGCTAAGGGAAAGTTAAAGAAGGCCGATACCTGACCTTTGAGCATACTTGGTCTACAGGCCTTAGGCCCTTATTAAACCCTGCCTGTAGAAAGTCTAAAATTCTAGGGATATCTAGGCGAGAAATATCCATGGAAGAACCATCACATTCTGAACAAATTTTTTTCCAGATTTTATTGTATATAGCTGAGGTGACTGTCTTCATGCTTGCCTGTACAGTACATGTCACCTGGTCAGAAAGACCCCGGGATCTTAAGATTTGCCTTTCAGGATCCACTCTGGAAGTTGACACTTTCTCTGTTGCAGAACTTCCCATACAGTGCAAAGATCCATGTATTTCAAAGTTCTGGAATATGCAAATTGTCTCTTCAGAGAGAAAGAGGACTAGAACTCTAGTGCCACCTATTGGAAGTAGCAATCCTAACAGTCAATGTTGACCCTTTAACGAGCCTTGTCACATGACTTAGGATTATAGCCAAACCAGAATCTCAATTTGCAGACACTGTGTTTCGGAGTACTGCCCCTCGTTAGTGCAAAGTGGAGATCTGGCTTGGCTGATTGAGAGGCGTCTGACCGGGATCCAAGAAGTATCGTTTCTCCTTGCGGCGAGTGACATGTTAAGCATGTCGAGATGAGGAGACTTAAAGCCGCAATGCTTCTCTGGGAAATATGCAAATTGTCTCTTCAGAGAGGAAGAGGACTAGAACTCTAGTGCCATTTATTGGAAGTAGCAATCCTAACAGTCAATGTCGACCCTTTAATGAGCCTTGTCACATGACTTAGGATAACAGCCAAACCAGAATCTCAATTTGCAGACACTGTGTTTCCCTGACTCCCTGTAGAAACTTTCCTCCCAGGTGGGCAACCCATCCTAAATGGCTTGTGTCGGTGGTAATTGTCATGCAAGCAGAGGAAACCCATGGGATACCCACTTGAAAGTTTTTGGGAATGGTCCACCAGACCAAAGAACTCTTTACCGCTAGAGATAGATACAGTACAAATTGTTTGTCTAGGGTTACCTGCCATCTGTCCCATGTGGATATAATGGCCTCTTGAAGTTTCCTCAAGTGGAAATGACTTTATTGAACACAGGGAATCCAGGATGTCATTACGCCCAGAATTTTCATGGCCATCCTGATTGAACAATGATTTTTTTAAAATAAACGAACCTTGTCCCTTACTGACTTCTGCTTTTCTACTGGTAAGAATGAAACCCTTAGACAGGAGTCCAGGAGGACTCCCAGGTATATCTTCCTATTCCCTGGCACCAGGTCTGACTTCTTCCAATTTATAATTAGGCCTAGCTTCTTTAGCGTTGAGATCGATACTTCCAGATGGTTTAGTAGCTCCCTTCTTTAGCTGGCTACTATTATGAAATTGTCTAAGTAAGGGACTATAATGATACCCCTTTTCCTTAAGAAAGCTACAATCTCTACAATCAACTTTGTGAATATTCAAGGGTCTGAGGCTAGGCCGAAGGGAAGTCGCTGAAATTGAAAATGGTAAATCCGTCCCTGGGACCTTATGGCAAATCTTAGGAACTTTTGACTGTAAGGATGAATAGGAACACGGTAGCACGTGTTTTTTAGATGTAAAGTTCACATCACCACGTTTTTGTCTACCAAGGGAATAGTTGACTTTATCGACTCCATCTGGAACCGCCTCTATTTTACTCATCGATTTAAAGCTCTTAAATTTATTATCGAACAGGACTCTCTTGAGGGCTTTTTGATGCAGAAGAGGCTCGAGTAGTGACCACGAAATCTCTCTACCCAAGGAACTGAAATTATTACTCCTGATTTTAATAGTTCCTCTATGTCTGATCACATCGTAGAAAGAACTGCTGAGGACAGACAATCCGTTAGAACAAATCTTTCGGGTGGAAACTGGATAACCTATATCATTTAACTGGTTTAAATTTAAATAACTTTTAGAGCCCACTGATCCTAAGATATTTCCTGCCAGTCCCTTGTGAAAAAAACGGAGCTGCCCACCTACAGTTGTGGCCAAAAGTATTGACACCCCTGCAATTCTGTCAGATAATACTCAGTTTCTTCCTGAAAATGATTGCTTTCACAAATTCTTTGGTATTATTATCTTCATTTAATTTGTCTTAAATGAAAAAACACAAAAGAGAATGAAGCAAAACATTGGTCATTTCACACAAAACTCCAAACATGAGCCAGGCAAAAGTATTGGCACCCTCAGCCTAATACTTGGTTGCTTAACCTTTAGCCAAAATATCTGCGACCAACCGCTTCCGGTAACCATCAATGAGTTTCTTACAATGCTCTGCTGGAATTTTAGACCATTCTTCTTTGGCAAACTGCTCCAGGTCCCTGATATTTGAAGGGTGCCTTCTCCAAACTGCCATTTTTAGATCTCTCCACAGGTGTTCTATGGGATTCAGCTCTGGACTCATTGCTGGCCACCTTAGAAGTCTCCAGTGCTTTCAAACCATTTTGTAGTGCTTTTTGAAGTATGTTTGGGGACATTGTCCTGCTGAAAGACCCATGACCTCTGAGGGAGACCCAGCTTTCTCACACTGGGTCCTACATTATGCTGCAGAATTTGTTGGTAGTCTTCAGACTTCATAATGCCATGCACACGGTCAAGCAGTCCAGTGCCAGAGGCAGCAGAGCAACCCCAAAACATCAGGGAACCTCCTCCATGTTTGACTGTAGGGACCGTGTTCCTTTCTTTGAATGCCTCTTTTTTTCTCCTGTAAACTCTATGTTGATGCCTTTGCCCAAAAAGCTCTACTTTTGTCTCATCTGACCAGAGAACATTCTTCCAAAACGTATTAGGCTTTTTCAGGTAAATTTTGGCAAACTCCAACCTGGCTTTTGTGAGGATTCTCTGGAAAATAGGTGGACCCTCTGGACCGTGACGACAATCCCCTCACGGACGAGCTGACCAGATGGACCGCCCCCTATACAGGGAGCGTTAGGAGCAGGAGAGTGAGGGACTATCGCCACAGAAGCTGGAGGACCAAGGAGGTAGAGGGAAGAGGAAAATGGAGACGAAGGACCGGAGAAGTGGAAGAGAGAGTGAAGCTGGTGGGAATGGCAAGGACACAGGACAGACGGAATGCCGCAGGGATTCAGGACAGAAGAGCACTACGGAGACACAGGGAAAGCAGGAACACAAGGACTGCAGGGAGAATGGGACTGCAGGGACATGGAACCTGTAGAAACACAAGGACAGCTGGAACACAGGGACTGTAAGGATACAGGAACTGTAGGTACACAGGGACTGCAAGGAGACTGGAACTGCAGGGACCGACGAAGGTACTGCGGAGAAAACAACAAAGAACAGAATCACGGAACAAGAAGATGCACTAAGTATACGTGCGACCAGGAGCACTTGAGAAACACAAGTGATCATCAGGCACAGGGGTAAGGAGCAGACAGGAAGATATAGTAGCGCTATGACTTTCTTCCGGGTGGAGAGGGTCCTCCAAGACAATAGAGAGGACAGGAAGCGCTAGTAGGACCTAGAGGTGCGCACACGAAGAATGGAACCCGGCGTGCACGTGCACCCGACGATCAGCAGAAGCCGGGAGCGAGCGCTGGAGGGAGGACGCGGCAGCAGCAGAGCCGCACCGAAATGCCGAGGACACGTGAGTATAGCAGGGTGCACCAGGCGGCAGCGGAGGCGGCGTGACAGCTTTTTTATGTCTCGGGGTAAGAAGTGGGGTCTCCTACCATACAGTTCCTTTTCATTCAGACGCCGACGGATAGTACGGGTTGACACTGTTGTACCCTCGGACTGCAGGGCAGCTTGAACTTGTTTGGATGTTAGTCGAGGTTCTCTATCCAACATCCGCACAATCTTGCGTTGAAATCTCTTGTCTTGTCAAATTTTTCTTTTCCGTCCACATCTAGGGAGGTTAGCCACAGTGCCATGGGCTTTAAACTTCTTGATGACACTGCGCACGGTAGACACAGGAACATTCAGGTCTTTGGAGATAGACTTGTAACCTTGAGATTGCTCATGCTTCCTCACAATTTGTTTTTTCAAGTCCTCCGACAGTTCTTTGGTCTTCTTTCTTTTCTCCATGCTCAATGTTTGGTGTGGAATTATATCCAATGTGGCTTTAGGACAATTCTTTTTGTGTTTTTTCATTTAAGACAAATTAAATGAAGATAATAATAACAAAGAATTTGTGTTTGCAATCATTTTCAGGAAGAAACTGAGTATTATTTGACAGAATTGCAGGGGTGTCAATACTTTTGGCCACAACTGTACGTGCATGGTGTCATTGTTTCTTTATTTCTGGACCAGGGTGAAAAAGGAACCTCTGCCCCTACCTTTTTTGGGGTACCTCCATCTGCCCGACTTTTCTTTTTCTCTATAATCCTGCTTGTGAGGGAAAGGACAAAACAAAAGGGCTGAAATCGCCTGGCTCTACCTTCTGGGAACCCTTTATTGCTGTCTGATGACTTCTCATCCAGCACGGGCGCAAATACACGTAATCCTGAGAAAGATGGAACAGAGCTTGTTCTTAGATGAGTTATGCTCAGATCATGTTTCTAGCCAAACAGCGCAACGGGCTGCATTTGAAAAAGCATTATTCCTATTTGCAAATCTAACCGATTACACGGAAGGGACCTCTCTAGGAGTCTTATTTCTCAAAGGTTCCTCTAGGTCATCGATCCACAGATGCATTGACCTGGTGACTGAAGTACTAGTAACTACACTACTCAAAAAAATAAAGGGAACACTTAAACAACAGAATATAACTCCAAGTAAATCAAATTTCTGTGAAATCAAACTGTCCATTTAGGAAGCAACACTGTACGACAATCGATTTCACATGCTGTTGTGCAAATGGAATAGACAACAGATGGAAATTAGAGGCAATTATCAAGACACACTCAATAAAGGAGAGGTTCTGTAGGTGGGGACCAAAGACCACATCTCAGTACCAATGCTTTCTGGCTGTTTTGGTCACTTTTGAATATTGGTTGTGCTTTCACACACACAAGTGGCACAGGTAGTGCAGCTCATCCAGGATGGCACATCAATGCGAGCTGTGGCAAGGTTTGCTGTGTCTGTCAGCGTAGTGTCCAGAGACTGGAGGCGCTGCCAGGAGATAGGCCAGTACACCAGAAGATGTGAAGGGGGCCATAGGAGGGCAACAACCCAGCAGCAGGACCACTACCTCAGCCTTTGTGCGAGGAGCAGTGCCAGCACTTACCGCCAGCAAGCCACAAATGTGCATGTGTCTGCACAGTTAGAAACTGACTCCATGAGAATGGTCTGAATGCCCGACGTCCACAGATGGGGGTTGTGCTCACAGCCCAGCACAGTGCAGGACGCTTGGCATTTGCCACAGAACACCAGGATTGGCAAATTCACCACTGGCGCCCTATGCTCTTCACAGATGAAAGCAGGTTCACACTGAGCACATGTGACAGACGTGACAGAGTCTAGAGACACCATGGAGAGCGATCTGCTGCCTGCAACATCCTTCAGCATGACCGGTTTGGCAGTGGGGAGTAATGGTGTGGGGTGGCATTTCTGTGGAGGGCCGCACAGCCCTCCATGTGCTCGCCAAAGGTAGCCTGACTGACATTGGGTACCGAGATGAGATCCTCAGACCCCTTGTGAGACCATATGCTGGTGCGGTTGGCCCTGGGTTTCTCCTAATGCAGGACAATGCCAGACCTCATGTGGCTGGAGTGTGTCAGCAGTTCCTGCAAGATGAAGGCATTGAAGCTATGGACTGGCCCGCCCGTTCTCCAGACCTGAATCCGATTGAACACATCTGAGACATCATGTCTCACACCATCCACTAACGTCACGTTGCACCGCAGACTGTCCAGGAGTTGGCGCATGCTTTAGTCTAGGTCTGGGAGATCCCTTAGGAGACCATCCGCCGCCTCATTAGGAGCATGCCCAGGCATTGTAGGGAGATCATACAGGCACGTGGAGGTCACACACACTACTGAGCATCATTTCCTTGTGTTGAAGCATTTAGACTGAAGTTGGATCAGAATGTGACTTCATTTTCCACTTTGATTTTGAGCATCATTCCAACTCCAGACCTCCGTGGGATATTAGTTGTGATTCACGTTTATCATTTTTAGGTTTTACTGTTCTCAACACATTCCATTATGTAGTGAATAAGGATTAACAACTGGATTATTTCATTCAGTGATATGTAGGATGTGGGATTTTAGTGTTCCCTTTATTTTTTTGACCAGTGTACATTTGCTCTCATTATAGCCGTCTATGCCTCCCAAGCTCTTTTCAGCAGGCCGTCGGCCATTCTGTCCATAGGGTCCCTGAGACTTGAAGATTCCTCAAATGGGATCAAAGTGTTTTTGACAACAATGGCAACCAGGACACTGATCTTTGGCGATCTCTTCCCAGGCTTTTACTTCCTCTAGTTCAAAGGGTAGATGGATCCTGAAGTCTCGGGGTATAACTTGTCTTTTTTCGGCCTCCTCCCATTCCTTCATAATCATGGCATGAAAGTGAAAACTCTATTTTCCCCTGCTCCCATGACAGCACCACCTGAGAGACGGTATCCGCCCATCAAGGACAGGAAACCTACCGTATAAAAGAGTGGTACCTCTTCTCTGCATCAGTTTGGTTTCCTGTCCTTGAGGGAACCTAGAAATGAAGGATGGCACAAAACCTATCCAGGTCTGGATGGTGTCTGTGGGATTCGGAATACCAACAAGTTTGGAGATGCCACCTTGGCCAGAAGGTCGGGTTTCCAGTCACGTGCAGAGACCTCTTTAACAAAAAGTCTCTGGCCAACACACTGTCCTGAGTCTGAGCATGCTGGGGTCTGCCACTGGTTAATGTGCCCCATGTTGAATGCACCGGAGAAATGCTGCTGGGTCTGTGCACGTGTGGGGTACACTGATGAGGTGTCAAGCGCACCCTCGTTATGAAGCACGCCGGAAAGCAATGGCGCTAGTGAGGAATCCGGAGTGCCCTGATATTGTATGAAGGATCCGGCGTGCCCTGATGGCTCTCTGCCCACAGTGTGCCGGGAAGAAGAGTCTGACCCAGTGATGCCGAGGATGGCTCCAAAATAAGTGCGGGAAGTGTGGCTGCAGCGTCCCTCCATTAACTACTGGAGGGAAAGCCATAAGATCTCGGAAGCCTCCAGCTTTCATCCCGATAATATGGAAGTGCTTGAGGAACAGATGCAGCAGTAGGAGCCACAACAGCCATAGTCACCACGGCAGCAGCAGCATCATCATCATGGGCACAGCATCGGCAGCTATACCAGTGGTAGCAAGACCAGCCAGAATAACAGGGCAGGTCGTGAGTCCACCATCTCCAAGAAAGAACGATCCTGTGAACTGATCCAGTCTCCATCTGAACGGCAGAGTGGTGACTGATCTTCATTAAAGTTGTTCACCATGTTAAATAGGTCCTTTTCTCTCTATATTCTTTACCAGGAAAGGCCTAAGAAGTGTAGCGAATAGCTAAAAAAAAGCCAGATTACTTACCGGTAATGTTCTTTTAATGAGTCCACGACAGCACCCACTTTGAGAGAGGGACCCGCCCATAAAAACAGGAAACCTACAGAGATAAAAAGGGGTGGTCCCCCTCTCCTCCTCAGTTGTTTTTTCAGAGTACGAGAGGAACAGCCGTTGTTAAATTAATATATAGATAAACAGAACCCGGCACTCAACTTGAGTCAAACTTGTGGTTTTTATTTCGTAGTACGAAAAACGTTTCGGCCTGGTCTGGCCTTCGTCAGTTACTACAATATTATAAAGAAAATAAATGATACATACATCCGTGACTACATCTGTAAATACATCAGTAAGTACATACGGTGTGGAATAAATCAATAAACAAAAAGAAAAAAAGAAAAGACATAATACATAGAAAAAACAAAAGTATATACAGAGTGTCAATTGGTCATGATATGGCGATGTGAAAATTAGACATTAGGAGGAGCCATCTAGTATATCCCAGTCCTCCCTGATAGTGAATAGAATGTGAAGAACAAGATACCGCTAATCGTACCGTACTCAGAAGTGTCTGGGAGAGCGCTGAGGAAGTGCTCTGTAAGCGTAGTAAATCACAGGGTAATCCCTAAAGGTAAAAGAAAAGGGCCCATAATATGAGCTACCAGCATATATCTGCTGTAGTAAGACGGTGCCAGTAGTGTAAGGAGTCCCAATGGGTGTTAGTACCTTAGGAGAAGTCAGTCTCCGGTCAATGCCGCGGCTGCGGGCTGTGGAGGAAGAGGGGGTGATGTCAGAGTACATGCGGAATGGCGTACTGGCCAGGCAGTGTAACATGCTATGTGGCGACATCGCCCCTGTAAGCGGGGGCTTAGAGGAGGGTAAGGAGCTTACCTGTGGTAGAGGCGGGACAGGACGCGGTGTCCACCGCTGTCAAGGAAGATGCCCGAGTGAGGGGACGCCAGTACGGCGTTCCTTATGTGCGCGCCCACCAGACCGGATGTAACGTACCGGAAGTGACCGCTTCTTGTGGCCTGCGATAGACAGGAGAGAGCCGGCCAATCGTATAACTCCCCCGTAGGGAGGCGGGACATAACAAGGTGTGCACTGTGTTAATTGATCTGATGAGCAACCTCAGCTAGTACGAATACAGTGATGGCGGTGCTGAAAAGGTGGAGGTGGTGGTTGTTCATATCCTAAAAGCTGTGACCCCGTGGATTGGCAGGAGAGTCCTGGTGGTTCAATATAGGCTGCTCTAGGAATTGCCCCTAATTTAACGGCAAGTGAACGTCAGTCGTTACAATCACTTCAGTCTGGCTCCAGCATAATAATTAAACCAGCAGACAAGGGGGGCGCCATTGTGATCATGGATAAGAGCGACTACTTAAAAGAAATCAGGAGACAGCTGGATAATACCACCATATACCAAAAATTGGACTCCAACCCCACCCAAACCATTAGAAATAGAATCTCGGGCATACTACAGGAATACACGGCATTAGGGGTTCTAGACCTCAAAACTTGCAACTATCTCACCAATGAACATCCGGTTACCCCGGTGTTTTACACACTTCCTAAAATCCATAAAAACCTTGAACATCCCCCTGGACGACCGATAGTGCCATCACTGTATTCGTACTAGCTGAGGCTGCTCATCAGATCAATTAACACAGTGCACACCTTGTTATGTCCCGCCTCCCTACGGGGGAGTTATACGATTGGCCGGCTCTCTCCTGTCTATGGCAGGCCACAACAAGCGGTCACTTCCGGTACGTCACATCCGGTCTGGCGGGCGCGCACATAAGGAACGCCGTACTGGCGTCCCCCCACTCGGGCATCTTCCTTGACAGCGGTGGACACCGCGTCCTGTCCCGCCTCTACCACAGGTAACCTCCTTACCCTCCTCTAAGCCCCCGCTTACAGGGGCGATGTCGCCACATAGCATGTTACACTGCCTGGCCAGTACGCCATTCCGCATGTACTCTGACATCACCCCCTCTTCCTCCACAGCCCGCAGCCGCGGCATTGACCGGAGACTGACTTCTCCTAAGGTACTAACACCCATTGGGACTCTTACACTACTGGCACCATCTTACTACAGCAGATATATGCTGGTAGCTCATATTATGGGCCCTTTTCTTTTACCTTTAGGGATTACCCTGTGATTTACTACGCTTACAGAGCACTTCCTCAGCGCTCTCCCAGACACTTCTGAGTACGGTACGATTAGCGGTATCTTGTTCTTCACATTCTATTCACTATCAGGGAGGGCTGGGATATACTAGATGGCTCCTCCTAATGTCTGATTTTCACATCGCCATATCATGACCAATTGACACTCTGTATATACTTTTGTTTTTTCTATTTATTATGTTTTTTCTTTTTGCTTATTGATTTATTCCACACCGTATGTACTTACTGATGTATTTACAGATGTAGTCACGGATGTATGTATCATTTATTTTCTTTATAATATTGTAGTAACTGACGAAGGACAGACCAGGCCAAAACGTTTTTCGTACTACGAAATAAAAACCACAAGTTTGACTCAAGTTGAGTGCCGGGTTCTGTTTATCTATATGTATACGGCTTGGGAACCTACCCGTGCACCTTAGTAGCTGTGCCCACGTTTTTTGATTCACGTTAAATTAATATATGTCCATAATTCGTTACACGTTCTGTCTTAATTATATTCACCCATGAGAAAATATAATTGTACACATAAATAACTATATATATAGCTAACTAGGGTGGGAAGTGAGAGGGTGCTGTGGTGGACTCATTAAAAGAGCATTACCGGTAAGTAATCTTGCTTTTTACCCTTCGCCACGACAGCATCCACTTTGAGAGACTTACAGAGAACCTTCACCTGGGTGGGATCACCGTGCTGAGAACAGCTCTCCCAAAAGCCAAGTCAGATGAGGAAGATAGGTCAAGCTTATAATGTTTATAAAAAGTGGAGGGTGTCGACCAAGTTGCGGCCTTACATATGAGGTCAATGGAGGTCTGCTTTCTCCGCCCAAGAGGATGATACAGCCCAAGCTGAATGTACCTTCACTCCTTCTGGAGGAGTCTTGCCTTTTGCCGAGTAGGCCAGACAGATGGCATCTCTAATCCATCGGGTCAAGGTAGCCTTTGTGACGCCGTGACCTTTCCTGCAGCCCTGAAAATATATAAACAGAGCCCTACTCTGTCTCCAGGACTGGGTTCTCTCTCTGTAACTCAAGACTGCTCTTCTTACATCCAACATATGTAGCTTCTCTTCCTCTGGACTTGGACTATCATAAAAGGAAGGAAGTAAAATTTCTTGAGATCTATGATAATTTGTTGCTACCTAAGGGAGATATGATGGATCTGGTTTGAGAATTACCCTATCTGGTATGTCAATAGGAAAGGAGGGTCTACAGAGAGTGCCTGGATGTCTCCAACTCTTCTAGCAAATGTTAAGGCCATCAATAAGGCTACCTTATATGAGACATACTTTAGAGGAATAGACTGTAATGGCTCAAAAGGGGTTCAGTTAAAGCATCAAGGACTAGATTCAAGTCCCAAGGTGGTAAACACGGGATATGCACTGGGATACTCCATTCGCAAGCTTTAATGAATCTTGCTGTCATCTGTCCTCCGCTATATTAGCACCATAAGGGGCTCCTAAAGCAGACACCTGAACTCTTAATGTATTAACTGAGAGTCCTAAATCATGACCCTTTTGTATAGTGAATGCTTTCCTGAAACGGAAAGTACTTGCAAGCAGCATAATACAAAGAATAGCAGGTTTACCCAGAATCCTTTGCAGTAGGCGGAGCTATGCAAATCATCTCTTTCCACCCCAGTCTAATCCACAGCGCTTGGAACCGCCAAGCGTGCAATGCTGCGGATTAGTTTCTAAATTTACACAGCCAACCAATTCCTACCTTGCTGCTTGCAAGTACTTTCCGTTTCAGGAAAGCATCCACTATGTATTTCCTTTAAGTAGAGGGCTTTTCGGTCTCTTTCATCCCGCTACATTTAGCCCAACTTGGGTCTCTCCCTAAGGTGGCTAGCATATATGTATCGCTTGCTCACCGAGCCCCACTCCATACAGCCAACCAATTCCAGCCCTGTGCTGATGAGGGCCTAAAGCCCGAAACACGTGTCCACAGGTAGGAATTGGTTGGCTGTGTACATTTAGAAACTAATCCGCAGCATTGCACGCTTGGCGGTTCCAAGCGCTGTGGATTAGACTGGGGTGGAAAGAGATGATTTGCATAGCTCCGCCTACTGCAAAGGATTCTGGGTAAACCTGCTATTCTTTGTATTATGCTGCTTGCAAGTACTTTCTGTTTCAGGAAAGCATCCACTATGTATTTCCTTTAAGTAGAGGGCTTTTCAGTCTCTTTCATCCCGCTACATTTAGCCCAACTTGGGTCTCTCCCTAGGGTGGCTAGCATATATGGACCCTTTTGTAAGAACTCTAGGATGGACTTAATAGGAATTGTGTTAGAGAGGGATTTTGCATAATAGTCCAAAAACTTCCTCCATACTCTGCTATATATTATGGTTGTTGACGTTTTCCTACTTAGCAGTAGTGTATTAATCAGATCTTGGGAAAAGCCTCTTGATGATATTTGCCTTTCAAGTTCCACTTCGTCAAGTGAAGTCCCTTCACTTGTGGGTGATGGAATGGAACTTGAGATAGTAAGTCTGGGATCGGTGGCAGTATCCAGGGATCGCAAACGGACATTGCTCGAAGACATGAGAACCAAGGTCCTTTTGGCCAGAAGGGCGCTATTAGAATCACCCTTGCTCCTTCTTCTCTTATCTTTTTGATCACCAATGGAATTAACATCATTGGTGGAAAGGCATAAGCTAGGTCGAATTTCCAGGGGAATTGGAACGAGTCTACTATGTCTGGATGATCCGCTGTGTTTAGGGATGCGAATATTTGCACCTGTCTGTTTTTTCTGGTCGCAAATAAATCTATTTGTGGAAGTCCCCATATCTCGACTATCTTCCTGAATATCTGAGTATTGAGAGTCCATTCTCCTTGGCGTAGCGTGTGGCGACTGAGGAAGTCGGCTTTTGAGTTTTCTACTCCTCTGATATGAAGAGCTGTGAGGGATAAGAGGTTTACTTCTGCTAACTTGAAGATATTTGCCGTTGAAGACATTGGACTTTCCGATCGTGTTCTGCCTTGATGATTTAAATACGCGACGACTGTTATATTGTCTGATAGGATTCTTACGCGAGATCCTCGGAGCTGGGGAAGAAAACAATTCAATTCAATTCTTTCAGTTGCTTCCAATTGGAGGACTGTTGTATTTCAACAGTGTTTCAGCGGCCTTGAGCTACATTTTGACGTAAATGGGGCCCCCACCCTTCTGGGCTTGCGTCAGTGGTAATTATTTTAGAGGGCTTTATCGTCCATGGGACTCCCCTGGACAAATGTTTTTTATCTAACCACCAAGACAGAGAAATGAGCACTTCTTTAGAGAGGGTAATTTTAGTATTCAAACGTCCCTGACAATGGAATTGCACAGATAGGATCTCATGCTGTAAGATCCTAGTGTGATATTGAGCCCATTGAACTGTAGGGATGCAGGAGGTGAGTGAGCCTAAGGGTACCGTTACACTATACGATTTACCAATGATCACGACCAGCGATACGACCTGGCCGTGATCGTTGGTAAGACGATGCCGAGGTCCCCGGGTAACCAGGGTAAACATCGGGTTACTAAGCGCAGGGCCGCGCTTAGTAACCCGATGTTTACCCTGGTTACCAGCGTAAAAAAAAAAAACATTACATACTTACATTCCGGTGTTTGTCCCTTGCCGTCTGCTTCCCGCACTGACTGACTGCCGGCCGTAAAGTGAAAGCACAGCACAGCGCGCTGTGCTCTGCTTTCACTTTACGGCCGGCAGTCAGTCAGTGCGGGAAGCAGACGGCAAGGGACCTGACGGACACCGGAATGTAAGTATGTACTGTTTTGGTTTTTTTACATTTACGATGGTAACCAGGATAAACATCGGGTTACTAAGCGCGGCCCTGCGCTTAGTAACCCGATGTTTACCCTGGTTACAAGCGAACGCATCGCTGGATCGGTGTCACACACACCGATCCAGCGATGACAGCGGGAGATCCAGCGACGAAAGAAAGTTCCAAACGATCTGCTACGACGTATGATTCTCAGCAGGGTTCCTGATCGCTGCTGCGTGTCAGACACAGCGATATCGTATGGATATCGCTGGAACGTCACGAATCGTGCCGTCGTAGCGATCAAAATGGCACTGTGTGACGGTACCCTAAGACATGGCATCTCTTAGTGACATTTGAGGATTAGATCTCGCTATACTAACTTTCGAGATTATGGTCAACTTCTTGGATTCTGGTAAGAGACATCTCTGACTTACAGAGTCCAAGTGTAACCCCAGGAAGGACTGGAGGGTTTCTGGATGAAGTCTGGATTTCTCGAAGTTCACAATTCATCCTAAAGCCTGTAAAGATGAAATGGTATTAGCCAAATGCTCTTTACACTGTGAGGCAGATTTTCCAATTATTAAAAAATCATCCAAGCATGGTACAATTAGTGTATCCTGTGGTCGTAGAGAAGCCATCACCTCGAGCATAACCTTTGTGAAAACTCGAGGAGCCATTGAAAGGCCGAATGGCATTGCTGTAAATTGGAAGTGACGAATCCGGCCTCCTAGGTTGACTGCCACTCTGAGGTCCTGTTGGTGTTCTGCATGAATAGGAAGATGGTAGTACGCATCCTTCAAGTCTAATCCCATCATAAAACATCTAGGAAATAAAAGTTTGATAGTAGACCTGATTGATTCCATCTTAAAGGTGCGTTCATACAAAAAAGAATTCAACTTTTTAAGGTTTATTATAGTACGGAATGAACCATCAGGTTTGGGAATCAAAAACAAAGGGGAATAAAATCCCCTGCCTTCCTGATTCCTTGGTACTTCTATAAGAACATTTTTAGCCAAAAGACTGAAAATTTCTAACTGGAGCACCTCTTGCTGTTCCGATGCTCTCAAAGATGTTACAATGAAAGTATCTTGTGGAAGTTGAAAAAATTCTAATTTTAACCCTGATTTTATGAGGTGGAGGATCCACTGACTTGAAGTGATATGTTCCCATTTTTGGTGGAAAAATTTTAGCCTTCCACCTACTGGGACTTCCTTACTGATGATATTTACTACATTTAATTGTTTCGGTGCCACTAAATAAGGCACCTTTCTGCCTCGTTTCCTTCTAATCCCAGTGATCTCTTTGTGGTTCATACGGCCTCCTTATGTTAAATGGCCGTCTTCTAAATGCTCTCCTATAGGAAGGAAGAAATTGTTTAGGAAAACCCTTCCTTCTCTCTCCTGCTTTGGTGAGTAGGTCATCAAGAAGGTCATCAAGAACTTTTCCAAATAGGAACTCACCCTGGCACGGGATTGTACATAGTCTAGATTTGGACTGTGCATGCCCCTTCCATCCCTTCAGCCAGAGGGCTCGACGAGCTGCATTTACGAGGTCAGCAGATATAGCCGCCAGACGCAGAGAATCTGCAGATGCGTCAGCCAAGAATGCTACAGCACTTCTGATTAACGGAACTGACTGTAGGATCTTTTCTTTCGTCACCTTGCCCTTGACCTGCTGCTCCAGCTGATCTATCCATACTAAAAGAGATCATGCTGTGCATGTACCTGATATGGCAGGTTTGAAGGCTCTGCATTAGTCTCCCAAGGCGTCTTAAGTAGAGCTTCAGTCTTACGGTCTAGTGGGTCTAACAAAACCCCTGCATCCTCTACAGAGAGAGACGATTGCTTTGAGGTGGATTCCACCGCCGCATCCACTTTTGGGACCTTAGACCATACTGCCAACTCCTCATCACTAAAAGGGTAACGTCTTTTGGAAGAGGATGGGAGAAATCCTTTACCCTGTTTGTCCCACTCTTTTTTGACAAGGTCTTTAATAGCGGAAATGACTGGGAAAGCTCGCTGTTTTTTCTGGCCTAGGCCTGCAAAACATTATATCTTTAGCCAACCTGGTCTCCTTCGTGTCTGGGCAACCCATAGTATTCCTAACGGATTTTACGAGATTATCTACACTATCGACCGGAAAGCATGCTCGGCCCTCCTCATCAGAACTAGATGAAGCTGAGGGATTAGATGATCGGATTAAGCCCCTTCAGATTCTGAACTGGAGACGGGGAAAGGCTTCTGCTTTCCTGTTTCTTTGAGCTTCTGGACCCCAGAAATTGGATCTCTTGTCTAATTATGGCTCTGATATTAGTAGTTGTTACTGCAGCCTCCTCCTGTAAGGTCTGATTAATACAACTTGAACACAACCTCTTGGGATATGAATCGGGAAGGGGTTGCATACACAGGGCACATTCCATATGTTTCGATTTACTGGATTTCTTAGCCTATGAGGGAGTGGTACAGAGAAGGAAGGGGTCAGCTTAATAGGTAGAGGATTATATAACACTCACCCAGTGAAGCTATAACGGTACCGGTTTAGGAGATGGAGACACTCCGGAATCTGGGTAGATCTGTCTCTCTACTCCGTAGCCTTGTGTGTGTGGCAGTCCCCTCATTGGAGCGTCCACTCTTTTTGCCAGATTTAGTGCTTTTTGTGCTGCTATCTTTGCTAGCGCTATCTTACTCCACTGCTGGTGGGTGCCCCTCATGCGCTGGAAACAACATTATGAGCACATCTGCTCCATGTCTCGGCTCCTTTCTGTATATGCGGCGCGCCTCCAACTACTTCCGGGTTCAGCGTGGCAGAGTGTACTTACCGATGACACGCTGCCGCCGACACTCCCTAGCAGCGTGAAGCCAGCCGATCCGCATCACCAGCGTGCTCCCCTCCTTAGGCTGGGCCTGCTGCCTGGAACCTGCAGGAAAATCCTCAGTCAAGGGGGGAGGCTGCATGCAGTGGGTGCACAGCTCAGGATCTTCACCATGTAGGTATTCTGGGGATTCCTATAGGAACAGGAGACCAACTGAGGAGAGGGGGACCGCCCCTTTTTATCTCTGTAGGTTTCCTGTTCCTATGGGAAAAGTGGGTGCTGTCGTGGCAAAGAGTAAAATAAAGAATGTGCACTGTGCGGGGATAACCTACCCTACATGAAGAAACTCGACTGTATTCAGAGGATTATTGCTGAAGAAACACCCAACTTTGCCATGGATTTAAAATCTGTAATTAGGGCAAAAGGGTAAAGACTCCATTAAGTCACTAATTCAGCAAGAAGGAAGTAAAAAGGAAAAAAGACCCAAACGGCAGGCGGTTGATTCAGATGAGTCGGTGGTGTTGGATGAGGAGGGGCGACCTAGACTTTTCTTATTCCTCTGCCTCATCTTCTGATAGTGATAAAGGGGGTAGGCCGTGTTTACTGGTGCAAGGATAAGTTAGGAAAAGCTGCCAGAACCACTATGGGCATATCAGACACGAAATCAACATTCCAGGACATTATTTTAATTACAATGGTCAGCACAATTTTTCTGGCAAAAGGTTTTAAAACATATTTTAAGTCAATTTTGGCTGCTGATTATGAATATGAACTCCGTTTTTGGTTATCACATCAGGATTTCGAGATATTTTCAATTTTTGATGAAAATTACTCCTAATGTTTTATGATAAAAACATATGATTTTCGGTACTACATTTTTTATATTTTTAATCAAGGAATAACAAAGATTACAAAGTCTATGTACAGCAAATCAAATATACTTACAGAATTAAACTACAAAATATAAAAACACATATATATGGAACACAGATGAATTACTAATGGCAGTTATTTGAACTTTCTTTTCTTGGCTGATCTGTGATGTACAGCTTCTGGGTTGTCTCTCATCAAGCTCCAGCAATAGTCAGCCATCATTTGTGAGTCCCACCGGCCTTGATACCATTCTTCCATTGTTTTAATGCCCTGATGAAAGCGCTCCCCTTGTTCCTCTCGCTCACATCCCCAAGGTTCTCTGGAAAAAAGTCCAAATGGCTGTGTAAATGGTGAATCTTGATACTCATTCTACATCCAAGATTTCGCAGACTCATTAGTAGCTCTTCCACAATCTCTTCATAGTTGTCTGCTTTCTTATTCCCTAGAAAATTCTGCACCACATTACAAAATGTATTCCAAGCTCTTTCTTCTGTCTCATTCATTGATGTGATAAAATTTGGGTCTCTCATAAGTGTTCTTTTTTGAGGTCCATCAAATATTCCAGCCTTTTTCTTCTCTTCACTAAGACCAGGAAAAGTTGAACATATATAGTTAAAGCATTCTTCACTGTGATTGAGAGCTTTGACAAACTGCTTCATCAATCCAAGTTTTATGTGTAGGGGAGGAAAGACCATGTCCTTCCTATCCACTAGAGGATCATGGATGACATTCTTATCGCCAGATGCCAAACTCTGTCGCTGAGGCCATTCAGTTTTCACCCAATGCTCTGCTGTAGCTCTACTGTCCCAGTAGCACAGAAAACAAGGGTGTTATCCTAACAAATGGGAATTATGCATGTTCAAAGAAAACAAAGATATTCTCACATTTATTGGGAGACTCAATGAAAACTAAATTTACCTTAAGGTACCGTCACACTGAACGATATCGTTAACGATATCGTTGCTTTTTGTGACGTAGCAACGATATCGTTAAGGAAATCGTTATGTGTGACAGCGACCAA
This sequence comes from Ranitomeya imitator, assembly GCF_032444005.1. Classification (NCBI taxonomy): domain Eukaryota; kingdom Metazoa; phylum Chordata; class Amphibia; order Anura; family Dendrobatidae; genus Ranitomeya; species Ranitomeya imitator. The sequence continues at coordinate 720,813,802 of NC_091284.1, forward strand.
CGATCAGGCCCCTGCTGGGAGATCGTTGGTCGCTGAGGAAAGTCCAGAACTTTATTTCGTCGCTGGACTTCCCGCTGACATCGCTGGATCGGTGTGACGCCGATCCAGCGATGTCTTCACTGGTAACCAGGGTAAACATCGGGTTACTAAGCGCAGGGCCGCGCTTAGTAACCTGATGTTTACCCTGGTTACCAGCGTAAACGTTAAAAAAAACAAACACTACATACTTACCTTCAGCTGTCTGTCCCCGGCGCTGTGCTTCTCTGCACTCCTCCTGCATCCTGTGTCAGCGCCAGTCAGCCGGAAAGCAGAGCGGTGACAGTGCAGAGGAAAGCAGAGCGCCGGAGGACAGACAGCTGAAGGTAAGTATGTAGTGTTTGTTTTTTTAACGTTTACGCTGGTAACCAGGGTAAACATCGGGTTACTAAGCGCGGCCCTGCGCTTAGTAACCAGATGTTTACCCTGGTTACCGGGGACCTCGGCATCGTTGGTCGCTGGAGAGCTGTCTGTGTGACAGCTCTCCAGTGACCAAACAGCGACGCTGCAGCGATCGACATCGTTGTCGGTATCGCTGCAGCGTCGCTTAGTGTCACGGTACCTTTAGTGAACCGCATAAACCGGCACTTTTCATACACTACTTATATTTATCATGGAATTCATGAAAATGGGCTATATACCTATAGCGCAAAAACGTGATGTGATAGAGAAATTATAAGATCAGATTTAAATTCAGCACCCTCAAATTAGTCTAAAACTGTTCTTAAAGTCCATGCCAGAAAAAATTTTTTTTTTGTAGACCAGTGTTATCTTTCCTCCATCTCGCATATCTTTCCTACCTGATCTATCAAAATAAATGAAATCATACTTTCCCCTGCCCCCAAAATCCGCTGCCTCGGAGTAACCCTTGACTCTGCCCTGTCCTTCAAACCGCACATCCAAGCTCTCACCACCTCCTGTCGCCTCCAGCTTAAAAATATTTCCAGAATCCATCCTTTCCTCAACACTCACTACCAAAATGCTTGTGCATGCCCTAATCATCTCCCGCCTCGACTACGGCAACATGCTCCTCTGTCACCTTCCTTCTAACACTCTCGCACCCCTCCAGTCCATCCTTAACTCTGCTGCCCGACTAATAAAACTCTCTCCTTGCTACACTCCTGCTTCACCTCTTTGCAAATCCCTTCACTGGCTCCAATTTCCCAGCGTATCCAGTTTCAACTACTAACACTGACCTACAAAGCCATCCATAGCCTTTCTCCTCCGTATATTTCCAAACTAATCTCTCAATATCTTCCCTCACGTAATCTCCGGTCCTCCTTCTCTCCACGCTTATTCGCTCCTCACCCAATCGCCTCCACGACTTCTCCTGAATATCCCCCATCCTCTGGAATTCTGTGCCCCAACACGTCCGGTTATCCACCACATTTGGATCCTTCAAAAGAAACCTGAAAACGCACCTCTTCAAGGAAGCTTACAGCCTGTAATGATCACACGGCCACCTCAACACCATCAGAGCTACTGCAACCCCCGACCTACTGTCTCCTTCCCCATAATCCTGTAGAATGTAAGCCCGCAAGGTCAGGGTTCTCTTCCCTCTGTACCAGTCTGTCATTGTTAGTTTGTTTACTGTAAGTGATATTTGTATTTTGATGTAGTTGGAGTGCCCCCAGACACAGGGCCACGCGTTTCGGAACCGGGCCTCTCTGGTTCGGTTCTGAGGCTGTCACGGTGGCTAAACCCGGTCCGCGACCCTGCTAAGGGGCGTCCAATAAAGGTGGTACAGTCTGTCAGGGATTTGTGACGCCACCTGTGGTGTTCGGTCAGGGTGACTGACGCTGCTGTGGGGTCCGCTGGGGTGATGGAATGGCAGCTGGATGGTATACCTTCCCACAGGTGAAGTATGTCCCCAGGGCTTCCCAGTAAGGTGGATGGTGATAGTGTGAGGTGCAGTCAATAACGAGGACACAAGGTTGCAGTCTCTTTACCTCTTTACTGAAGACTTCAGGATCCTCAAGCCAGAGCACGTTTAACAGGGCTATCAGAGACAGGCCGGCCTGATGGGCACTTCCAGAGTTTCCCTCGCAGATGGAAATCGTTACCCACCACTAGCACCTGTGTGTTGTAGTCCTACCCTGCTGAGCATTCGGAATAGTCCTCACAACTGCTGTTCTCGTTCGTTCTCTACAGCTCTCTCTCTCTCTCTTTAGTTCCAGATGTTGCTAGTTTCTCGTCCCCCAGTATGTTTTGGCTAGGACGCACCCGTATGATGGGAAGGCCTGGAGGTCTTACGGGACCCTAGAGATGCCCCTCTCCCACTGTTGCCCCCTATGTCTTCTTAGGAAATTTAAGGTAGACAGCCAACCTATAATTAACTGTCCTGCGGAGTTTGAAGTAAGGCCTAAAGTCAGTTACTCCCGCGGTGTTCCGGCCACCGGCTACGCGCCTCAGTAGGATGTTGTCTCGGTCCCACGGCACGACTCCTACTGGTACTCCTTTTTGCTTGATCTCGTTTACACTGTTCCACAATATCCTTCCTTTCTTGTCTCTTTCTTAGGATACCTGTTATGATCAGGTGACCTTGGAGCAGCATGAAAACTTTCACAGGAGTAGGTGGTAACTATACTGACCGCAACCCAGATCTTATCACCGCAACTAGAAGTAGCCATAAGGTGTGCCTAACAAAACCTAGACACCTCGACACAGCCGGAGGACTAAATACCCCTATAGATGGAAATAGGAATTTCTACCTTGCCTCAGAGCAGAATCCCAAAGGATAGGCAGCCCACCACAAATATTGACTGTGAGTAGTAGAGGAAAAGACACGTAGGCAGGAAACAGGATTTAGCAAATGAGGCACTCACTAGCTAAATAGGAAAGGATAGGACAGGATACTAGGCGGTCAGTATTAAAAATCCTTCCAAAACTATCCACAGCAGAAAATACAAAAACTCCACCATCTAACTAAAGATGTGGAGCGTATATCTGCATCTCCAGAGAATCCAACAAGACCGAGAAAACACTGACACAGTCTAAGCTGGACAAGAGAAAAACAAATGAATAGCATAGAATATAAGCACACTGCATGTGTGCCACAGAAACAAAAACCAGACACTTATATTTGCTGAATTGACAGCTGAGCAGGAGAAGCCAGAAAGTGATCCAACACTTCAGAAGAAACATTGACAACGGGCAAGGACTAATGAATCCTGCACACCTAAATATCCCAGTCAGAACTGCAATCATCAGATACACCTGGCCAAGACTGTGACTCAGAGACAACTGCATTCCCACCTACAACCACTGGAGGGAACCCAAGAGCAGAATTCACAACAGATACCGCCGCAAGGAGGTGCAGGCGCGGTTCCGTAACGTTTTGTTCGCTAGGCACCTGCCAGGTTCCCACGCCTGACAGGGGCCCCCCTGTTGCTTCTCCCTGCAACACCCCCTGCCACGGGATGTTACCTGAATCCAACCCAGTCAGCTTCTGACTAACTTTCTATCCAACCCCTAGTTTTACCAGTGTGAGGAGGGGCCCAATAAATAAAGCCTTTTGCTCCCCCTAGTGGCCGGAGTGTGAAGTGTAATGTGTGCTGGTGATACCTGGTCAGGAGAATTCCTTCAGTGCCATCAGACGTACCATTACTCCCCTTAGTGGCAGAGTGTCATACTGCAACGACCAGGTCTCTGGGGCGCTGCACTCCCCCCCCGGTTAAATCCAGTACTCCTGGACTGGGAAGAAGAACAACAATACATAGCAGCAAAAGACATACAAAATTTTTGAAATGCTAAAACAAGTAAATAGAACAATGCTTCCCTTTATGGGAGGTGAGAACACTTGAACGTTACAAACAAAATTAAATATTTTTAAATAACATGTTGACTATAAATAACTCTTAGTACCCAGCCGGGTATTCTACCAAGTGCAAACTCTGAACAATAAGTTAACTATTCCTTTAAGGGCGTATAAGCTGAACCCACTAAAGGCCTACTATAAAATACTATATAAATAACAACTTTTCTTTCCGTTCTAACTTCCCCAATGCAGGACCAATAGCTCCTTGGCTGGGTCTACTGTCATTGTGCCGACCATCTTTCTACAGTTCTCAGGAGGACTCTCTCTTTAACCCCTACGGGTTCATTTTCAAGCTTTCCTGTCCTCAGTCTCTATCAACATTATCAAACTTTCTAAATTTCAACATTATTAACGTTTCAACTTTTACTAAAGCAGTCATGTAAACATTCCCTTAAAGAGGGACCCAAGTCTCTAGGAGGTAGTGCAGATTCTCTCTCTGTCTGCAAGTCCACTGAAAGCAAGACCTTCTGCGTCATGTCCAGAAGCATTATCTTCGCAAAGTCTTCTTTCGCTTGTAAAACCAGTAGGGAGCACCTTTAAGAAGGTGCAAACTATATACAAAGCAGTTTTGGATTCATTCACTGTTCATGATCTGGCAGTCTTTGGAAACCATGATGAATAAACAAAAAGAAGAGGGATCCCTAGGAGTGAACCCTGGACGGGTTTAAGGTAGCAGTTTGAAGATAAAGAGTTAACTATGTACATATTCGGATCTCCGAGATTTACTTCTGCTCTGGTGGCCTCTGCCAGGGCCTAACCGGGCAGGCAGACCTCGAGGGTCTGGGAAGCCTCAAATCCCAGCCTATTTCTGGCAGTGCGGGTGTCCAGTGAGCGATCCGAGGAACAGCAGCAGCGGCTGCCGCTGCTTCAGCCCGTTCTTCCTCCAAGGACTTGGCAGCAACCAGGACGGAGGTACAGCGCTGGATATCCCGAGCCCACCAGCCGTGGCCCTTTTGGTATCTGCAGTAGCTTACCGCATCCCCCGGCAAAAGGACAGGACCCTTACTGTCACCCCGCAGGCCAGCCTCTACCACCTCCCAGGTGATATGGACCCTTATTGTCGATCCGATTTCCTGGACAAAGCCTCTTCCTCTCTGGGGCTGGTAAACAATCACCACTCCCCATTTCGGCAATGACCCATCCAGCAGCTCACCGCGGGCCTCCCGTTCCACGTCCCTGGCATGCTCAGATATGAGGTGCTTCCGATAATCCCCCCAGGGGAAGGAGCCCATGTCCCACTCACGCGTTTCTGGGTCGAATGATGCGGACTCCGAAACTCCACCAACCGCGCCAGTAGTCGGGTCATGCATCGGCGGAACACCGATCCCCGATCGGCCAGGGTACCGAGCTCGCTCGTAGGTGGGGGCTCTGGCAGCTCCACGCCGTTCCTCAGGGGTGGCCACTTGGTCTGGTGCAGGTAGCGTGGGCTCCGCGGACAGCTCCCAGGACTCAATCTTCTCCAGCGGCGGCATGTCGGTATAATCCTCCGGTGATGGGGACCTAGACTGGGCCATCTTTCTCTTCAAGCCTCCCCGGCTTTCCAGCTCCACTCCATCTGAGTCATAGTTTCGTTTCTTTGGTCTCCGCCCGCCATAGAAAATAAGGCGGACCTCAGCCGCTGACGGACCCGCCCTCAGGATACAGTAATACTTAGACTGGGTGGCCATTATCTTTCGCGCTCTTCAGCTCGCTCACGCCCACTTCCACGCCCTTCTTCTCTTGCGCTCCTCGTGGCTCTATAATGGCGGCAGTTTTGGCAGGAATCTTGCGGCAGATAGCAATACGCAGTCTTTGCAATAAATCACAGTCCAACACGTTTCAATCACAGTTCCAAGGCACACATGACCTGCTTCTCAGGCTTAAGTACGATCCTGTTTGTGACGCCAAGTTGGAGCGCCCCCAGACACAGGGTCACGCGTTTCAGTACCGGGCCTCTCTGGTTCGGTTCTGAGGCTGTCACAGTGGCTAGACCCGGTCCGCGACCCTGCTAAGGGGCGTCCTATAAAGGTGGTACAGTCTGTCACGGATTCGTGATGCCACCTGTGGTGTTCGGTCAGGGTGACCTATGCTGCTGTGGGGTCCGCTGGGGTGATGGAATGGCAACTGGATGGTATACCTTCCCACAGGTGAAGTATGTCCCCAGGGCTTCCCAGTAAGGTGGATGGTGATAGTGTGAGGTGCAGTCAATAACGAGGACACAAGGTTGCAGTCTCTTTACCTCTTTACTGAAGACTTCCGGATCCTCAAGCCAGAGCACGTTTAACAGGGCTATCAGAGACAGTCCAGCCTGATGGGCACTTCCAGAGTTTCCCTCGCAGATGGAAATCGTTACCCACCACTAGCGCCTGTGTGTTGTAGTCCTACCCTGCTGAGCATTCGGAATAGTCCTCACAACTGCTGTTCTCGTTCGTTCTCTACAGCTCTCTCTCTCTTAATTCCAGATGTTGCTAGTTTCTTGTCCCCCAGTATGTTTTGGCTAGGACGCACCCGTATGACGGGAAGGACTGGAGGTCTTCCGGGACCCTAGAGATGCCCCTCTCCCACTGTTGCCCCCTGTCTTCTTAGGAAATTTAAGGTAGACAGCCAACCTATAATTAACTGTCCTGCGGAGTTTGAAGTAAGGCCTAAAGTCAGTTACTCCCGCGGTGTTCCAGCCACTGGCCACACGCCTCAGTAGGATGTTGCCTCGGTCCCACGGCACGACTCCTACTGGTACTCCTTTTTGCTTGATCTCGTTTACACTGTTCCACAATATCCTTCCTTTATTGTCTCTTTCTTAGGATACCGCCGCAAGGAGGTGCAGGCGCGGTTCCGTAACATTGTTTGCTAGGCACCTGCCAGGTTCCCACGCCTGTCAGGGGCCCCCCTGTGTCTTCTCCCTGCAACACCCCCTGCCACGGGATGTTGCCTGAATCCAACCCAGTCAGCTTCTGACTAACTTTCTATCCAACCCCTAGTTTTACAAGTGTGAGGAGGGGCCCAATAAATAAAGCCTTTTGCTCCCCCTAGTGGCCGGAGTGTGAAGTGTAATGTGTGCTGGTGATACCTGGTCAGGAGAATTCCTTCAGTGCCATCAGACGTACCATCACTCCACTTAGTGGCAGAGTGTCATACTGCAACGACCAGGTCTCTGGGGCGCTGCATAACCCTTTCTCATGCACAGCACCATGGAATTAATGGTGCTATATAAAAAAAAATTATTAAAAAGATAAAAAACACACTGGCGCTCGCCTCAATGTGGATAAGTGCCTGACTCAGGGGGAGGTAGAGGATATAAATAACCCCTAGCTGCTGGGGGTGTCTGAAACAGGATCTGTGCTTATCCTGTATGTAGATAAGGGTAATGCTGTACACAAGAAAGTGATACCTGTTGTGACTTCTGCTCTTGGGTTCCCTCCAGTGGTTGTTGGTGGGAATGCAGTTGTCTCTGACTCGCAGTCCTGGCCAGGTGTATCGGATAATTACAATTATGACTGGGATATTTAGGAGTGCAGGATCCTTTAGCCCTTGCCAGTTGCCAATGTTCCTTGTGAAGTGTTGGATCTCTTTCTGGCTTCTCCTGCTTGCTGCCAAATTCAGCAAAGATAAGTGTTTTGTTTTTGTATCTGTGGCACACTGATGTGTGCTTGTTTCAGTTTATTCCTGCTCAGTTTGTAGGATTCACTGGAGTTGCAGATATACGCTCCTACATCTTTAGTTAGATGTAGGAAGTTTTTTGTATATTCTGCTGTGGATTTTTTGAAGGGTTTTAATACTGACCACACAGAACTCTGTCCTATCCTGTCCTATCTAGCTAGAGGGGCCTCCTGTGCTAAATTCTGTTTTTTCTGCCTGTGTATATTTTTTTCCTCTCCGACTCACCGCCAATATTTGTGGGGGGCTGTCTATCCTTTGGGGATTTTCTCTGAGGCAAGATAGTATTCCGATTTCCATCTTTAGGGGTATTTAGTCCTCCGGCTGTGACGAGGTGTCTAGGTGTGTTAGGTACACTCCACGGCTACTTCTAGTTGCGGTGTTAAGTTCAGGTTTGTGATCAGTATAGTGGCCACTTTCTCCAGTGAAAGTTCTCATGCAGCTCCAAGGTTACTGGATCATAACAGTACAACTGGCCCACAATGAGTTAAATGCATCTCAGAAGAAGGGAAGGAAGCTCTTGAGCCATTTTTTTTTCTCCAGTCTGTTTTGTGTTCTCTTCCCTCTTAATATCTGGGTGGCTGAGGAGCCTGGTGCAAGCATGAATGTTCAGGAATTAGCTTCTCGTGTAGACCAGCTTGCTGCTAGGGTGCAAGGTATTTCTGATTATATTGTTCAGACTCCTGCTTTAGAACCGAAGATTCCTACTCCTGATTTGTTTTCTGGTGACAGGTCTAAATTTTTGAGTTTTAAAAACAACTGTAAACTGTTTTTTGACCTCGATCCTCTGGTGATTCCATTCAGCAGGTAAAAATCGTAATCTCCCTGCTGCGTAGCGACCCGCAGGATTGGGCGTTTTCCCTGGAATCTGGGAATCCGGCTTTGCTTAATATTGATTCCTTTTTTTCAGGCTTTAGGACTATTATATGATGAACCTAATTCTGTGGATCAAGCTGAGAAGACCTTGTTGGCCCTGTCTCAGGGTCAAGAGGCGGCAAAATTGTATTGTCAGAAATTCAGAAAATGGTCTGTGTTGACTAAATGGAATAATGATGCTTTGGCGGCAATTTTCAGAAGGGGGCTTTCTGAATCCGTTAAAGATGTTATGGTGGGGTTTCCCACGCCTTCCGGTCTGAGTGATTCTAGGTCTCTGGCCATTCAGATTGACCGACGCCTGCGGGAGCACAGAACTGTGCGCGCTGTGGCGTTATCCTCAGAGCAAATTTCTGAGCCTATGCAATGTGATAGAATTCTGTCTAGAACGGAACCACAAGGTTTTAGACGTCAAAATAGGTTGTGTTATTATTGTGGCGACGCTTCTCATGTCATTTCTGTCTGCCCTAAGCGGACAAAGAGGATCGCCAGTTCAATTACCATCAGTACTGTACAACCTAAATTTCTGTTATCTGTGTCCTTAATCTGCTCATTATCATCATTTTCTGTCATGGCGTTTGTGGATTCAGGCGCCGCGTTGAATTTAATGGACTTTGAGTTTGCCAAGCGTTGTGGTTTTCACTTGCAGCCTTTGCAGAACCCTATTCCTTTGAGGGGCATTGATGCTACACCCTTGGATAGAAATAAGCCCCAGTTTTGGACACAGGTAACCATGCGCATGGCGCCAGCCCATCAGGAAGATTGTCGATTTCTGGTGTTGCATAACTTGCATGATGTTATCGTGCTGGGTTTTCCATGGTTGCAGGTACATAATCCTGTGTTGGACTGGAAGTCCATGTCTGTGACTAGTTGGGGTTGTCAGGGGGTTCATAATGATGTTCCTTTGATGTCAATCTCCTCTTCTTCACCTTCTGAGATTCCAGAGTTTTTGTCTGATTTTCAGGATGTATTCGATGAGCCCAAGTCCAGTTTTCTTCCACCGCACAGGGACTGTGATTATGCTATTGACTTGATTCCAGGCTGTAAGTTTCCTAAGGGTCGACTTTTTAATCTCTCTGTGCCTGAACATACCGCCATGCGGAGCTATATTAAGGAGTCTTTGGAGAAAGGGCATATTCAGCCATCTTCACCGTTGGGAGCGGGGTTCTTTTTTGTTGCTAAAAAAGATGGTTCCTTGAGACCCTGTATAGATTATCGCCTCTTGAATAAAATCACGGTCAAGTTTCAATACCCTCTACCTTTGCTTTCCGATTTGTTTGCTAGGATTAAGGGAGCTAGTTGGTTTACCAAGATTGACCTTCGAGGGGCATATAATCTTGTTCGTATTAAGCAGGGTGATGAATGGAAAACGAAGGCCATTTTGAATACCTTGTGATGCCATTCTGACTCTCTAATGCTCCATCTGTTTTTCAGTCCTTCATGCATGATATCTTACGGACTTATCTTGATAAATTCTTGATTGCATATTTGGACGATATTTTGATTTTTTCCGATGATTGGGAGTCTCATGTGCAACAGGTCAGGATGGTATTTCAGATCCTTTGTGACAATGCCCTGTTTGTGAAAGGGTCTAAGTGTCTCTTTGGGGTGCAGAAAGTCTCTTTTTTGGGCTTCATTTTTTTCTCCTTCGTCTATAGAGATGGATCCGGTTAAGGTTCAGGCCATTCATGATTGGATTCAGCCCACATCCGTGAAGAGCCTTCAGAAATTTTTGGGTTTTGCAAATTTTTATCGCCGTTTCATTGCTAATTTTTCCAGCGTGGTTAAACCCTTGACCAATTTGACGAAGGGCGCTGATGTGGCGAATTGGTCCTCTGCGGCTGTCTGCCTTTCGGGAGCTTAAACGTCGATTTACTTCTGCTACAGTGTTGCACCAACCGGATGTTTCTCTTCCGTTTCAGGTTGATGCTTCTGAGATTGGGGCAGGGGCCGTTTTGTCTCAGAGGGATCCTGTTGGTTCCTTAAAGGGAACCTGTCACCCCGTTTTTTGAGATTGAGATATAAATACTGTTAAATAGGGCCTGTGCTGTGCGTTACTATGGTGTATGTAGTGTACCCCGATTCCCCATGTATGCCGAGAAATACATTACCAAAGTCGGCGTTTTCGCCTGTCAATCAGGCTGGTCTGGTCAGGTGGGCGTGTTCACAGCGTTCTTTTCTTCCCCAGGTTTCCGTTGGTGGCGTAGTGGTGTGCGCATGTCCAAGGTCCGGATTCCCTGTGCCCACGTGAAGACACAGCGCGCGATCTGCGCTGTCATTCCTTTCATCGGTGCGGGCGGCCATCTTCCTGGGGCCGCGCGTGCGCAGATGTAGTGCTCTGCTGCACGGGGCTTCAGGAAAATGGCCGCGGGATGCCGCGCGTGCGCAGAAGAGATCGCGGCGGCCATTTTCCCAAAGCCGAGATGCAAACTCGGCTTTGGGAAAATGGCCGCCGCGATCTCTTCTGCGCACGCGCGGCATCCCGCGGCCATTTTCCTGAAGCCCCGTGCAGCAGAGCACTACATCTGCGCACGCGCGGCCCCAGGAAGATGGCCGCCCGCACCGATGAAAGGAATGACAGCGCAGATCGCGCGCTGTGTCTTCACGTGGGCACAGGGAATCCGGACCTTGGACATGCGCACACCACTACGCCACCAACGGAAACCTGGGGAAGAAAAGAACGCTGTGAACACGCCCACCTGACCAGACCAGCCTGATTGACAGGCGAAAACGCCGACTTTGGTAATGTATTTCTCGGCATACATGGGGAATCAGGGTACACTACATACACCATAGTAACGCACAGCACAGGCCCTATTTAACAGTATTTATATCTCAATCTCAAAAAACGGGGTGACAGGTTCCCTTTAATGAAACCGTGTGCCTTCTTTTCCCGTAAGTTTTCGCCTGCTGAACGCAATTATGATGTCGGCAATCGGGAGTTGTTGGCTATGAAGTGGGCGTTTGAGGAGTGGCGACATTGGCTTGAGGGAGCTAAGCACCGTATTGTGGTCTTGACCGATCATAAGAATTTGATTTACTTTGAGTCTGCTAAACGGCTGAATCCTAGACAGGCTCGATGGTCCTTGTTTTTTTCCCGTTTTGATTTCGTGGTCTCGTACCTTCCGGGTTCTAAGAATATTAAGGCTGATGCCCTCTCTAGGAGTTTTTTGCCTGATTTTCCTGAGGTCTTAGAGCCGGTCGGTATTCTGAAAGAGGGGGTTGTCCTTTCTGCCATTTCCCCTGATTTACGACGGGTTCTTCAGGAATTTCAGGTTGACAAACCTGACCGCTGTCCTGTGGGGAAATTGTTTGTTCCTGACAGATGGACTAGTAGAGTAACATAGTAACATAGTTAGTAAGGCCGAAAAAAGACATTTGTCCATCCAGTTCAGCCTATATTCCATCATAATAAATACCCAGATCTCAGAGTGATTTCTGAGGTTCACTGTTCCGTATTGGCCGGTCATCCTGGCATTTTTGGTACCAGAGATTTGGTTGGTAGGTCCTTTTGGTGGCCTTCATTGTCACGTGATGTGCGTTCTTTTGTGCAGTCCTGTGGGACTTGTGCACGGGCCAAGCCTTGTTGTTCCCGTGCTAGTGGGTTGCTTTTGCCATTGCCAGTCCCTGAGAGGCCCTGGACGCATATTTCGATGGATTTTATTTCTGATCTTCCGATCTCCCAGAAGATGTCTGTTATCTGGGTTGTTTGTGACCGGTTCTCTAAGATGGTTCATTTGGTGCCCTTACCTAAATTGCCTTCCTCTTCTGATTTGGTTCCATTGTTCTTTCAGCATGTGGTTCGTTTGCATGGTATTCCAGAGAATATTGTTTCCGACAGAGGTTCCCAGTTTGTTTCTAGGTTTTGGGGCCCCTTTTGTGCTAGGCTGGGCATTGATTTGTCTTTTTCTTCTGCATTTCATCCTCAGACAAGTTTGCCCTTAATAATCGGACTAGTTCTGCTACCTTGGTTTCACCTTTCTTTTGTAATTTTGGTTTTCACCCTCGTTTCTCTTCTGGGCAGGTTGAGCCTTCTGACTGTCCTGGTGTGTATTCTGTGGTGGACAGGTTGCAGCAGATTTGGGCTCATATGGTGGACAAGTTGGGGTTGTCTCAAGAGGAGGCTCAACGTTTTGCTAATCGTCGTCAGTATGTTGGTTCCCGGCTTCGGGTTGGGGATCTGGTCTGGTTGTCTTCCCGTCATGTTCCTATGAAGGTTTCTTCTCCTAAGTTTAAACCTCGGTTTATTGGTCCTTATAGGATTTCTGAGATTATTAATATGGTGTCTTTTCCACTGGCGCTTCCGGCCTCTTTTGCTATCCATGTCTTTCATAGATCTTTGTTGCGGAAATATGTGGAGCCCGTTGTTCCCTCTGCTGATCCTCCGGCCCCTGTGTTGGTTGATGGGGAGTTGGAATATGTTGTTGAGAAGATTTTGGATTCCTGTTTTTCGAGGCGGAAGCTTCAGTACCTGGTCAAATGGAAGGGTTATGGCCAGGAGGATAATTCTTGGGTTTTTGCCTCTGATGTCCATGCTGCTGATTTGGTCCGTGCCTTTCATCTGGCTCGTCCTGATCGTCCTGGGGGCCCTGGTGAGGGTTCGGTGACCCCTCCTCAAGGGGGGGGGGGGTTACTGTTGTGAATTCTGCTCTTGAGTTCCCTCCAGTGGTTGTTGGTGGGAATGCAGTTGTCTCTGACTCGCAGTCCTGGCCAGGTGTCGGATAATTACAATTCTGACTGGGATATTTAGGTGTGCAGGATCCTTTAGCCCTTTCCAGTTGCCAATGTTCCTTGTGAAGTGTTGGATCTCTTTCTGGCTTCTCCTGCTTGCTGCCAAATTCAGCAAAGATAAGTGTTTTGTTTTTGTATCTGTGGCACACTGCTGTGTGCTTGTTTCAGTTTATTCCTGCTCTGTTTGTAGGATTCACTACAAATAAATAAAGCCTTTTGCTCCCCCTAGTGGCCGGAGTGTGAAGTGTAATGTGTGCTGGTGATACCTGGTCAGGAGAATTCCTTCAGTGCCATCAGACGTACCATCACTCCACTTAGTGGCAGAGTGTCATACTGCAACGACCAGGTCTCTGGGGCGCTGCATAACCCTTTCTCATGCACAGCACCATGGAATTAATGGTGCTATATAAAAAAAAATTATTAAAAAGATAAAAAACACACTGGCGCTCGCCTCAATGTGGATAAGTGCCTGACTCAGGGGGAGGTAGAGGATATAAATAACCCCTAGCTGCTGGGGGTGTCTGAAACAGGATCTGTGCTTATCCTGTATGTAGATAAGGGTAATGCTGTACACAAGAAAGTGATACCTGTTGTGACTTCTGCTCTTGGGTTCCCTCCAGTGGTTGTTGGTGGGAATGCAGTTGTCTCTGACTCGCAGTCCTGGCCAGGTGTATCGGATAATTACAATTATGACTGGGATATTTAGGAGTGCAGGATCCTTTAGCCCTTGCCAGTTGCCAATGTTCCTTGTGAAGTGTTGGATCTCTTTCTGGCTTCTCCTGCTTGCTGCCAAATTCAGCAAAGATAAGTGTTTTGTTTTTGTATCTGTGGCACACTGATGTGTGCTTGTTTCAGTTTATTCCTGCTCAGTTTGTAGGATTCACTGGAGTTGCAGATATACGCTCCTACATCTTTAGTTAGATGTAGGAAGTTTTTTGTATATTCTGCTGTGGATTTTTTGAAGGGTTTTAATACTGACCGCACAGAACTCTGTCCTATCTAGCTAGAGGGGCCTCCTGTGCTAAATCCTGTTTTTTCTGCCTGTGTATGTTTTTTCCTCTCCGTCTCACCGCCAATATTTGTGGGGGGCTGTCTATCCTTTGGGGATTTTCTCTGAGGCAAGATAGTATTCCGATTTCCATCTTTAGGGGTACTTAGTCCTCCGGCTGTGACGAGGTGTCTAGGTGTGTTAGGTACACTCCACGGCTACTTCTAGTTGCAGTGTTAAGTTCAGGTTTGCGGTCAGTATAGTGGCCACTTTCTCCAGTGAAAGTTCCAGCTCCAAGGTCACCGGATCATAACAGATACCGCGCTTAGGGGTTAAATGCTAGGTGGTGCTGGGCTGCATGTAAACAGTGACAAAGCTACGGAGCGGCGTTGGAGCCAAAAGGAGGGAGTGACCTAACCAACGCGTTTCGAAGGCAGACGGCCTTCTTCATCAGGGTGACATCAACTCCGTAGCTTTGTGATGTCACAATCAGGCACGCGCGAGCAGGTGCCTGGCAGCCATCTTCCTCCAGCTGTAACCAGGGATGCCTTCGGCCGGGGCTCCCTTTGTGCAGCTCTAGCTGTCATACGCCTCCCCGCTCCGTGACACTCTCCAGCAGCAAGCAGCGGATTCCAGATCTTCCCCTCCTTCTGCATATTCAACGCCGACGGGACATACCTTCTACAGGCACCCTGATACTATATATGCACGTGCACTAATAGCAGGGTAAGCACCACCTGGGTGATTATACGTGCATTATAGTTACTAAAGTAATGGGAATTTACCATTATCTATTTCTGTGACTGCTTCTATCCCTGCGGTGCTCAATCACTGGTTACATGCAGCCTAGCACCACCTAGCATTTAATCCCTAAGCGCAGTATCACTTTCTTGTGTACAAAAAAAATTATTATTTTTGTGGGTTTGGAACAAAAGAAAAGGTGCACATTTCCTGTTGAGAGAATTAAAATGTTCATTAATATGGAATGGAAGAAGTCTGAGAAAAGGGGCCACTGCCCTCATCAAAAGGAGGTATCCATTTGAGGAGGAAGAGGCGGCCATGTGGGACAAATCCCCTAAGATTGATATGGCGGTGGCCAAGTCTTCCAAGAGTTCTACCTTGCCCTTTGAAGATCTGGGCACTCTTAGGGATCATCTGGACAAAAAAGCGGAAGGACGGGACTCTCTTACCTTTATTGTTACGCTGTGAGGATCCAGGTAAAAATGTAATAACCTGTATTTGTTGTTGTTATTGCTGTATGACCGTGCTTTATCTAACAAAGGGGCTGAGGGACAGGACTCTCTTACCTTTATTGTTACGCTGTCAGGATCCAGGTAAAAATGTCATGACCTGTATTTATTGTAGTTATTATTGCTGTATGACCATGCTTTATCTAACAAGGCTATTTCATAACGAAAGACGCAAGCTCAGATGGATGGGGAGCACATCTGAGAGATTGCGTAGTTCAAGGAGTCTGGTAAGAGACAGAGAAGTGTTATTCGTCAAATATGAAGGAGTTGTTGGTAGTAAAAAATGCAGTAATACAATTCCTTTCAATTCTGCAAGGACATCATGCTCACATCATGTCAGACACCCAGACAACAGTCGCCTACAACAACCATCAAGGGGGCACGAGATCCCACTCTCTAATGTGCGTAGGAGATCCATCAGATCGCGGAAGAACATCGATTTACACTAACAGCACTTCACATGAAGGGGAAGGAAAACGAAAAAGCAGACTTCCTGAGTTGAAACACTTTAAACAAGGGGAATGGGAACTAAACCCCGCAATATTCCAACAGATCATCAGATCATGGATCATCAGGGCGAGCCAGATATATAGACCTGTTTGCAAACATGCAAAACAGGGAAACAGAAAAGTTCATTTCTCTGAATCCAAGAGAGGAACCCTATGCAGTGGATGCTCTGCCGATTCCTTGGGACTTCAATCTGGTCTACTCCTTCCCACCATTGATGGAGATTCTTGTAGTATTGAGGAAAGTCAGGGAGGAGCAAGCAGGAATTATTCTGATTGCTCCTTTCTGGACCAAAAGACCTTGGTTCTCATGGATTAGGAGGATGTCTGTGTCGGATCTGTGGCTCCTCCCAGATGTTCCAGATCTCCTCAGTCAGGGTCCAGTCTGCCATCCGCAGATGTCGGGCCTTCATGTGATGGCCTGGAATTTGAAAGGGCATTGATTTGAGAAGGGTTCAGCCAAAATTTAGGATCTACTCTGCTTAAAAGCAGAAAACGGATAACTAGAATATATAGTGATGTACAATAACAAATTGTATTTGCCTGAAGAAGGAGCCTCTGTGCTCTGAAAGCTTGCAAACATTATTTTCTGGTTAGCCAATAAAGGTATCACTCCCAGAATACTTCTGTCATCATTGGGCAGAAAAGTATTCACATAGAATATATAGTAAAACCTGGGTAAAGTTCTTGG
Source organism: Ranitomeya imitator (assembly GCF_032444005.1). Classification (NCBI taxonomy): domain Eukaryota; kingdom Metazoa; phylum Chordata; class Amphibia; order Anura; family Dendrobatidae; genus Ranitomeya; species Ranitomeya imitator. The sequence goes on from NC_091284.1 coordinate 720,830,327, forward strand.
TTACTTCAGGACAGTACTTGGGAGGTAAAATACCAATAAAGGCCATCTTAGAATTCCTCCAGAAAGGTATGGAAATGGGCTTGTCTACGAGCACTCTTAGGAGTACAGGTGTTGACCCTAGAAGCCTTATATAACTATAATCTGGCGCCTGATAGGTGGATTGTCAGTTTCATCAAAGCATGTGACTAGTCCAGACCAATACCTACCCCAAGAATACCTCTCTGGGATTTAAACCTAGTCCGGGAGGCATTAACTAAAGCCCCTTTAAACCCTACCAGTTAAGACAGTCACATTAAAAACGGTGATATTTGTGGCGTTGACGTTGGCTCGTAGAATCAGCAACATACAAGCATTATCAGTTAATCATGTTTATGCAGGTCACTGAAGTTATATTAAGGGTATGTGCACACATTGCAGATTTGCTGTTGTAAAAATCTGCGCAGATTCTTCCTCTCTTGGCAAAAAACGCAGTTGAAAATCCGCGCGGATTTGATGTGTGTGATGCGGATTTGAGTTTTTTTCATGTGGATTTGTATGTGTCTTTGTAAGCTAAATAAAGATATATTATTTAACAAAAAAAAAAAAAGAATTGATATGTAATTTCCTTGTCCAACCACTTCTTTTACATTCTCCATTAAAGACCATATCATTACAAAACATGTTCAAATATAATGTTTACACACAAAACAAATATAAGTGAATATTATATACATATCTACTATATAATTGTCTAAGGGTCACTTCCGTCTGTCTGTCTGTTCTTCTGTCACGGTTATTCATTCGCTGATTGGTCTCGCCAGTTGCCTGTCATGGCTGCCGCGACCAATCAGCAACGGGCACAGTCCGGAAGAAAATGGCCGCTCCTTACTCCCCGCAGTCAGTGTCTGTCGCCCGCATACTCTCCTTCCGTCACTGCTAACACAGGGTTAATGCCGGCGGTAACGGGCCGCGTTATGCCGCGGGTAACGCACTCCGTTACCGCCGCTATTAACCCTGTGTGTCCCCAACTGTTTACTATTGACGCTGCCTATGCGGCATCAATAGTAAAAAATGCGATGTTAAAAATAATAATACAAAAAAAAAACCTTCTATACTCACCCTCCGTTGCAGCTCGCGCCGGCCGCCATCTTCCGTTGCAGGTTCCGGTGGTAGAAGGACCTGCCATGACGTCACGGTCATGTGACCGCGACGTGATCACAGGCCCTGCGCGCCAAGGACCTGCCATGACGTCACGGTCATGTGACCGCGACGTCATCACAGGCCCTGCCCGCCTGCGCTACAAAGACCTGCCATGACGTCACGGTTATGTGACCACGACATCATCCCAGGTCCTGCGCTAATACCAACCCTGGGACCGGAACCTGCCGTGGACTACAAGGGCTCCCTCGGAAAGGTGAGTATATGTTTATTTTTTCACCTGTGACAAACCTGGCTGGGCAATATACTATGTAGCTGGGCAATATACTACGTGACTGGCCAATACAATATACTACGTGGCTCTGTGCTGTATACTACTTCGCTGTGCAATATACTACGTGGCTGGGCAATATACTACGTCACTGGGCAATATACTAAGTGGCTGGCCAGTATATTACGTCACTGGGCAATATACTACGTGGGCTGTGCAATATACTACGTAGCTCGGCAATATACTACGTAACTGGGCAATATACTATGTGGCTCGGCAATATTCTACGTGGCTGCGCAATATTCTACGTGGCTGCGCAATATACTACGTCACTAGGCAATTTACTACGTGGCTGGGCAATATACTACGTGGGCTGGGCAATATACTACGTGGACATGCATATTATAGAATACCCGATGCGTTAGAATGGGGCCACCATCTAGTATAGTTATAACTATCTATCTTACCAAGCCCAAAGTTTAGTAATGAACAGGTGTCAGCCAGATACCCTCATTAATAAAATGGTACATAAATCGTTAAATAAAGACGCACGCACATATCTGCGTAAAACACAATACCTGGTTATTTAAAAAAAAAAAAAAATTAAACAAAATTGTATGGCCTCCTGCGCAATTTTCTTAACCAGCAGAAGGAAAGCCGATGGCTGATGTTAATATTCTGGGAAGGAGCCAATAGCCATAGTTTTCCAGGTTACTAGTATCAGAACACAGCTGTCTGTCTAGCCTTTACTGGCTAGTTTACAGGGGAACCCCAGAAAAAAATTGACATGGGGTCCCCCTATAAAATCGAAACAGCAAAGGCTAAGCAGACAGCTGCGGGCTGAAAATAATAGCTTGGGAAGAGGCCATGGATATTAGCCCTCCCAGGCTAAAACCATCAGCTCTCAGCCGCCTCAGAAATGGCATATCTTATAGATGCGCCAATTCTGGTATTTAGCCTTGCTCTTCCCACTTGCCCTGTGGCGGTGGCAAGTGGGGTTCATATTTGTGGGGTTGATGTCACCTTTGTATTGACAGGTGACATCAAGTCCAGGGCTTAGTAATGGAGCGGCGTCTATAAGACACCATTACTAATCCTATAGATATATGGTCAATAAAGACACAGCCAGAATAAAATTCTTTAATAATCTTAATTAACCATACTTACTGCATCACCTAATCCCCGACTCCCTCGATCTCCTGCAAAAAAATAAAATAAACCAACATAAATACTTCCTGTTCGATGTAATCCATTTAATAACGAGTGTCCCACGATGATCTCCAGTGTAGAACAGTCACATCGGAAGATGTGACCGTTCTACAGGGCATCCGGTGATACATTGACAGGAGATAATCCTCCTGCAGTGCATCACAGAGTTCACCGGAGTTCATGCTCTCACTTTACGGCAACACTGCGTGGGAATTTTCTCACACAGCGGTGCCACAAGTGACAGCACGAACGCCGGTGAACTCTCACGGCGGCAGAGTGATAAAACTGCAGATCACCTCCTGTCAGTGTATCACTGGAGCCGCGTAGAGCGGTCACATCTTCCGATGTGACTGTTCTACACGAGATCGCCATGGGACACTCGTTATTAAATGGAATACGGTGGAAAGGTAAATATATGCTGGTTTATTTTATTTTTGTTGAAGGAGAACGAGGGCTTCGGGGATCAGCCGTTTGGCAAGTATGAATATGTATGTGAATATGTAAATGTTTTTTTTTTTTTTTACAATTGAACACAGGCACCGTATGATGTGACTACTCTTCCATCATCGGCTCATGCCGTCACTATTATATGTGACAGCTGACATAGCCGGATGGAAGCAGCAGTCCCATCAGATGATGCCTGGCTACACACACACACAGGCAGACCCGCACATATTCTACACCCACACAGTGTCTCTGTCAATACACTCTTCCTTTCTTGCACACAAATCCACAACTAATCCGCAGACCTTTTTACACCTGCGTTTTGCTGTGGATTTGACTGACTCAATGGAAGTCAATGGGTGCAGAAATGCTGCAGATCTACAAAAAGAATGGACATGCTGCGGAAAATAAAACGCTGAGGATCAGTGCTAAATTTTCCGCAGCATGTGCACAATTCTGGTTTCCCATTGATTAACATTGCCTGAGCATTCTTTTCGGATTTGGTGCAAATCTGTGCAGAAAAAACGCTGCAGATCCACAACAAAATCCACAACGTGTGCACATAGGCTGAGTCTGATGTTAGGCTATCTCCTGAAAGTGGCCTCCTGGCTTCTAAGGAATTTGGAGATTGCCCTCCCCTGCTTTCTTAATAATCCTAAAAATGAGGAGCAGAGACATCACACCCTACATGTTAAGATGAGTTGTTCCACAAAACATTGTGGGAAGAGCGAGGCCTTGTTCGTTTCCTTCAAGGGGGTTAGAGAAGGTCTCAAGATGACAAGGGGTACCCTCAGCTAGGTATTTTAGGGAGGCCATTAGGTTAGCCTACTTTTCTAGTCATATGTCAGTTCAACAGAACTTGAAGACTCATTATACCAGGACTGTGGCAACATCCTGAGTTGAGAAGCCGGAAGTCTCTATTGACAGGATATGTAAGGAAGCAACATGGTCTTCTCCTTCCACCTTCTTTAAGCATTACCAACTCTGCTGATCTGTCCTTTTGGAGAAAGCTGTTACAAGTGGTGATCCCTCCATAAAGTGTTTGTTCTATATAAATCTCTCAGGTGGTGCTGTCATGGGAGAAGGGGAAAAATCTTAGTTACTTAACAGGATTTTACAGACCAAATGACAGCACCCTTATATTCTCTCCTTTTTTTATCACTGGTTGATGTGCACTACGTTATGTTTAATTGGTGATGATTGTATTAACTGTCTGGAGGTCCTCTCATGCTCTGAAACACAGCTGATGCTGAGTAGAGGTACCTCCCTTTTATTCAGGTTTCTTGTCCTTGATGGATGGATACTCTCTCCCAGGTGGTGATGTCATGGGCTCTATAAAATCCTGTTACCGGTAAGTAACTTAGATTTTCTCTGGGATTTTAGGTCCCCAAACATTTCATCCGGAATAGAAGGAGTCCTGAGAATTTGTCCACCTGCATGATGTTCCTGGCCGCCCGTAGGAGCTCGTCTGTATTGCCAGACGAGAAGTATTATTTCTTCCCCTCTTTTTTTTTTTTTCCTTTGGAGGGGTGGGGAATCTGAATGAAACCATCTCCCCTAATTCATATTACAACTTGGATCCCCTGATCCTGACTCCAAAAGGTAACTTCACGTCTGGACTGCCTCCACTCTTGCCTGTCCTCATAGGGTCAGGAAAAACACTAAAGGTACCGTCACACATAACGATATCGTTGCTTTTTGTGACGTAGCAACGATATCGTTAACTAAATCGTTATGCGTGACAGCGACCAACGATCAGGCCCCTGCTGGGAGATCGTTGGTCGCTGGGGAATAATCAGGACTTTATTTCGTCGCTGGATCACCCGCTGAATCTGTGTGTGTGACGCCGATTCGGCTTAGTAACCCGATGTTTACCCTGGTTACCGTTGTAAAAGTAAAAACACTACATACTTACATTCCTGTGATGTCCCTCAGCGTCAGCTTCCCTGCATCCCCCAGTTTCAGCGCCGGCCGGCCGTAAAGCAGAGCACAGCGGTGACGTCACCGCTCTGCTTTCCGGCCAGCGCTTACACAGTGCAGGGAAGCTGACGCTGGGGAATGCGACAGGAATGTAAGTATGTAGTGTTTTTTTTTTACTTTTATAATGGTAACCAGGGTAAACATCGGGTTACTAAGCGCGGCCCTGCGCTTAGTAACCCGATGTTTACCCTGGTTACCCGGGGACTTCGGCATCGTTGGTCGCTGGAGAGCTGTCTGTGTGACAGCTCTCCAGCAACCACACAACGACTTACCAACGATCACGGCCAGGTCGTATCGCTGGTCGTGTTCGTTGGTAAATCGTTAAGTGTAACGGTACCTTAAGAGGTGGGGGGGGGCCTTTTAACCTCTTGTTTCCTGTCCCTATAATGACATCCTCCACAGTGCTGTCAGGAGGGACATCCTGGAAATTGGTGGTTGTAGCGATCCGATATTTATCGGATATAGATATACGGTGTCATGATGGGACAAATCCACTCACATCACCATGGGTCCACTAGAATCCCTCCAATCGAATAATGCTCAGATTGTGTGAACCAGGTCATGTTTGCTCTCTGTGGAATTGTAAAATCGTGATAGGGAAAGATGATATTTGCCACCTGTGACCCTCCTGGGGTAGAGATGTACTTGAAGCTGGTAATTTAATTTTCTGAAACTGAAGCCACATCCCATGACTCGCCCTGTTATCAGTCACCAGAAAGGAGGTAACTTATGTTAATGAAAGGCAAATGCCAACTATTCGTCCTTGTCTGTTCTTGAAGGAACAGCTAACAGTGGATATTGTCTATTTTCTTTCAGGAAGACCTCCCTCCAAAAAGCTGAAGCAATTGCAGTGACAGTGTTTTAGTAATTTTCTATTGTTTATCCTTATACTTTATATAATTAAATATGCTGTATTGTTTTGTGCGCTTTGTAACATAGTAACATAGTTCGTAAGGCCGAAAAAAGACATTTGTCCATCCAGTTCAGCCTATATTCCATCATAATATATCCCCAGATTTACGTCCTTTTACAGAACCTAATAATTGTATGATACAATATTGTTCTGCTCCAGGAAGACATCCAGGCCTCTCTTGAACCTCGACTGAGTTCGCCATCACCACCTCCTCAGGCAAGCAATTCCAGATTCTCACTGCCCTAACAGTAAAGAATCCTCTTCTATGTTGGTGGAAAAACCTTCTCTCCTCCAGATGCAAAGAATGCCCCCTTGTGCCCGTCACCTTCCTTGGTATAAACAAATCCTCGGCGAGATATTTGTATTGTCCCCTTATATACTTATACATGGTTATTAGATCGGCCCTCAGTCGTCTTTTTTCTAGACTAAATAATCCTAATTTCGCTAATCTCTCTAGGTATTGTAGTTCTCCCATCCCCTTTATTAATTTTGTTGCCCTCCTTTGTACTCTCTCTAGTTCCATTATATCCTTCCTGAGCACCGGTGCCCAAAACTGGACACAGTACTCCATGTGCGGTCTAACTAGGGATTTGTACAGAGGCAGTATAATGCTCTCATCATGTGTATCCAGACCTCTTAATGCCCCCCATGATCCTGTTTGCCTTGGCAGCTGCTGCCTGGCACTGGCTGCTCCAGGTAAGTTTATCATTAACTAGGATCCCCAAGTCCTTCTCCCTGTCAGATTTACACAGTGGTTTCCCGTTCAGTGTGCAATGGTGATATTGATTCCTTCTTCCCATGTGTATAACCTTACATTTATCATAGTTAAACCTCATCTGCCACCTTTCAGCCCAAGTTTCCAACCTATCCAGATCCATCTGTAGCAGAATACTATCTTCTCTTGTATTAACTGCTTTACATAGTTTTGTATCATCTGCAAATATCGATATTTTACTGTGTAAACCTTCTACCAGATCATTAATGAATATGTTGAAGAGAACAGGTCCCAATACTGACCCCTGCGGTACCCCACTGGTAACAGCGACCCAGTTAGAGACTATACCATTTATAACCACCCTCTGCTTTCTATCACTAAGCCAGTTACTAACCCATTTACACACAATTTCCCCCAGACCAAGCATTCTCATTTTGTGTACCAAACTCTTGTGCAGCACGGTATCAAACGCTTTGGAAAAATCGAGATATACCACGTCCAATGACTCACCGTTGTCCAGCCTATAGCTTACCTCTTCATAAAAACTGATTAGATTGGTTTGACAGGAGCGATTTCTCATAAACCCATGCTGATATGGAGTTAAACAGTTATTCTCATTGAGATAATCCAGAATAACATCCCTCAGAAACCCTTCAAATATTTTACCAACAATAGAGGTTAGACTTAGTGGCCTATAATTTCCAGGTTCACTTTTAGAGCCCTTTTTGAACACTGGCACCACATTTGCTATGCGCCAGTCCTGCGGAACAGACCCCGTCGCTATAGAGTCCCTAAAAATAAGAAATAATGGTTTATCTATTACATTACTTAGTTCTCTTAGTACTCATGGGTGTATGCCATCCGGACCCGGAGATTTATCTATTTTGATCTTATTTAGCCGGTTTCGCACCTCTTCTTGGGTTAGATTGGTGACCCTTAATATAGGGTTTTCATTGTTTCTTGGGATTTCACCTAGCATTTCATTTTCCACCGTGAATACCGTGGAGAAGAAGGTGTTTAATATGTTAGCTTTTTCCTCGCCATCTACAACCATTCTTTCCTCAGTATTTTTTAAGGGGCCTACATTTTCAGTTTTTATTCTTTTACTATTGATCTAGTTGAAGAACAGTTTGGGATTATTTTTACTCTCATCAGCAACGTGCTTCTCTGTTTCCTTTTTGGCAGCTTTAATTAGTTTTTTTAGATAAAGTATTTTTCTCCATATAGTTTTTTAGAGCTTCAATGGTGCCATCCTGCTTTAGTAGTGCAAATGCTTTCTTTTTACTGTTAATTGCCTGTCTTACTTCTTTGTTTAGCCACATTGGGTTTTTCCTATTTCTAGTCCTTTTATTCCCACAAGGTATAAACCGCTTACAGTGCCTATTTAGGATGTTCTTAAACATTTTCCATTTAATATCTGTATTCTTATTTCTGAGGATATTGTCCCAGTCTACCAGATTAAGGGCATCTCTAAGCTGGTCAAACTTTGCCTTCCTAAAGTTCAGTGTTTTTGTGACTCCCTGACAAGTCCCCCTAGTGAAAGACAGGTGAAACTGAACAATATTGTGGTCGCCATTTCCTAGATGCCCGACCACCTGCAGATTTGTTATTATGTCAGGTCTATTAGATAGTATTAGGTCTAAAAGTGCTGCTCCTCTGGTTGGATTCTGCACCAATTGTGAAAGATAAATTTTCTTGGTTATTAGCAGAAACCTGTTGCCTTTATGGGTTTCACAGGTTTCTGTTTGCCAGTTAATATCCGGGTAGTTAAAGTCCCCCATAACCAGGACCTCATTATGGGTTGCAGCTTCATCTATCTGCTTTAGAAGTAGACTTTCCATGGTTTCTGTTATATTTAGGGGTTTGTAACAGACCCCAATAAGAATTTTGTTACCATTTTTCCCTCCATGAATTTCGACCCATATGGACTCGACATCCTCATTCCCTTCGCTAATATCCTCCCTTAAAGTGGACTATAGACAAGACTTTACATAGAGACAAACCCCTCCTCCTCTCCGATTGTTACAATCCTTTCTAAACAGACTGTAACCCTGTAAGTTAACTGCACAGTCATAGCTTTCATCTAACCATGTCTCGGTTATATCCACTATGTCAAAGTTACCTGTAGATATTTCTGCTTCTAGTTCTTCCATCTTGTTTGTCAGGCTTCTGGCGTTTGCGAGCATGCAGTTTAGAGGATTTTGTTTTGTTCCAATCTCCTCGCTGTGGATTGTTTTAGAAATGTTCTTACCTCCCTTCTGAGTATGTTTTCCTGGGTCTTCTTTGTTCAAGTCTAATGTTTTTCTTCCCGTCCCCTCTTCTTCTAGTTTAACGCCCTCCTGATGAGTGTAGCGAGTCTTCTGGCGAATGTGTGTTTCCCAGGTTTGTTGAGGTGTAGTCCGTCTCTGGCGAGGAGACCATCGTACAAGCAATTCACACCGTGGTCCAGGAATCCGAATCCTTGTTGTCTGCACCATCGTCTTAGCCAGTTGTTCGCATCAAGGATCCTGTTCCATCTCCTGCTGCCATGCCTGTCTACTGGAAGGATAGAAGAAAAAACTACCTGTGCAATCCAGTTCCTTTACTTTCTTCCCCAACTCTTCAAAGCCCTTGCAGATTGTCGGTAGGTCCTGCCTTGCCATGTCATTGGTGCCAACATGTATGAGAAGAAACGGGTGGACGTCCTTGGAGCTGAAGAGCTTTGGTATCCTATCGGTCACATCCTTGATCATCGCACCTGGAAGGCAGCATACTTCTCTTGCGGTTATGTCCGGTCTGCAGATGGCTGCTTCTGTGCCTCTCAGTAGTGAGTCTCCCACCACCACCACTCTTCGTTGCTTCTTGGCTGTACTTTTTGCTGTCACTTGTTGCTGTGTGCCCTTTACTTTTTTGCTTGCTGGTATTGCTTCATCCTTAGGTGTGCCATCTTCATCCTCTACAAAGATTTGATATCGGTTCTTCAGTTGTGTGGTTGATGATTTCTCCATGGTCTTCTTGCTTCTTTTGGTCACATGCTTCCACTCATCTGCATTTGGAGGTTCTCTGACACTTTTTTCACCTTCTGTGACCAGTAGAGATGCTTCTGTTCTGTCTAGGAAGTCTTCATTCTCTTTGATGAGTTTCAAAGTTGCTTTTCTTTCTTCCAGACCCCGCACCTTTTCTTCTAAAAGGGCCACTAGTCTACACTTCTGACAGGTGAAATTGGATTCTTCTTCTGGTCGATCTGTGAACATGTAGCACATGCTGCAGCTCACCATGTAGGTTGTCACATCTGCCATGTTGCCTCTAGATCCTGCTGACTTGCTGTGTGTTTTCCTTCTTGTGTAATCTACTCAGCCAAGCTTTCTTGCAATAATGTAAAATATTTAGTTTTTTATTAACACTGCCTACCTTTCTGTATTAAATATAAAATTTAATAGCTCTTTGTTTTGATCTGTAAATCACATCCCAATGCCAAAACACTATCTGTAATAGATGTCCAATGAGCCAGAAAAACAAATTGGTGGTGGCAGCTAATAATGTTTCTTGGATTATTGTGGAGTTGACAGTCACCATACTGCTCACGGAGTTCTCCAATAACTGGCCTAATTGTGAAAGCAACTGTGGTCTCAGTCATCACTCGTCAGACCATTGCGTAGTTGTCCTGAGGATTGGAGACAGCAGAGTTGCATTCCCATGATGAAAAGGTAAAGCAGGTGGATCTGCATGACTGACACACACACACACATCTTACCCACCCAGGCTATTTGTCTCTTTTTGGGGGGGCAATTATGGCTGCAGTTGGGGAGGCCTGGCACAAACAGCAGACCAAGGAGGTTCTTGCTGCCATCTATGCCACAAAACAGATACTCTACTGGCAAAACCAGGCAGCAAATGATTACAGAACTGTTGAAATCTGATGCAGAGAGCCAGTCACCTGAGCCCTGATGTAAGGGAGGTCAGCCAAGGCACTGGTGCAGAGGTTCCACTTGTGGATACAAGCACACTGGAGTAGGTGAGCCAAACATCTGACTCAGAATCCATTTCCCTGACTATTCCACAGCACTGCCTCACTGAGCATGTACATAAAAGGGCAGCACAGATTACCGTAGATCAGGAATAGAAAAGGTCAAAACATTCCAAAATTCTTATACAAAAAAATAAAATAAAAATAACAGCACAAATTGGGTACAGTAGTTCAATGTAGTATGTATATTAGGAGTCCATCCATTTTATGCCTTTCCAAAGCAGCTCTAACAACTTTTTGTAAACAGTCAGGGGCGGGGTATGACAGGGTGTTACAGAGTGAACCCAAGTAATTTATCTACTATATAATTGTCTAAGGGTCACTTCCGTCTGTCCCGGTTATTCATTCGCTGATTGGTCGCGGCAGCCATGAAAGGAAGCTGGCGAGACCAATCAGCCTCGGGCACAGTCCAGAAGAAAATGGCAGCTCCTTACTCCCCGCAGTCAGTGCCTGTCGCCCGCATACTCCCCTCCGGTCACCGCTAACACAGGGTTAACGCCGGCGGTAACGGTCCGCGTTATGCCGCGGGTAACGCACTCCGTTACCGCTGCTATTAACCCTGTGTGCCCCCAACTTTTTACTATTGACGCCGCCTATGCGGCATCAATAGTAAAAAATGTAATGTTAAAAATAAGAATACAAAAAAAAAAAAACCTGCTATACTCACCCTCCGTAGTCGCTCGCGCCGGCCGCCATCTTCTATTGCAGGTTCCGGTGGCAAAGATGGTATGGGAGAAGGACCTACCATGACATCACGATCATGTGACCGCGACGTCATCACAGGCCCTGCGCGAGAAGGACCTGCCATGACGTCATGATCATGTGACCGTGGCATCATCACAGGTCCTGCGCTCATACCAACCCTGGGACCAGAAGCTGCCGTGGACTACAAGGGGCCCTCGGAAAGGTGAGTATATGTTTATTTTTTAAACTGTGACAGGCCTGGCTGGGCAACATACCACGTCCGCTGGGCAATATACCACGTGGGCATGCATATTCTAGAATACCCGATGCGTTAGAATCGGACCACCATCTAGTATTTATATATTAGTATAGCGCCCCCCCAGCGTCGGAATTTCTCTGGGGTCTCGGCTACCCAATGTTGCGATTGCCATTATTAACAGAATGGCGACCGCCAAAACATTAAAAAAAAAAAAGTCAGATACCCCATTTAATTTCTCTCTCCCCTGGCGTCTTTATTTTCATTAGGATTAGGGTTGGGCTAAAGTGGTTATTGCAAAAATTGACTTAGTCATTAAGTACGAAATTGGCTCTCACTAAGGGCTTAATGAATCGGGGGTCACATTACTCCATATTTCTTCTCGCCAGAAATCTTTACACGCTTTTCAGAAGCAAATCACTTGTATGCAGAACATTACTACCTGTTAATTACAGAATGTGACCATGACAAATGTATTATATACAAAGTTTTATTTAAAAAAAAACAGAAAACTTAAGATATATATAAAACCAGTATGAAAATTGTACAAAATATACAACATGTATTCCTGGGAATTCACATCACCTGCAGAGAAAGTTGTAAGACATTCAGTCTTCAAAGATAGGTCTTGAGCTATAGCTACAGAACAGGGCTTACAATTTCATGAAACCAAGTGAATATTCCAGAAGTTCCCTGTAAGAAGGGAGCTAAACTAGTGCCGACTACACAGGAGAAAGATATAAGTCTATGTCAGGGTCACTTAGACAAGGTAAGGTGATGCCATTCCAAACCAATCCTGAATTGCTAGTGACAATGATGCTGTAACATTAACATCTGTAGGACCAGCAATAAACAAGTAGGAATCTGACCTCCGAATATAGGTGACTTTCCACATTATCCCCTTTATTTTACAGGCGTTAACTGCCACGTGTTCCTACATGTCTATAGGCAATTGAAGGATCATCCCAACAACGAGATGTTTAATAGAGCAGCAGAGTTGACAGTAGCCACAATACAAATATAGCAAAGTGGTGCCCCAATCCGACAACTGGCAGGAGTCCTAGTACTGCACACACCAGTCTGATGCAAGCACTAGGAGTATCAGCTGTTATTTTGGGGTAAATGTATGTTTAGGTCCATGAAATAGTTGAGCATGACAGCCAGAACTCCAGACCTAACCACCTCAATCCTATATCAGGCAATTAGCTGAGGTATACCCATGCGAGCAGTGCATTGCACATGCGCGTGAAAATGGACTTACGCATTTAATGTTATCAATATAAGTTGCTCACTACTGTACAACCACTGCCTAAAGATGACCTGTCAGGGGTGAAGTGGGTGCAATGCTTATCTGGCATTGTACAAGTTACAAAAACAATTCATACTCTCCTCCCACAGTGGCACCTTCAGTGAGGTCAGCAATACTATTGCTGGCAGGTCATGAAACATTGTTGTGTTACGTGAGGACTGCAGTCGTTGGGTGGCTTTCACCTTTATTATCAGAGTGAACATTGGCTCTGATGGAACATTGATGGCTGCAGTAATGTGTCGCACCAGGAATAGTAACTGCGGAAGGAGAGTATAGATAGCTTCACTTTCCACAACGCCCTGCTGTACCTAAAGCAGGGGCTGGAGAACACATTTCAAGAACTACCATCTCACCATATGTTCTGTAGTCCATGAAAACTCTGGCTCAGCAGTCAGATCAGGTGCACGTGCCACGTTCAGGTGTTGAATCATCACCTGTGAGAGTTCATACAATTAAAATCTCAGACTAATGTACATTTCAGATATTCTTCTATGACATACTGGTCTGCGCATCCTTTAGCATCAAGACTTGCAGATGTGATACCAAACGATAACGCTGCCCGAAGTGAGGCAGCTGTTGAAACCTAAAATTGTTAATTGAAGTGCTCCCACTGACTGACACTGGATGGGGGGACAACCACACTACAGCCATTATGGTGGCCAATCTGAGCCACCAGTATGAACACTGCCACAAAGTCATGACGCCGCATACAGTTTGTGAACAGGGGAAAAAAAAAAAAGTATATATACTGTAAATCCTATACAATAAAACCCACTCCTAGGAATGCTTAAACACAAAGTCTTCATAATTAAATCATGAACCAGTCCTGTGTTTTCCTCACACGTAATTCTGATTTGCTAACATTTCTTCATGTAGCAGCTATGCCCTGCCACAACTGTGCTGATTTCAACTTGTGTAGTAACCTGTCGCTTGCCTGGCTCTCCTCTCTTGCTAAGCATTGTTTCCTGTTGAACAATATGGGACAAATATGTTAATCTGCACATACTTTGACAACTGAAATGTAACGGCAGTTTTCTATTCTGTGTGTAGTAAGAACAAGTTGACAAATTGACTGCTGAACATACCTCCATTAGAATCGTCGGCCGCCACCACCGTAGTTGCCACTTCCACCACTGCCGCCTCCATAGCCACCTGAGAAAAGATGGGGGGAAAAAAAAATTATAAAAAGTGAGAATATCCAAAATATCACTGCCATTAACCTACGTCCAGCTAACTAGGTACAATTGTAACTATTCTGTTTTAAAATTGCAATAACTTTTTTTCGAAAAGTCGTAGAGGGCTGAAATTTCGTGACATCTCTGCAGTTTTGGTCCAGAATATATTGGCCAAATATCACAGTGGAGGTATATATGAAGGTACAATTGTACCTCTGCAGCCTGTTAACGTGGTAAAATTATGCAGCCTGACAAAGGTTAATAGAATGAAAGGGAAATGCAGAAGTTGTCACAGGAATTATACCTCCTCGACATCAAAGATATGAGAACAAAAACACTCCTATATAAATATCCATTACTCACCACTGCCGTCACCATAAGGTCCAGAATTCCTTCCACTGAAGTTGCCGCCTCCTCCTCCTTTCATGGGTCCAAAATTGGAAGATGACTGGTTATTGTAGCTGCCAAAGTCATTGTAACCACCACTGCCACCAAAGTTACCTAAAATATAATACAAGAGAATAAGCACTAGAGTTGCAGAAAGTAATAAAGATCTACCCAAATTTCAGTACCCCACTACTTACCATTGCTTCCACCAAATCCACCATCACCATTATTGTAGCCACCGCCATTTCCTCCATATCCACCACCTTGACCAACTCCATAGCTTTGGCTTCCACCATATCCACCTCCATAAGGTGGGCTGTTGCCATAACCACCGTCATTACTAAACCCATTATTGTAGCCATAGTCTCCATATCCAGCACGTCCACTAAAAGCGCCTACAGACAAATGTACTTTTTAAATCTCTAAACAAAATTACGTACATTCCCAAAGGATCCCCCCCTGGCAGATTTCAGAGCAGAAAGTAGTGAATCTGCTTCACTTTTGCAATCTATGGAACTGGGAAGGTCCCAGGAGTTCTCTATGCAGCATGTGAAGGTTAAGTAAAATCTGCTGCATTTCTTTGCTCTAGGGTTGGGGTGTGTTGGAACAATACAATTTCTACAAATTAACCAGCAACACACTCAGGATACTTACCACCCCTGCCACCAAAGTTTCCTCTGTGTCCTCCATAGTTAGCATTGCCACCACGTCCAACAAAGTTTCCACCACGTCCCCGCCCTAATTAAAACATTGAAACAAAAACAGACTATTGCTGGTCCAAAATGAACAAAAAGAAAAAAAGAAAATAAAAGTGTCTAAAATTTGCTCTACACAAATCATTTACTCTAAATACAGGTATAGCTAAATATAGTGAATATTTTGTTTTACAAGCAACTGATTTCTAAGGATTTAATCAGATGACCCATTGCATAGTATCTATAGCAGCATGGACTGCGCTTTCTATGGCTAGTGTTGGCAAAAATAATTTGCCACACCAAAATGCTGCAAGAGATAAGCCCTTCAAGTGGCATTTTGGCCAGAAACATAGGTAACAAGTGATAGATCAGCATGGAAAAATAATTCAATAAGTGGGTATGGGGTCAGACCTCACCTCATTGGCATTCCTGACAGAAGTCACCACCTTTTAACCCCCCCAAAATTCTTACACTTGTTCTAAAACTCCTAACTGTATGGAGCCACCGTCCCAAACGTCAGCTGTTACTACAAAAGCCAACAGTTCTAGTAAAGGCACCATATTAGATAATGCAGGGTATGGAGACAGCTACAGCAGAGGGGACAGTATTCCAGCACTCACTGCTAGTACAGCAAAGTAACCGAACCCAGCAGAAAACTCACCTCTCTGGCTGGAAGAGGCTGATGCCTTTTCTTCCTTGGACAGTGCCTTACTTACTTCACAGTTGTGATCATTGATTGTGTGAAATTTCTGAACTACAAGATGTAAAATACCAGGTAAGTATGGAACAGGAAGAAAAACCAGTATAGAGTATGTGAAGTTATTGGGAATGGCTGCACTTACTAACAATCTTGTCAACTGAATCATGGTCCTCAAATGTGATAAATGCAAATCCCCTTTTCTTGCCATTGGCCTGGTCCGTGATTATATCTACCACTGCGATCTTTCCATATGTCTCAAAGTAGTCTCTTAAATGATGTTCCTCTGTGTCCTCCTTTATACCTCCAACAAAGATCTTCTTTACAGTAAGAAGTGCTCCAGGCCGCTGAGAATCCTAGAGAACATGATCTTATTAGATCAAGCAGCAGAAACCACAACCCACACCTCAAATACAAGATGGCACAATTACCTTTCTGGAAACGGCACGTTTAGTGTCCACTACGCGACCATCCACCCAGTGAGGCCTGGCATCCATAGCTGCATCAACCTCTTCTGATGACATGTATGTGACAAAGCCAAAGCCATGAGCACGGTTTGTGATTGGTTCCCTCATAACCTAAAATAAATATTTAATTAGGTTGATTTCAAATGTCGCATGGACAGTGTCAACATCAGTAGTTCTTGTAATCTTTCAAATATTTCTGAACCTAATACATGCCAAAACAGGGCTTATTGGGGTCAGAGATGGATGGCCTAGCGTTAACATATCTACTGGCTAATACGGTACCAAGATATATATATCTAGCGTTAACATAGGCATTCAACATCAGATGGGCACTGCCGCCTACCAATCACACGGGCTGCAGCCTCCTCTGCTTTACCTCAACACCTTCAGTACCAGGAATCCGTGACCTTCAGCACTCCAGATGTTATTCCACCCCCAGCAGCATTCCCTGACACCAACAGGCGGTGATTCCGCTGGTTGGGCATGTTGGGAGTTGTAGTTTGACAACAGCTGCTGCACTGAAGGTTACTGTGCCCTGATCTAAACAGTAGTAGCTGTGCATCGCAGCAATGTGTCACTGAAGAGAAAGACAAGCTGCAGATTACAGCACAGGCAGTATGGAGACAGAATATATAGGAACAAAGCGGAGCGCTCACTGAGCCCGGCAACCCCTTCAGATAATTAGAAGGTGCTCATGATCGGATGTTGGGGCCTGTACTAAGGTCACCTATTATATGTACTGGACCTTAAGAGCCAATGTGATGTCATGCAAGATCCGGGAGAGCCAGTGCTGACACTATGGGGACGGTCACACTATTCCTATTTATATGGCACAACCAGGAGTGGTCAAATAATAAACAAAACACGGCACTCTGCTAGTTGGTGAGAGATGGTGCTCAAGTAGGGTCTCCAACCCGTCAGTCAATGTATACAATAAACTTGGCACTCAAAACGGTAGTAAGGTGAAGTTAATCAGCTTTATTGCAAGTCCCAGATACAGTTTCGACAGTTAAACGTTTTCGGTCCCACCGGACCTTCTTCAGAACAATTTCCAATTTATCTGGTTAAGCTGGTTACAAAATGTGGAAGGAAAAATCACCTTCTTACGCGAAACTGTGGAGTAATGCAATAAATGAGAAAACGAAAGGGCTCTAGGCGAACTAAGTCGCTAATGGAGTCTGTGGCCCATAATCAGGGTGAGGAGCTCAGATATGCGTGGCACCGGATCGCGATGTGCCAAGTTTATTGTATACAACAACCAGGAGTGGGTGAGGAATACAGAAGTGGTGACGGGTGTCTATTAGGCTACGTTCACACTAGCGTTCTGCTAGTGTGCGTCGCCTTAGCGTCGGGCAACGCAGCGGCGACGCACGCGTCATGCGCCCCTATGTTTAACATGGGGGACGCATGCGTTTTAGTGTGTTGCGTTTTGCAACACTTGCGTCTTTTTTGCCGCTAGCGTCGGACCAAGAAAACGCAACAAGTTGCATTTTTCTTGCGTCCGATTTTCGGCAAAAAACGACGCACGCGTCGCAAAACGCAGCGTTTTTGCGTGCGTTTTGCCGCGTTATTGTGTGCGCCGTGCGTTGCGTCGCCGACGCTGCGGCGCGCAACGCTAGTCTGAACGTAGCCTTACTTTCCTGATTGTTCCCCTCCTGGTGCGCACACACACTGACCGCCTGCGCACACACACTGACCGCCTGCGCACACACACTGACCGCCTGCGCACACACACTGACCGCCTGCGCACACACACTGACCGCCTGCGCACACACACTGACCGCCTGCGCACACACTGTGACTGCAGGAAGCCGGACTCAGAAGCGGCTGTCTGAGGAGCGCAGTGCACAACCCCTAGAACCCCAGCCATTATGAGGGTCCTCACTCACCACACAGTCCGTTAGGGATCCCCATTGCTCGAAGTGACTGCGGAGACTTTCGGTCGTGGTCTCGAAGCTCAGGCCTCCGATGAAGAGCTTGCGGAGCTGCTGGGGCTCCTTAGGAGACTGAAATATAGAGAAGACGGTTGTAAGCAAATCCCGACTAGGCCGCACAAGATGGCGGCGGACAACGCCGGCACCGACCCCTCACTCCGCGGAGCATAGAGACTGCAGTAGACGCAGCTATTAATAATACACTGGAGCTGACACGCAGCGTCCGCACTGGCGTCTCCCAGCAGCAGCAGATAGTGAGGGAGATAAAGCCGCCTGTCAGCCCCAGAACACCCGCCGCTCCCGGGAACCTCACCTTAGACTCGTGCATGGTGCCGGTGCTTCTCCCCTGCAGGGCCGACCGAGGGAAAAAAAGCGAATCTAATATCCTACAAAACCTCTCACTCCGTCCGGACACGCCCAGAATTCTTCCTATTGGACATTATCGATTTCCGCCGCTTGTGATTGGCTAAAGCATAACGCGATCCTTAGCTCAGATTGGAGGACCAGTGATGACCCGCCCCTTCCCTGAGGGCAGCGCGTTGGTGACGCCCATTAACGATCCGTAATTTTATTGGTCCATTGCCGTGTCAATCAATCTTGTAACCGCCCGGCTTTTGTATGGTGTGTCTGGCGCCGAGGCCTTGTCTGTCTATGAGCGGATCGCGCGCCCTGTCACTAGCGCTTGTCAGTAGCACCGCTCTCCTCCGTTTATCGTAAGGGAACCGTACCGGAGGAGCTTGCTGGGGGAGGTCCTGCGCATGCGCTCCTCAGGTTGTTTTTTGGCGGGGTTTGGTCGCTGCGCAGAGCCCTCTTCGGTACTGGTTTTCCGGTGCGGCCGAATCTTACTGTTGTCTTTTGGAAAGGTGAGTCAGCGGCGCGCACTCGCTGCCCCAGACATGAGGGGACGCCTGTAATACACGGCCTCGCCATAGCGGACAGTGCCGGGTACAGTGCGGAGGGGACCAATCACAGGGCGGCAGTGGGGGCGGGGCACGGCCGGTGCCGGGGAGCAGGTACCGAGGCCCGGGGACTACTACTCCCAGCATGAAGCTCAGCGGTGGGCATTGTCCAGGGCTGGTGGGCTGCACTTCACCCGTGTGTGGCCCCTGCAGTGTCCCGGCTCCGGTCCTGTCACCCACCGGTCGCTGTCCGGTGTAGTGTTCGCTTTATGGCATCTCCGGGAGGAAAGGAAACTGGAGCGGCCGCCATGCTATAGTCTGGACGAGACCTTAGGCTAGGGTCACATTGCGTTAGTGGGTGTCCGCTAACGGAATCCGTTACATAGCGCCACTAACGCAATGTAACGGATCCGTTAGCGCACCCATTGACCGCAATGTATGTAACGCATGCGTTAGGCTACGTTCACACTAGCGGTGTGCGCCGCTGCGTCGGCGACACAACGCACGCAAAAACGCTGTGTTTTGCGACGCATGCGTCGTTTTTTTGCCGAAAATCGGACGCAAGAAAAATGCAACTTGTTGCGTTTTCTTGGTCCGACGCTTGCGGCAAAAAAGACGCATGCGTCGCACAACGCAACAAACAAAAACGCATGCGTCCCCCATGTTAAATATAGGGGCGCATGACACGTGCGTCGCCGCTGCGTCGCCCGACGCTAACCCGACGCAAACTAGCATAACGCTAGTGTGAACGTAGCCTTAGCGATGCTCCGCTATTTTGTGACGGACCTCGTATGCTGTCTGCAGGGTTTTGGGTCTGTTCTCGCTAAACGCGATCCCATTTTGGACATTGCGTTAACGCAGTCCGTTAGCGCATGCGCTAAACGGACTGCACTAACGCAATGTGAACCTAGCCTTACAAGGAGTATTCAGTGTACTCACTATCCCGCTCCGGAGGCAGTGCTTCCCCCCCCCCCTCAGCAGCACCGCTGCAGTCTGTAACTGTCTGCAGCGGTCTGATGACCAGAAGAGAATGTGCGTTGGTTGTTTCTCTGATGACGTGCTCTCACAGTCCCCTCATTAGGGCGCACTTACTGTAATGGCCGTATTATTCTCGGGCTCCGTTCACACAGCTATATGCTGACATTTCTGTCCTCTGTAGCCATAGCTTCAAGGTTCCCTACACATCCCTGAGGATGACTGATCACAGTGAGGGCCGAGGCTCAGGGCAGCTCCTCGTCTGTGTTTGCGGATCCATCTCTGCCGTACAATTCCATAGCGATCCATGAAACATGGAGGATAATGGGAAGGCTTCCGATTTGCTTCTGTGTCTCACAAATTTGTTTCCTAGTGATCAATTTGAAGATAGTTTGAATGAAAATTAAACCTCTTCCAGGTTTGTATCGGCTCAGGAACAAACATCTCTTCAGTGAGAGAAAAAAACCTGATGCGTCTAGGATGATTCCTGATGGAGAATGAGAACGCAGCCTTAGTGAAAGTTTACCTGTGTAATATTAAAAGGAGCATTTTCAGTTTAGCTCCTGCTGGACTTATTAAATGCTCGATTTCGTTTGAAAAATATTGAGTAAGTATACCAGCCTCATCAGTTCTGACTTCTATCATTAGGGTATGCCGCTTGAATTGTGAAATTTGAGGCCCCCAGCGATCTGATATCGATGACCTATCTTCAGTATAGGTAATCACTATCTGGTGGCTGGATGATCCCTTTAAGATGCCAATTCCTAGATGTTAGCTGAAGGAGCGACTCCCATATACACATGCCTGATGCTCCTCGGCCTTCAAGGGGAAGAGGAGAGTAAGCTGTGGGCAGACAGTGGTTGATCTCCAGGGAGAACAAAAGGATCAGCCATTTTAATGTCTCACAAATGCAAGTCCTGGCCCAACCATTGATCTAAAGGCAGAACTCAGTAAGAACATTGTAATCCTGTACTGGATTAGGCTATGTTCACATGTCCAGTAGTCATCCGTTGGAACGGATTCGCCACGAGTCTTTTAGCAAATAAGTTGTTCAGACACATTTTTGATCGTTCTTGAAAAACTGACTTCAGCTGGATCCGTTTTTTAACATTGAAGTCTATGGATAATGGATCCGTTAACGGATGGCTAATTATGTTCCATTGGAAACTGATCCTGTAAGCGAAAAACAGATCCTACTCAAATGAAAGAAAATTGGATGGCTAACGAATGGTCCTGTTGTCCACAGAGTTCAGTGCTAAAATAGCCTTCCAATGTGTGTTCTGGATCCCTGTGTAGAGAACGTGACATAACATTTAGACAGTGCGGTTTTTGGAAGATCTGGGAACCAGCGCTGCAGTAGTGATTCCTCTGGGAAATGCCTCTCTGCTGTCCTTTAAGATCAAATTCTACTTTGTTCTACCTAAAAGTACCGTAGTACAGCATGATAGTTCTCTCCAATTAAATGGGGTATTTTCACTTTAGACACTTCTAGCATAGCCACAGAATGCGATATATGCTTATAATAGATGCATGTCCTTTTTGTGAGACCTTCACCCGTTTTCAGAACCAGTGGACCCCTGCCCTTCTTTCTGCTTGTAGGACGCCGCTGCCACCGTCTTAATAAAGTGGATAATGAATGGAAAGACAGCCATATGTGTCTAGCACCCTACGTGCGTGTACAGAGGAACAGCATCAATATGTACACTTTTTAGTGGCTGTTGCCAAATACTATGGTTTATCTTCCATTCAAGTGAATGGGACATTAACTTTTCCATTCTGTGCGTCGCTTACATCCGGCTGCTGCTGGAGAAGTTATCAAGTGATCAGTGGAGGTTCTTGGTATTGGACCCCCAGTTATGTCATGTTGACCTATCCTAAGTGAGTCCTGGACAACCCCATTCTGTCCCTTAACACTTCTTGATGCTTGTGTATTTTTCTACATTCATGGATCCATGTGTCGCAGTCCATGAAGCGTTGTCTGGCTGCGTATCTCCTTGCTCAAACTCAACAGCTTGTATACATGTATGAGACTTGCATTTGGGTCAGGCGATCCACGGTCAGTCTGTGCTCGGACCAAAACATACAGATGTGTGAATTTGGCCTAATTCGCATGAAGCGCTTGTTGGATGTGAGTTACACCAAGTACAAAGTGATACCTGCCCTATATTTTATGCTGTAAATTTAGGATGGGGTGTTCAGAGATAGGCCTCATTCACTTCAAATCTAATTTGCTTAATTCCGACACACCAAAACCAATTTAATAAAAAGCCAGTTATCCTGTCACACTGTTCTTGAGGTGTAGGAAGAAACTAAAGAACGTACTAACTTAATTTTGATCTTGGGCGGATGTATTTGCAATGTTGCACTGCGGATCTGCTGTGTCGCTAGGCTGCGGGGATGCAAACATTTCACTCGAACACCCGTGATCCTCGGTGCATATTTGGGCATCTTAGGCAAACTCGAATAACGAGCACGTGTGCTTATCACTAGTTATCACCTATCCTCACTATCTGTGATGGCTTGCGTATTGCTACGGATCCCAAGCTTTCCCCTAGACAACTAATAGCACAATGGTGATCATGTGCCGCCAGTGTGGCATTAAAAGTGAAAATAATTTATTTTTAAAACGGTTGTCGGCCATTGGCTTATTCTGTCCAAATTCTGCTTAATGATGAGCTAATTGTTGGGGACCTCAGAAACTGGACCAATTGAAGATATACAGAGCTGAGTGACCATATCTGTTATTACCATATAGACAGGGCCTTTGAAAGGTGCTGGGATATTTGGGGATATTCATTATGCAGAAATTTAGATGTGAAAGTCAAACATACTCAAGAGGGCGAGCAGGACAGCCGGTTGTTAAGAAAACCATACGACTCTGGACACCTTTCTTCCAGAGGTTTAAACATGCAGCAATAAGGGTATTCAGAAGCTAATTAGGAAGCTTTCTAACACTTTTTTTTCAGAATTCAATTTTGCGTTCTGACCTTGTAATATTTTTACCCTTTGAAGCATTTTTGCCCGCAGTTTCTGCAACAGTATGGGGTTTAAAAACACAACTAAATATTGTACAAATTGATATCCAAAATTAGCCAATCACATATGATGATTGTGTGACCAACCACAAGCTGGATGTGGTAGCCAATCACATTGCGTCACATCTGTTGCGTTAATCTTTATTTTATTTGTTGGTCAAGCTAGAGATTATTATGATGGGAGCCTTCAGACTTTTGTCTGCAAAGGATCATGTGCAAGTTGTGGCACTGCATGAAGAGGGTTATTCTGGCCCACACATTGCAAGGAAGGTCGGCTGTAATCAGAGTACAGTTGTAAGAATTTTGCAAAAAACTAAGTAGCTTGGAACAACTCGGGATAGGCCCAGATCTGAGCAGGGCTGTGGAGTTGGTAAGCCAAACCTCTGACTCCTCAATTTCCACGACTCCGACTCCACCAAAATGGGCTCCGACTCCGCAGCCCTGCCAGAAAGTCAACGAAAAGGGAGGATGGAGCATGAATAAGATCCCTTGCCAATCGAAAGCTTGTCATCTCAGCTTCTGCAATAATTGCAAGAAAAATGTAATGTTGTGGTAGCAACATCAACTATTAGGAAGATATGTTTGGAACAGGGCTGTGGAGTCGGTATAAAATGGACCATCTCCTAAAATGTATAGTACCGTAAATTGGGTACAGTAGTGCAATGCAAGTTGCAAGTTATGAAATGTCCTGTAAATGTCTGTTCTGTTTCTGATATAAGGATCTGGGCTTTTAGTTGAGATGAATCTGTGCTGCACTTTATGTACATGTTCAGTAATGAGGCAGGGCTGTGGAGTCATAGTTGAGATGAATCTGTGCTGCACTTTATGTACATGCTCAGTAATGAGGCAGGGCTGTGGAGTCATAGTTGAGATGAATCTGTGCTGCACTTTATGTACATGCTCAGTAATGAGGCAGGGCTGTGGAGTCATAGTTGAGATGCATCTGTGCTGCACTTTATGTACATGTTCAGTAATGAGGCAGGGCTGTGGAGTCATAGTTGAGATGAATCTGTGCTGCACTTTATGTACATGCTCAGTAATGAGGCAGGGCTGTGGAGTCATAGTTGAGATGAATCTGTGCTGCACTTTATGTACATGCTCAGTAATGAGGCAGGGCTGTGGAGTCGGGGAAATTGGCTTACAGATTCCACAGCCCTGGTTTGGAAGCAGGTTTGAGATTATGCAAGGCCCGAAAAACGCCATTGATGTCAGCCATAGAAAGACAAAGTATGTCTCGTTATGTACCAAAAATAATTAAAAATAATTCTTTCTTTTTGAAGTGAGAAAGCCCATGTCCTGCTCCTGTGTTCTGGACTAGTCTCCTTTTCGTTTGTTCTGTTCTACTTCCCACCCAGAAACGTATTCTTATGGTAAACGTTCCTTGAATTGGATTTGTCTTTATTTTTGATTCAGAGAAAACTACAAGACCATTGATCAAATTGAGCAATAACATAATTTATTTCTTCGTGTCAGTAATCTACATTATCAGGACTGAAGACTTGCCGGCATATAATTAACTCTTTATTTGTCACAACTTCACTACCAGTATTCCACAGTCTGGTTTTTGCTCATAGAACTGCAGTTTGTACTGATGATGGTGTTGCTGTTTGCGTGTGATATCTGGGGTGGCCTTACTCAATATGTATTTTAATGTATGTCTATAAACTGGAGCTCTGTCTTGAGTCCGCTTTAACTAGTTTATTTGGGAATTACAATGTGAGCAATCCCCTCATGTATGCAACCAAGACAGGAGCCTATATGGTGTCTCCACTTGGTGGATCTGAAGACACTCTGCCATCCTTACAACATGGATCCATAAAACAGCACTAGAAGCACTTTAAGATCCCCATTATTATCCTTCCCTAATGCAATGCAGTTCCCACATTTAATAGTTAAAACGGCTCCAGTACGGAGTGTCACCTTAAATATGATAACCTTATACCAATCACGTGTATATATGTCAAATGTTTTTCTTTCTTTTACTACTTAAGTTTTCCGGCTCAACTGATATCAGACGTACATAATGGACGCCACTGAGACTTCTACAGGTACAACACACTGGCTGCAGATTTTATGCAATGCTTTATAAAAAATAGTGATGTTTTTCTTCCAGAGCCAGTCGGCAATAAATGTAGACTATCTACATTGGCATCTACTTTGAATATAATAATTTTCATTGCCTACTGTTTTAGAAAATGAGTCAGATGTTGTTTGGGACAAACCTATTTGTGGCCTATCCATAGGATATTTTTTGAATCTGACGACCGGCGCCTCCTCCACAGATCAGCTGATATATGCTCTCCAAGTAATTAGGAGATGAGACACAGTACCTGGTAGTGATCACAAAACAACGTACGGGGCTGCAGTGTTGTGCTGCGTACGGCTTCCACTATAGCAGATATCAGATCAGTAGGAGTGCCAGGTGTCGCGCTCCTAGCAATCTCATGTTGATGACCTATTCTACGGACATTTTCAGTAAGTTAGTCCTGGAAACCCATATAAGTTAGGCTTTACCCTCTCTCAGGTGGTGCTGTCATGGGAGAAGGGTATCCGCCCATCGAGGACAGGAAACCTACTGAATAAAAGAGCGTTACCTCTTCTCCGCTTCAGTTTTTGGTTTCCTGTCCTTGTGGGAATGTGCAAGAGAACGAAGAATCAGATTTTCTCAGCCGGAATACCCTGAAGCAGGGGAAATGGAAACTGGATCTTCTAGTTTTTCAGCAGATTGTGGATCGATGGGGACAGATTCCTTGGGATTTCAGTCTGGCTTGCGCATTTCCCCTGTTGTTGATTCTGACAGTCCTGAGGAAGATTCGGGAGGAGGGGGCACGGGTCGTCCTCATTGCTCCTTCTTGGCCCAAGAGGCCGTGGTTCTCTTGGATGAGGAGAATGTCCTTATCAAATCCCTGGATTCTCCCGGATACTTCGGGACTCCTCAGGCAGGGCCCAGTATCTCATCCTCAGAGGTCAGGTCTGCATTTAACGGCCTGGATTTTGAGGGGGCACTAATACAAAAAGGCTTCTCCCCTGCCTAAGGCTTTCACATTTCGGTCAGTACAGGCCAGTCGCAATGCGTTGGGCCGACGTACCGACGGACGTTGTGAAATATCTGCACAACATGGGCAGCGGATGCAGTTTTTCGACGCATCCGCTGCCCATTCTGCACTCCGGGGAGGAGGGGGCGGCGTTTCGGCCGCGCATGCACGGTCGAAAATGGCGGACACGACGCACACAAAAAACTTTACACTGAAAGTTTTTTTGTGCCGCTGGTCCGCCAAAACACGACGGATCCGTCGCACGACAGACGCGACGTGTGGCAATCCGTCGCTAATACAAGTTTATGGGCAAAAAACGCGTCCTGCGAGCACATTTGCAGGATCCATTTTTCGCCCTAAACGGCGGATTGCAAACGACGGAAGTGTGAAAGAGGCCTTAAGTGCTATCCTGCTGCAGAGTAGGAAGCCGGTAACGACTAGAATATATGGCAGGATATGGGCTAAATTCTTTGCTTGTTCAGGTCTGTCCGTGGGGGCAAGGTCCCAATTAAAGTTGTATTAGATTTTCTACAAAAGGGTATGGAGATGGGCCTAGCCACTAGCACCCTTAAGGTGCAGGTGTCTGCCTTGGCAGCCCTATATAATTATAACCTGGCAGCGGATAAATGGATAGTTAGATTTAGTAAAGCATGCTATACGTTGAGACCAATCCCAGCCCCAAAGATGCCTCCTTTGGACTTAAATCTAGTTCTTGAGGCATTGACAAGATCTCCCTTTGAGCCCTTGAATGAGTTACTGGCTAAAATACGAACGCTAAAGACTGATATTAGTGGCCCTAACATCAGCCCACAGGGTCAGTGATTTACAGGCTCTGTCTATTAATCACCCGTTCATACAGGTATTGGATGATAGTGTTATTCTGAGGCCAGATCCAAAGTAGCCTTGAAGTTTCATAGAAGCCAGGAGATAGTTCTCCCCTACTTTTTTTTAGGGAAAATGCGGAGGAAGGCAGACTTCACACATTAGATGTTAGGAGAGCCTTGTACGATACTTAGATATGTCAAGACAGTGGAGGAAGAGTGAGTCCTTATTCATGTAATTTCAGAGAATCAGGAAAGGTCTTAAGGTTACGAGGGGTACTATAGTTAGATGGATTAGGGATGCCATTAGCCTAGCATACACCTCTAGTAATGTACTGGTTCCTGAGAACCTGAAGGCCCATGCCACCAGAGCCATGGCGACCTCCTGGGCTGAGAAGGCGGCGGTGTCGATCGAAAGAATATGTAAGGCGGCAACATGGTCTTCCCCTTCAACCTTCTACAACCCCTGGCAAAAATTATGGAATCACTGGCCTTGGAGGATGTTCATTCAGTTGTTTCATTTTGTAGAAAAAAAGCAGATCAGACATGGCACAAAACTAAAGTCGTTTCAAATTGCAACTTTCTGGCTTTAAGAAACACTAAGGGTATGTGCACACGTTCAGGATTTTTTGCGATAAAAATGCATAAAAAACGCATACATATGCATTCTATCATTTAGAATGCATTCTGCAATTTTTGTGCAGATGATGTGTTTTTTTCAGCGAAAAAAACTTCATCACTGTAAAAAAAAAAAAAAAAGCAGCATGTTCATTAATTTTGCAGATTTTTCGCGTTTTTCCTGCTATTTAATGCTTTGGGAAAAAAGGAGAAAAAAAAGCATGAGGATTTCTGGCAGAAATGTCCGGTTTTTGTCAGGAAATTTTTGCAAGAAATCCTGAACGTATGCACATACCCTAAAAGAAATCAAGAACAAAAATGTGGTAGTCAGCAATGGTTATATTTTTGACCAAGCATAGGGAAAAAAATGATGGAATCACTTAATTCTGAGGAAAAAACTATGGAATCATGAAAAACAAACAAACAAAACATTCCAAAACATCACTAGTATTTTGTTGCACCACTTCTGGCTTTTATAACAGTGAGGCATGGACTTAATGAGTGTCAAACTGTACTCTTCATTAATCTGGTTTCAACTTTCTCTGATTGCTGTTGCCAGATCAGCTTTGCAGGTTGGAGCCTTGTCATGGACCATTTTCTTCGACTTCCACCAAAGATTTTCAATTGGATTGAGATCCGGACTATTTACAGGCCATGACATTGACCTTATGTGTATATTTTCAAGGAATGTTTTCACAGTTTTTGCTCTATGGCAGGATGCATTATCATCTTGAAAATTGATTTAATCATCCCTAAACATCCTTTCAATTGATGGGATAAGAAAAGTGTCAAAAATATCAACATAAACTTGTGCATTTATTGAAGATGTAATGACAGCCATCTCCCCAGTGCCTTTACCTGACATGCAGCCCCATATCATCAACGACTGTCGAAATTTGCATGTTCTCTTCAGGCAGTCATCTTTATAAATCTCATTAGAACGGCACCAAACAAAAGTTCCAGCATCATCACCTTGCCCAATGCAGATTCGTGATTCATCATTGAATATGACTTTCATCCACTCATCCACAGTCCACGACGGCTTTTACTTAGCCCATCGTAACCATGTTTTTTTCTGTTTAGGTGTTAATGATGTCTTTCGTTTAGCTTTTCTGTATGTAAATCCTATTTCCTTTAGGTGGTTTCTTACATTTCGGTCACAGACGTTGACTCCAGTTTCCACCCATTCGTTCCTCTTTTGTTTTGTTGTGCATTTTCTGTTTTGGAGACATTGCTTTAAGTTTCCGGTCTTGATGCTTTGATGTCTTCCTTGGTCTACCAGTATGTTTGCCTTTAACAACCTTCCCATGTTGTTTGTATTTGGTACAGATTTTAGACACAGCTGACTGTGAACAACCAACATCTTTTGCAACGTTGCGTGATGATTTACCCTCTTTAAGGGTACTGTCACACAGTGGCATTTTGATCGCTACGACGGCACGATCCGTGACGCTCCAGCATCGTAACAATATCGCTCCAGCGTCGTAGACTGCTGTCACACTTTGCAATGTACGACGCTGGAGCGATAATTTCATGACGTATGTGCGATGTAGAAGCCGTTGGTTACTATACGCACATTGTATACAATATCGTGCACACCTTTGTTACACCATGCGATCATGCCGCCACAGCGGGACACTAGACGACGAAAGTTTCAAACGATCTTCTACGACGTACGATTCTCAGCGGGGTCCCTGATCGCAGGAGCGTGTCAGACACTGCGAGATCGTAACTATATCGCTGGAACGTCACGAATCGTACCGTCGTAGCGATCAAAATGCCACTGTGTGACGGTACCCTAAGAGTTTGATAATCCTCTCCTTTGTTTCAATTGACATCTCTCGTGTTGGAGCCATGATTCATGTCAGTCCACTTGGTGCAACAGCTCTCCAAGGTGTGATCACTCCTTTTTAGATGCAGACTAACGAGCAGATCTAATTTGACACAGGTGTTATTTTTGGGTATGAAAATTTACAAGGTGATTCCATAATTTTTCCCTATGCTTGGTTAATAAAAATTTAACAATTACTGACCACCACATTTTTTGTTCTTGATTTCTTTGTGTTTCTTAAAGCCAGAAAGTTTCCATTTGAAATGACTTTAGTTTTGTGCCATGTCTGTGATCTGCTTTTTTTCTACAAATTTAAACAGAATGAACATCTTCCAAGGCCGGCGATTCCATAATTTTTGCCAGGGATTGTATAAACACTACCATCTTAAGTCGAGCTGGGTGGACACCTGGATGTTCGAGTCTGGCGACTTCGGCCGAACAGTTACAAAAAGTTTGCGTTCGAGTACACGGACAGTACCCGGACCCCATTCACTTGAATGGGGGGCCCCGAACATCCAGTGTTTGTGCATG
The DNA here is from genome assembly GCF_032444005.1 of Ranitomeya imitator. Lineage (NCBI taxonomy): Eukaryota > Metazoa > Chordata > Amphibia > Anura > Dendrobatidae > Ranitomeya > Ranitomeya imitator. The sequence goes on from NC_091284.1 coordinate 720,860,351, forward strand.
ACAGAGCTGCAAACACCGCTTCTGATAGGTGGTTAAACCATCCCCACCTGTCAGAGAGCTGCGGTTCCCATGCTGTCAAAAGACAGCGTGAGTGCTCAGCTGTGATCAGAGGTATAAAGTTTACCTCCGGTCACTGGTGTCCGCTGATGGAACAACTGCTGCCATCATCCGAAACCTGCTGCCTCAAGTAACAGCGAGAGCAGGAGTGGCGGATGGGAGTATTCATCAGCCGCCCCTGCGCTGTAAATGAGTAATAAAGAAGATAAAAAAACAACAATATCCCTCACCTGTCAGTCGTTCTATCCCACTCCGTAATCCATGTCTGGGGGAAAAACAGTTTTCAACCTGGACGGTGCCAAAATGTGACCGTCCAGGCTGAGAACCACTGGTGACTGAATTGCTGCGAGCGCAGCCTCAGCGACTGGCAGTGATGTCATCGAGGTTACCTCCGGTCACTGAGGCTCCGTTCCCAGCCGGGCTGAACTGCCGTGACTTGAGTGGCATCCCCGCTAGCACCGTGAGAAAAACAGTGAGTGAACTTGGTGAAAATAAAAAATAACTAAACAACTGTGGGACTGCACTTTTTTTGCAATTTCAACGCACTTGAAATTTTTTTCCCACTTTTCGAGTACACAACATGGTAAAACCAATTGTGTCGTTCAAAAGCCCAACTCGTCCCGAAAAAAACAAGCCTTCACATGGCCATATTGACGGAAAAATAAAAAAGTTACGGCTCTGAGAAGGGGAGCAAAAAATGAAAAGGCAAAGCCAAAAATACCTCTGGTCGTTAAGGGGTTAATCAAAACCAACATTTTTCACTCTGGTCTTGATGTGGAGGCATGCTGGAGTTAGAGCTTCTGATTCATTAAAGCTGTGTGCCCACAATGCGTTTTGGATGCTGCGTATTTTTGCTGCATACTATTAACATAGTAACATAGTTAGTAAGGCCGAAAAAAGACATTTGTCCATCCAGTTCAGCCTATATTCCATCACAATAAATCCCCAGATCTACGTCCTTCTACAGAACCTAATTGTATGATACAATATTGTTCTGCTCCAGGAAGACATCCAGGCCTCTCTTGAACCCCTCGACTGAGTTCGCCATCACCACCTCCTCAGGCAAGCAATTCCAGATTCTCACTGCCCTAACAGTAAAGAATCCTCTTCTATGTTGGTGGAAAAACCTTCTCTCCTCCAGACGCAAAGAATGCCCCCTTGTGCCCGTCACCTTCCTTGGTATAAACAGATCCTCAGCGAGATATTTGTATTGTCCCCTTATATACTTATACATGGTTATTAGATCGCCCCTCAGTCGTCTTTTTTCTAGACTAAATAATCCTAATTTCACTAATCTATCTGGGTATTGTAGTTCTCCCATCCCCTTTATTAATTTTGTTGCCCTCCTTTGTACTCTCTCTAGTTCCATTATATCCATGCCCAAAACTGGACACAGTACTCCATGTGCGGTCTAACTAGGGATTTGTACAGAGGCAGTATAATGCTCTCATCATGTGTATCCAGACCTCTTTTAATGCACCCCATAATCCTGTTTGCCTTGGCAGCTGCTGCCTGGCACTGGCTGCTCCAGGTAAGTTTATCATTAACTAGGATCCCCAAGTCCTTCTCCCTGTCAGATTTACCCAGTGGTTTCCCATTCAGTGTGTAATGGTGATATTGATTCCTTCTTCCCATGTGTATAACCTTACATTTATCATTGTTAAACCTCATCTGCCACATTTCAGCCCAAGTTTCCAACTTATCCAGATCCATCTGTAGCAGAATACTATCTTCTCTTGTATTAACTGCTTTACATAGTTTTGTATCATCTGCAAATATCGATATTTTACTGTGTAAACCTTCTACCAGATCATTAATGAATATGTTGAAGAGAACAGGTCCCAATACTGACCCCTGCGGTACCCCACTGGTCACAGCGACCCAGTTAGAGACTATACCATTTATAACCACCCTCTGCTTTCTATCACTAAGCCAGTTACTAACCCATTTACACAAATTTTCCCCCAGACCAAGCATTCTCATTTTGTGTACCAACCTCTTGTGCGGCACGGTATCAAACGCTTTGGAAAAATCGAGATATACCACGTCCAATGACTCACCGTGGTCCAGCCTATAGCTTACCTCTTCATAAAAACTGATTAGATTGGTTTGACAGGAGCGATTTCTCATAAACCCATGCTGATATGGAGTTAAACAGTTATTCTCATTGAGGTAATCCAGAATAACATCCCTCAGAAACCCTTCAAATATTTTACCAACAATAGAGGTTAGACTTACTGGCCTATAATTTCCAGGTTCACTTTTAGAGCCCTTTTTGAATATTGGCACCACATTTGCTATGCACCAATCCTGCGGAACAGACCCTGTCGCTATAGAGTCCCTAAAAATAAGAAATAATGGTTTATCTATTACATTACTTAGTTCTCTTAGTACTCGTGGGTGTATGCCATCCGGACCCGGAGATTTATCTATTTTAATCTTATTTAGCCGGTTTCGCACCTCTTCTTGGGTTAGATTGGTGACCCTTAATATAGGGTTTTCATTGTTTCTTGGGATTTCACCTAGCATTTCATTTTCCACCGTGAATACCGTGGAGAAGAAGGTGTTTAATATGTTAGCTTTTTCCTCGTCATCTACAACCATTCTTTCCTCACTATTTTTTAAGGGGCCTACATTTTCAGTTTTTATTCTTTTACTATTGATATAGTTGAAGAACAGTTTGGGATTAGTTTTACTCTCCTTAGCAATGTGCTTCTCTGTTTCCTTTTTGGCAGCTTTAATTAGTTTTTTAGATAAAGCATTTTTCTCCCTATAGTTTTTTAGAGCTTCAATGGTGCCATCCTGCTTTAGTAGTGCAAATGCTTTCTTTTTACTGTTAATTGCCTGTCTTACTTCTTTGTTTAGCCACATTGGGTTTTTCCTATTTCTAGTCCTTTTATTCCCACAAGGTATAAACCGCTTACACTGCCTATTTAGGATGTTCTTAAACATTTCCCAATTATTATCTGTATTCTTATTTCTGAGGATATTGTCCCAGTCTACCAGATTAAGGGCATCTCTAAGCTGGTCAAACTTTGCCTTCCTAAAGTTCAGTGTTTTTGTGACTCCCTGACAAGTCCCCCTAGTGAAAGACAGGTGAAACTGTACAGTATTGTAGTCGCTATTTCCTAGATGCCCGACCACCTGCAGATTTGTTATTCTGTCAGGTCTATTAGATAGTATTAGGTCTAAAAGTGCTGCTCCTCTGGTTGGATTCTGCACCAATTGTGAAAGATAATTTTTCTTGGTTATTAGCAGAAACCTGTTGCCTTTATGGGTTTCACAGGTTTCTGTTTCCCAGTTAATATCCGGGTAGTTAAAGTCCCCCATAACCAGGACCTCATTATGGGTTGCAGCTTCATCTATCTGCTTTAGAAGTAGACTTTCCATGGTTTCTGTTATATTTGGGGGTTTGTAACAGACCCCAATGAGAATTTTGTTACCATTTTTCCCTCCATGAATTTCGACCCATATGGACTCGACATCCTCATTTCCTTCGCTAATATCCTCCCTTAAAGTGGACTTTAGACAAGACTTTACATAGAGACAAACCCCTCCTCCTCTCCGATTTTTACGATCCTTTCTAAACAGACTGTAACCCTGTAAGTTAACTGCCCAGTCATAGCTTTCATCTAACCATGTCTCGGTTATTCACACTATGTCAAAGTTACCTGTAGATATTTCTGCTTCTAGTTCTTCCATCTTGTTTGTCAGGCTTCTGGCGTTTGCGAGCATGCAGTTTAGAGGATTTTGTTTTGTTCCAATCTCCTCGCTGTGGATTGTTTTAGAAATGTTCTTACCTCCCTTCTGAGTATGTTTTCCTGGATCTTCTTTGTTCAAGTCTAATGTTTTTCTTCCCTTCCCCTCTTCTTCTAGTTTAACGCCCTCCTGATGAGTGTAGCGAGTCTTCTGGCGAATGTGTGTTTCCCAGGTTTGTTGAGGTGTAGTCCGTTGAGGTGTAGTTACTAAAGCAAAGGGATTTATAGAAATGTAGTGGTGCACACCTCTAATGAATCGGGAGCGTCGGACAAGTGGTTTTCACTTCTCAATGCTGCTCGAGAACTGGATTAAGATTTGTGGCGTAAGAAATGTTGCCACGTATCATGAATTTGACAGGTGGAGGTTGCTATGCCCCAGTCCCACCTGAGCGTTTATAAAATGGGTGAGAGCACCAAAAGTTGCTAAATTTTAACGCAGCCTCACGTTGCGCTAAATTTTTGCCTCTTTCTACACTAGAATTTTGGTGTAAAAGCTTAACTCGGGGCCCCAAGTGTCCAGTTGGACAGTCACTTAATGTTGGGGATAAACGGCTACATTTACACTTAAGTCTAACATCCTTTATCACAATAATGACTAGTGGCTGCAAAAGCAATCAAGGAGCTAGTTGTGATAATGGATGTCTAGATCATTTTCACGCTACGACTTTTTCCTAATGGCGTTAACATGGGTACAACAACCTGCTGGAGTAATCCCATTACAATCTAATGGAGTGGACATCAAAGCTGCTTAATAGTTGTTTTTTTGTTGTTTTTTTAAGCAATGCGATGACTGAATGTCTATCAGGCCTATCTCCTCCCTTCTCTGGCTCTAGGAAGCCTGAGCTGACAATCTAAGAAGGGGGCTGGAGATAGAAGGAAAACAAGCAGGTGGGAAGGTGTATGTAAAGATTGGCTCCACCATGGAGCAGCAGGACATGCATTCTTTGGTAGTGTTTTTCAGCACAGAATGGCTGTAGAAACCATGTACTGGCGCCCGGTGCATCATGGCGTGGCCAAACATTTAAATGAATCTTCTCGTCTTCCTTTGACAGCTCTGGCTTCATAGAGCTAGAAAAAGGCAGAGATGGATGGAAAATAAGCAGGTGGGAATGTGCAACTAAAGGTTTGGCCACGCCAAGGGTGCACCTAGCCTCTGTGCTTGGTTTCAACAGTCATTCTGTGTAGACAGTCCCTTTTAAATGTAGTCTGTGGAGATTCATGCTGTCTGAACCACACTATACTTACTTAAGGACAGACCTGTCAGTCATGAGGAGCGGGGGAAGCCGCTGGGGATCTGCCTCTGACAAGAAGCACGGTCTCCGGCTGGCTTTCCAAAGTAAGTTTTGTCTCAAACACTGCAGCATTTCAAAATAAAACCTACATGGCTGCAGTAAGACAGGCAATGTCCGATCCATGTGAATGAGCCCTGTGCTAACAATGTGCAGCATCTCCCAGTATTCCCTCTGTGTCCAGCCTTATGGAGATGGCTCTGTGTTGCCCATTATTGGGTATCTGCCCGTCAGCGGCTGACCTGGTAGACACGCTGTGTACTAAGTGTTAGAGGATCCCTGAGTCCGGGTGGATGCAGATATTCTATAACCTGGAGGGCAATAACCCTGTATGAATTAGTAACCACACTGCGGCTCTCTCCTCATAGACTGTATCTGCCATCTCTCCCGCTCCCTCCTCCACCACCATCCGCCTGTGGGGGAAGGGAGGCTCAGTCTCTTCTGCAGCTCTTCTGTGCTGCTGCTCAGCCAGATGGTGGGGGAGGGGAAACATCCGGCTTAACCCTTTTAAGTCCTAGCTGGACAGATGAGGAGTAAGGAACACACATTAATGGCTTAGTGCAGAATGGATATATTGTGTATGGAACTTGGAGAAATTCTAACATCAGTATTTTACATCAAGGCTACGATGTGTCTAACAAGCTTCAGTCGATGATTATTATCCTATGGAATATGTTGGCGCTATATAAATAAAATTATTGTTATTATTATCCTCCATGTAGTGTCAGTATTTATATATAATGCATACAATTAAGACAAAGCAGGAGGATCTAATCCCATTATGGACCCAGTCCTACTATCTTACCACATACTACAGGTGTGTGCTAGTTTGCACTCTGCAACATGAGCCAATTATTGGACAAAAAGCTTCTTTCTTGGGCTTACCACACACTAGTGACTTTGGATGACCATTTTCTGCCGATAATCATGAAAAAGCATGTCAGATGCCAGCTTATGATGGATATCTGACCAGAGGTTGATTATTTTAGTCCTTGTCTGGTTTTGTAGTTGATTGTATCATGCTGAATGATAGATCTGTATCCCATCCATTAAAGTCCACACCAGGTCACAGATCCCGGATCATGGCAGGGATCAGATTGCAGGAATAAAGAGGCCATGGTACTCCTGGAGCAGTGCACAGGAAGCAAGGGTTTCATACCTGCACAATATACTGCATTCATACGGGAGGAAAACACATCCTATACTTTAAATCCAAAATACATCCCATACTTTGGAGTTCTGTCATCAGTAACTGTAAGAATTGGCTTCTAATGTTTTTCTGTCCCTTACCTTAGCTTTTTACTATTGTAATTGTATGGTTAAAATAATCTGTATTCTCTTTTTGTTTCAATTGTTTAGAGGAGAAAGTGAATAGCAGTAACAACATGGGGAAGAATAATAAAACGGCATCGGATGCCTCCTCTTCCTCTGAAGAAGAAGAATATGTGGTGGAGAAAGTTCTTGATCGAAGAGTAGTTAAAGGACAAGTAGAATTTCTCCTCAAATGGAAAGGATTCTCAGAGTAAGTGATTGCATTAGCAAATCCACATTTGAGCTCCCCACACACCGAAGATCACTGTAGGCAAACAATAGTTTGCGATCGTTCTGCCGGCAGCTGTGTTGGCCAATTCTCCCATACACATCAGTACTCACTCTATCCAGCCCTCCGGGTCACATGAATCAGGCAGGCTCCGTTATGGCAAATATGAATGTTCCATTCTTAACCCCTTTACCCCCGAGGGTGGTTTGCATGCTAATGACCGGGCCAATTTTTACAATTCTGACCACTGTCAATTTATGAGGTTATAACTCTGGAACGCTTCAACGGTTCCTGGTGATTCTTACATTGTTTTCTCGTGACATATTGTACTTCATGGAAGTGGTAAAATGTCTTTGGTATGACTTGCGTTTATTTGTGGAAAAAATGGAAATTTGTCGAAAATGTGGAAAATTTTGCAATTTTCAAAATTTTACTTTTCATTCCCTTAAATCACCGAGATATGTCACAGAAAATAAATAATAAATAACTTTTCCCACATGTTTACTTTACATCAGCACAAGTTATAAGGGTTAAAAGTTGACCAACGACTTTTCATTTTTCCAACAAAATTTACAAAACCATTTTTTTTAGTGACCTCATCACGTTTGAAGTCACTTTGAGGGGTCTATATGATAGAAAATGCCCAAAAGTGACACCATTCTAAAAACTGCACCCCTTAAAGTGCTCAAAACCACATTCAAGAAGTTTATTAACCCTTCAAGTGCTTCACAGGAATTTTTTGAAAAAAAATTAACATTTAACTTTTTTCACACACACAAAAAAAAAATTGAGATCCAATTTTTTTATTTTTGGAAGGGTATCCGGAAAAAATGGACCCCAAAATTTGTTGTGTAATTTCTCCTGAGCATGCCGATACCCCATATGAGGGAGAAAACCACTGTATGGGCGCTCGGAAGGGAAGGAGCGCCATTTGACTTTTTGAATGCAAAATTTGCTGGAACAATTGGCGGACGTCATGTCGCGTTTGGAGACCCTTTAATGTGCCTAAACAGTGAAAATCCCCCACAAGAGACTCCATTTTGGAAACTAGACCCCTCAGGGAACTGTTCTAGATGTGTGGTGAGCACATTGAACCCTCAGGTGTTTCACAGAAGTTTATAAGGTTGAGCTGTAAAAATACAAAAAAAAAAAATTTCCCCACAGATATGTTTTTAGCACAAAATATTGCATTTTCATAAGGGTAACAGGAGAAATTGCACCATACAATTTGTTGTGCAATTTCTCCTGAGTACGCCGATACCCCATATGTGGGGGAATACTGCTTTTGAGGCACAATGCAAAGCTCAGAAGGGAAGAGGTGCCATATTGCAGTTCAGATTTCGCTGGAATGGTTTGAGGGGGCCATGTCAAATTTGCAGAGCCCCTGAGGTGCCAGAACAGAAACCCCCTGAATGTGAGCTCGTTTTACAAACTACACTCCCCAATTAATTCATCTAGGGGTGCAGTGATCATATTGACACCACATGTGCCTCACAGAATTTTATAAACTACGTTTTACCACTAAAATGTTTTAGCCCCAAGTTTTTAATTTTTCTAAGGGCTAATAGTTTTTTTTTTTTTTTTTACAACAAACTGAGCCCCATTTTTACCGGAGCGCGCCAATACCCTACATGTAATTGGGAAATATTTTTCAGGCACAGTGCAAAGCTCAGAAGGAAACGAGCGCCAGATTTTATGGTTATGGTTTACAGGTGCCATGACCCACTGGGAGAGTCCCTGTGGTGCCAAAAGAGCAGAGCATTTTAGAAACTGCACCTCTCAATGAATTCATCTAGGGGTGCAGTGATCATATTGACACCATGGGTGTGTCACAGAATTTTATACCATTGGGCAGTGAAGGAAAGAAAAACTACATTTTTACCACCAAAACTTAGTTTTAGCCCCAGATTTTACGTTTTCACACAAGAAGTGGGTTAAAATGACACTAAAATTTGTCCCACAATTTCTACTGAATGTGGCAATACCCCATATGTGGCTGTACAGTACTGCTTAGCCATACGGAGAGACTCGGGAGGAGCGGAGCGCTATTTGCCTCCTAGAGCACACATTTTCCTAGAACAGTTTGCATAATCCATGTAGAGAGCCGCTAATAGCTAGAAGAGCAGAATCCCCCCTCAAGTGACCCCATTTGGGAAACGAATACCCCTTGGGGAATTTATCTACAGTTGTAGTGACGATTTTGACTCCATGGGTATTTTCCAGAAACAAGCAGCAATGAATGTTGCCGAGTGAAAATTGCAAACTGCTGTTGTAGTGACCAGTACGTTGCGTTCACCAGTATGTTTTGCAGAGCCCATGCTTCTGGAGACATGCACCCGTAAGTTAGGCGGGCTCTCATTGCTACAGAAATGCCAATCGTGGGCGCATTATGTGGTTTAGGTACAGTGTGGGGCTCAGAAGGGATGGGGGCATTTGGATTTGGGAGCGGGTAATTTGCTGAATTTCTTTTGGCGGGTGAGGAGCCATTTTGCTTTTCCTGAGCCTGTGTGCTACCAGTAACGTGGAAGACCCCTATATTTCTGACAGACCTGAGTGGGGACTTGCTTTTTTGTGGATTGAGTTGGAGCTTTTTTATTGGGAACATTTTACATAACGTTTGGGATCACATTTAGTCTGCACGCTACGCTGACCACTTACTTTAGGGTGTGTATCTAAATCCCCCGAGTGACGTGATTCAGGTGAAACCCCCCAGGGATCCATACACTATGATGAGGCAGCAGAGTTACTCTGGACTCTGTCTGGCCTCTGTTCAGCGGTGTCCTGCTTTTCAGAAGTGCACAAAACTGTGGCCAACAGCACTTTTATGTAATCCTAAAAAGACAGAAACCTCCGGATCACAGGCCACACGGCGTCCACAGTGCCTCCACCTGCCTTATTATATGGAGTCTTCCGCCAGAGGTTCCGTCTGAATCAGAGATTTACACGGATACCCCGGTGTAAGGCTATGTGCACACGTTGCGGATTGGTCTCTGGAATTTTTTGTGCGGATTCTGCATCTCTTGGCAGAAAATGCAGGTGCGGATTTCTTGCGTTTTTACCCCTGCGGATTTCTATAATGGAATGGGTGCAGTGTTTATACCGTTCCGCATGTAGTAAGATTGATGAAGCAGTTTTATTCTTCGGGTCAGTACGATGACGATGTTTTGGCTCTTTTATGCAATAAAAACTATAGAAAAAAATAATTTTTTTTTCATCACTTTATTCTGAGAGCGATAACTCAGGTCAGGTCATTGCAGACTGTGTGGTACCAAATATGTGTACTTATATTTATTTTTTCCAGGACGTCCCTCCTGACAGCACCCTGGAGGACGCCCTCCTCCCCCTTTGCTGGGACAGGAAATACACGAGAGTTCAAAATGGCATGTCCCACCCCCAATCCTCAGTGTTTTTCCTGTCCCTGCAAGGGACGCACGAGAGAAGCTGTGCTGGCTTACCGGAGCTCAGGGGGATCGTGCGGCTCGTCCAATATCCTTCCCCCTGTCAAGAGGCTCAGGGCAGAAACCCTCCAGCGGGGGGTCCCTCTGCTCCAAAGAACAGGAAGGTCGAGTTCCTGTTGCGGCCGCTCCTCCCGGAGGGAGGCTCTCGGCCGAGACACGGTTCCATGCGGCGCAGCATCTAGAGCGGTGCGGCGGCGGGCAGAGCGTCTTCTGATGGAAATCCCGGGGAACCACGTCACTTCCGGTTTCGCGGCATCTGCTACCGTCACTTCCGGTGACAAGGTAGAAGTGCGGGGAGAGTGTGTGCGCTCCAGCGTGGGATGCACAAGCAGCCGAATCGCTCCTAATCCAGCGTGGACGCTGCGGGGACCTGCTGAGAATCGTCATGGAAAGTACACCAGCGGAAGAAGGGGTGAGTGCGCAGTGCGCTGTCCCCCCTATCCACGCACATATATTCAGGCACCCCATTACTTCTCCCTATCTTATGTCTTTTAAGGATAAGGGAACCCCCGCTGCCCCCCCCTCCTCAAGTTAAGAAGTCCGGCAAATCATCTGGGAAGACATATAGATGTCCTATATGCAACGTAAAGCTCCCGGACACTCATGCAAAGACCTTGTGTGCAGATTGCACTTCCAAGGTTATGAGGGACGAACAGCCGACACTGCTATCAGAAATGAGGTCCCTAATACGTGAAGAAGTTCAGGCTTCTTTGTCCAGTATTGCGGAGAGGTCCAGCCCAGTTCCCAGCCGTAAGAGAGCCAGACGGGAACGAGACATAAAGGAGCCAGAGTATAGCTCGGAGGACATGTCTGCCTCCGATAACTTCTCCTCAGAAGAGGAAGGGGAACTTCCTTCAGGGAGTCAGGACCACCAGAGAAAATACCTCTTCCAGGCTGAGGATACAAATGAACTTGTGCAGGCGGTGCGGACCACGATGCAGATTGAGGAGACATCCAAGCCTCAATCCAGGCAGGATCTGATGTTTGGTGGACTTATGTCACGTAAACAAACGGTCTTCCCAGTAAGCGAGCATATCAAGGCTATGGTACTGGAGGAGTGGAAGGCGGCAGAACGCCGGCTGGTTTTAACTAAGGACTTCAAAGCTCGCTTACCTTTCGAGCCAGAAGAAGTCAAACTTTGGGAAGAGATCCCCAAGGTGGATGTTCCTGTGGCAAAGGTTGCTAAAAAGACAGCCATTCCATTTGAGGACTCTTCAAATCTGCGCGATCCTATGGATCGGAAGGCCGACATACTGCTTAAAAGGGCTTGGGAATCTTCTGCAGCCCTAATTAAGACCAACATAGCAGCTACCTCGGTAGCCCGGTCTATGTACCTTTGGATGGGTCAATTGGAGGAACACCTATCCAATAAGACCCCCAGGGCTGATATATTAAGCTCCCTTCCTATCATGAAATCTGCTACGGCCTTCCTATCTGACATGACTGCTGAATCTGTCAGGTTTTCAGCTAGGAATGGTTCCCTAATGCGGCTAGGAGGGCAGTATGGCTAAGATCCTGGTCGGGGGATAACGCCTCAAAAACCAAATTATGTTCTATTCCTTTCTCAGGGGCGAGAGTTTTCGGGCCTTCTCTAGATACCATCCTAGAGTCAGCCTCCGACAAGAAGAAAGGTTTTCCAGAGGACAAACCAAAAAAGGGCCAGTCCTTTCGGAGAGGTTTTCCCTTCAGGAGACAGTCCGATTACAGAGGAGGTAGATCCAACAGAGGATTCAGTAGAGGTTCCCGTAACCAGGGCAATAGAAGCAGGAGTTTCTTTTTTAGCCCATCTTCAAAACCTAAGACACAATGACGCCACCCTTATAGGCGGAAGGCTCCGCCACTTTGCGGAGAATTGGGCCCGAGTCACCCAGAATCAATGGGTTCTTCGGACCGTGTCAGAAGGTTACAGCATCGAGCTTTCCTCCCCTCCTCCGGACAGATACATCGTACCTACGATGGTCTTGGAAAACTCTCCCATGATGATAGACCTAGAGGACATGCTTTCCTCAGGGGTCATAATTCCAGTACCATCTCTAGATGTAGGTCGGGGTCACTACTCTTCCCTATTCTCTATAAGGAAGCCCTCCGGCGACTCGCGCACAATAATAAACTTGAAACCTCTAAATGCCTGGGTCAAGTACAAGAGGTTTCGCATGGAGTCCATTCGCTCTGCAATCCTCTTAATAGATCAGGACGCTGTGATGTGCACTCTCGACCTCAAGAGTGCCTATTATCAGGTCCCTGTTCACCCATCATCTCAGAAACTTCTGAGGTTTGCGGTGGTGCTGCCGTCCGGGACCTGTCACTACCAGTTCCAATGTCTTCCGTTTGGACTTGCCTCGGCACCTCGGGTGTTTACAAAGCTGGTGTCAGAAATTGTCGCTTTCCTGAGAAGCCAGGGGATCAAGATAGTTCCATATCTAGACGATTTTCTCCTGATCGCAAGTACACCAGAGATTCTGTCAGATCACAGGACCCGAACGGTGTCACTGATGGAGCAATTAGGATGGATCATAAACTGGCAGAAATCCGACCTGTATCCGGAGTGCAAAAAGATCTTCCTGGGTGTATGTCTGGATTCGAGAAACAGGATATCCCGGCTACCCGAGAACAAGTTGGAGGCGATCCAGATACAGATCAGGCGTCTATTAGAACGCAGAGCATCAATAAGAACGGCCATGAAGGTACTAGGTCTGATGACGGCCTGCATACCGTGTGTAAGATGGGCTCAGTTCCATTCAAGACCTCTGGGACCGTCGTCAGTCTTCTCTGGACAGTTCTTTAAGGCTGACGTATCCAGTACGAAGATCTCTACTCTGGTGGAATCAACCAGAGAAGCTAAGAGTCGGGGTGTTATGGTCTACCAATCCCTACGTAGTGGTAACTACAGACGCCAGTGCCTGGGGCTGGGGAGCCCACCTGAAGGGCAGGATCCTACAAGGGAGGTGGCCAGCAGACGTCGTTCACAGCTCCTCCAACTTCAAAGAATTGTATGCTGTCTGGGAGGCGTTAAGACGGAACCAACACACCCTCAGAAATTGTCATGTCAGGATATTATCCGACAACGTTACAACGGTGTCTTTCCTGAAGCATCAGGGCGGCTCAAGACACTATCCGCTTCAGGAGCTGGCAGGAAGAATATTCCGCTGGGCAGAAGATTCGGTCCTATCCATCTCTGCAGTCCACTTAGAAGGCTCGCAGAACACCATAGCAGATTATCTGAGCAGGAGACGGGTGTTTGCAACGGAGTGGGAACTCAATCAGGAGGTCTTCCAGGATCTTTGTCTTCACTGGGGAACTCCCAGTATAGACCTATTTGCAAACAGGAGAAACTCAAAGGTCTCAAAATTCTTCTCGCTGAACCCTCAAGATCTCCCAGAAGGGATAGATGCTCTGAGCCAGGAGTGGACAGAACCTCTCTCTTATGCATTCCCGCCTCTAGCACTGATTCCAGCTGTTCTCAGGAAAATCAGAGGATCAGGCTCGAGTCATATTAATTGTACCATTTTGGCCGAGAAGGAGCTGGTTCTCTCTCTTGCTGGATCTGGCAATAGAGAACCCAGTAGAGCTTCCTCTCAGAGCAGATGTAATCCATCAGGGTCCGGTGTACCACCCAAGTCCAGAGAATCTCCATCTCTCTGCATGGATCCTGAAAGGAACATCCTGAAGGCAAGAGGGCTATCAGATCAAGTGATCTCTACTATAAAATCCAGCAGAAAGCCAGTCACATCGGCAATTTATTTGAAGATCTGGAAACGTTTCTGTCTGGAGAGTGGCAGGTCTGAGGTTTCGGCAGGCGCTCCCGACAGAATTTTAGATTTCCTGCAAAGGTCTCAAACCAAGCTCTCTGAAAGTGCAGATCTCTGCACTTAGCTCTTTTCTTGACTACCCCCTAGCATCTCACCCGTGGATAGTTCGGTTCATCAGGGCCACCCAGAGGCTGCGCCCTACCATTAGACAGATTTCGCCATCCTGGGACCTGAATCTGGTCCTCAGATTCCTCTGTAAAGACGTTTACACCTCGGCCGATAATATGCCCATTTCGGTACTCACTCGTAAAACAGCATTCTTAGTGGCAATTACTACGGCTAAGAGAGTGGGGGAAATCCAGGCCCTATGTACTAGGGACCCTTACCTTCAGATTAGAGAAGATAGTCTAATTCTTAGATTGGATCCCTCCTTTATTCCAAAAGTGGGATCAGTAAAAAACAGAAATCAGGAGATCGTGTTACCATCCTTCTGTAATAATCCGGCTAATGAGAAAGAAAGAGTCCTTCACTCCCTCGATGTCAGGCAGACGGTTCTAGACTACCTAGCAGCCACCAACTCGTGGCGTATCGACCCGAATTTGTTTATTTTGTTTGGAGGGAAGAATAAGGGGAAGAAGGCTTCTAAAGCCTCTATTGCTCGTTGGATCACTTTGGTGATCTCTGAGGCTTATAAGTCTGAAGGGCTTCTTCTCCAAGGGGTCTTCACGCACATTCTACTCGAGGGATAGCTACTTCTTGGGCTGAGAGCAGGTGCATCTCTTGAGCAGATCTGTAAAGCAGCCACTTGGGCTAGTGCTAATACATTTTGTAGACACTATAAACTTGATGTTTTGTCTGGTCAACATACGGCATTTGGGAGAAAGGTTCTCTAGGCGGTAATCCCACCCTAAGGAGGTGCTTTGGTACTCTCCAGGGTGCTGTCAGGAGGGACGTCCTGGAAAATAGGTATTAAGCTTACCGTTAATTCTGTTTCCAGGAGTCCATACTGACAGCACTGGTAGTTCCCTCCCTGTAGTACTGATATCCTCTATGTAGACGCCTGACATAAGATGTATTATGTTCTGGTATAAAATGTATTGCATATTATATTTGACATATGAGTAAATATGTTTCTGACAAGTTAATGTATATATTGTTTCTATTAAGTCTTTTTTTGCATGTCCTTGAGGTGGTTCTTGTTACAACACTGAGGATTGGAGGTGGGACATGCCCTTTTGAACTCTCGTGTATTTCCTGTCCCAGCAAAGGGGGAGGAGGACGTCCTCCAGGGTGCTGTCAGTATGGACTCCTGGAAACATAATTAACGGTAAGCTTAATACCTATTTTTTTTTTTTTTTTTTTTTTTCATTCAAATATTTATTTTGAGATACAATATCTTTTGATGTTTTCATTATTATTTTAGATTTTTTTTTTTTTTTTTTTTTTTTTTTTTAATATTTTTACAATTTAATTGTTTGTTTTTTTGTTTTGTTTTTACTTTTGTCCCACTATGGGACAATCATTTTTTCCAGGCTGATCGCTTCTGCCGAATGGAGATGAACCAGCAACTCCATGCCGCAGAAACTGTCAGCTCTGCACTGACCGACTTGCTGATCATGCACTGCGCATGATCAGTACGTTTCCTAGCTGTGGTGACCCGGTCCGGAACTGCTTAGTTACGAAGCAGCACAGCTCCGTTGATGGAGTAGTGGTCGCGGTCAGCAGCGGCACATCCACCCCCTATTGATATGAACAGACGGTGGGTGTACAGTGCCTGGCTGCGGCCACTAGACAGTCAGCGGAGCAGTTCCAGCTGATACTGGGAACAGCTGATCAGCAGGGTGCGCACCCCCGCCAATCAGACATTGATGACCTATGTATGGATAGGGCATCAGTGACTGAAATCCCGGGCAACCCCTTGAAACGCTTGGAGGTCTGTCCTCACCGGCTTCTCCACACACAGGCCTATAGAAGTGACTTGTCAGTCTACCCGACTGCTTTAAAGTATTTTTCTCCTGAACACTGCAGAATATCGGAGAGAAATGCACATATTTGCTTTAGTGGAGCCTGTACATATTCATTATTCCTGTGGTTTGGACAGTGTGAATCTGACAAGTTCCTACCAAGCATACAATAGTCAGATGTTTCAAAGAGACAACCATTTTCAAAGTTGCATTTATACAGAATATTTTGCCACTTGGGTCCAGAGACTTTTGGGTAATGACTGCATTATTTCTCCTCTGCACTTCTGCAATGGACGGGAGAATATGTAAGACTTCATGCTTTTAGCTCAAGGGGGTCTATCAAAAATACTGAATTTACCAATTCAAAGTCGTTATTCCAGTTTTAGAGGCTCACTAAGTAATAAGTCAAATTAGCATAGTTAATAAAAGGAAGGATTTTGAATACTTGGAAGGAAATCCTTAGTATTCGGGTGACGTCTACATTCGCTCAGTGCAGTTTTCTTCCCCGAGGTGCTTGTTCGAGCCTCTAATGCTGCTGTCTCCAGTTGCTGCTTGTTGTGAGTTTTGTCTGTCACTGATTCGTTCATTGAAGAATCTTCCATTTCTCTGCGTTGGGGCTCTTGGGTTGCCTTTGTGGTTTTACACCATAACCGGTCTGTACAAGCTCGGTCCTATCAGCTTGTAGTAGCTGGATGAATCTAAGCAGAAAATATAACTTCTTAGACTACATACTGGGGCAGCGATCACAACCAAATTAAGCCCTGTACACACCTGTAGTGTGGGTCTTTTCGGTGTGACACGGCACACTTTCAGCTACTTCTATGTATATCCAGAGACACATTTCTGCTGGTAGGAAGTATAAATCAGATGGATTCTGCGGATCTCCTGAAAATAAAAGGCAGAATGATAAAATAATGTATTATTATCCAGATACTGCTGAAGTGCATTTTTAGGTTTCTGCTCTAAGGGTACCGTCACACACTGCCATTTCGATCGCTACGACGGTACGATTCGTGACGTTCCAGCGATATCGTTACGATATCGCTGTGTCTGACACGCAGCAGCGATCAGGGATCCAGCTGAGAATCGTACGTCGTAGCAGATCGTTTGGAACTTTGTTTCATCGCTGGATCTCCCGCTGTCATCGCTAGATCGGTGTGTGTGACACCGATCTAGCGATGCGATCCAGCGATGCGTTCGCTTGTAACCAGGGTAAACATCGGGTTACTAAGCGCAGGGCCGCGCTTAGTAACCCGATGTTTACCCTGGTTACAAGCGTAAAACTTAAAAAAAAAACAAACAGCACATACTTACATTCTGGTGTCCGTCAGGTCCCTTGCCGTCTGCTTCCCGCACTGTGACTGCCGTCCGTAAAGTGAAAGCAGAGCACAGCGGCTGTGCTTTCACTTTACGGCCGGCAGTCAGTGAGTGCGGGAAGCAGACGGCAAGGGACCTGACGGAGACCAGAATGTAAGTATGTGCTGTTTGTTTTTTTTTTTAGTTTTGCGCTTGTAACCAGGGTAAACATCGGGTTACTAAGCGCGGTCCTGCGCTTAGTAACCCGATGTTTACCCTGGTTACCCGGGGACCTCGGCATCGTTGGTCGCTGGAGAGCTGTCTGTGTGACAGCTCCCCAGCGACCACACTACGATTTACCTACGATCACGGCCAGGTCGTATCGCTGGTCGTGATCGTAGGTAAATCGTATAGTGTGACGGTACCCTAAGTTGGGGTCTGAAAACCCGACTACAATTATATAGGTCTGTCAGACACCATTGATTTGTGCGGAGCCTTTTATCCATGGTAGTTTATTAGAAGGCAAATATTGCTCTAGCAAGCCAGGATAACAATGCATTTTTCTGGAGGACTGAGTATTAATAATTATTGTGTTGATCATCACCCAGTAATATCAGAAGTGTCGTTTGTTGAAATGTCTGAATCACTTCCCTCTAAGTGTGTGTGTGTGTGTGTGTGTGTGTGTGTGTGTGTGTGTGTGTGTGCTTGCACTGGTGCCACTGAGACTGTCTGCAGATGATCGGCTGCATTTTATCACACTGTGGGTAGAAAGCCATCTTTGGCCTGATTTACTGTACTGATAGAACAGTATTAATGTGGCTGTTTATGTAGGCTTTGTTTCCATTTTTTCTGCTACATTGGTGTATTTTCTAGTTTGGTTATTGACTCTCAGAAAACCATATGTTGTGTATAGTGATTTATTAGTCCCCATGCATCACGGCCCACCAAAAGGACACTCCTGGCAACCATTAGGTGCAAGGAGGCCTATTGCACTCAATGTATTTTTCTGACTTGGCCATCAGTGAGATATTGACATATCTTTTCTCTTTATGGCTGTGAAATCTCTGCTTCTCATTTTTGCTAATTTCCATTTTGGGTCAAGTGCATTTATGATAAAGCTACAAAGTAGAAGAAAAGGATGTAGTTGTTTTCCGAAAGCCGTTCCACTCTTGCCCATAGGTCCCGTCTAGCATTGAAGCTCAACCCTATTCATTTACATGGAGATGAGCTGCAACACTGAGCAAAGTACATGGCTAAGAGAAGTGCATTTACTATAGAAAGGGTTCTTGTATTTTCCTTAAACTAATCTCATACAGCTTCAACTGTTCCCATATATAATAACCGCAGTGAATCTATAACTAGGAGGCGATCTGTTGCAGCTTGGCATCTGAGGCGGTATGGACATAATCCTTGGCTACGAGTGAGCAATAACTTGGGTTATATGGGAAGCAAAGTTGGGCTATGTGCACACGCTGCAGATTTTGCTGCGGATCCGCAGCGGATTGGCCGCTGAAGATTCGCAGCAGTTTTCCATGCGTTTACAGTACCATGTAAACCTATGGAAAACAAAATCTGCAGTGCACCTGCTGCAGAAAAAAACACGCGAAAACGCTGCGATGTTTATTCCGCAGCATGTAAATTCTTGGTGCGGATTCCGCAGGAGCGGAATCTGCAGGTGTAAAACCGAAGGTGGATTCCGCACAAAAACCGCAGTAATTCCGCAGTGTAGATTTCCCAAAATCTGTCCTGAAAAATCCGCAAGACTTTCGGCAACTTGTGCACGTAGCCTTGTAAATGCATAACGTGCACATTTTAGTAAGTAAGTTACATAAAATAAGTAATAAAATATATCTTGGTGATACTGAAAGCCAGAAAACCCCTTTGTTCTGATCGAATAGCGGGATTGAGCACAGTGGCTCAGTGGATAGCACAGCAGCCTTGCAGCGCTAGAGTCCTGGGTTCAAACCCCACCAAGGACAACATCTGCAAGGAGTTTGTATGTTCTCCCCATGTTTGCGTGGGTTTCCTCCGGGTTCTCCGGTTTCCTCCCACATTCCAAAGACATACTGATAGGGAATTTAGATTGTGAGCCCCAGCGGCGACAGTGATGATAATGTGTGCAACCTGTAAAGCGCTGCGGAATATGTTAGCGCTATATAAAAATAAAGATTGAGTGGGGAAAAAGTAGATGTCAAGAAAAGTCTTTACTGCAAATTTCATACAAGATAAGTTATTCACTTCTATCCAACTCCAGAGAACATAACACATGGGAGCCCGATAGAAACCTAGACTGCCCAGAGCTGATCTCTGAATTCATGAAAAAGTACAAGAAGGGTAAAGAGGCTGAACCCAAATCGAAGACAGAAACCACAAAAAGAAAAGCAGGAAGCGATGAGATTCGAGCAAAAAGGAGGAGAGAGGTAAAGTCCAAATGTTAACAATAACCCTGTACATGCGAAGATATTTGCCCTTATTGGACAATGTCTTAAAGCTCTCTGGCATATTGTAGAGACCTGATTCCAGCACCAGATTAAGGTACCTTCACACTAAACGACGCTGCAGCGATCCAGACAACGATCCGGATCGCTGCAGCGTCGCTGTTTGGTCGCTGGAGAGCGGTCACACAGACAGCTCTCCAGCGACCAACGATGCCGGTAACCAGGGTAAACATCGGGTTACTAAGCGCAGGGCCGCGCTTAGTAACCCGATGTTTACCCTGGATACCATCCTAAAAGTAAAAAAAACAAACGCTTCATACTTACCTTCGGCTGTCTGTCCCCGGCGCTGTGCTTCTCTGTACTGGCTGTGAGCACAGCGGCCGGAAAGCAGAGCGGTGACGTCACACACGCCGATTCAGCGATGTCAGCGGGAGAGCCAGCGACCAAAGAAAGTGCTGGCCCTCTAGCCCCGACCAACGACATCACAGCAGGATTCTGATCGCTGCTGCGTGTCAAACTGAACGATATCGCTAGCCAGGACGCTGCAACGTCACGGATCGCTAGCGATATCGTTTAGTGTGAAGGTACCTTTACTTCCTGGCCTTTGGTTATTTGCGCCAATACCAGCTGATCCGGGGAGTCCTCTACACGGTGTGCCCAGAAGTGTCCTTATATGAGGAGCTGTGGTCTCTTCCCAATAAACCCCTTCCCCCCACTGGTTCTCCGTGTTTTCCCTATGAACAATGTAGGGAGAAAGTTGTCAATCAGTGGCAGGAGGGAGCCGCAGACCATGAACACGAGCTCCAGTGCTAGAGTAGATCTGATCAACAGGGAATTTATGGAAAGTATTAAGACTCTGAATTAAGTAAAGCCAGACCGGGCGGCAATAATGTGGATGAAAACTTTGATGGCATACAGTTGCTGCTGTTTTTAAATTGATTAGTAAGTAAACATGTGAATTTGTCAAAAAACAGATATGATTGTATGCTGGAAAAATAATTGCCAACGAGTTTAAAAACTGCAGCAGCTTCATGCCAATGCAGTCTGCTGCATCGCAATTGCATAATTGCAGTCTTATTTAGCTATTCTCTTAGTGACAGGTGCCCTGTAAGATATTGTAGTACCCAGTTACTTTTTTCGTTGCAACTTCCTTGTGACTGATCACTGTGGGTCCAGCTTGTTTCATCCTTAAAGAGTATGTGTGTTTCTGTAAAATACCAAAAATAATCCATCCCGCTAGGCCGCTTTAGCATAAAGTGCATAAAGACCTGAGGGATTACCTGTAACACTGTGGAGCCACCCACCCCAATGCGCGTTTCGGCGTAGTGCCTTCTTCTGGGGGTGTTGCCTGAACACACTGACATCAATGTAGAATGGTTTATGGATAAAAAAAATACTGCGAGTGCTTCTTTAATCTATTTATTGCACTGGGTCAGTCCGTTTTCACACTTCCAATATTCACTATTTGAGTATGCACCACCTTGAATGGAGTGGTTGCAGATGTTCTGACCTGAACTCTACAGCATCATAGACCGATTTGAGGTTGGATGATGAGACCTATTGTCAGTCTGTCCACTGATGTCTGTACTCTGACCATTAACGTGACTGCAGACTTTTGTCCCAAGGCTGACCAATCCCTTTATGTGACTACAAATTGTGGCAGTGTGATTTGTGTACTTGTAGTCACGTGCGTGCCAGACTCATTCGGCTTCTCTCAGTTCAGTTCTATGAGGGAGAAGCCGAACGCATTTAGTCAGCACCTGACTACAAATATACAAATGTCACACGTGGTCATGTGACTGCTCGTACCAGCAATACAGGTCACCCTTCAGCACTCTATAGTCGTATAGTGATGGCAGACTTTTTATCCCAAGCCTGGACAATGTAGGAAACGTTAGACTAACATTGAAGTGAAGACCGTATAGTTGTGTGGTTATACTGGAGGTGCAGTGTATTCATACCGTCTGTGTACCGCTATGCTTGTGTGCACTTGTCTTCCATCTTGTTCTGCTCTATAATCTTCTCCAGAGTACCGACATCGCAAGAGGATTTGAAAGGGGCCTGGAGCCCGAAAAGATAATCGGGGCGACGGATTCCTGTGGTGAGCTCATGTTCCTAATGAAATGGTGAGTATCAGTGTAGGCTGACACATCCAGCCAAGCAATACTCCCTCTATGATTTCATCCATAATGAAAAGTGCCCGCTGCACCAAGTACACAACCCATTAGGAGGATTGTGTACGGTCATACTGTGTTTCTGAGGCGGAGCACCGGGCTGTAGGGCACATGCTGCTAACAATTACATGAGGCTTTATTGAAATGTCCTTCACGACTGTATCACAGGTGGCAAATGATGGCTGATAAACTGATTTCATTTTGTTTTGTGCATCTTGTGGTTGATAAGTAGCACATAGTAGTGATTGCCTTTTACTACAAATCTTCTACGTGTTTTGTGTTGCAGGAAAGATTCTGATGAAGCCGATCTCGTACTAGCAAAAGAAGCCAATGTGAAGTGTCCACAAATAGTTATTGCATTTTACGAGGAGAGATTGACTTGGCACGCTTACCCGGAAGACATGGAAAGCAAAGAAAAAGAAGCTGTGAAAAGCTAAAATGCCCATTAATGCGTCTGTGTGTGTAATATACCTCCCCTCATATAAATGCATACACACATTCTCCCCACACTTCTCATCCACCCTGGTCCAAGTGTTATCAAGAGGGAATCTTGCCTTTCATAGATTATTTTTTGATGTACACTTAACCCCTTTACTCTGAAACACTCCAAGTGGCATTTGCACAAAATCTGACTGCCATACTTTACAAGACGAGGCAGCCATGGCATATTTACCACTGATTGAGGAGAGCACTGTAGACATTACTTGCCGAGTGCTGCTAAACTTTCTTCGCCGTTAGTTATTGTGAGGAAGATCCACCATGGTGGGGAAGGGGTTATGTCAGTAATTGGCTAGTGTCTCCTAAGTACTGTCCAGGACAAATAGTGAAGGGACCTCCCTATACTAACAGTGACCAAGAATGTTGCTGCTTTCTCCCGTTCTTGGACACTTGTGTTTTGAGGGAGCAGACTGTTGTAATGGTTTTAATATTTTTTTTTTTATTTTTACATTTTATCTGTATCTACCTTGATTGGGGTCTCTCTGCGTATTACTTGTTTTTGTATCTGAAGATATTTGCTAAAAACAACAAGGAACTTCTCAAGTGACAAGTGCATCAGCTCGGGAGTATTTATATGTTCACATCCAAAGTGTCAATGAGCAAACAAGCACTTTGTAAGAGACACTGTGTGTGTGGGTCCCACCACCTGCACTTTATAGAAGACCCCATCAGTCATTTGTATGGGGGTGTTATGACTGTGTGGCTTTTGTATATGTTGTTTTATTCCATGTGCCATAACTAGTAATAGAACGTCACGTGTGAGACAGAAATCATGCCATACAGTATTGGTCCCAAGTACAATGCTGAAGTGAAGCTTGGTAGCGTTTTATATATCTATATATATATATACTCTTTCCATCTGTATTACATTGAAACCACATTGTGGGTTTTGATACAAATTTTCTTAAAGGGGGAAAATACAAATGACACATTTCAAGTTATGTCAGTGACAAAATGAACTTGTGTATAGTACAGTAAAAGAAACGTTTTCTTTTATTATCTGCTTGATGGCTTTTTTATGCAGAAGAGATCTTGGAAATGTAAGTGGTTGTGTTTCTGGTTGTAATGCAAAATTTAAGTTTCTTTTAAAGAAAGATCATTTTCTATAGTATGTTTTTTTTTTTTTATCTACATATATGTTGGGTGACTGCAGGCACAAACATTAGGCTATAATATTTGCTATTAAAAATACATACATATTTGATCATGGGATAAACTGCAGTAAAAGGGGTTATTGCAGCCTAAACCAGGTGTGTCAAACTGCATTCCTTGAGGGCTGCAAACAGGTCATGTTTTCAGGATTTGCTTGTACTGCACAGGTGATAATTTAATCACCAACTCATTATTTGTGTAGGTGATTAAATTATCACCTGGGCAGTACAAGGAAATCCTGAAAACATGACCTGTTTGCAGCCCACGAGGAATGCAGTTTGACACCCCTGGCCTAAACAGTCCAATCCAATGGGCGATAACGCTAGAGTCCCAGCCATGTATACGTCATCTGTACGGACACTTAAGCCTGTAGTGCAAGATAGCACCCATGAGCATGTGAATCACACAGCAGGTTGTACATGTGCCCTGCCTCTGCATTCAGTCTCTGAAACACAAGCATAACTTGGGTAGGGCTGTGCTACCTTTTGGGTTTTACACGGTCAAAATAGAATGGAGCACCAGACTGCACCATTCAGCTTTTCATTTTGAATCCAGGTCCAAATTGGGGTGCAGATCCTCTGCTCTGGTGAATGGTAAGGATCCAAACCGTATGACCCGAATCAATATAATAGTACTTAGACTGACGAACACCCCCTCCCTGAGGTAATAGTAAGGCATGGTGCACTACATGTATCTGTGACTGCCACCTTTTAAGCCTCATTAATCAGCATCTTCTAATACTCCACCATCCCCCATCCAATGATTGTTGGGTCTGTGAGCTGTTGTTCATCAGTATTTTGTGTCTGCTACCTCTGCCATCTATTACGGGGGTTGCTGCAGCTTTAGTGTGGCCTGGTATCTGTAATTATGGATGCTTTTGTTTCTTCTGTGAGGTTTTTGGATATTATGTTCTTTTCAGGGAATTGCTTTTCATTTTAGCGTAGAAACTTGGAAAAACATTGAAGATACTTGACTCAGGTTGCAAACCTGTGCATTTTGGCCAAAACATTGGCTACTCTTACCGCTTGAATTTTTTTATCTTTGCGGGAAGAAATCCGGCTCTTTAGTATCTGACGACGATTGGCATTTCTGTCCCTGTCGGGTGCACTTACAAATTGCAGGGCAGTCCACGCCGCCTGATCTAATAGTATAAATGTCACGTATAGGTTTTAAGCTGACATAATACAGCCCATGTCTCTGTGTGACCGGAACCTTATACATGCCTTATTATGCATCGCTAATACTAGACCCCCTCCTCCAAACTATGGGTGGTAGGTGTGCGGTGGTTGTCCATCAGTGCTTTGCACTCGTGCTGCCTCCGCCTTTACTTATGGGTGCCTGCTGGTTCCTGCAATAGTGTTGTGAATGACTAACAAAGTACACTGTAGTGAGAAGGAAACACCTACTTTAATAATTCACAGTCTAATCCAATTGAGCAATAACATAACTTTTAATATTCCCATTAAATATCTATAATGAAAATGAGCAAGAAACTATTTACAAGATAATAAAAAAAGCTCCCCAGGGCCCATGTGGATAGCCAATAATTAAAACCTATGTACTTAATATTCTGTTAATTCCAGTCCACCTAGCACCGCTTAAACAGTGTTGCTGCTAGAAAGCCCATTGTATAGACAGACAAGTGCGAGTAACATAACTGATAACCATGTGCCCTAAAGAGAGGTCCCTAGGCATTTCTTCAATATTGCTGTTTTGAATCGTGTTGGGGGGGCAGGGCAGCAGTGTATATTAATTTGTGTGCTGGATATGTT
Organism: Ranitomeya imitator; assembly: GCF_032444005.1. Lineage (NCBI taxonomy): Eukaryota > Metazoa > Chordata > Amphibia > Anura > Dendrobatidae > Ranitomeya > Ranitomeya imitator. The sequence continues at coordinate 720,885,496 of NC_091284.1, forward strand.
CACATATCTGCAACATCGCCGACCACATTAGACAGCAAAACTATTGACAGTAGAAAAGCAGGTGGGTCCTGCCATAACTTCCTCTGGAAGAACCCTCTAGCCCATTAAAAAGCTAAGGCTAGCCCGCATTAAGAAATAAAAAACTGCAAGGCATAGAGATCTGGCCAATAAACATGGCAGGTATGCCCACATCTTAGCTCCCCACAATTGGACAATGTCATCCTGTTATGGAGATGCTGGCTAATCCAATCGGTGCAATGGATCAATTCGTCATTCAGGCAACACCAGTTGGATTGCGATTACATTACTGATGCTGCCTCCCCCTGAAAAGATCTGGTGGAATATTTGAGAGAAGTAAAGATGCAATACCATCAAATAGTAATATATTAGTACTAGGTTAGCACAATGGCTGTGACTAACAATTAATGGATAGGCAAGTAGATAACATGCTCACTAGTACAGCTGATGACAAAAAGCTGATGGATTAGACATGACAAAATTCTAAATATGGGACTCATTAATTTAAAAACAAAAAGGGCTTTTCGGGGGTAGGGAGAAATAAGGAACATGAAATATTTTTAGAGGCCATAAATCACAGGCAAAGTTGCTACCTACTGAATAAAGCAAAAGAGGGATTCATTAGCATCCAAAGGATGGCAAGCGGTGAATCCATCTGCATTTCTTTTTTAAAAGCGACTGGTCCCAGTTGCTGCATCTGGGTGGTGGACTCATTACCTCTATCACCTGATATTGTCTATTGAATAGATTCATGGAATATGCCACCAACATATGTCTAGACGATATGGTGTCTTCCTTTCTTCGTATATATTTCCAATGTGGTCCAGAATCTGCCTCCAGAACTCTCATGGTCTTCCCATTATAATTTTGGGGACGCTTGCATGTGGTCCTAAACACCACATATACAACCAAAAAGACAAACTCCTAAAAGCCATCTCTTTATTAAATTAAAATCGGTTACACATAACACATCACTCTGGTAAAGAAAAGAAGAGGCGAGAGGGTTAGGAGGCTGAATTCGCCGTACACTGTTCCTTACACTAATCATTTGATGTGGCGCCCCCACTCAATGAAAAGTGTGGCTATTTGCCCCTACCAAAGACTAGGCTTATTGGCCCGCCAGAATGTCCCACATGTCTGGAGAATTCACCCAGAGAGTGAATCCTTATTGACACGAAGATGTGTAGACCAATAACTAATCATTAGGTGGGTACTAAAGTGAGCTTGGTCTGTCAATGTAGAGGCATATCCTAAGCAATAGAGTTGAGTGAATTTGTTTGGGTCCCTGCTTATTCGGCAAGCTATAGCGCTTACCGAATAAGCTGCAGAGGGAACCGGATACATGGAGCGCGCCGACTGATCACCTGATTGGCGCCACAGCTGCATGTGTCACGGCTGTGTCACAGCACAAGCATGGACAGCCTATTTGTTGGGCTCTCCATGCATGTACTGTGACACAGCCGCAACACCTGCAGCTTTGGCGCCGATCAGGAGCGGTCCGGGTTCCCTCTGCAGCTTAATCGGTAAGCGCTATAGCTTGCTGAATAAGTGGGGACCCGAATAAATTTGCTCAACCCTACTAAGCACTAAATATCCATAGGGTGATAATAATATAGCTCAATAAATACAATAAGACTCTGGAACCTAAATGAAATAAATGCATATGTCCTAGATGCTGGAGATCAATAAAATGCACGTGAAATACCTCATATATCCTGGTCATATATCCTCTCCATAAGGATTCTACTCACTCTCTAGAGCAGTGTTCCTCAACTCCGGTCCTCAAGAGCCACTAACAGGTCATGTTTTCAGGATTTCCTTAATATTGCACAGGAGATAATTGCATCACCTACATGGGCAATAATTCCATCACCTGTGCAATACTAAGGAAATCCTGAAAACATGACCTGTTGGGGACCACTGCTCTAGGTGAATGCTCCAGCCACATGGGGCATTCCTACTAGCCAGTAAACCAGTTTTTTGGTCTTGGGAAGGGACAAATAAGGACACTCATCATTGAGCGGGTGCGCCACATCGCCTTATTAGGGTGCCAACGTACGCAGTTAGTAAGGTAAACTGCAAGGTGAATTCGGCCCCATAACCCACTCCCCCTCAGTACAAGTGATGTAGTTTTATTTCTATTCTTGCATCTATGTGTAGTGTACCGGATTTTAATTTAATAAAGATAGAGTTTTAGTTTTTTTTTTGGTTGTATATTTATAAGGGCTTTGTTCTTATATACACTGCTTACAAAAAGGGATATTTGACTTTCAGGTGAAATTTCAAGATGATCCTAAAAAGCACTCTAGCATTTTCTGGTGCACTCATTGTGACATCTGTAAACTTTCTAATCCACGTGTCCAACTGGTCAATGTTTCAGTACTTTTTGCACAACTTGCTGTTCTATTAACAAAGTAGCTTAATGGCAAAATTCAGAACAGGTGCTTGATCCATGAATTGCCCAATAAATTTCCTGGTTCAATTAGAATTGGAATTTAAACAGTTCTCATCAAGAGGCCAAGATGATACCTAACAATTGATCAGCAGTACCTCGCCATTGCAAGAAGCAGGAAGTTGAAATGGAAGTGGCCACTGGGCTTAGAGTGTCCAGGTTGCCACAGAGATTGAGACTGGAAGAGACGCAGAAAGGCAGAAAAGTGGACGTCCTTTGGCCACATCCCACACTGAAACCCCTTCATTGTGAATAATGCCCTTCACAACCAGATGATGAATGCTAAATTCAGGCACATTTGAGAGGTGAAAGGCACCCAAATATCACGTCAGATGATTCAAAACCGCTTCACATCAGTGTGGTCTGCGTGCTAGACGACCTGCAAGGGTACCTGACCACACCAAAATCGTCTTGCTTGGGCCACGGAACATCTACTCTGGATGAGGGACCAGTGGGCCTCAGTGCTGTTCACTGGTGAAAGTCGATTCACTCAGCAGAATTGATAGGTTGGAGACGTCAAGGACAGCCCTATGCATCAGCCACTGTTGTCATCAGACCTGCCTTTGGTTGTAGTGTTAGTGTGTGGGTAGGTTTGTCTGCTTTGATGTTGGTTTTTCCTTTGATATGTAGGGCGGACAATGACCGGATGTTCAATTCTGCCAGCATAAATATCCATTTCGAAATTTGTATCCGGACTCTGGAACGAGTGCCTCCTTGATGGTTTATGTACACGACTGTGACCTGGTTTTCTGAGAGTATTCTAACATGGTGGCCCTGCCGCAATTGCAATAATCCATTCCGCACATTTTCTACTGCAAGAAGCTCCCACATTCGAGGAACTCTTCCTTTCTTCCACTGACCATATTTCTTGGATTAAATGGTTACCTTGAGGAGTCCCCCCACCCCTTGGGACAAGCATCTGTGGTGACTATCCCAATGTTGGATACCCAAGAGCCTCCCTCCAGGACTGAGTCCAACATCAACGAAGAGAGTGTATTACATCTTGAGGAAGTGTTAGGTTGCCTTCCAGATCTTGTAAGGCTATCTCGTTTCCTAGAATGTTCCACTGTAACTCTTGTGTGGGTCTGGGCCCAAGTCACCGCCTGGATACAGGAGGTGAGAGAGCCTAGTAGGGACATTGCTCTGAGGGTCATTACCGGTTTTTTGTATTGATGAACCCAGCAAGAGTACAGTGGGTATAACTGGCCTCTGTTCCTTCCAATAATTACAATAGATTTTAGCAAGGTAAGGATTTAAATAAAATGTAACTTTTAATTAGTACCATAAAAATAAGGCCAACATATAACAATCCAGACAAGACAAAGTGCTAGTGCTCAAGGTAACCAGTGCTTGTATAGAAATTTGGTTTGATCTAACCAATGTACAGTACAGACCAAAAGTTTGGACACCTTCACATTTAAAGATTTTTCTGTATTTTCATGACTGAAATTTGTACATTCACACTGAAGGCATCAAAACTATGAATTAACACATGTGGAATTATATACTTAACAAAAAAAGTGTGAAACAACTGAAATTATGTCTTATATTCTCGGTTCTTCAAAGTAGCCACCTTTTGCTTTGATGACTGCATTGCACACTCTAGGCATTCTCTTGATGAGCTTCAAGAGGTAGTCACCGGGAATGGTTTTCACTTCACAGGTGTGCCCTGTCAGGTTTAATAAGTGGGATTTCTTGCCTTATAAATGGGGTTGGGACCATCAGTTGTGTTGTGCAGAAGTCTGGTGGATACACAGCTGATAGTCCTACTGAATAGACTGTTAGAATTTGTATTATGGCAAGAAAAAAGCAGCTAAGTAATCAAAAACGAGTGGCCATCATTACTTTAAAGGGAAGCTGTCACCCCCAAAATCGAAGATGAGCTAAGCCCATCGGCATCAGGGGCTTATCTACAGCATTCTGTAATGCTGTAGCTAAGCCCCTGATGTATCCTGAAAGATGAGAAGAGGTGAGATTATACTCACTCAGGGGCGGTCCCGCTGCGGTGGGCGTCACCGTCCGGTCCAGGGCCTCCCATCTTATGATGACGTCCTCTTCTTGTTTTCATCCTCTGGCGCAGGTGTACTTTGTCTGCCCTGTTGAGGGCAGAGCAAAGTACTGCAGTGCACAGGTGCCGGGCCTCTCTAACCTTTCCCGGTGCCTGTGCACTGGAGTACTTTGCACTGCCCTCAACAGGGCAGACAAAGTACGCTGGAGCTGCAGCATGAAGACAAGAAGAGGACATCATCGTAAGAAGATGGGAGGCCCCGGACTGCGACGCCCATCGGACCGGACCGCCCCTGGGTGAGTATAATCTAACCTCATTTTCTCATCTTTCAGGATACATCGGAGGCTTATCTACAGCATTACAGAATGCTGTAGATATGCCCCTGATGCCGGTGGGCTTAGCTCATCTTCGATTTTAGGGGTGACAGGTTCCCTTTAAGAAATGAAGGTCAGTCAGTCCGAAAAATTGGGGACACTTTCAAAGTTTTCCCAAGTGCAGAGGTAAAAACCATCCAGCGCTACAAAGAAACTCTCACATGAGGACCGCCCTAGGAAAGGAAGATCAAGAGTCACCTCTGCTTCTGAGGATAAGTTTATCCGAGTCACCAGCCTCAGAAATCGCAAATTAACAGCAGCTCAGATTAGAGACCAGGTCATTGCCACACAGAGTTCTAGCAGTAGATACATCTCTACAATGTTAAGAGGAAATTTTGTGCAGCAGGCCTTCATGGTAAAATAGCTGCAAAGAAACCAGGAATGGACATTAGACCAGTGGAAATCTGTGCTTTGGTCTGATGAGTCCAAATTTGAGATCTTTGGTTCCAACCACCGTGTTTTTGTGCGACGCAGAAAAGGTGAACGGATGGACTCTACATGCCTGGTTCCCACCGTGAAGCATGGAGGAGGAGGTGTGATGGTGTGAGGGTGCTTTGCTGGTGACACTGTTGGGGATTTATTCAAAATTAAAGGCATACTGAACCAGCATGGCTACCACAGCATCTTGCAGCGGCATGCTATTCCATCCAGTTTGCGTTTAGTTGGACCATCATTTATTTTTCAACAGGACAATGAACCCAAACACACCTCCAGGCTGTGTAAGAGCTATTTAACCAAGAAGGAGAGTGGGTGCTACGCCAGATGACCTGACCTCCACAGTCACCAGACCTGAACCCAATCGAGATGGTTTGGGTGAGCTGGACCGCAGAGTGAAGGCAAAAGGGCCAACAAGTTCTAAGCATCTCTGGGAACTCCTTCAAGATTGTTGGAAAACCATTTCTGGTGACTACCTCTTGAAGCTCATCAAGAGAATGCCAAGAGTGTGCAAAGCAGTCATCAAAGCAAAAGGTGGCTACTTTGAAGAACCTAGAATATAAGACATATTTTCAGTTGTTTCACACTTTTTTCTTAAGTATATAATTCCACATGTGTTAATTCATAGTTTTGATGCCTTCAGTGTGAATGTACAAATTTCAGTCATGAAAATACAGAAAAATCTTTAAATGGGAAGGTGTGTCCAAACTTTTGGTCTGTACTGTAGTTTTCTGTGCTGGATGCACAAGACAAGAGCAGGAGGGAAACAATGATAACGGGGGAAATTAAATTATGCTTTTTTTTCCCTAAGACTTCATGTCATGCCCCTGCAATACTCCCGCCCCCCAAGTATAGCCTCCCAATGCGTTTCCCCCTCCATTCTGGGGTGAATTTAGTATACGGGTATACAAATTGGGCTCTTGCAGTGGCAAGTAGTACCAAGAAATGAGTGACAATTTGTCAGTGCTCCTACACCAGATTCAGTCATCAGGGTGTGACTTCCGGTTTGCGCCCTGTGACTCTGCATCTGGGACGCTTGGCTTACGGCCATCATACGGTGATGGCGCCACAGACCCATGTAATGTCTGACGAATTGGGCCCTCTGTGGCACTTCCAGGTCCCTGGCGCCTCCATAGCAGAGACGGTGCGCTGCTGGAAATTGACCACTCCAGGTCTGGGAATCTGTCTTTATCTTTCTGCCGCCATCCAAGAAGGCTCCCCGTCAATGTATAGAGACACGCCGCCATTTTTATCTTGAAGGTTTCCAGTCCTTGAAGGGTGGATCCCATCTCTGTGGTGTCATGGGTGAGAGAAAAACCTACAGTGTATACCTTTAATGCCCGCATCCCTACAGGTATCATCAGACTTGCGATCGCCATGCCTGTTCTCCCAATGTAGAAAGGAGTGAAGACTGAATACCCTTTTTTCCCAACATTGATGTTGTTTACTCTAAAACAATAATAAAAGTATGCAGACAAGATTAACCTCTTAGTGACCAATTCAATTTTAACCTTAATGATTATTGGTAACATTTTGGGGTACATAATATTTTTCGATCGCTTCCATAATAAGGTTGGATGACATTCTTGTGTTCTATGCTGAGTACTTACATCGGGTTTTCCATGTAAATCCCACAAAAAATTCAGACGAAACCACACACCATAATGAGGCAAATGAAGACCCTTTGTGCTCCGATTGGTGTCTGCTCCGGTGGTATCTATCTTTTTAGGGGTGCACAGATTTGTGATCGCCCACACTTGTGCCCTAAAATGACGCCTAAAATTATGGGACACTGCCGGAACAGAGACCAGTCCAAAGTGACTCCATCTGCCTCATAAATGAGAGGTTCTGTCTGGGGTTTTGTCTGAATCGCCCTTTTGGGGAATTTACACGGAAACCCAGACGCTCAGCAGAGAATAAATGTGAGCCGAGCCGTATTCCAATGATTTTTTGGAGGTAGAATGAACTAATTATAGCAGTACAAAAGTAGTTCTTATTTTTGCACAATTAACCGTGGGGTGTAAGTGATAAGGCAAATTTATTCTTCAGGTTGATGCGATTACAGCGATAATACATTTAGAATTGTTGGGGTTTTTTTTTATAGGGTTTGCTGCTATCACATTGTAAAAATGCTTTTTTATAAAAAATATGTGTGGGGGGGTTTGTTATATTATGAAGCTTGCAACTTTTTTTGTGCACAGAGCTGTATGAGGGATTATTTTATTATTTTTTGCGGGATGAGTTGCACATTTTTTTGGTACCATTTTGGGGTACATAGTATTTTTTTATCGCTTTTTATTCAGATTTTTCAGACATGGAATGAACAAAATAAGGCAATTCAGTTATTGTTTTTATTTTATTTTTTGGTGCCATTCACCGTGCGGTAAAATTGAGAAGACAGGTTTGTCGGTTCGGTACGGTTACAGCGATACCAGATTTGCTATTTTTACGCCCTAAAAACAATATTTTAGCAAAATTAATTTGTTTGTTCATCATGTTCCAAGAGCAGTAACTTTTTTATTTTTTTGCCATATTAGAGCTTGTTTTTTTGCTGGACAGTTTGGTGTTTTCATTTGTACCATTTTATATTATGTAGCAGAATAAATAATATGATGTTTTTATAGAGCAGGTTGTTCTGGATACAATACCAATTATGTGTACTTTTTTTGTTTATTTTTGTTTTATCAGAAACTGCATTTTGAGTGTCGAAACGGATTTTAGTGGTTTGTGTGCACTGTTTTATTTTTTTTTTAATCTTTCTACATATTTTATTTAACCTTTTTTCACTTTTTTACTTTCTCACTGTGGGACATGTATAATTTTTATTTTCTCTTCAACACGACAGCACCCACTTAGAGAGGGGATCCGCCCCTAGGAATAGGAAACCTACAGAGAGATAAAAGGGGCGGCCCCCCTCGATCCCTCAGTTGGTTTCCTGTTGCTAGGGAATCTGTGGAGAGAAGGTCGCAAGAGGATACTTGGGCTGTGATGCCACCTGTGCAGTGTCTGTGGGAACGGCAGGGGCTCCAGCACCGGATGCAGCATCGGGGGACTCCTGTGTTCAGCTCCCCCTCAGCTGATGGACACTGTGAGGCCAGGGTCCGGAAAGGGCCACCCTGGCTCACGTGGAGAGTGCGGTACGGCAGGATGGGCCGATACTTGTCCGGGACTGCGAGGGAGCCAGTGGTGAGTATCAGCTGCACTGTTTCTTCCGAAGACTTCATGCGTCCGGCAGGTGCATGCGCAGTTGCTCAAGAGAGCACTCTCCCCCGGAAGTACTGGCTTAGTTTCTGTGGGTACCAGGGAAGTAGAAGAGTCTGGGCGCCTGTACAGAGCAGCGAAGCCGTGCAGTTGCACAGAGTGGGGCGCTCGACCCAGAAGTGATGGTAACACTTCCGGGTGAAGTTTTAGGGGAAAAAATTTTTTGTTTTTTTAAACTGAGCACGCTGCATAAAAGCACCTGCAACAGTCTTACCGGTGTGCATCGAAGTTGTCCCCAAATGACCCCGCCATGCACCCACTGGAGGAAGTTGTGGTGCCTATGCAGCAGGAAAAGCGGCAGTGGACACTCCAGACAGAGCGGTTCCACAGACAAAAGTTGTAAAGGCAAAAAATTGAGTCATGCCACATCTCAGCCTGTGCCTTCACCTCCACAACCGGTACCATGTTAACAAGCTTACCTGGGTAAGAGTTACTAATTACACCTATTAAGCTGACAGCCCCTTCTTTCTATATACCCCTTCAGGCTAAAAATACTGGAAAGTCTAAATTGAGTCATGCCACATCTCAGCCTGTGCCTTCACCTCCACAACCGGTACCATGTTAACAAGCTTAACTGGGTAAGAGTTACTAATTACACCTATTAAGCTGACAGCCCCTTCTTTCTATATACCCCTTCAGGCTAAAAATACTGGAAAGTCTAAGCATAAGGAATGTGCCCAGTGTTCACAGTGCCTTCTGGATAGTTATCCCAAAAGGCTGTGTCAGATCTGCATTGGGCATACTCTGCAGATAGAGTCTTCAGTAAGAAAGGAGGACATAAGACTTATGATCAGGGAAGAGCTACAGGCCCTGGTTGGATCAAAGTGCAGAGGCCCAGCAGGGAATATACCTCCCCTACGTCATCTTCGGACAGTGGCGAGCTCGGCTCAGATTCCTCCCGGGAGATATCTTCAGAAGAGGAGGAGCACAATTGCTTTCCGACGGATAGCATTAATAACCTAGTCAGATCAGTTCGGAAGACTAGGGTTGACGGATACCAAAAACCCCAAAACACCTCAAGAAATTATGTTTGCAAGTCTCTCTCAGGCCAAGAGAGAGCATTTCTGATAATGCCAGCGGTTATAGAACTAGTGTAAAAAGTTGGGGAGACAGGGACAGAGAAGTTTCCTTCCCTCAACATCTAAGCGACAATATCTTTTCGATGATAAAGTTTTAGCCTCTTGGGTAACAGCTTCCAAAGTGGATGCGGCCATAGCCTCTACCTCCCATCGTTCTTCCTTACCAGTAGAAGACTCGGGAATGCTTTCTGATCCCCTGGATCGTAAAGCGTATACAATCCTTAAAAAGTCCTGGGACTCATCTAGACTCTGTAAGTCAGAAATGCCTCCTTCCGAAAGCGAAGACATTATTAATAGTTAATAAAGTACGTTCAGCAATTGAAAACCCTAGAATGTCCCTGAGGGAGGGTATGTCTCTGCTTGGCTCTCTTACATCATGTATACCTGCAGTACAGTGGGCCCAGTTCCATACTGGACAGCTACAGCAGGCCATCCTACAGGAAGAGGAAAGGCTGCAGGGACAGTTGGAGGGAGTAATATCACTTTCAACTAAGGTAGTTAGATCCCGAGAATGGTGGCTAGATCCAAGACACCTCTCAAGGGGAGTTCTGTGGGTAATAAGACCCTCAAAAATAATTTCCACGGATGCTAGTCCCTTTGGGTGGGGTGCGCATTTAGGGGAAAAAATAGTTCAGGGACAGTGGTTTCTAACTGAAAAAAACGACTCAAATTTAAGGGAGTTAAAAGCAATTTATCATGCCATACGAAATTTTCTTCCACATCTGCAGGGAACTCATACAGACAACACCACTGCAGTAGCATATTTAAATCCTCAAGAAGGAACACGATCAGGAACTCTGATGTCTACCGTGGACAGAATCCTAATTCTGGCCGAAGAACATCGCTTGTCCATGTTAGCCCTGCACGTCAGAGGTGTAGACAATTCCGTAGCAGACTTCCTAAGTCGTCATACCCTGCATCAAGGGGAATGGGTGCTCAGCCGTGGCGTTTTCCAGACGATAACGGACATGTGGGGCATGCCAGAGAAAGACCTCTTTGCTACACGAAACAACCGGCAGGTCGAAAGGTTCACTTCACTATACAAAGATGACCATCGGGATATACTCAACTCCCTTCAATTCCCATGGACCTTTCATCAGGCTTATGCCTTTCCCTCGATAATTGTACCGTTAGTTATCAGAAAAATAAGGGAGGAAGGAGCGAGAGTGATCTTGATAGCCCCATTTTGGCCCAAGGGGCCATGGTTTTCATGGCTCAGAGCCATGTCTGTCTCCGACCCTTGGATCCTCCCTTGGGATTGGGACCTGCTTTCTCAAGGGCCCTTCTATCACCCTCAGGTGAAGGGCCTACGCCTGACAGCATGGAACTTGAGAGGCAGTTACTGAGACTAAGGAGATTCTCAGAAAATTTAATAAATACCCTTCTGCATAGTAAAAAGGAGGCCACAACCAAAATTTACGCTAAAATTTGGGAAAAAATTTCTCAGTTTCCATTCGGCGGCCCTTTCTAAAGAGGTTCAAATCCCTGCTATATTAGAATTCCTGCAGAGAGGTCATGAGTATTGATGAGCGAACGTGCTCGCCACTACTCGTTACTCGCCCGAGTATCACTATGCTCGATGTACTCGGCGAGCATTTCCAGAATTACCCGGCGGGAAGTGAGGTCTCCACCCAGCATTTTTGGCAGACTTTAGAGACCCAATCAAGCTGCAGGGGTTGTCTGCCAGGCCATGAAACGCCGCAGCCATCTTTGTTATGGTCGTGCAGAGATTGGCTTGGCCGCACAGCACGAGTATAAGAGACCTGGCGCTGCCCTACTCGCCGCATTCAGCTCCGGAGTTAGCTAGTGTAGGGAGAGCTGCTGCCGAAATAGGGTCAGAATCGTGCTTTTAACAGTTAGTGTAGGTCTGCAACTGTTCAGTCCGCAACTCCTGAGAAACCAACAGTCCTTTTTAGGGCTAATTCGTGGGTCCCGAGATTGCAATGCTAGGTAGGCAGGGCACAGCATATCCACATCAGTGCAAGGCCTGCAGGCACTGTATGTGCGTACATAGCTCCCACTGTATCTCTCCCAAAGCTCCATAACTGTCTGCTGCTGCTGCTGCTGATTTAATATATATCTAGCTGCAGTTTTTTTTGTTTTTTTTTCAAAGATTCACCCAACCCCCCGCCCAAAAAAGTGACACAGTCTGTTATGTCAGACTGAGGCCTGGTGTTTCTGTTTTTGAAAAATTGTATTTCCGCAGGCATACGTAGCATAGTTCTGTCTGCTAGCCTTGTTACCAGTGATGAGCGAATATACTTGTTACTCGAGATTTCTTGAGCATGCTCGGGGGTCCTCCGAGTATTTTTTAGTGCTGGGGGATTTAGTTTTTCTTGCCGCAGCTGAATGATTTACATCTGTTAACCAGCATAAGTACATGTGGGGGTTGCCTGGTTGCTAGAGCATGCTCGAGAAATCTCGAGTAACGAGTATATTCGCTCATCACTACCTGTACACTTTTTTTTTTGTTTTAAAAATTCTACAAAACCCTAAAAAAAAATGTATACAGTCTGTTATGTCAGGCTGAGGCCTGTTGTATCTGTGGTGGAAAAATTGTAGCTTGACAGGCATAAGTTTCAGAGGTCTGTCTGCTAGCCTTGTTCTTTTTTTTATTTTAAAAATTCTACAAAACCATAAAAAAAAGTTAATACAGTCTTTTATGTCAGGCTGAGGCCTGGTGTTTGTGTTTGAAAAATCGTAGCTTTGCAGGCATACTGATCTGATATAATTTAGCTCCAAATAAATACATTTGTGTTGAGCTTTTGAAATAGTGCAGTATTCCATTTAAAATGGGCAAGGCAAGGGATGGAGAAGTGGACGTGATGCTGATGGTGCATGCAGAGGATGAGGCTGTGGCCAAGATGAAAGTGGGCCACAACAAAGACCCACATCTTCTCGCTCGACCTTCCTGTCTCAGTTTCTAGGGGACCGCAGCACACCACTATTGAAGCCAGAGCAGCGTGAAACACGGTTGTTGGTTGGATAGCGGATAATGCTCCCATTCACTTAGCCACCACCACCATGTCTTCCACATAGTCAAGTCTGAGTAGCCGTGAGTGTGGCACGGATATTCCTCACTCTGATCCTCCTTCCTCCCACCATGCCAAGTGCCCTGAGAAAACTGATCCCACAAAACTGATGAACACATAAGTCAGAAGCTTGAAGCACTGCAGCACTGCCTCAGCCAAGCGGCAACAGGCTGTGCTGAAGCTGATCTGCATAGGTGACAAACTGCACAATGCTGTTGTGGACAGCACTGAAAGAGCAGTAAGATATTTGGATGAAACAGCTGAACCAACAGCCAGGCATGGTCATGTGTGACAATGGCCGGAACCTGGTGGCGGCTCCAAGGCAAGGTGAGCTCTCACATGCACCTTGCTTGGCCCATGTGCTTAACCTCGTGGTTCAATGTTTTCTGAAAAGCTTCCCGGAGCTGCCGGATCTGTTAGTGAAAGTACGCCATCTGTTTGCCCATTTTAGAAAGTCAGCTACAGCTTCAGCCGCCCTTGCCGTGCTTCAGCAGCGTTTGCAGCTTCCGGCTCACCGACTGGTGTGTGATGTCCCAACGCACTGGAACTCTACGCTGCATATGTTGGAAAGGATTTGTGAGCAGAAGCGGGCAGTTGTTGATTACCAACATCAACAAGGCCATCGATATTCAGTTCAGACTCATCACATAAGACTTCATGAGTGGACATGGATGTCAGACATATGTACCATCCTACAAAACTTTGAGGACTGCACCAACATGGGGAGCAGCAATTACTCCATAATTAACATCACCATCCCACTTCTCAGCATTCTGAAAAACTCTCTGCTCACAATTAAAGAGGATGCATTGCAGGCAGAGCACGAGGATATGGATCAAGGAACCATATAGGGGGATTACACTCAGCCCAGCCTCATGTCTTCCCAACGTGGATTGGTAGGCAATGAGGAGGAGGAAGAACAGGAGCTACTTTCATGCACTATAGACGGTACTACAAGCACAGCTGTCATACTGTCTGTTCAGCGGGGATGGCCTGAGGACAGGAAGGAGGAGGATGATGAGGAGGACAGCATAGTCAATCATCCTGTTGATGAGGACACAAAAGTCTTGCCTGTTAGCAGTCTGGCATGCATGGCTGACTTTATGTTGAGCTGCATTTCATGTTACCCTGGCATTATAAAAATTTTGGGTGACACTCATTACTGGTTGGTGACACTTCTAGACCCACGCTACAAGTAGAACTTTCAATCTCTTCTGCCAGAATCAGAGAGGTGTACTAATATGTTGCAGTACCAGAGGGGCCTTGTAGCAGAATTACTTAGAAAATTCCCATATGAAAACGCTGGCAGCAGACGTCACAGTTTGTTGTACAACCAAGGAGGCCAAACGAGAGAGACCGAAGTACAATCCAGCTCAGGCAGGGGAACAATGGCAAAGTTCTGGGACAGTTTTCTCAGACCCTCCCATCGTACTGGGACAGAGGCAAAGGGTGCTGTCACAAGAAGTGCAATGTTTGGGAAGATGGTGAGGGAGTACCTTGCAGATCGTACAAACGTCCTCCGTGATTCCTCTGTGCCTTTGAATTATTGGGTATCCAAGCTGGACTCGTGGCATGAACTGGCTCTCTACGCCTTGGCGGTCCTGGCCTGCCCTGCTGCTAGCGTTCTGTCCGAGAACTATATAAGATAGATATATATGGAATTATAAGAGATACGCGCATCCGCCTGTCAACTGAAAATGCTCACAGGCTGAGTCTTATAAAAATGAACAAGGGCTGGATTGAGAAAGACTTCTGTACACCACCAAGTGAAAACTGCGAAACATAACCTCTAATACATTCTCTTTTTCGGGGAGGTGTATTCTCATGCACCTCTTCACAACCACACATGGGTACACGCTTCCAGATTTGGTCTGTTTGTTGTTATCCTCCTCCTTATCCTCATCCTCCACAACAAGTAGAGCACCAGGGTCAACGGATTCCGTGATGCCTGGAAAACCAAAACAATTGTTACTCCCACAGGGGGAAATGTCATAAAAAAGAGATGTACGTCTATTATTTCCATTTATTCTTATATTTTCCATTTTCCCTATCTCTGGATAGTCCTCTAATGAGGTAGTGTATACCTCTACAATAGAAAACAATTCAAATACTTTTATATTATATTTTTATTTATAGCCCTGTCTTTGAGCTGTTGCTAGGGACAAACATAGCTCTTTGGACACATTCTGGCTTCAAATCTATGAACCTCTGTTCGCCCCTACCTTTAATTATTTACTTTAATCGGTGGATTCACATTTTTCATGCATTAGTTTTATTTCATTATGATTTATCTTTATGTTTTTTCATTCTCCACCACTAGATCACCAGGCTGAACATCTTCTGTGCTGCTACAGACAGTCAATTTTTGGGCAAGGGTGTCTATGATGCTCATAGTATATTTTTAAACAATTTACCCCCCCCCCCCATGGGGAAATGTTTGTCAGCCCGTACACTTAGTGCATGGGCATTACAAGTCTAGGAGACCAGCTCATTTAAATTGGGCCTACTTTTCAATGAGGCCTTCAGCAATGTCTCCTCATTCTCCACCAGTAGATTACGAGGCTTAATGTCTTCTGTGCTGCTACAGACAGTTAATTTTTGGGCAATGATGTCTATGATGCCCATGAAATATTTTTAACAAATTTAACCCCCATGGGCAAATGTTTGTCAGATCATGCACTCCATTACAAGTCTCAGAGACCCACACCGCTACATTGGGCCTAATTCTTAGCTCGGTTTCCTGCAATATCTCTTCCTTATCTCCGACTATATGACCTGGATGAAGGTGTTCTGTACTGTTATAGGCCGGTGAATGTTGGGCAAGAGGGGCTGTGATGGCAATAATATATTTTTTAAAAAGGTACCCCCCATTGGGGAATTGTTTGTCAGCTCATGCACTCCATTACAAGTCTCAGAGACCCACACCCCTACATTGGGCCTACTTCTTAGCTCGGTTTCCTGCAATGTCTCTTCCTTACCTGCCACTAGATGACCAGGGTTAACATGCTCTGTACTGTTATAGGCCGGTGAATTTTAGGAAAATGGGGGCTGTGATGGCAATAGTATATTTTTAAAAAAGGTACCCCCCATTGGTGAAACCACATCCTTGTTGGCAAAGATTTCATAACATTTGTGTACCTTAAAGAGCTCACTTGAAAAGCTCCTTTTTGTGTTGCCTGGTTGCTCACATTGGACATGATACACTTCATATAAATTTGATAAAGCAAGGCTGTTAGTTTGGCTCAGTAGTTCATTACAAATATTTCTTTGTCCACTATATTAATTTCTCTCCTTGAGAGCCATAACTTTGGCTGCATCAAATTGTAAGAGTTCAATGCATAAAAGTGATGGCTGAATGCTTGTAGATGCAGAGGACTTAATCAATTTTGGCTGAGATAACTTGTATGAGGGAGACTGCATGTTCCTTCTTTCTTTCTAGGATAATAAACAGGAATAATAATAAATGCTCTTTTTATCTGTTAAGTAATTATTTGAAAGGATGTCAGATCATCTATTGAGTCTTCAATATTTACCACACAGCCAGACAGAACAGTTATGGAAAATTGAGCTTTGTCACAGTTAGTTTTAAGAACATCTTCACATTCTTGCAGTTCTCACTTTTATTTCCGGAATACATAGTAGCAGCTATTTTTAACATTACTTACCTTTTTCTAGAAAGGCTGACTATAGATATGATTGCTGTTAATAGTGTAGTGCAAATGTACAAATGGCAATTTGGAATCCAGATTGAAAGATACCGAATGCATTCAGACAATTACATAGCTGCAAATGTGACAGACAATGATCATAGTGACACAATCTTGAGAAATGTTTGTTTTCACTTCACAAACAGTTCTAAGCTTCTATGTGTCTGTTGTTTGGCATTGTAAAACATTAAGGTTTATTGAACCTCTGCCTGTGGTGGTTTTATCTAAATCCTTGTGGCTTTGATATTCTAAGGGTTTATGGCCCCTCGTCTGATGACTCCATGATATCTCAGTTTCATCCGACCTTGAAAGCTGGCCACTTGAAGGGATGGGTGAAACTAGAGTTACTACATAGCGTAAATCACTATATAAGACCAGAGAAACATGACTAAGACAGATGCCAAAACTGGGGTACCTGTCCATGTACAGTGTGCTGCATAATTGGGGACGCCCATGCAGTGTAGGTAATCTCCCAGGGGTTCTCTGTCTTGGTGTTGCTTCTCTGATATTCCAGACAGATGATGTTTAAAAGCATCTTGGTGATGATGTAAGTATACTGTAAGTAGTTAATCTTTAGATATACTTAATCATTATATGTATTTAATCCAAATATGTACTTAATCTTTGTATGTTAACATATACAAAAGTGTATGCACTCATACTATTCAATCATATTATTCCTTGAATTTTGTAGTTTGAAATAAAATTGCAAGTATTAGCCTTCTTTAAAGCCTTATCTGAAACTTAGTGTTAAAAAAATTGGCAAATAAAATTGTAAAATTCTCCTGTAAATCATTCTGCAAAGAGGGAGCCATCATACCATTAATAAGACAATAGTTGATCACCCTTCAATGTAGTGCATCCTGCTCTCAACATATTTTCGGGATTCCATTACCATTTGAAAACCAAGAAAGGGTTTGACAGCTTGAGGTTTCATGGTACACAATTTTTTATTTTTTATTTTCAAAGTAACAGTCTCCTGTCTCCAATCACATCATTTAGACTGCATTGTTGGGTATTCTCAAAAGCTTAACTGAAAACAGACATCATTTTGTGTCACATTAGTAAACGTTATAGCCTTGCAAGGATTTAAAGTAATCTGATTCACTCGCTTTTGGACTGATTGTTGATATTTTTATCAGCCACAACTCTGAAGTATTAGCAAGTTTTGGTGGAAGAGATACATATTCTTTCCTTTTTTTTCCTTGCAGTCAGTTCTCATTAACTCTGTGTGATTTTATATATGATTTTTTTATTTGAACATTGAGAAATGGATTTGGTAGGGGAAGAACGCACTTTTCTGACATTTGAAAAAAAAAATAAAAAATTGGAACCATGCCTTGTTTAACGTCCACCATCTTGTAATGTACGATCTTTGCCTACAGTTTAACAGTTCACTGAATGATTTTCTTTTCCATCAGAAGAAGATTTCAGGGAAGCCACATTATTTTCTTTATCTGATACAATAACAGTCGAAAAAAATATGATCTTCAAGTGTTTCTGTGGAGTAAACGCACACTTTGCATGGAGGTGTAATTAATTTTTTTGGCATGGGAATGCCATTTACTTTTATATATTGGAAATCTTGCACTGCAGCCCCATTAATAATCATTTGGGTAGATTAAGTTAGACCTTTTATGTCTATCATTGGAGACTTATGGATGTACAAAATGCATATTGTGAAGTGGATTTTCCTGGGCCCATCCAGTGTGTGGGTTCCAAGGCGTAATGGGGTGCATATGATTGACTATGCAGCAGGGCTGGCCTTGCTGCCAATGTGTAAAACAAAGGAGTATGGAGTACAAAATGCATATTGTGAACTTGATTTTCCTGGGCCCATCCAGTATGTGGGTTCAAAGGCTTATTGGGGTGCAAATGAATTGGTAGCAGGGCAGGCCTTGAATTCAATGCAACGCTTTTTCAGGAGTCCCCCCTGGGCATCTTATAAAAGGGGTATTGTGGTGCGTCGTAATTCTTGGCAGCCCATCCACTCACAGCATAGGCTACAACAGCCTAGGAGACCCACTGTTTCATAATGGCCCTTTAGGAAGATTAATGCCGCCTGATGCACCAGTAAAAATAGGCTCTTTGAGTCCCTCCTTCATAAATGAAACAAGATGGGTCTGCTTATGGGTCACACACCACATGGCCAGCTAGGGGTGTTAAATGTTACAATGACATTTCCCAGTGAATGCATTTGTAGTGGTTGAAAACAATGTTAAAGTTGAAAAACGCTTTAAAACGCTGCATCTGAACTAAGCCCAAGTGGGGGAGAAACATTTTGGTCTCGGGTTAATAATTTGGCCTGCAAAAAATGTACCTTAGCATATTTCCGAGCCAAATCCGTTTTGGTTTCGTTCTAGTGTGTTTTTTGTTCCACCGGGAAAAATGGCATGAATCTCGGAAAAAAATGTGTATAGCTGTGAATTCGGAGTCAGGAATGCTTCCAGGGGCGATCCCCATGATGTTCCTTTGTCATTTGAGCAGTGTTTCCATAATTTTCAGACGTTTTTAGACCTTAAAAGGACCCCGGGGGGATTGCGGTAAAAATACTTGGGTCTCCCACAGTCTTACATTGGGCTCGTTGCTCGGGTCCAGTACCCGAATATTCCAATCTGCCCGACCCGAGCAACGAGCACCCGAGCATTTTAGTGCTCGCTCATCACTAGCGTGAGTTGGGTCTATCAGTAAATGGAGCGCCCCCAGACGCAGGGCCGCGGGTTACTCGGTACCGGTCCTCTGCTGGCTCAGTTCTGGGGAAGTCACAGTGGCTGGACCCGGTCCGTGACCCTGCTAAGGGGCGTCCAATGAAAGGTGATACAAGTCTGTCAAGGTTTAGTGACACCACCTGTGTTATTCGGTCAGGGTGTCCGACGCTGCTTGGGGTCCACTGGGGTGATGTGATGGCAGCTAGATGGTATACCTTCCCACAGGTGAAGTATGTCCCCAGGGCTTCCCAGTATGATGGATGGTGATGGTGTGGGGTGCAGACAATAGCGAGGACACAAGGTTGCAGTCTCTTTACCTCTTTACTGAAGACTTCAAGATCCTCAATCCAGAGCACAGTTAACAGGGCTGTCTGAGACCGGCCGGTCCGAAGGCACATCCAGAGTTCCCTTTGCAGGTGGAAGTCATTGCCCACCACTAGCGCCTGTGTGTTGTAGTGCTTCCATACTGAGCATTCGGGATAGTCCTCACAACTTCTATTCTCGTTCGTTCTAATTTGTTCCAGTTCTTTCTAGTTCTCCGTCCCCCAGGTATGTTATGGCTAGAACGCACACGTTTGATGGGTAGGCTCGGAGTTCTTCCGGGACCCTAGAGACGCCCCTCTCCACACGTTGCCCCCTATGTCTGCTTAGGTGATGTAAGGTAGACAGCCAACCTATAATTAACTGTCCTGCGGAGTTTGAAGTAAGGCATAGAGTCAGTTACTTCCTCGGTGTTCCGGCCACCGGCTACGCGCCTCAGTAGGATGTTGCTGTTCTCCGGGCACGACTCCTACTGGCTCTCCTTTGTGCTTGATCTCGTTTCTCACTGTCCACAATATCCTTCGCTTCGTGTCTCTTTCTTAAGATACCGCCGCGGGTAGTGCAGGCGCGGTTCCGTAACGTTCTGTTCTTGTCGCTAGGTACCTGCCAGGTTCCCACGCCTGGCAGGGACCTCCCTGAATCTTCTCCCTGCAACACCCCCTGCCACGGGATGTTGCCTGAATCCAACCCAGTCAGCTTCTGTCTAACTTCCTATCCAACCCCTAGTTTTACCAGTGTGAGGAGTGGCCCAATAAATAAAGCCTTTTTCTCCCCCTAGTGGCCGGAGTGTGAAGTGTAATGTGTGCTGGTGATACCTGGTCAGAAGAAGTCCTTTAGTGCCATCAGACGTACCATCACTCCCCTTAGTGGCTGAGCGACGTTACTGCAACGACCAGATCTCTGGGGCGCTGCATAAACACCTTGAAGGTCCAAATATCGACTCTGGGAGCCTTATATTATTACAATGTGGCTGGAGACAGATTGGTAGCTAGGTTTGTTTCAGCATCTCAGCGAGTGGATCCAGTGCATATTTCTCATATACCACCGTGGGATCTCAACCTAGTTCTAGATGCATTGACAGGGGGGTCCATTTGAGCCATTACACTCAGCCTCATTAAAATACATTTAGCTAAAGATAGCCTTATTAGTGGCCTTAAGGTACCGTCACACTTAGCGACGCTGCAGCGATACCGACAACGATCCGGATCGCTGCAGCGTCGCTGTTTGGTCGCTGGAGAGCTGTCACACAGCTCTCCAGCGACCAACAATGCCAGTAACCAGGGTAAACATCGGGTAACTAAGCGCAGGGCCGCGCTTAGTAACCCGATGTTTACCCTGGTTACCATCCTAAAAGTAAAAAAAAACAAACAGTACATACTTACCTACAGCCGTCTGTCCTCCAGCGCTGTGCTCTGCACTCTTCCTGTACTGTCTGTGTGAGCACAGCGGCCGGAAAGCAGAGCGGTGACGTCACCGCTCTGCTTTCCGGCTGACCGACGCTCACAGCCAGTACAGGAGGAGAGCAGAGCACAGCGCTGGAGGACAGACGGCTGTAGGTAAGTATGTAGTGTTTGTTTTTTTTACTTTTAGGATGGTAACCAGGGTAAACATCGGGTTACTAAGCGCGGCCCTGCGCTTAGTTACCCGATGTTTACCCTGGTTACCAGTGAAGACATCGCTGAATCGGTGTCACACACGCCGATTCAGCGATGTCTGCGGGGAGTCCAGCGACCAAATAAAGTTCTGGACTTTCTTCCCCGACCAGCGACAGCACAGCAGGGGCCTGATCGCTGCTGCCTGTCACACTGGACGATATCGCTAGCGAGGACGCTGCAACGTCACGGATCGCTAGCGATATCGTCTAGTGTGACGGTACCTTTAGTATCAGCAAGAAGAGTGAGTGATATTCAGGCCCTGTCCATAGATCCCCCGTTTCTGTCAATATTCCATGATAGGATAGTATTAAAAACAGACCCTTCCTAAGGTGTCTACTAAATTCCATAGGTCCCTGGAGATTTATCTTCCTTCCTTTTATGATAACCCGACAACACCAGAGGAAAAATTTCACGTTAGACACGAACAGAGCTGTCTTAGCCTATTTAGATAGGACTAGACCCTGGAGGCAGAGCAGGGCTCTCTTTGTGTCCTTTCAGGGCCACAGGAAGGGGTCTGGAATCACAAAAGGCAAGCTTTCTCGATGGATCAGAGAGGCGTTTGTTCTGGCATACTCAGTAAAAGGGGAGAACCCGCTGCATGGCGTGAAAGCACATTCCGCATGAGCCGTAGAGCGGATATCCCGATTGACCTTATATGTAAGGCTGCAACCTGGTCCTCACCTTCTAATTTTTACAGTCAATATAGGCTTGACTTGTCTTCTTCTGTAGACTTAGCGTTTGGTAGATCAATTCTTGATACGGTGGTCTCTCCCAGATGATTGTCTATGAAAATCTCTCAGTGGGTGCTGTCGTGGCGAAGAGAAAAAAACGGATTACTTACCGGTAATACTCTTTTATACAGACCACGACAGCACTCACTTCTCTCCCTTAGTTTGTAGTAGCACATGGTTTTCTCCGATTGGTGACGGATTAGTTGTATATAGAAAAGGAGATACAGTTGTACATATCTAGAGTAGGGTTGAGCGAAACGGATCGTTCATTTTCAAAAGTCGCCGACTTTTGGCAAAGTCGGGTTTCATGAAACCCGACCCGATCCCTGTGTGGGGTCGGCCATGCGGTACGCGACTTTCGCGCCAAAGTCGCGTTTCGTATGACACGCTTGGCGCCATTTTTTCAGCCAATGAAGGAGCGTGGGCGTGGTGATGACATAGGTCTTAGGGGCGTGGACGCCTATCGTCATCTTGTCGCTTGTGCGCTGTAGCGATTTGAAATGTGTAACACCAGCTTTTCTGTTCAGGGACGGAGGAGAGAGAGAGAGAGAGAGAGAAAAAAAAATACCCATTGACTTTGCATTGGGTTTCGTGTTTCGGTCGATCCCCGACTTTTCGCCATAATCGGCCAATTTCACTCGACTCGACTTTAGAGATAGTCGGGTTTCGCGAAACCTGACTCGACCCTAAAAAAGTAAAGGTCGCTCAACCCTAATCTAGAGATGTAAATAGATTCATACTTTTAATGACTTGCAGAGCAATTGGCTAATGCTTGTGTGGCAGTTCTGCTCATTCTCTGTAATTCAACTGAGGGAGCGAGGGGGCTGCCCTTTTTATCTCTCTATAGGTTTCCTGTTCCTAGGGGCGAATCCCCTCTCTCAGTGGGTGCTGTCGTGGACTCTGTAAACGAGTATTACCGGTAAGTAATCCGTTTTTTTGATCACTTGTCTCATAAACTGCTGTCTCACTGTGCCTATGAAACTCAGCTTAGAGTTGGATTTCACAGGCCACCGTACCCTGAGGTAATCGCATGACCTCAGAGTACCATAGTAACCATCGGGACCCACGATTCTGATTGCGGGGGTCCGATGGTTACTAAGGAGTTCTTGTGAACCCCTGTAACAACTTAAATACAGCTCTTGCGTTTGACAGTATTTAAGGTGTTAATCTGCCCCGATTGGTCGTAAAACCAGCTGGTGCTGATATTGCAGGGTGTCGGCTGTCATATATAGCGGACACCCGCAGGCAGTGGCAACTATGTTCTTGAATCCCTCTATATGTACTGCGGATATTGACCAGCCTGTCTTATGCCCAAGCAAATATTCTTGAGGATAAGTCCTGTAGGGGACAGTGTTTTGGATCCCCGGGTGATGGAGAAATGACACCGCTGTAATGTTGTCAGACATAATTTTATATGTCGATCTCTTAAACAGGACTGATTCCGCTTCAGGGTCTCTCAAACAGGGCATAACTCCAAAATTTGAAGACCGGGACCAGATGTCTGGAGACCAAACTCCCTGGAAATCTCTTCCTTCCAGATGAGCGCTCCATCCTTCCTTGCTTGTGTCTGTGATGCAATCGTGACACAAGGCAACAATATCCCTGGGACTTTTCGGGCAGATTTTGCTTTCATCATATTGGCATTTTTTTTTATAATACAGAGCCTGCTGTTGCACCTGTGTGCAACCTGTGACCTATTTGAGGTATATTGTTTTTTATGTTGTATGTGGTTGTAATTTGTGAGGGTTGCTTGGAGTTCACTCTGCCTTGTTTGATTCCCTTATGTATACTGTTGTTGATCCTTAATTTTAAATTATTGTGAATAAAATATCTTAGTTTTACTTTTGGTCTTGTACATTCCCTTTTCTTTTGGATATGCACATGAGGTGAGTGTAGGTTTTTTAATTTTATCGGGCCAAACATTTAGATCAAGAAGGGGTTGTCCAAGTAGTTGACAACCCCTTTAAGCCCTTATTGCCCGAATAGCTCACTCTCTCTTCGTCATTTTCCAATGTTTGTTTTTAATGTAAACCATTTTTCATACATACAGTGCCCTTTAAAATATTGTCATACAGCAACAAAGCTTTTTTTTTTTTAAATCCATTAACGACCACCAACTTGCTTTTTCACCACAGCTGTTAGGGTATGTGCACACGATGCGGATTTTGCTGCGGATCCGCAGCGTTTCCGCAGCTGCGGGTCCGCAGCAGTTTCCCATGAGTTTATGCAGCGCCCCAGAGACCTGGTCGTTGCAGTATAGCGCTCTGCCACTAAGGGGAGCAGCGGTACGTCTGATGGCACTAAAGAGTTCTCCTGACCAGGTATCACCAGAACACATTACACTTCACACTCCGGCCACTAGGGGGAGAAAAAGGCTTTATTTATTGGGCCACTCCTCACACTGGTAAAACTAGGGGCTGGGGAGGAAGTTAGTCAGAAGCTGACTGGGTTGGAACCAGGCAACATCCCGTGGCAGTAAGAGTCATGCCGAGAGAGAAAGGCAACATCTTACTGAGGCGCGTAGTCGGTGGCCGGATCACCGTAGGAGTAACTGACTTCAAATTCCGCTGGACAGTTGATTATAGGTTGGCTGTCTACCTTCTACACCTACGAAGACATAGGGGGCAACATTGGGAGAGGGGTGTCTCTAGGGTCCCGGAAGACCTCCAAGCCTTCCCGTCAAACGGGTGGCGTCCCAGCCAAAATATACCTGGGGGACGTTAGAAACTAGCAACATCTGGAACCAAAGAACGAGAGAGAGAGAGAGAAAGCTGTAGATAACGAACGAAGGAGAACAGCAGTTGTGTGGACTATTCCGAATGCTCAGCAGGGTAGGACTACAACACACAGGCGCTATTGGTAGGCAACGATTTCCATCTGCGAGGGAAACTCTGGATGTGCCCATCGGACCGGCCGGTCTCTGATAGCCCGGTTGAACGTGCTCTGGACTGAGTATATTGAAGCCTTCAGTAAAAAGGTAAAGAGACTGCAATCTTGTGTCCTCATTATTGCCTGCACCTCACACCATCACCATCCACCTTACTGGGAAACCCTGGGGATATACTTCACCTGTGGGAAGGTATACCATCCAGCTGCCATTCCATCACCCCAGCGGACCCCACAGCAGCGTCGGTCACCCTGACCGAACACCACAGGTGGCGTCACGAATCCCTGACAGACTGTACCACTACCTTCATTGGACGCCCCTTAGCAGGGTCACGACCGGGTCCAGCCACCGTGACAACCGCAGAACCGAAGGAGAAGGGACCGGTACCGAGTGACTTGTGGCCCTGTGTCTGGGGGCGCTCCATTTACATTACAATGTAAACCTATGGGAAACAAAAAACGCTGTGCACATGCTGTGGAAAAAACGCACGGAAATGCAGCGGTTTACATTCCGCAGCATGTCACTTTTTTCTGCGGATTCGGCAGCGGTTTTACTGCTGCTCCTATAGAAAACCGCAGTTGTAAAACCGGAGTGAAATCCGCTGTAAATCCGCGATAAATCTGCAGCAGAAACGCAGCGTTTTTGCCCTGCAGATTTATCAAATCCGCTGCGGAAAAATCCGCAGTGGACAAGAATACGTGTATACATAGCCTTAAAGGGCCTTGTTCCTCATCGTCACTTTTTCACAGCGCTGAGAAATAAATGTATAGCTCCCCCAGCAGGCAAAAATCCTACTGGTGATAGCTGTATATAACAGGTGAATTAACCCCCTAAATGTCGCACTCAATCGTGACCGCAGCATTTATACATAGTTAAGAGGGGGATTAAACGTCTGCAGAATAAGATTGGCAAAAATGTCTTTTTCATCATACTGACAAATCAAAAAATTGAATAAAAAGCAATCAAAATGTTAAATAAAAAGAAACTGGTGTAAATAACACCAAATCGTCCTGCAAAAATAGGCCCTAATATGGCACTAACAGCAAAAAAATAAGCTACTGCTCTCAGAATATGGCAATGCAGAAAAAAATATATATTTTGTTAAATATTGTTTTTAGTGTGTAAAAGTGGCAAAGTATAATAAAAGGATAATCTGGCAATGCTATAATCGTACTGACCCAGAGAATGTCCAACTCCCTGCATGAGGGACATGATTACCCTGGAGGTCCCTTCCAACGCTAACATTCTGTGATTCTATGAAATCAGTCATCACTTTTACCACACGGTGAACCGTACAAAAAATATATATTTTAAAAAAAAATAACTGAATTGCTGTTTTCCCAGGACGTCCATCATGACAGCACGACAGGAGAGAGGTTAAAAGTGTTTTACCTGGGTGCTCAGGTAGATTAGGGGTATATATCTCTCTACTTCCCTGCTGTGAAGACGGTGTAGGCTGATCCCTCGCTGGGTAGGAGTCCCTCAGCCAGGTCAGTAGAGCGGGAAGTGGCTCCTGATGACTGCAGCTTCCACCTGGAATGGCTCTTGGTGCCACTCTGCATCCTCTAGCTGCACTTCCGCTGCAGCGCTCATCGTGCGTTCCAGCGTGCAAGGCATTTCCGGCGCCTCTTGATGATGCGTGCATTCCAGCGTGCAAGGCATTTCCGGCGCCTCTTGATGATGCGTGCGCTCCAGAGTCGAAGGCATTTTTGGTTTTGAGGGGTACCTGTAAATTTCGACAGTGCACCATGCGTTCCAGCATGTCACACAGGGAAATGTATATGGTGAACTTCCTAAACACCAGGATAAGGTAAGACCCTATAAAAAGAGTAGGTGTATTGGTTGTGCACAAGCAGAAAGTATATCGTGGCACAGCTGTGTTGGTGCTCAAATAGGTTCCCAGACCAATAGTATAATTAAAAATAAAATTTGGCACTCAACTTATGTAGGTACGGTGAAGAATTTTTTTTATTGCAGTCCAATATTAATAAACATTTCGGTCATCACTGACTTTCTTCAGTATACCGACTGCTGGAGTGTTTGTTGTCTTTATAAAGATTAAAAACCTCATAGTATAGGATCATATACCCAGAATGGGGTCATTAAGTCCCAATAATGAGAATTTCTCCTGTATCTCATATGTTAGGTGAGTATCCATACATCAGGACGGACTGTCCTAAGTGAGCAGCAGTTCTCAGAGGTGTAGAAACTGTATGGGGATCCCTGTGAGGATACACCAGGGAGCACGTAGTGGTGGTGGCAAAAAACATAGCCTATCTAGCCAGCGATGGACACCGCGTTAGACGGGCTACGTTTTTTGCCACCACCGATACGTGCTATTTAATTCCTCTCCTTTCAATTAGGGATACATCATAGCATATACTTCAGGGTAATCTGATATACCACAGGTGGCATTTATTATACAATATATGCTATGTGCTCATCCACCTGTATGCATATCAGATCACATGTCTTGCCACATGTGTTGATACCAGCTATGATTTATGATATATCACATTGGAGGCTGCCTATTTAATATTGTACATTAACTGCTGGTTAAATTATATATAGTATTTGAGGTCACAAATTAATGCACCTATAGTATTACTGGTCCCTGATGTACTGTTATCCGATATTAATTAATTGTTGATTTTTGTACATGAGTATGAGCACCCTTTTTGCATGTAATGCCATTTCTTACCTAGTTTGTCCAATAAAAACTTTTTTACCTTTTTAAGCTATGTCTATGTACATTCTTGGAAAATCTGGATCGCCCCCATGGGGCCGTGGGGTACTCGGCTGCAGTTCACAGGGGGATGTCACGGTGGCTGACCCGGTCCGTGGCCCTGGGACGTCCGTGTAAAAGGGAAAGGTCTTTAAGATGAATGTTCGTGACGCCACCTGTGGTATTCGGCCAGGGTGACCGACGCTGCTTTAAGGGGTCCGCTGGGGTGAAGTTATGGCAGCTAGATGGTATACCTTCCCACAGGTGAAGTATATCCCCAGGGCTTCCCGGTGTGTAGATGGTGGATGGTGAGAGGCGCAGAGAAGAACGAGGACACAAGGTTGCAGTCTCTTTACCTTTACTGAAGATTTCAACATCCACAGGGCAGGCAGAGTCCGGCCGGTTTGGAGGCAAGTCCAGAGTCCCCTTGTCCAGGTGAAAATCAATAGCCTTCCTTTGCGCTCTAGTGGTGTAGTCCCTTACTGCCTATGGCTTCACATAAGGGTCTCACAGATGTGGTGTCTCTCTCTGTTCCCCGTATAGGATAGGACAAACCCATATGACTGGTGGCTTGAGGCTGTTTATAGGGACTGTAGCACACCCCGGCCTCTAAGGGATGGCACTGTGCCTCTTGGGTATAGATGCGGACAGGTAACCTTCAAT
Source organism: Ranitomeya imitator (assembly GCF_032444005.1). Taxonomy (NCBI): domain Eukaryota; kingdom Metazoa; phylum Chordata; class Amphibia; order Anura; family Dendrobatidae; genus Ranitomeya; species Ranitomeya imitator. The sequence continues at coordinate 720,913,552 of NC_091284.1, forward strand.
TAGCTGTCCTGCCGGTCTCTGGAGCAAAGCATAAAGGTCCTAACTTTGTCGGTGTTCCGGCTACCGGGCTTCTGCGCCTCAGAAGGAGGCAGCCTGTGTAGGGCTGGTCCCCTTCTGGTATCCTCTCCTTTGCTCTGACCTCCTTCACGCTCGCTGCAATACAGTTCTGCCTTCTGAATGTCTCTTTCTGGGAGCTGTAGCTCTGAGGGCATGCACAGCTCCTCCTCTGTCCACCTCAGACCCAAGTCTGGAACGTTCTAACTTTCCCTACAGACTGCCAGTTATATACAGTTGTGGCCAAAAGTATTGACACCCCTGCAATTCTGTCAGATAATACTCAGTTTCTTCCTGAAAATGATTGCAATCACAAATTCTTTGGTATTATTATCGTCATTTAATTTGTCTTAAATGAAAAAAAACACAAAAGAGAATGAAGCAAAAAGCAAAACATTGATCATTTCACACAAAACTCCAAAAATGGGCCAGACAAAAGTATTGGCACCCTCAGCCTAATATTTGGTTGCACAACCTTTAGCCAAATAACTGCGACCAACCGCTTCCGGTAGCCATCAATGAGTTTCTTACAATGCTCTGCTGGAATTTTAGACCATGCTTCTTTGGCAAACTGCTCCAGGTCCCTGATATTTGAAGGGTGCCTTCTCCAAACTGCCATTTTTAGATCTCTCCACAGGTGTTCTATGGGATCCAGGTCTGGACTCATTGCTGGCCACCTTAGAAGTCTCCAGTGCTTTCTCTCAAACCATTTTCTAGTGCTTTTTGAAGTGTGTTTTGGGTCATTGTCCTGCTGGAAGACCCATGACCTCTGAGGGAGACCCAGCTTTCTCACACTGGGCCCTACATTATGCAGCAAAATTTGTTGGTAGTCTTCAGACTTCAGAATGCCATGCACACGGTCAAGCAGTCCAGTGCCAGAGGCAGCAAAGCAACTGCAGCGCCCCAGGGTCATGGTCGTTGCATTAATGTCATTCTTCCACCATGGGGGAGTGATATTACGTCTGAAGGCAATAAAGGAGATCTCTTTACCAGGTATGACAAACCACACAACACACTTCACACTCCAGGCCGCCAGGGGGAGCCATGTTTCTATTTATTAGGGCACTCCTCACAATTAGGTAAAACTGGTGGTTTGGACAGGAAGTGAGGCAGAAGCGAGCTGGGTTTCACCCAGGCAGCACCAGTCTGGCGGACGCTGGCTGGGCTACACTCAGCAAGCTGCTATCTGAGCTCCGCTCGGATAGTGGGTCCCTGACAGGGGTGGGATCCTGTCAGAGGCCTAGACAGAAGGATACGGAGCTGCGCCTACTTACCAATGCGGCAGCATCCAAGGAAAGAGACATTGAAAGGAACTGCGTTGCTGAGAGTGAGAAACGAAGTCATAGCAAAAGGAGAGGAAACCAGAAGGTGTTCTGCCCTGTAAAAGGCTGCCTCCTTTCTGAGGCGCAGAAGCCGGTAGCCGGAACACCAAGGGAGTCATAGTCTCCAAGCCTGGATCCAGAGACCACTAGGACAGCTAGTTCCATATTAGTTGCCCAACCTTATACCCAGGAGGCATGGTGGCAACTGTGGGGGCCGGGGCATGATAGTGTCCCTGTAAAAAGCCTCAGGCCATCAGTCATACGGGTTTGTCCTATCCTATCCATCAGGGGGATAGAGAGAGAAAGAGACATAACATCTAGAACATCTACAACAGTTGTGAGGACCTTACCGAGACACACAGCAGGGAGGTACAACACCTAGGTGCTAGAGGAAGGCTACTGATATCCACCTGGATAAGGGGACTCTGGATTTGCCTTCAGACCGGCCGGACTCTGCCTGCCCTGTGATCTGGTGCTCTGGACTGTGGATGCTGAACCTTGAGTAAAAAGGTAAAGAGACTGCACCCTTGTGTCCTCGTTCTTCACTGCGCCTCACACCATCCATCATCTACACTTCGGGAAGCCCTGGGGAAATACTTCACCTGTGGGAAGGTATACCATCTAGCTGCCATAACATCACCCCAGCGAACCCCTAAGCAGCGTCGGTCACCCTGACCGAATACCACAGGTGGCATCACGAACATTATCCCTTTAAAGACCTTTCCCCATTTACAACGGACGTCCCCTAGGGCCACGGATCGGGTTAGCCACTGTGACATCCCCCTTGAGAACCTAAGGGCCCAGTTCCGAGTACCCCACTGCCCTACTAGGGGGTGCTCCACAACCCTAAAACATCAGGGAACCTTCGCCATGTTTGACTGTAGGGACCGTGTTCTTTTCTTTGAATACCTCTTTTTTTCTCCTGTAAACTCTATGTTGATGCCTTTGCCCAAAAAGCTTTACTTTTGTCTCATCTGACCATTCTTCCAAAATGTTTTAGGCTTTTTCAGGTAAGTTTTGGCAAACTCCAGCCTGGCTTTTTTATGTCTCGTGGTAAGAAGTTGGGTCTTCCTGGGTTTCCTACCACACAGTCCCTTTTCATTCAGACGCCGACGGATAGTACGGGTTGACACTGTTGTACCCTCGGACTGCAGGGCAGCTTGAACTTGTTTGGATGTTAGTCGAGGTTCTTTATCCAACATCCGCACAATCTTGCGTTGAAATCTCTTGTCAATTTTTCTTTTCCATCCACATCTAGGGAGGTTAGCCACAGTTCCATGGGCTTTGAACTTCTTGATGACACTGTGCACAGGAACATTCAGGTCTTTGGAGATGGACTTGTAGCCTTGAGATTGCTCATGCTTCCTCACAATTTGGTTTCTCAAGTCCTCAGACAGTTCTTTGGTCTTCTTTTTTTTCTCCATGCTCAATGTGGTACACACAAGGACACAGGACAGAGGTTGAGTCAACGTTAATCCATGTCAACTGGCTGCAAGTGTGATTTAGCTATTGCCAACACCTGTTAGGTGCCACAGGTAAGTTACAGGTGCTGTTAATTACACAAATTAGGGAAGCATCACATGATTTTTCGAACAGTGCCAATACTTTTGTCCACCCCCTTTTTTTGTTTGGTGTGGAATTATATCCAATTTGGCTTCAGGACAATTCTTTTTGTGTTTTTTTCATTTAAGACAAATTAAATGAAGATAATAATAACAAAGAATTTGTGTTTGCAATCATTTTCAGGAAGAAACTGAGTATTATCTGACAGAATTGCAGGGGTGTCAATACTTTTGGCCACAACTGTATATATGGGGAGTGACCTAATAAATAGGAGCAGAAAACTCCCCCTGGTGGTCTGGAGTGTGAAATGTGTTGCATGTTTGTGATACCTGGATGCAGTTATCCTTCTTTGCCACCAAACGTAGCATCACTTTCCCCGAGAGGAAAGCAATACCACTGCGACGACCAGGACCCTGGGGCACCGCACATCTATTCGGCGTTGTTCCTCTCTTGCTCATCCTTTTATATCTGCCAACATATGCCTGTACTCAGAATACTATTTCATCTAGCAATAGTCCCAATCTCAAAGTGTAAAAGTGATAGCACATAGTGTTGTGAAGGTACTTGTGACTGGCACATGCCGCCAAGGGGATTCCCGTGGCTGGCATATGCTGCTGTGGCTAGTACACTGTGCTGTGTTGATGGTTGTGATTCCCCAAGCTGGCACACGCTGCTGTATGGTTTCCCAAGACTAGCGCACGCTGCTTTGTGGGTTCCCCAGGCTGGCACACGCTGCTGTGTGGGTTCCCAAGGCTGGCACACGCTGCTGTGTGGGTTCCCCAGGCTGGCACACACTGCTGTGTGGGTTCTCCAGGCTGGCACACGCTGCTGTGTGGGTTCCCCAGGCTGGCACACGCTGCTGTGTGGGTTCCCCTAAAAACAGACACACTGATGGTAAAAATGGACACACTGATGGAAAGCACTGATGAATATTTTTTTCACGTATGTGTTTAAACATGGACCTATGAATGAGGCCTAAATCTGATTGGGGTCAGCCTCTCCCAGGCTGTTCAGCTTTATTTTGGTGTCTGAGGACCCTCTTTCCGTCCATGGGCTTTCATAGATATGATAGATTTTTTTTAGAGTCCTTTCTGATGGAGTTAATATAATATAAAGGAGTATGTACCTCTCCTACAGCACCATCTAGTGTTGGAAGGTCAGTTTTCCATAAACGGGGCCACTACAGAGCATATAAGACATTTTTATATTTTTTTTACCACTAAGCTTTGTAATAAAATCAGGATTATCATTTATAATTTTTTAATGCTGATCTGTACACAACTTCAATCACAGTAAACAGAAGAAAGCCATAGACACAGTATATACTTCTATACAAATCTTTATCGCCCCCTAGTGTTCAGAAATGGGTGTACCTCCTGTCTCTGGACCAGAGGTCCCCATCCTTTTCTAGCGTGCAGCCTTTTTCATATATTACAGGTAATGTTGACTTTTGCTAAACATTAAAAGGAGAAAAGTTTATTAAAGTTTAAGATTTTTAATGTGAACTTTATAGGTTAGATAGTACCCTCCATTTATAATAAATTAAATGGTTATTCATCACCTCCTCTCCCCCACAAAAGAAAAAAACAATGTACCCACAATCCATCCTTTGAGACCCCAAATAATCCTGTGATCGGGTCTTTGCAACCTCAAGAACAGATCTCTGTAGCCCATCCTGACTGGATTTCAGATATGCAAGCTCTACCTCCGCAGCACTCATTGGGGATGGGACTGCTGGAGAAAGCCTAGTACAGAGATCAGCGTTAATCAGCAGTCCTACAGACATGGATATAGCGAATGTCAAGCATGCGCACCTCCACTGCATTCAAAAAGGGGCTGCAGAGCTCCAATCTCAGGATTGCTTGGGGTCTCAGCAGTCAGTCCCCCAATCTCAGGATTCTTTGCGGTCTCAGCAGTTGGACCCCCAATCTCAGGATTGCTTGGGGTCCCAGCAGTCAGATCCCCAATCTCAGGATTGTTTGCGGTCTCAGCAGTTGGATCCCCAATCTTAGGATTGCTTGGGGTCTCAGTAGTCAGATCCCCAATGTCAGGATTGCTTGGGGTCTCAGCAGTCAGACCCTCAATCTCAGGATTGTTTGCGGTCTCAGCAGTTTGATCCCCAATCTCAGGATTGCTTGGGGTCTTAGACGTTGGACCACCAGTCTCCGGATTGATTGGGGTCTCAGCAGTCAGATCCCCAATCTCAGGATTGCTTGGGGTTTCAGCAGTCAGACCCTCAATCTCAGGATTGCTTGGGGTCTCAGCAGTTGCACACCCAGTCTCAGGATTGATTGGGGTCTTAGCAGTGAGCCCACCAATCTCAGGATTGATTGGGGTCTCAGCAGTCAGCCCATCAATCTCAGGACTGATTGGGTTGTCAGCAGTCAGACCCTCAATCTCAGGATTGATTGGGTTTTCAGCAGTCAGACCCTCAATCTCAGGATTGCTTTGAGTCTCATCAATCAGACTCTCAATCTCAGGATTGCTTGAGGTCTCAGCAGTTGGACCCTCAATCTCCGGGTTGAATGAGATCTCAGCAGTTGGATCCCCAATCTCAGGATTGCTTGAGGTCTCAGCAGTCAGACCCTCAATCTCAGGATTGCTTGAGGTCTCAGCAGTCAGACCGCCAATCTCAGGATTGCTTGGGGTCTCAGCAGTTGGACCCCCAGCGATCAGCACGTTATCCACCGTTCTATGAATAGGGTATTATTTTTTTTTTTTGCAAATACCCTTTTATCTTGTCAAATATGCGGTGCCTCGCCTTCTCTTGCATGTCCACGCTGACTAGCGGTGGGAAGTTGGAGGTGCTACTACAAGAACAAAGGGATTTATGCAGCATCCAATTCTGTATTTTCTCCTGGACAGCTTTGAGGGACGTTGTGAGCATCACACAAACGTTTTTAGTGTTCCCAAAAAGATCTGAAAGTACTATAACTCCAACTAATATGGAATATTGACCATTTAAGTTGCTGATACAGATGTGAGAGAGTGAAGTGGCTCTTACAAATATGGGATATTTAATTCCTAAATTTTCTTCTGAAGATACGAGGAGGCTCTTACTAATAGATGTGATTAAAGTAATGCATATTGGATGATAGATATTTTGAGAAAAAAATATGCAGATGTTACCTGGACCAAAGATTTAATCATGTGATCGATGTCTCTGAGGGTGGAAATTGCAGATTAAAGAGAATAAAACACAGGTCTTCATAGACTTTATACTGCAAGACCCTGACGGGAAATCTTGACTTGTGTAATTGCGCCACCATGTGGTGAAAAAGCTCATGTCGGCATGTGGAGATGTATGCAAGATTTGTTCTGTACTTTCTAATGCTGTTTGTTTTCTAAAAGAAAAAAAATTAACCTTTACCTCCACAAGTTTGTTTTATTAATATTTTAAAATTACCGGCAGAATTTTTTAAATTATTTAAACAGGAAAAAAAAGCGGTTGTTTATTTTTTTTTTTATTTTGTCTGTTTTTTAACTAAATTAACGTAACATGGGGCGGTGTTCTAAAAGAGATCTATCCTTCCAATATTCCAGAAATGCTGAGCAAATGATAATTGCTGAAGCATCCAAATATCTGTAAGATTTTTGTTATATTCGCTCCATAAGTCTTTACTGATGCTGTAATGAAAGACACCATCCTAAATACCAGGGCGCAGGTTATGGACCTGCCTATTATATCGTCTGATTGACAGGTGGTGATGGAATTGTCTGCAGCGGGTTTCTGTCGAGCAGTAGATCAGACAAGAGGGTCAGAGCCGGATCTAGGGATATAGGGATGCTTATATAATGTAAATAATCAGACATAAATATAATATTTGTTGCCTTTTTTTATTGTCAAAAATACTTATTTTAACCTTTGCTGCATTAATCACATCTAAATACCAAGTACTGAATAGATATAGTTGAATTGATCAGTCAGCTGCAACAAAAAAAGAATAATTTTTCCTTTTCCAAATTATATTAATAGTTTTCAAATAATATATAATGACATTTTGCAAATTTGGAGAAAATATTTCTATCTTTACATTAAATTATTATGGTTTCCTACAAATGATCAATTTGCGATTTCTTCTAGGATTTCTTGAATTCCTTACAACTTGAGCTTTCAAGATTAATACTTGATCAAATTTCTAATCATTTTCAATACTTTAAAAAAAAAAAAAAAAAAAAAGCTCAGTCCTTTATGTTTCTCTAAACGCCTAAAAAATAATTTGTAGATTAATATAAAATAGAACAGAACAAAAACTAAATAAAGGACATTGAAGGGGAAAAACAAAAAAACAATCAAGATACAAGCAAATAACAATACACAAAATCATCACAATTTAACACCTCCTAATGCTGCAATTACTTTTCCAATGTGCCACAAATATTTATTTATTTATACACAGAAATAGTTTTTGTATATTTCTTATTCCATATGTAAGGAATGGATAATGTTTTGATACAAGTTTATATTCTTAAAAAATATATATTTGAACTGTAATGTATTATATCACTAATTCTTCTAACCTTAGTAATATCATCTCTGTGCTCAGTTACTCAGGAATCATGTAAAATGTTATACCTGGAAGTGATCATTGCACATTGGTCATATGTGTCATTTTCATTACAATACTCACCCATGGACTGATTTACTGCTGCAGTATAAAACAGATTTGAGATTTATTTTTTTGTCCAAATTTCAAAATAAGCAGAAAAGAAATATTTTCCTAAAACTGCAGCAAATTGTTTTAGCCAGCATGTCATTTCCAGTGCGGAGTAATTATATTATTGTGGTGTTCATATTACATGTCAGAATAAACAATACCATTTATAATGTATATATGTATCTGTGTACAAAAAATAGATAGGTATGTAGAGAATATATGTATATATATATATATATATATATATATATATATATATATACATATACATATATATATATATATATATATACATATATATATAGTTATATATGTAGCACATGTTTGGGTATTTGTGTGTGGATAGATAGATAATAGACAGATAGATAGATAATAGAGATATATAGATAATAGATAGAGATAGATAGATAGATAGATAGATAGATAGATGGATGGATGGATGGATGGATAGATAGATAGATAGATACAAATATTAGAACAGTCCTATTGTTGTGGGTGCAATACTTCCATAGGTAACTACTCAAAACCTTCAAATATAGAAAAAACAGAATGGAAGCAGCACTCCAATGGAATGAAGAAGGTGGAATTTATCCACCAATATACATGTAATGTTTCAGCTGAGAAAAGCTTCAAATAAGAAGCTGAAAAACCACATGTATCTGGGAGAATAAAGTCCACCTCTCTCCACTTACCTCCACTGAAATGCTACTTCCACCCTAATTTTATTGAGATCTGAATGGAAGCAGCACTTGAATAGAAATAAGTGTAGAATATATATTATACATTATATATATATATATATATATATATATATATAATATTTAATTTCTATATATTTTATATATACTATATATATATATATTTATGTATTGTACGTATGTATATACACCTATATATATATACATATATAGATATCCCTCTCCAAATATATAAATAGATATATATACATATATATATATATATATATAGATAGATAGATAGATAGATATATATATGTATATATATCTATTTATATATTTGGAGAGGGATATCTATATATGTATATATATATATATAGATGTATATACATATGTACAATGGTGGATTTGTAAAATAATTGCATATTATATATATATATATGTATATATATATATATGTATATATATATATATATATATACATATATATATATATACATATAATATGCAATTATTTTACAAATCCGCCATCCTCACATTGTAAAGCACTACAGGTTGTTGCTGCGACTTGTATGCAATATGAAATATTATTATTATTATTATTGTTAATAAACAAAAAATCAACAGTATAATAATCTCACTATCCCTAATAATTTATTTCATATAACAGTTGCAAATATATAGTATATATAGGTGGGAGAGTTATTTCGTAGCTTATGGTATAACTGAAGCCATCAGATCTGCGAATTAGAGCCCAGAACATTTACTACATTCCACTGGTGTTTTCTTTAATATACTAGGTATTACTCTACAATTTATACGATTATTTGTCCTATTAAATTTTTAATACGTATATTTTAACTTAGTTTAATGTATCAATAAAAATGTTAATATATTAAAGGGGAAAATAAAGGATGCAAATAATATTCTGTAGAAAATTAATGCCACTTACAAGGATAATTTTTATATTTGTTATAGAAAAGCTGAAAATTGTTTAAAATTATTTAAACGAAAAAAAAAAAAAAATACAAAAATCAGCCACAGGGTGGCGCTTTTATTGAAAGGGTTCAGGAATTCAGATAGTAAAACCTTAGAATTCTGTTATTTCCACGGTCAGGAGCCACATACACAGTTTTATAGCGAAGATGATGTTTGCAGCCATAGTAGAAAGACTGTTTGCCAGTAGATGCCCATGTAATATACCGGTCTCTGACATAACTGCGATAACATTTACATAGGGCTGAATTGCCTTGTGGTCCAAGAGGGTAAATAGAATGAAATCCCAGATCTAATAATATAGAAATCTCCTCTTGCTAAATGGGTCATATTTTATTTTTGGACATTTTCTTGAGTCACTCCCAATTATACTCCTTTATTAATAGCGCAAAAGAAATCCTGTGTGTGAGCGGTGGGTGTAATGGAGGAAGTATAGGGGTATGTTCTCATATTGCATTTCCGATGAAGACCTCCCGTAACAAAACATATTGTTACGAAAATGATGAAGGAATCGGCACATTTCACCCTTTCCATTGCTTGTAGTAGATACCTTTTGCAGTGCGTACATTTTTAAAAATCTCATACTGTAAAATTTGAAGGGGAAACTCCTCTGCATTGTCACAAGTCAGGAATGTACCCCAAAACTGGGTCTTGGACATTAGATAAGAGATGTCATGAGCAGGCAGGACTGAGATGTATGATGGCGCTTTCCTGGGGTGGACATATCACCTATGAAGTCGCACAGGACCCCAAGAGATCAGGGGGCCACCTCCAAAACAGGTGGTCTTGTGCATTATGACGAGCTGTTGGGCTGCGCAGGGGACTTCTTCTGTCGGTGTCTGCTCCTGGAGTTTTTACATTATCTACCTTATTGTTACATTACATTACCACCCCGCTGTGTTTTTTTTCTTTAATTTCCCCACTGGTTAGCTATTGGTAATGTATAGTCAGTATATGGATTAAATACCAAGCAGTCACTCTCTTCTGCCGTTTCCAGCGTGGCTCCGGTCCTCTTCTGGATCATGTGAGCGACCGGCGCACTACAGCGTCTTCTCTGTGACTGGATGTCACTTTCTCAATGTAAACTTATGTGACTCAGAACAAGGCTCTCATAGATTTACATTAAGAGAGGTGTTAAGGGTCTGCAGTGTGAGCCGAGAAGGAAGAGCCGCGATCACATCAGAAAACTTCAGTAGCGCTTAAAACGGCAGAACATGGCGACTGGGAAGTATTTTCATGTGTTCACTGTATATACATTATTTATTGCTAACAGATGGAGAAATTATTAAAAAAACACAGGAATTGGACCTTGACATTTTGATCCTGTACTGTCCCAGTATACCACTACACCCACTTTCACCCTCAATATGGAGTAACGGGAGTGATCAGACAACTGCCCCATCTTCTGTCCCAATACCTCTGGCACACAGCTGACAGTCTCTATGGTGGCCTCGGACCACCAGGCATTTCTACTGTATTGAGTACTGCAGGGGAAATGTAGAATTACGCGTTGGCCATACAGATAAGTAACCTAATGTCATACAAGGACGGCTTGAGTGCACCATAACGGAAGCCATGTAGACAGAACATCTCTCTGTTCTGGCTCATAAGGGGGGTTCTGATTGGGGTATGCCCCTCTCTGATGTTTACATGCCATATGGACAATGGTTGTCTTCATGAACCCCGGTTGTATCATTAGTACATACTGACGTCATGGAGGGACCTTCCTGCTTGCTGTAAAGAATGACTCCTACTCTGGAGGACTAAGCATCAATTTTCCTGCCAGAGACCTGTCCATGTCAGCACCAGATCTTTCAGAAAAAGGGATGTCCAGATGGGGTGACCCATTTGAGGTGGCAGTGACATTTTTTTAATTATTAGGAGATCAGGTTGTTCATAGATATTAGATTGAACATAAGGCAAAAGTTAATTGAAAGTGGATAGTGTCCTGGCCCATATAGATGAGGCAATAATTGGCAATGAGCATTCACAGGAACATGCATTCCCGATTATGATCTCATCTAAGCAGCCTGGCACTTACCCTACAGACTTGCAAACACTTGTTTGTTGCATGCAATTATTTTTATGGATGCCTAAAAATCTTCGTTGTCACCTGTCTAAACAAGAGACGTGCTGCCGATAACGTGATGCCGCCGTGATACCGCCGCCGTGATGCTGCCGATAACGTGATGCTGCCGATAACGTGATGCGGTCGATGATGTGATACCGCCGCCGTGATGCTGCCGATAACGTGATGCTGCCGATAACGTGATGCTGCCGATAACGTGATGCGGTCGATGATGTGATACCGCCGCCGTGATGCTGCCGATAACGTGATGCGATCGACGACATGATGCGGTAGACGACTTGATGCTGCGGACGACGTGATGCTGCCGATAACGTGATGCTGCCGATAATGTGATGCGATCGACGACATGATGCTGCCTCCAACAAGATGCGGTAGACGACTTGATGCTGCGGACGACGTGATGCTGCTGCCGACGTGATGCTGCCGATAACGTGATGCTGCCGATAACGTGATGCGATCGACGACATGATGCTGCCGCCGACAAGATGCGGTAGACGACTTGATGCTGCGGACGACGTGATGCCGCTGCCGACGTGATGCTGCCGATAACATGATGCGGCATGGGGAGAAGCACGACCATATTAGTGATTGCGCTGTACCCATCACTGTTTTGGCGTCCCTGTATAAAGGATCGGACTGTCTGAAGGGACCAATTGTCCAATGATCTCCTAATGTCTGCTAGAAAGGCAAAAAGGATCCAGTGTACTGGAATCCAGTTTTGTTTGATCCTTCGTTATTCTGATGTGTATTATTCTGATGTGTTATTCTGATAAGTGTTTGACAGCTTCTGATCCCTTCACCTATGAATTAATCATTTAATACAATATATTTTCATTTTTACTAATGTAATCATCTGTAGGTGTAGAATAACTCCATTAATTCACTTCAGGCCTATATGGAGTGTGTTATTCTGGAATATCTAGGGCATATTATACCATTTCAACCTCGGTGATATGTGAGGAACTTCTCCCAATCCCAGTTTTGTTACATGTGCGTAAACTTAGAGTTCAGGAAAAAAATAGCTGGGAAATCAGCAGAGTATTTGTAGCCCCCTCGCTAAACCTTGTCATTGACAGTCGTGATTCATGGCAGCTCCTGAGGAGCATGTCAGGGATCTTGGTACTGCCAGGAACTGATTCTACCACAGGTAGAACCATTAGTTCTCCTTACTAATAATATAGATCTTTAGTATGATCCTAACAGAAGCCTTTTGGATCATTTATGCCCACAACCCATCTTTATTTTTAATGAGAGGCATTTTACTGAATCTGTCAGTGGATTAACCCTTCTAAGCCGTCTATATGGGCAAGTAGGTCGTAGGAAGCTGAATAACATGATACCTTGATATCTGCGATTGATGTCTTAAATCCATGTTTTCCTATATATAAATGAGCTTTTCATGACATGATCTGCAATAGTATCTGCCTTCAGAGATTATTATAAATGACAGAATACCAGTATGAGACATGTAATGACTGACAGTCTGCTCTCCTGATCCACATATCTCACGCTAGTAACATCCCTTTTATTTAAAACAAGCTCGGGAGGCAGATTCCCGGTGAGATCTATGTCCGGCCCATAGCTCTTACTAGCTTATTTACATATCAAGGTAAGCATTATTCTCTAGAATAAGACATTAGATCGTAAATATCAAGGTATCATTTTATTCAGCTTCCTATGACCTACATGGCCTTATAGGCGGCTTAGGGGAGGGCTGACAGATTCCCTGTAAAGCCCACATGTGCAGTATGCCAGTACTCTTCTGGGGAGGGAATACAATCTATTTGTACTCTAATCCTGCCCAGTTGGATTTGATTCACTCCCCTAAGGACTGGGTACACCACCCCAAGCCTTTATGAAATCTGAAGTCTGCTCAATTGAATTTATTCTATTTGTAATTTACTATGCAAATTTTACAGTATTAATATAACAAATCACATATACAGACAAGTTCGCCCTACCCCAATATCCTTACCCACTTGCTATACCCACCGGAGGGAGGAGTTGGTGAAGAAAAGGAGAAAGCTGAGCAAATTTTACATCAGAAGTGATCTTTTACCAACTATTAATATGAGCGAGGTTCTTTTCCACCTGAACGGGATTATATTTTTCCCAGCATAAAATGTATAGCTGGTAAATATTTTCCCACTCACACTTCCACTTCTGTTTCATAGGCCGAAATGCACCCAGAAAGTATTCCAGCTGGTCGACTCATGTGAAAAGGATGCGTAGCGCAACGTTGGAGCAGACAATTGGATATGATAGGCGCTTTTTTATAGGCAAGTACACCCTGCGTCACGGCACACAGTGGAACATTTGCAGGATTTTAGAAGGGCTTTAAGTGATGTACTCTGTCCTCAGGTATCAATCACACCAAATTGGGCAGGTAATGATGGTGACCATTGACTTTCCTCCCCGATCCTGCCTTGATTCCCACAGGCATTAAAATGCTTTTTTTTTTATATACTAAATAACAACTTTAGAAAGTCGATTTCAGGGAGAGGGGAAAAAAAAATCATCTGACAAGTTTAGATAATCTCTTTACATCCTGTTCTTACCACTGCTGGCAATCACTGTTTGCAGCGGTGATACGTTGGTAACTGATGCCAGAAGTGGGATCATTGATAACCTTTAGGCGAGCATACAGTATATTTTTTTAAAATTGAGGTACACAACCTGTTTAATACACTTATTTTCTACTGTCAAGACATTTTTTCCCATTTTTTCAATTTTTTTGTGTCACCCGGTATGGCCACCGTGACAGCGCTTTTAGAAGCTGACTCCCAGCTTTCTATGACTCCTGAATGGCAGATCTGCATAGTCATCCCGTATTCTGCATCACGATGCAGATTTGTTCCTTTTCTCTATATCTTAGCTGGGAGACGTCTTGGAGGATGTCATAGCATCCATATTGGTTGGCTGCCAATAATGTCGAAAAGACGAATGTCTAAGAAATGGCTTCAATCCGTTATTCCCTAACAAGACGTATTCAGTGTTTTTTTGTTTTTTTTTACAAATACAATTTTTTATTTTTTTTGAAGGAGCTGTACAATATCCAGTGTTGCCACATGGAGGCTCAGGTCCAGCGGCCGGACTGGCCATGTGGGGAGCAGTCTTGTAGGAGATGACCGGAGGAGGGAGTTATATACTGTGTGTCCATCTACAAGTCCATCGTGGCCACGTCAAGAGTAGCTTCTCTATAACAAAGGACATTTGAGCAGTAAAGTTCTGCTTGGAAAGTGGATTCTAGTCTCCTTTAAGAAATGGATGGGAGCAGATGCTAGTAGTCTCTGAAGCATGTAAGGTTGGGTTTACAGCACACTCCGCAGATCATGGCTCATAAAATCCCTCTGCCTTTACAGATGTCTTCATAACATTTTATGGGGCCATGCTGTGTTTCCCATAATTCAACTGGGGCAGACAGAGCGCTGGCAACAGGGACTATGATAATGCCAGTGCTGCTGATACACACTGGCTACACCGCCATGCTGTACCGGCTGCTGCCAGCAGAGGGCTAGGACTCTGATCACATTCAGTCTATCAGCAGGTTGTGAATCTCTCACTTGATGGTGACACTGATCTGATTTTCTCAGAGGACTATGAAACTGATCTGGCTCATTTTCCCTGCCCCTCATCTTTCAGGGTCAGCAGCGATGCTCGGGGTCTCGCTCCACCAGAGTATAAGATCTTTCACTGCAAGGCAGCAGCACAGGGCACTTTGTACACTCGCCACTGGTGTTCTTGGTCTTTACAGACATTTTTACGTTCTCTATTAATATTTCAGAATAGAATATGGCTGTGTCTATGCAATATTACATTACTCTGGCTACCTTACCATCAGAGAAGGGTTTATGTAATAGCAAAGTATCACATGCAATCTTTGCATGCAAGTGCTCAGTTTTCGTTGTACGCCAGATACTTACTAGTGGAGGTGAAGCGTCCCGTTTTGGCTCACCGGCGGGCACACCTCCAATCACGTGTCACGGAACATTCTCCCTAAAATGAAAAAAGGCAATTTAAATCCCCGGGGTACGCTCATAAGTCCAACTATGCCCACCCAGTGGTTTGAGAAGGTTATTTTCCACTCCAAAATCTTCCTCAAAAACACATGGAAAACTCTTCTCATTCTTTTCTACTATATGGAGTAATTTTTTAGTAGTTATTTTTTCCTGAAAAGGTTTTGAAAAATATCTGGTGGGAAAGAAAAACTGCATTTTACTTATTTGAAGCGGAAACTGCTCCGTATTTCACACAAGGCTGCAAGAAATGCTACAAGGAAAACAAATCTGCAAAAATATCTTCAAAGACGATTCAGGAAACAAAAATCCTCTAAAAATGCCCCCCCCCCAAAAAAAAAAACAAAAAAAAAAAAACAAAAAAAAACTTTTTCTGAAATAGTTTCTGCTTGAAAACTGTTTAGGTTTTGAAAGCCTAAAAAAAACAACTCTGTGAGAACATATTGCAACCTATTTTATTTAATTACCCAGCTTTTCCAGACTCCTGCAAGGGACTGCCTTTAAAGGTCCTGTGGAGAAAAAGGAGATATTACTAAGAAAAATCTGGATAAACATGCTTTTGCTGAATAATTGAATAATATAATAGGGAATCAGGGGAGGGAGCTAACATTTATCCGCTTATTTTTAAACTGTAAAATAATTAAATCCAGGCTTGTTTCGGTCACCACTAGGGGGAGCTCACTACAGAAAGATTAAAAGAGGGTTGTCCAGGACTTTAACATTGATGGGTTATCCTTAGGATAGGTTATCAATGTCTGATTGGTGGGATGCGACACCTGGCACCCCCAACGATGAGCTAATCCCAGAGGCGGTGCCGACCGGAACTGCTCAGTTACATAGTTACACAACTCTGTCAATTGTATAGTGGCCGCGGTTGGGCACCGCACATGCACCTCCTATTCAAATCAATATGGGGCAGTTGTGCAGTACCCAGCTGTGGTGGCCACTATTCCATCAACAAAGATGTGCAGCTCTGTATCTGAGCAGTTTTGGGGCCACTGAGACTGGGAACAGCTGATCAGCGAGGATGCCGGGTGTCACACCCCTACCGATCAGACATTGATGACCTATCCTAAGGATAAGCCATCAATGTTAAAGTGCCAGACAACCCCTTTAACACAGCTATCTCTGCACTTAATAGAAAGCTCCTTGGCTCCCCCTAGTGGAGATGGAACGCTGCATTAGGGAAAAGGAGAACCAACCTTCATTATGAAACAAAAAAAGCTGCCACCTTTGACTAATTTAGGCCAAAAATATAAATATCCTTTGCAAAAAAATTTGCATAACTATCACAAAATGTCAAAACAGCGGTCAGCATTCTGAAGATGTGCCATGCAAGAAAGATTCAGGGTAGAATAGGAATGTTCTTGATGTCTGAAGCATGTAATGAACATTTGCGAAAAGACACCTTAGATATGAGCTGCAAATTCCTGGAGAAGTGAGACACTGGTGAGTGCCAGACATGAGCAGATAAATTATTTAATATGTGTGGGCATCTAGTCTCTGAAAGTGCAGTCATCTCCATGCGCTGCCAAGGATTGGATTTCTGTGTACACAGCACTGGACAGATTCATGAAACACATTAACCTCCTGCCATTCCAGAAAAAGGTGATAATTACTGGATGCTGCGCTCATGGTAACATTATATATGACTATATGTTCACTTCTTGTATAGTTTTAGGGTGAACATTTTTTGGAGATTCTGTAAGGCTCAGCTCATTAATAATATGTACCTTGTGCCCTTGTTGCAAAACTAATTGCCCAACGTATGTTACTGTTTACTGTCAGAGCGGCCTACATCGGAGGAAGACGCCATAGAATACTCTGCTTGACTTCCACCTTTCATTGTACAGAGCCTAAAGCCGGCCTGTCTGCTGAATGATTGTGCCGCCAACCACTTTCTCTCTCGTAGGCTCAGCCCCACCAAGCTCTCCTGGTTTCTCTATGAACGCCACGGCCAGACTCCTCTGGCTGTAGATGTAAGAAAAGTAGTGGTGGCCTTTAACAAAAAGTCAGCTTAAGGGCTTGTGCAGGCAACCATATTTTCGGTACGACAAATCATCGGATTGCACTTGGACCAATGTTAGCATATGGGGCCATGCACATGACCGATTTATTTTCCTTGTACCGCACTCGGCCATGCAAGACAATGAGTCTGTGGAAAAACAATCACACCACACTCAGATGTCAGTCATCTGAGATCAGTCTGGTTTTCACAGACAGAATGGAGAAGATGGAGAAAATGAGATCACACTATGATTAAACTCTGTTCAGAGTCTGATCAGAACGTGATTTGCTTAATTAGCCTGATTCTTTTAGATGAGAGAAAATATGGTGGTGTGACCCGAACCTAAGACTGGGAGGCGACAGAAGCTCATAGAAGGATACACAAGTCCAATAGAATGTGAAGGCCTGAGTTGTGTGCGAGACCACCGGAAAGTAACGAGTGTAAGGCCGGCGTCACACTGGCGTTTAAAACGGCCGAGTGCAATGCGATAAAAAATCGCATTGCACTCGGACCAATATTACCATATGGGGCCGCTCCCAGCAGCCGACTTTTTGTCGGCCGTTTTTCTCGGTCCGAGACAATCGCAGCATGCTGCGATTGTCTCGGACCGAGGAAAACTCGCGGCTCACTCGCACCCATATTAGCCTATGAGTGCGAGTGAGACAGCGCATACCACTCGGATATCATCCGAGTGATGTGCGCTATAAGTGGACCCCAGCAATGGAGGAGATGGAGAAATTCATTTCTCCGCAGCTGTGCTCCGATCCTCCCTGTGCGAGAGAATCGGAGCACAGACGCATGATACTCGGCTCCTGCTCTGCTGCGAGCAGGAGCCGAGTGTCATTAGCATATCGCATCCGATGCTCTCGCATCAGATGTAATACGCTAGTGTGACGCCGGCCTTAATGTGGTCCTCACTGAGACCAGGAAAAAGGGCTGTGACACTGTGCAATAGAGTACAGGTGGCACAAGCGGAGGAGTACCACAGACCACAGCGAAGGAGGCTGCTTATGTGCTATTTTGAGGTTCAAGTTCTGAAATGTTGTCAAGTGATACACCTCCATAATGGAGACATACAAATAAACCAAACTGTTTTCTATTTTTCTGGAATTATGCGTTTGAGAATTATTTTGGTGTTGAAATCTCTACACAGTTATGAATAATGCTTTCTCTTATGTAGACAGTAGGAAAGACTCACACTCTACATCAATGGGATTCTCCGACAGTCTAATGTGTATGGGGGCCCGTGTAAGGGTGTGACAGAGACTGTCATGTACCTCTCCCTGAACAAATCAATTGTGTAATGTGAATATTTACATGCGGTTTTATTGCGTTTATGGTATAATGTAAAATGTAAAGTGCATAGAGTGTTATAGGTACTGTTGCTGCTGTGTAGGGGGTTATGTCAAGCAAAAAAGGGAAGCATTTCATGGTTTAGTGAGATACAGAAAGTCTGAGTGAGAGGTCCATGTGCTGTTTAGGTTGAAGCTGCATTGAACTGGATGCACATGGAGTAGATATTGTTCTGACAACAGTAGGGGGTACCAAAATTTCCTGTGGACCTTCCTGTAACATCCAGGGCCTACAACCTGAACTAGGCACTGAGGGGTGTGCCTTAATACGTTCCATACAGAGGAAGCCAGACGGGGAACCACGTGAGGGAAATATAGTGTATCTCGGGAGTGCTGTAGGGCAGGATGGGAAATCCCTGGCGCTGACATGAGGATCAAGAGTAGGAATAATCCAAGCTGAATGAAAGCAGAGGCTGTGATGATTAAACTGGAACTGGAGGGTGCTGTGCCTGAAACTGAACTGTTCAGTAAAGTTATTTTGTTATAACAAACTGGGTACCCCCATGATGTGTACGTCTGATCCTGGACCAAAGGACATGGATGCAGCAGAGGCCTCCAGCATACAAGTGGGTGCAAAGCAAACTTCACAGAACACTACATTTAGATTCAGATACTGTTTGATTGTGGGGTGCCGGGCGTCATGGGAGCTGCTTTGTAAGTTGCAGGCTTTTATACAAAATAGGACAAAACCTACTGTTTCATTTCAGTGCACAATGAACTCAGGATACCGAAAGGGAGACCTGCGTATATTCAGTCAGTTGAGAAGGAATAAACGTATTTTAGGTTCACACTGCTGAAACCTTCTGTATAACTGAGGGCAATGAGCTCCGAGCTTCATAGCACCACAGAGCGGGGGAGGGGAGTCAGCGGCATTGTCTCCCTCTCAGACAGGTGCACACAGCATGAGGCATCAGTCTCTTGAATTTTTATTAGACGCTGTGTCATCACAGTCTTCACAGCCCCCCCGATGTCACCAGCCGTCTCTCGCCGCCATTTCTGTTATTTTATTAGCCTTGCATATTTCGCATACTCCATTAAGACATTACCAAATATCACCCTTTTATCCTATGTACAGTGCGTCCATTTTACCGACCCACCCCTCCCACATTCTCCTCAATTAGCTCACACTCACATTCTTGCTCGTGATAATGGCTGCAAGGCACTATCGGCCGGTGCGTTACAGTAATTTCAGTTTCCATACCCTGACACAATGCCAAAAGTTATATATAGTGGGCAAAAATTAAGGTATCTCCCAAATCCTTCACATTTGAAGTTTGAGCATTTTATGAACTCGTATGAAAACAATTGAGCCATGAATCCAAACTAACCGGGAGAGGACCACGGAACGGTATGCTGTAGGGAGGGCTGCACTTTACTGCATTTATACTGCCATGTTACTCCACTCGCACTTTAGATATGAGAATCTGTAATGAATTTGTGATTGGGATGAAGGCAAAGGGGGTCTGTGTCTTTCTGGAAGCACCGACATCTATAGATCATAACTGCCTAACTTCTCCAATCATCATTGATTCTATTCTTAGTTCTGACCATCAATGTTTGAGCGTTCAGGCTCCGAGCTGCTTCATCTATGTAAAAAGCTGGGTGAACCCCTAATTTTGCTAATAAAGGTGGTCAAGGAGTTTGGACCTTTATGATCAATATTAAAGTCCATGGGAATAAGTCTCTCTATCAAGCTGAGTTGGGAGAAATTAGAAGGGAGTGCCCAGCCTACTCATCTCTCTGGGACCATTTCTTTATAAAACTATGGCCCCAATTCATCATTTGTGGGATCTTTGTAAGTCACTTTCATCGTCTCATGGTATTCATTTCCATTTTTGTACCAAATTCTTCAATACAGCACACACAAATTATGAACTTTACACAAAGTCAAAAATGCTCTTTATTTTGGACTTTAACCTTTCTTTTCTGTGACGTTTTAACTGCAAAAAGTTGCTTGTTTTGGAAAACGGCACAAAGGTTGAGACAAAATATCTGGCGTACATAAAATCACCCTGGGGTAGAGAGAACATTTGCAACAAATATTGTGACTTTTCATAAATGATGAATCAGGTGAAAACATCTGGAAACCCCAAACTTCTCCCACAGTGATGAATTAAAAAATAAAATAAAGGCAAACACGTATAAAACAGGCTTTAAAAATGACGCAAACGGAAGGATGAATATGGTACAAACAAAAAAGGTCCAAAAGACTAAACTCTACAAAAAACTAGCTCGAATGCAGTAATCGACTGAGCCCTAAGGTTTCTCTGAAATGGAGCAGTAAAACATACTTTAGGGTAATGATGGAGCCTGTTGCTATTTCAATCAGATAAGGCCAGCATGAATCAGTTCACTTTAAGGCTATGTGCACACGTTCAGGATTTATTGCAGAAATTTCCTGCGAAAATCCTGAGGTTTTCTGCAAGAAATCTGCATGCGTTTTTGCGCTTTTTTTGTGCGTTTTTGGGGCGTTTTTTTTTTTTGGCAGATTTTTCCGGACATTTCCCAGTGCATTATATAGTGGGAAATCCGCGAAAAATCGGCAAAATTAATGAACATGCTGCGTTTTTTACCACAATGCGTTTTTTTCGCGGAAAAAAACGCATCATGTGCACAAAAATTGCGGAATTCATTAAAAATGATGGGATGCATAATGTATGCTGGTTTTTTGCAGTTTTATAGTGCTTTTATCGGGAAAAAACACTAAAAAACCGCGAAAAATCAGCAACGTGTGCACACAGCCTAAAAGATGTCACATTTGCCGATTCCTCTGGAACGTCCAGAATGCTCCAAGAAAAAGGAGAGAACTCCTGGAATCCAAAACCTCGGAGAAAGCAGAACTTTCAGAAGGTTACTCATGCTTGAGATTAAAATGTTTCATACATTCATTAGATAGAGCCCCTGTATTCAAACACATTTGGAGGACAATGGGGGTGGAGAGGGCACCTTTAGGTTTCACTATCATTATGTAATTGTTAAGGTTCCCAGCACCTCGGCTATCAGATTAGTGAAGGGACCATAGCGCCTCAGTTCCCCAGATCTGTACAAGTGGTTATGGCTGTGACGGGTACTGTAAGCCATTGGGAATAAGCTGCAGTACCAGGCACCACCATAATAATATGTACAATGTTTTGTCTAGGAAACCCCCTTTAAGTATACTTTCTGCTCTCTTATCAAGGAATTTATCAGAATAGAGGAACAGAGTAAATTATCATACTACCACTAAGGCAATTTTTTTTTCCATTTTTGACATTATCTATTTCTGTATAAAAATATGAATCGACACATCCATGGAAAGCAGAAAGTCCATTCTGCCCCCTACTCATCCACACGACCACTAGTCTCAACACAATGTCATTTGTCATTACTTTCCATGTACTATCATGGAAGTGTTTGCTCTTGGGGGCAGTAATGAAGTGCGCCCGCGTGCATGTAACGTTCAGTGTAAAGTGCTACCAACTATATATTATATCTATGGACTAATGGAGGCTCAATGGCTTATAGGCAGAGATCATTCACCAGCACAGTAGAATCAAAAGGTAGGGATGGCTGAGTTATGGAAGTTCCTGACGTTGTAGTGGGAGTCACGGTGATTATTAACTGCTCCAAAGAAGCATAATGGGGAGCTATAACTCAGCTTCTTTCTGCTTTATCATTACATCTCAGATGACATTCCCAATTAATTTCCATGACCTCATCCACGGTTATGGGATGCAATATGCATTTTCGGAATCAAGGCAAAGCTGCCAAGTTTCATGTGTCGCTAGACGTTTTGTCCAAAGTTCTTGTCGTATTTAACTCTGAATTTCCTGAGATCTCTTCTCCTTTATCCAACTTATGTAAGGACAGA
This sequence comes from Ranitomeya imitator, assembly GCF_032444005.1. Classification (NCBI taxonomy): domain Eukaryota; kingdom Metazoa; phylum Chordata; class Amphibia; order Anura; family Dendrobatidae; genus Ranitomeya; species Ranitomeya imitator. Next base: position 720,936,137 of record NC_091284.1, read on the forward strand.
GGAGACCTCACATATCTGCCCATCATATCATCTGGAGGTAATTTCCCATCGTTTCCTCTGTTCTTCTGCAGATGTAGAACTTCAGTATGGCGGGTATTTCTGATGACCTTATTGTATACAAGAACTACACATACGGTTTTCCCATTGTAAACATCATTCCTGTATTGACATCCACAATCAGATCTGCTCCTCATCCCTTTGTCTTTCTTCTTGTGTCTGCTGCAGTCTGGGAAGTAGGAGATATATCTTGATGGGGACAGTAACTGCTGGTGGTGTCACTCCCCCATAAATCTCAGTGTGATTGCTTGGAGTCTAGGATAAAGAAGAAAACAGGAGCCCCAGCAATCTAGCTCTTGGCCGTCGAGTATTTTTACATATTACCTTTATTCAGAAAACAGTGACTAGACTTGTGGAAACATCTACCAATTCAATAAACTCCAGTTTCCTCCTAGTCATATCTACACTATATGTGACTTTTTAATGGCACCTTTGGTTTTTCTAGATAAATATAGTAAATAAAGGACATAGCTTCAGTATTAAGATTAGTTCTATGTGTACTGTAGAAGGTCAAAGTTATTTCTCTAAACAGCACTGAATAACTTCATTAAGACAGTCATAAGGCTTTGTTTACGTTTACTCCAATCTTGTGCATTCATTGAGTCCATTGATCCTTGGGTCCCACGCTCTCTGCTCTATTATTGATCCATCTTGCACTCCATGGAACCATACTGTACATACCTATGCCTGTAAGTTCATATATGGAGGTATTTTCACCATAGACCTAGTACTTCTCTCTCTTGGGACACCAGAGGGAGGTTCCTTGGTTTCACAAATTGGTTGTCACATGTATAATACCAGTCTGACCATGCATCATACTCTCCTGGAATGTTCTCAAGGCTCTTGAAAACAAGAGGTGACCTCCTGGGCTCCTGGATGAGTGGGTAAGTCTCCTGGGTGTCACAAAATCCTATCAGACTGGAGAGCTTCTGCCAAACCAGTAGTCAACACACAAAACTATGTGCAACAACACTTTAAGGGCCACTTGTTCTCCAATAACTCATTGTAGATCACCTCCATGTGTCTTTGATGGTACTCATAGTGGAACATGAAGTTCATGTGCCTAGTCCCTAATATACAATCTTATCTATATTAAGAAGCCCACTTGTTAATATACAAGAGCCCCTTCTATCACGTTGCCCCCAGGGCAGCAGCATATGTTGACCATATGGGTTGCACTCCTTGATGACAACATAATCTATATCACCGTACAGAAGATGTCCTCACTCCCAACAGTCCTTATTCCTGATGGGCAATCCAACCTCATATACACACACGCTAGGACCAATTTAGGGCCAATTAACCTAGCAGTATGAGACTGTTATGACCTAAAACGGCCGGCATGTTGGCACCACATTTTCCACGTTCTAATATAATCTAGACTGTCTGCAGTCTCATTTTGATCGGGTTCCCAGTAATTTCCTACACATAGACTTTGCAATTTGAAGCTAATTAAAGCTGGGTAATTGGCCATTAAAGTACAGCATGTATGAGCGGCTTTACCCCGAACAACCGGAGACTTAGACTTTATGCTTGTGTTTATTTATGAAGCATCTGACAGTAAAGCTGGAAGGACAAACAGTGCGTTCTATGGTCATATATTAAAGCATAGTAAAATATTTATAGGATACAGTCTCTTTTTATAGTCAATTCCACCTCTATATCTTCCCTTCCAGGAGAAGCCTTTTAATCTCTATAGAGAATCTCCTGCATTAGGTATTGCACATACTTCTGACTATGGGGAGTTCCCGTGCATGGGCTTCACTGATTATTGGGTTTGTAGATTAGAAATATATGGTACATTTCTAATAGAAGCAGTGCCAACATTACTCATTGGTTACCTTTGGTATCACAACTATGTCCCCTCTATTATTATTATATTAAAGTGTAACATTTTTACAATCAGATAAAATATACTGTAAAGTAACAAACAGAACAAGATTCGGGTACAGCGATGGACAAACAGTATCTCTAGGGTGCTAAGCCCTTAAACATAAAGGTGCCCATACACAAAAGCAAAGTCGGAATAATCCACCAACCTATAGACTATCTTATGTATATGGGGCCACACTGAGTTTCAATGGCTGATTGTACTCATTTAAGGTAATATGATGTCTGAGGTGTCTGGCATGGACTAATTACCTCTTGCCAATCGGAACGCATGCATGCTCGGCCGATCTGAGTATACACGTTTTGGAGTGGGTTTGGCATTTATTGAATATGATTTGGCACCCTTAGGGGTTTGGTTACCAGTTATTCATTCATTGTCTATGGGGTTGGCACTCTATCCGGCTGTCTGCGGCAGACAAGTAGAGAATGAATTGATTGGTGGTCAAGCATGCGCACAGCTAGTCCTTTCTAACCAAGATGAAAGTGCCCCCTTCTGGTAATCAGGGTCCCAATAATCAAATCCTCACTGATGTAAAAGTTATCACCCAACCTGAGGTTAAGTGACAAATTGTTCCCACTGGTCACCCCCCTTTAAGGCTTGATATGAGCATGCTAAGCCAAATGTGGCTTAATTCATACCAATGATGTTGAAAGGTGATGATCCACAATGCCAAACACATTGACTGCTCCTAGAAGAAAACAGCCATGTTTTTTTATGTTCACATAAATTCATTAGCATCTAGGACACTTCCACTGTAACTACAGAGGCTAAAATCACTTTTCTCTTATTGGACTCAGAGGAAAATAATTGAACACCCCCTGGACAGTAAAGTCACATGCACACCTTGAGTATTTGGTGAGTTTTTTACCTCAGCATCTGGAAGTCAAAACCAGAAGTGGAACAACCAGAGTAAAAGTATGATAGAAACACGTCACCACTTCTGTATTTTTTACCCACTCCTGGTTTTGGCTTAGAAATTCTGAGGTAAAAAACTCACCAAATACTGCTAGTGTGAATGTGGCCTAAGAGGAAAAGTTGCACCAGATGTTGGCGAGAAGAGAATTCTTCCTGACCCCATGAGGCCAATTGGATAAATCCAATGGTTCAGAACATCTCCATACTTATAATTATGGTTATTACATCGCTATTACAGCTTGTTCTATTTTTATTCAGCGAGAAGACTGGAGTTAGACTGGATCCATCTCAATGTCATCCTGTGTGCTCATATCTTGAGCCGGCGGATGAAGTCACTGCTATTTCTGAATAAAGATATTCTACATTGACCACAGAGCAGTGGACAGCAGAGTTGTGTCACGGAGGGCAACCTGAACCTTCCATTGTCACACACCGGCCAACATATCACAGAGCTATCAATCAGCATGCAGGTCCAGATTAAGGTCCAATTTGGCTCCACATGTAAGAACTTTAGTTGGCTATATTCCAGCCATTCGGTACATGGGCCAAGACTTTGGATCTTTTCCATCATCCCAGAGCACACACACATTATGTTCCAGCTCATTCCTTCAAAGTGTCACGAAAGCAAAAACATATGCTGCCTTACATAACGAAGACATAACAAAGCTGTTAATGACAGTCACACGCACTAGACCATTTACCACATCTACGCCGGGAGGCTCTTTGTTCACAAATGTTAACATAAGATGAGATCACTATTTACTTTTTTTTTTGTACTTTTAGCAGATATTCCCTCATTTATGCTCTTGATTTTGTAAATTAAAAAAGTTGAAATTGGTCCTGTGAGCAGGAGGACCCCATTTTGCATAACCCAGGGCCCATTTTCTATATTTGCACACATGGAGCAATGATCATAGATAACCCCTTGCCACGGGGGCATTTTTCATTTTTTTCGGTCTTTTTTCCTCCCATTGTTCCCAGAGTCGTGACTATTTTATTATTATAAATTTTTCCACACCATGTACTGCAAAAGAGAGAAAAAAATCCAAATGTGAGGAAATGTTTGAAAAAATGCAGTTCTGCCATTAGTTTTTGGGGTATGTTTTTACTATAGTCATTGTGACCTGGCAACATGATTCTCCGAGTTTTTATTATTATTATTATTATGGCGATACCAAACTTATAAAGTTGTTTTTATTTAAATGATGGAAACAAATTTACTAATTTTGTATAAACATTTTTTTTGTTTGAATCGACATTTTCCAAGAGCTATAACTTTTTTATTTTTTTTTTGCAATGGACCTGTATGCATGGTGAGCTGTAACTTACAAGGAAAATCATTTCATACTTTTACAAATCGGTCAGTGCAAACTGGGCAAAACATAATATGTATATTTTTTATTAGCCTTATTTTTAATTGGGAAAAAGGCGTGTGATTCAAAGTTTAATATTTTTTTTAAATATTTTTTCTAATTATTATTTTTTTAAATATTTTTTAAACACTTTTTTCTGTCCCCATAAGGGACTTGATCCTGCGATCATTACATAATTTGTTCTATGCACTGTAATATCACAGAATTGCGTATATATTACAGTGAAATTAACACTTTCTTATGTTGCAGGCTGGGCTTCATAGGACGACCAAGATGATATCGACAGGATGCGTTCAGTAGACCTGGCTGACATGGCAAGTTATTGGCTCCTGCGATCGTACTGTAAGGCTGCCGTCACACTAGCAGTATTTGGTCAGTATTTTACATCAGTATTTGTAAGCCAAAACCAGGAGTGGGTGATAAATACAGAAGTGGTGCATATGTTTCTGTTATACTTTTCCACTATTTGTTCCACTCCTGGTTTTGGCTTACAAATACTGATGTAAAATACTGACCAAATACTGGTAGTGTGACGGCAGCCTAACGGAAATGGAGGGCGATCGGAGTCGTGCATGTGCACGACAGTAACATCTAAGTGGTTAGAAAGCAGCAATATGAGCTGTCTCCTATCTCTGATAATGATGATAATGTGTGCAAACTGTAAAGCGCTGCGGAATATGTTAGCGCTATATAAAAATAAAGATTATTATTATTATCTCTGCTGAGATAGGTTCTTGTGCCCATTTTATACGCCTGCTGTGCCATACAGTTCTAGCAGAGTTCGAAGCTCTACACAGAGATTTTCATCATCTACACCAGTCTCTGTCTCGGCTTTATTTCTGCTCATACACAAACTAGGGATCATTTCATAGTAACTTGATTAATCCATCAGAACCCAGAAGAAATGTAAGATTAATGACTGATTGAGGCTATGTGCACACGTTGCGGATTAGGCTTAGGAATTTCTGGTGCGGATTCTGCCTCTCCTGGCAGAAAACGCAGCTGTGGATTTGTCACGTTTTTTGTGCGGTTCCGCAGCGTTTTTTGTGCGTTTTTGCTGCGGTTTTCTTGCGGATTTGCTGCGTTTTTTACCCCTGCGGTTTTCTATAATGGAATGGGTACAAAAACGCTGCAGATTCACAAAAAAGAAGTGACATGCTACTTCTTTTAAACCGCAGCGATTCCGCAGCGGATTTTCCGCAAAGTGTGCACAGCATTTTTTTTTCTCATTGATTTACATTGTACTGTAAATCAATTGCGGATCTGCAGTGTTTCTGCACCTCAATAAATGCTGCGGATCCGCAGAGAATCTGCAACGTGTGCATATAGCCTAAGAGCTAGTGTAGCTTGAAACGCGTCAACTGTTGCGCTAACATGTTTTTAAACTTTACTTTTTCATGTTTTAATCTACAAATAAATGTGATGTTTTAATGAATTTTGCGGTTGTTGGATTTTCCACTTTTTTTTCATGGATCTAAAAGGTCCCTTTGGTCCATATCATTAGCGGCCCTGTTGAATATTTCACAATGGTGCCCACAAGCTTCAAGTTTTGCCACTGGCTTCTAAAAGCTCCTTAATATATAACGATGATAGAACTGCTTGCAAATTACATTCCATTACATTAGCAAACTTATAAATATTTATATCTTTATGAATAACCTCAGGAAAATGACATTTTTATTAGATATACATTATAAATATGTGAGCATGATGTATATAACACAAGTGTGAATAACTGTCCAGGACTGATATATAACCCTGTCTGATCCTAGCCATGTATACCTTGTATCGAAAACATTTGTTAGGCCAGTCTCACACGTCCAGATAATTCCGGTACCGGAGTTATCCGTGTCCGTGTGTCCGTGTGCTCACGTAGGCCATCCGTGTGGGATCCGTGTGATGTCCGTGAGTACGTTTTTAGGGTCCGTGTGCTGTACGTGTGCTGTACGTGTGTCTGTGTCTGTGTATTGCAACAATTTTTACAATTTTAACCCTATGACAGGAAAAACGTACACGGACAGCACACGGATGGCACACAGACAGCATCTGTGTGCGGTACGTGTTTACACGGACCCATTGACTTTAATGGGTCCGTGTGATCCGTGCGCTCCCACGAACACTGACATGTCTCCGTCTTTTACAAACGGACACACGGTCCGTGAAAACACGCTGACATGTGCAGAGACACATTTATTTTAATGTGTCTACGTGAGTCAGTGTCTCCGGTACGTGAGGAAACTGTCACCTCACGTACTGAAGCCACTGATGTGTGAAACCGGCCTTATTTCTCATGCTTGCTTCTATAGTGTCAGCATATTCCACAGCACTTTACAGACATTATTGTAGTAAATGTTTCAGTGGTTAGTAGTACTAACCACTGAGCCACCGTGCTCTGCACAAGCAGCAGTGCTAACCACTGAGCCACCCTGCTCTGCACAAGCAGTAGTGCTAACCACTGAGCCATCGTGCTCTGCACAAGCAGCAGTGCTAACCACTGAGCCACCCTGCTCTGCACAAGCAGTAGTGCTAACCACTGAGCCATCATGCTCTGTGCAAGCAGCAGTGCTAACCACTGAGCCACCCTGCTCTGCACAAGCAGTAGTACTAACCACTGAGCCACCGTGCTCTGCACAAGCAGCAGTGCTAACCACTGAGCCACCCTGCTCTGCACAAGCAGTAGTGCTAACCACTGAGCCATCGTGCTCTGTGCAAGCAGCAGTGCTAACCACTGAGCCACCCTGCTCTGCACAAGCAGTAGTGCTAACCACTGAGCCACCCTGCTCTGCACAAGCAGTAGTGCTAACAACTGAGCCACCGTGCTCTGCACAAGCAGCAGTGCTAACTACTGAGCCACCCTGCTCTGAACAGCAGTAGTGCTAACCACTGAGCCACCATGCTCTGCACAAGCAGCCGTGCTAACCACTGAGCCACAGTGCTCTGCACAAGCAGTAGTGCTAACCACTGAGCCACCCTGCTCTGCACAAGCAGCAGTGCAAACCATTGAGCCATCCTGCTCTGCACAAGCAGTAGTGCTAACCACTGAGCCATCCTGCTCTGCACAAGCAGTAGTGCTAACCACTGAGCCACCCTGCTCTGCACAAGCAGTAGTGCTAACCACTGAGCCACCGTGCTCTGCACAAGCAGCAGTGCTAACCATTGAGCCATCTTGCTCTGCACAAGCAGTAGTGCTAACCACTGAGCCACCCTGCTCTGCACAAGCAGCAGTCTATAGGAGTTGAAAGAGCAAGAAACACAAATATATACTCTAATTACAATAGCCACATTTATTTTCAGTGAATTTTATGCAAATTTGCAAATTGTATGTAGTTTTTTTTATAGTCACTGAAATCTTTCTTGTTATTCGATCCTTTATGCAGCCATGAAATGTGTAATATTATGATTTGCAACATTCAGATTCTGTTTAAGATTGAGATTTACACACAAAATATAGTATATCACTAATATCATAATCATTTTAAACATATTCCCTACAGAAATCATGTTTTTTTTAAAATATATTTCTACATCTCTGGAGAATTTATTTCGTAGAACAGCAGTACCAACTTTGACCAGCAGAGTGCATCACATCCATAGTGAGCTTTACAGAAAGTCAGTGTCTAATTGTTCCATTGGATGTGATGCATAACAAAGGCCACAAATAAATAGGTGGAGTTCTGGAGGCGGCCCCTCACAATGGGCATGACGAGTATATACTGCGATCTCTGGATGGATTAAACAAAGATATCATTAGCTGGTTCATAAAGCCTTTAAAAAATAAAGATAAAAATGTAAATGAAAAATGTTAAAGCTTGTCTAAACAGTTCCACATTTTCTAGCACTATATGCAATGGTTTAAGGGGTTAACATTTCACCTTGTGGAGAGTTCTGTCCTAAGGAGACTTATAGGCCATGCAATGCTCTTCTAGTAATTGAAATATGCAAATAACCTGTTCAAGGAGAAAGAAGACTAGAAAGCTAGTGACGCCCATTTAGATTCCCAGAGGAGCAGTGCATGGCTTATAAGACTCCTTACGCTGACTTGGCACTCTCCAAAAGGAGACAGGTTCCCCTCTACAGCCCCTATCAGTGACCTCTCACCCAGCCAAATCCGATCAGGGACAAACCCGAACCAGCAAAAAGTGTGTTCAGTTTAGCTGTTATCACTCATGGCAGCCATTAAAAGGTATCAACCACTGAGGACTCTCAATTCTAAATATTTTCCTAAGTCTTGTGGAAAGGCCTCTTAAAGGGTTAATACTGATTTTTAGGATTTTGACCCCCAACAGGTGGAACTACAATCCCTGTCCCTTTCTCTTTCAAAGGTTATTTGCATATGTAAAGGCTTGACACATATATATTCCCAGGAATATTGGATGATAGTGTTCACTACACTATACAAACTACACATTCGGATTAACCCATTGATAACCAGGCCAGAAAAGGCCTAAGTGACCAATTTTTTTTTTTTCTTTTTCACACGATTTTGTTTTTCTAACTGTATACGGAAGAATTGTATTATGTTTTATATTCTAGTTTCTGAGAAATATAGAAAAAAAAACATTTTTGGTGTTTTTTTTTTTTTTTACTGTTTCATACCAAATAACCTATGAATTGAATTATTCAGGAAATTCAGAGCATGCGAATACTTAATTTGTCTAGGATTTTGTTTTGTGATATATTTAGTAACCCCTTCATGACCTTGGGATTTTCCGTTTTTCCGTGTTTGTTTATTTTGAATGGGGCGAAAGGGGGTGATTTAACTTTTATATTTTTTTTATTTTTTTAACATTTTTTTTAACTTTTTTTTTTTTTTTTTACTTTTGCCATGCTTCAATAGAAGCTGGCACCACTCAATCGGCTCTGCTACATAGCAGCGACCATTAGATCGCTGCTATGCAGCAGAAATGCAGGTGTGCTATGAGCGCCAACCACAGGGGGGCGCTCACAGCAGGCTGGCATCAGTAACCATAGAGGTCTCAAGGATCTCTATGGTTACCATTCTGACGCATCGCTGACCTCCGATCATGTGATGGGGTCGGAGATGCACTCATTTCCGGCCGCCTGGCCGGAAGCGCCGGTCAAATGCCACTGTCAGCATTTAACTAGTTAATAGCGGCGGGTGAATTGCAATTTCACCTGCCGCTATTGCAGGCAAATGTCAGCTGTACAAAACAGCTGACATGTCCCGGCTTTGATGCGGGCTCACCGCCGGAGCCCTGCATCACAGCGCGGTATCTGACCTCGGACGTACTATCCCGTCCGAGGTCAGAAAGAGGTTAAAATGTATTTTATGGAAAAAGAAAACTTTAATTTTTTTTTGCTGGGATAGGGATCTCTTTATTTTTCTAAGTAAGTGATCATTAAAAATCTATAAGTAAAATATAATTTTTTTTTTGAGCATTTTTTCCACTATAAGGCCACGTTCACACGGTCAGTACTTGGTCAGTATTTTACCTCAGTATTTATAAGCTAAAAACCAGGAGTAGGTGATAAATACAGAAGTGGTGATGTGTTTCTATTATACTTTTCCTCTGATCTTTCCTCTCCTGGTTTTGACTTACAAATACTGAGGTAAAATATTGACCAAATACTGAACGTGTGAACGTGGCCTAACTAGGGCATCCAGAGGCCCCCATTACAGGAGTAAAAAGCCCATTACAGTCTCACAAGACACAAGGCTTGATAGTTACAAATAATGGTAAAGCAGTCAGATGAACAGTTCAGCACATAGACAGTGGGCCTTGGACGTGTTGTGGGGACTGGATCGCCCACCCACAGTGGGTTAGTGTCTCGTTCAGATAGCAACTTGCTACTTAGTCATGGTTTGCGAATCAGTTATGATGCTCATCCTCCCGCCGGTGTCCGACCTCCATTCACTTAGTGTGCATCTCCCCTGCCACAACATGGCCGTCACTCCTGAGGTCACTCTCCTTCATCAGCATCCTGCTTAGCTTCTGCAATCATTTTTCTGTCAGGACCATAACCCGACGTCCCTACTTCTAGGCTTTATTCAGTGCAGAGGCTTTCTACCTGCCATATGACTTGGCCACACTTTACCTCTATTTCCTACAACACTGCAGTGTTACGGTGATGGACAGGATTAATCAGCAGTAGTGTCACTCAGTAATAACTTGAAGACACGGCATACCATTAGCAGGATTACAGTATCTAGCTGCCCCTGAACAGATGCTGTCTCTTTTGGAGTGTACAACAGCTGCAGTCTTATGCTGGATGGGACTACCTTCAGCAGAGCAGACAGCAGATGGCGCTGTGTGAACTGTTTCCGTTTGTTTCTATGTGCAGCTCCTCTCTAGACGGTATAATATGACCTCTCAGTTTGGTTGTATTAGTTCTCTTCTTGTTATCCTCCATGTTGTGATGATGCAGATGATGCTTGATGTATATCCCAGGCAAGCAGTTCAATCTCTTACTATATCTGAGTGCCGAAAGCTGAAATCTGTAACAGTATGTATTAGACAGCCACCGCTTAACACACAAAAGAAACACCACAACCATTATTCTATCGGTTATACAGATCCAAATTCATGTACCCTTAGACGACTATATGGCCATACTGCACCTCACTATGCCTCTGATTTCATAAAGAGGGACACAAAATTCATAATTAATGCCTGAAAAACAAATCATGGCATGTTCCGTTGCATGCAGATATTCAGTATATTAAAGAAACACATCTCTTCTAAATGTAATCTGGCAGCAGATTTTTCTATGTAATCTGAGAGCACCATAACATAGGAGTAAAGTTCCTGATTACAGCGATGTATCACATGCAGGACTGTGTTTTGCTGTTTCAACACAATCAGTGTTTTATCAGTAGGAGATTGTCACTACAGGACAACTGGTCTTGTGCCTCCTAGTCTAACCACACCCCCAGCACTGATTAGCAGCTCTGTCACTATGCAGTGTACAAAGAAAGCTGTAGTGTGGGCAGGTTATATACAGCTCAACATCTCAGCTCTGCCATATCTGCAGCAGAGAAAACTGTGACTATCACAACTGCTGCACCCAGTAAACTAAGTGATATACAGTCATGGCCAAAAGTATTGACACCCCTGCAATTCTGTCAAATAATACTAATTTTCTTCCTGAAAATGATTGCAAACACAAATTCTTTGGTATTATTATCTTCATTTAATTTGTCTTAAATGAAAAAACACAAAAAGAATTGTCCTAAAGCCAAATAAGATATAATTCCACACCAAACATAAAAAGGGGGTGGACAAAAGTATTGGCACTGTTCAAAAAATCATGTGATGCTTCTCTAATTTGTGTAATTAACAGCACCTGTAACTTACCTGTGGCACCTAACAGGTGTTGGCAATAACTAAATCACACTTGCAGCCAGTTGACATGGATTAAAGTTCACTCAACCTCTGTCCTGTGTCCTTGTGTGTACCACATTGAGCATGGAGAAAAGAAAGAAGACCAAAGAACTGTCTGAGGACTTGAGAAACCAAGTTGTGAGGAAGCATGAGCAATCTCAAGGCTACAAGTCCATCTCCAAAGACCTGAATGTTCCTGTGTCTACCGTGCGCAGTGTCATCAAGAAGTTTAAAGCCCATGTCACTGTGGCTAACCTCCCTAGATGTGGACGGAAAAGAAAAATTGACAAGAGATTTCAACGCAAGATTGTGCGGATCTTGGATAAAGAACCTCAACTAGCATCCAAACAAGTTCAAGCTGCCCTGCAGTCCGAGGGTACAACAGTGTCAACCTGTACTATCCGTTAGCGTCTGAATGAAAAGGGACTGTATGGTAGGAGACCCAGAAAGACCCCACTTCTTACCCCGAGACATAAAAAAGCCAGGCTGGAGTTTGCCAAAACTTACCTGAAAAAGCCTAAAACGTTTTGGAAGAATGTTCTCTGGTCAGATGAGACAAAAGTAGAGCTTTTTGGGCAAAGGCATCAACATAGAGTTTACAGGAGAAAAAAAAGAGGCATTCAAAGAAAAGAACACGGTCCCTACAGTCAAACATGGCGGAGGTTCCCTGATGTTTTGGGGTTGCTTTGCTGGCTCTGGCACTGGACTGTTTGACCGTGTGCATGGCATTATGAAGTCTGAAGACTACCAACAAATTTTGCAGCATAATGTAGGGCCCAGTGTGAGAAAGCTGGGTCTCCCTCAGAGGTCATGGGTCTTCCAGCAGGACAATGACGCAAAACACACTTCAAAAAGCACTAGAAAATGGTTTGAGAGAAAGCACTGTAGACTTCTAAGGTGGCCAGCAATGAGTTCAGACCTGAATCCCATAGAACAAATGTGGAGAGATCTAAAAATGGCAGTTTGGAGAAGGCACCCTTCAAATATCAGGGACCTGGAGCAGTTTGCCAATGAAAAATGGTCTTAAATTCCAGCAGAGCATTGTAAGAAACTCATTGATGGTTACCGGAAGTGGTTGGTCGCAGTTATTTTGGCTAAAGGTTGTGCATCCAAGTATTAGGCTTAGGGTGCCAATACTTTTGTCTGGCCCATTTTTGGAGTTTTGTGTGAAATGATCAATGTTTTGCTTTTTGCTTCATTCTCTTTTATGTTTTTTCATTTAAGACAAATTAAATGAAGATAATAATACCAAAGAATTTGTGTTTGCAATCATTTTCAGGAAGAAACTGAGTATTATCTGACAGAATTGCAGGGGTGTCAATATTTTTGGCCATGACTGTATCGCTGGAATCAGGGTCTTTGTCCCTACCTCTTGTTGCTGTTAGATTACATAGCAAAACCTGCTGACAGATTCCCATTAATAATGCCAGCTATAAGTTATTTCAGTGCTCAGGATTTGTGGTCCATGTTCTATCATATAGAATAGGAAGTGGGAGAAGCTCTAGTTCAAAAAAACTAGAAAAAAACCTTTTTCTCTCGGGAACTCCTGCTGGAATGTGTTCTCATCTTTGGGGGAGAAAGAAACCTCTATGAGAACATGGTCTACAAATATAGTCCTTACATTGCATTCTGCAAATGGCACCGAGGACAATAAATAAACAGATTTCCTAAAAACTTCTACAGTAATTCAAAAGCCAGATAAAAGTGAAGGTCGAAGCTCCGAGTGGTGACATATGACCCGTAAAGGTCTTCAGAGTTGGGTTACCTGGCAGTAGGGTCACACTGACATTACTTAATACTACTTCAAACTGTGAGATCTTATTGCAGAACTCCAAACTACTTGATTACAAAGTACAGATGTGCGAGGACCGAGATGATTTATCTGCGCGTAGTAGAAGTCAGGAGAACTCGCTTATATATTTCCACATGACATGTTGTCTTCTTCTGCCTACTGACAGTGTCTCTCTCCATCATCATTCAGAATGAATAGAACTTTCCGCCCCCATTTCTTGTTCTTAGCTACATATGAAGGGGCTGTTCCTGCCCCGGGCTCTACAGGACAAATGGGTTTTGGAAGGAGAACATATCCCTTCAGGGAAGAACACCAGCATTGCAGGTGCGTACATAATGGGAGAAGGCAGGTACAGGAGGAGTGTACGGAAACACAGAAAGATTAGGGAGAAGAAATAACAAATGATCCAAGCTTGTAAAGATACCTGAATAGAAAGAATACTAAAGTTATCCAGTTAACGTCTGCCCTGCAGCTCGCACTGTCAGACCTACCACATGTACGTGGGTTCACTCGGTCTTTATCACAGCGCCTTCGGAAGGGTCAACTCTTGATGAACATCAACCCTGTACTATCTACTACATAATTGTCTAAGGGTCACTTCCGTCTTTCTGTCTGTCCTTCTGTCTGTCACGGAAATCCCAAGTCGCTGATTGGTTGCGGCAAAACGGCCACGACCAATCAGCGACAGGCACAGTCCGGCGGCAAAATGGCCGCTCCTTACTCCCCGCAGTCAGTGCCCGCTCCATACTTCCCTCCCGTCAGCGCTCACAGCGTTAACAGACCGCGTTATGCCATGGTGTAACGCACTCCGTTAACGCTGCTATTAACCCTGTGTGACCAACTTTTTACTATTGATGCTGCCTATGCAGCATCAATAGTAAAAAGATCTAATGTTAAAAATAATTTAAAAAAATAAAAAATCATCATATACTCACCTTCTGGCGCCTTTCCCGCTCCTCGCGACGCTCCGGTGACCGATCCATTCATTGCGGTCTCACGAGATACTGACGTAGCGGTCTCGTGAGACCGCTACGTCATCATCTCGCGAGACCGCAATGCACTCTTGAGACTGGAGCGTCACAAGGAACATCGGTAAACACCTCGGGTGGATCCGGGGGGCCGACGGAGGGTGAGTATATAACTATCCTTTATTTTAATTCTTTTTTTAACAGGGATATGGTGCCCACATTGCTATATACTACGTGGGCTGTGTTAGATACTGCGTCGGCTGTGCTATATATACTACACCTCTGTTCTGTATACTATGTGGGCTGTGCTATATACTACGTGGCTGGGCAATATATTACGTGGCTATGCAATATACTACGTGGCTGTGTAATATATTACATGGCTGGGCAATATACTACATGTCTGTGCTATATACTACGTGTCTGTGCTATATACTACGTGGCTGTACAATATACTACGTGGCTGTGCAATATATTACGTGGCTGTGCAATATACTATGTGTCTGTGCTATATACTACGTGTCTGTGCTATATACTACATCGCTGTGCTATCTACTACGTGGCCTGTGTTATATACTGCATGGGTTGTGTTATATACTATGTCTCTGTGCTGTATACTATGTGGCTGTGCAATATATTACATGGCTGTGCTATATACTACGTGGCTGTGGTATATATTATGTGGGCTGTGTTATGTACTACATCGCTGTGCTATATACTATGTGGCCTGTGTTATATATTGCATGGGCAGTGTTATATACTATGTCTCTGTGCTATATACTACGTGGCTGTGCTATATACTATGTGGCTGTGCAATATATTACGTGGCTGGGCAATATACTACGCGTCTGTGCTATGTACTACGTGGCTGGGCTATATACTATGTGGCTGGGCAATATACTACGTGGCTGGGCAATATATTATGTGGCTGGGCAATATACTACGTGTCTGTGCTATATACTACGCGTCTGTGCTATATACTACGTGGCTGGGCAATATACTACGTGTCTGTGCTATATACGTGTCTGTGCTATATACTACGTGGCTGGGCAATATACTACGTGTCTGTGCTATATACTACGTGGCTGGGCAATATACTACGTGACTGTGCTATATACTACGTGGCTGAGCAATCTACTACATGGCTGTGCAATAAACTACGTGGCTGGGCAATATACTACGTGGCAATTTGAACCACGCTTCCCTAATTGCTCGCGACCGGCCGAATCCTGTGTGTAAATTGCATTATTCTGAAAACTTTGTAAATAAACTACATGCATATTCTAGAATACCTGATGCGTTAGAATTCTAATAGCCCGATTCTAATGCATTGGGTATTCTAGAATATGTATGTAGTTTATTTATAAAGATTTTAGAATAATACATTGAATACACAGGATTCGGCCGGCCGCGACCAATTAGCAAAGCGTGCTTCAAATCCCGCGCCAATTCGCGGCCGGACTGCACCTGTCGCTGATTGTTCGCGGCTGGCCACGTAGTATATAGCACAGCCATGTAGTATATAACAGCCCACGTAGTAAATAGCACAGCCACATAGCATATAGCACAGCCACGTAGTATATAACACAGCCCACGGAGTATATAGCACAGCCAACGGAGTATATAGCACAGCCAAGTAATATATAACACAGCCCACGGAGTATATAGCACAGCCACGTAGTATATAGCACAGCCCTCGGAGTGTATAACAGCCCACATAGCATGTAACACAGCCACGTAGTTTATAACAGCTCACGTAGTATATAACAGCCCACGCACACAGTGTATAACACAAGCCACGTAGTGTATAACACAGGCCACATAGTGTATAACACAGCCCACGTAGTGTATAGCACAGCCCACGTTGTGTATAGCACAGCCCACATAGTATATTGCACAGCCCACAAAGTATATTGCACAGCCCACGTAGTATATTGCAGAGCCCACGTAGTACATTGCACAGCCCATGTATTATATTGCACAGTCCACGTAGTATATTGCACTGCCCACGTAGTATATTGCACAGCCCATGTAGTACATTGCACAGCCCACGTAGTACATTTCACAGCCCACGTAGTACATTGCCCATCCCACGTAGTACATTGCACAGCCCACGTAGTACATTGCACAGCCCACGTAGAATATTGCACAGCCCACATAGTATACTGCACAGCCCACGTAGTATACTGCACAACCCACATGGTATATTGCACAGCCCACGTAGTATATTGCACAGCCCATGTAGTATATTGCACAGCCCACGTAGTATATTGCACAGCCCACGTAGTACCGTATATTGCACAGCCCACGTAGTATATAGCACAGCCCATGCAGTAGATTGCACAGCCCACGTAGTACATTGCACAGCCCACGTAGTATATTGCACAGCCCACGTAGTATATTGCACAGCCCACGCAGTATATTGCACAGCCCATGTAGTATATTGCACAGCCCACGTAGTATATTGCACAGCCCACGCAGTATGTAGCACAGCCCGCGCAGTATATAACACAGCCCACGCAGTATATTGCACAGCCCACGTAGTATATTGCACAGCCCATGTAGTATACTGCACAGCCCACGTAGCATATTGCACAGCCCACATAGTATATAGCAATGTGGGCATCATATCCCTGTTAAAAAAATAATTAAAATAAATAATAGTTATATACTCACCTTCCGGAGCCCTCGGATCCAGGCGAAGCGTTTACCGATGCTCCTCGCGCGCTCCGGTCTCCAGAGTGCATTGCGGTCTCGCGAGATGATGATGTAGCGGTCTCGCGAGACCGCTACATCATCATCTCGCGAGATCGCAATGCATGGAGCGGTCACCCGGGCGTCGCGAGGTGCGGGAGAGGTCTGTTCTGGATCCGAGGGACCGACGGACGGTGAGTATATAACTATTTTTTATTTTTTAATTATTTTTAACATTAGATCTTTTTACTATTGATGCTGCATAAGATGCTGCATATATTAACAGGGTTAATAGCAGCGTTAACGGAGTGCGTTACACCGCGGCATAACGCGGTTCATCAACGCTGCCATTAACCCTGTGTGAGCGCTGACTGGAGGGGAGTATGTAGCGGGCACTGACTGCGGGGAGGAAGGAGCGGACATTTTGCCACCGGACTGTGCCCGTCTGATTGGTCGTGGCTGTTTTGCCGCGACCAATCAGCGACTTGGGATTTCCATTACAGACAGACAGAAAGACGGAAGTGACCCTTAGACAATTATATAGTAGATATACCGCTGTACATCATATTCTATAGCTCATCATCCATTATGCTGACGACGTCCCTCTTGTACTCTAAAATACTGAAAATTTACCAGAAGAACTCAAGAAGGGTTTGAAGATGCAACAAGCTCCGCACAGCCAAAAAGTTGTATCCGTGTCCACCATCCAACAGTTGTCCAAGCCCCAGCATATATATATGTAACGCTGAGCACTGCTGTGAACTATATATCTTATTAATGCAATCGATTGTTTGGGACCAGTTTGCCCTTTACGCAAACCGATACCGTACAACTTTTATATACCACAATAAAAAATAATGTTATTCATCAATGAAAAGGTTTTAGGGATTTTTCCAGCTTTGTTCTTCTCAATAAAACTATTATTTTGTAGTGACATAGCGAAATCTAGGAGGTTTATATCATTAAAGAATTAGATATAAAAAAAGGATTTTTTTCTTCTCAAGTGTTGCAAACAAAGTGGAAAGAAAATATTAAAATATGCTAAAATATAGCAAACCGAGTTATATGATGGCCTGTTTTTTTATGGCACAAGTTGTAGATTTTATCATCATTATTTTTGAGGCACATTTTTTGGGGGAAGGGCAAAATGTTTTGGGGTTTACAGTATTCGATACATATCATAATGTTTTATCACGTTGACCAGTTATGCACACTGCGATACCATGCATCTAGGTTAAAGTTTTTCATTTTTTAGACTTCATATACGTTCTGGGAAAAGGGGGTGATAGGGACTATCTCCATTTCTAATCTCTTAAAGGGTTTTCGCCCCCCCCCCCCAGATTAAGTACGGTAGGTTCATTTTAATCAATAGATCTTGGAATAATAATCATTTCCACTATCAGATGTGTTTAAATAAAATGCTCCTGTGCTGAGATAATCTTATAAATGTGCCCCTGCTGTGTACTGTGTAATGGCTGTGTCTGACCGTACAGGGACATGGTCTCATCATATCACAGCTCCTGGGCAGGGGAGGTAAACGAGTATACAGACAGGACTGCGCAGCATTGCAGCTGATTATTTCTCTAAGGAAAGCTTTTGCTGCCTGTTTTTAAACATGTTTTACCTCAGAGAAAGAATCAGCTGTCCTGTCTGTATACTCTTTTGTTTCCTTCCATGTTAATGGAAAAGACCACTTTTAATCTTGGACTTATCAAATTCTTTATGGTCAAAAGAGGATCTTGATGCTTAGACCAAGTGATAATTCAGTAAATGTGACTGGAAAATGATGAAATGGACAATTGGTGTCTCAATAGTGACTAGCCAATGGTTTCTTATTGATGGCCTTCTGTATCCTCTACTAGTCCATACGTTGGCCATGCTTTAAGAATAATTTTTGACTAGTTGTCATTGTGGTGTCCTGGAACATTGGTGAGAATATCCCTCATGGTTGTCAATAAAAATCTTTAATTACCCAGAAGGGCTATAGATTTTACATCAGGACCCCCGGAATTTCAGGCTTTTCCTCTGCATGGCACTCTATAAAGGTCGCATTCATTCTTGTGGTTCCTGCCCCATAGGAGCTTACGATCTAATTTTAACCTGAAGGATACAGATGACAATGGCGGCCTTTCCACGTCATATCCTATTTATAATCATTAGGTGGGTTTAATATATACTTGACGTAATTAATATTTACTTGGGAGTTCTAATAAAGGATTTAAATTACGGAGAGAATACCGTATTAATACTCGGCCCAGATTAATTTAGAATATTTGACGTACATCTCAGGGATTAAAATGGAGCTAATTTGTTCATTTGAAGCCTATGAAATTAATTTTGGCAAGTCAGATTGATTTTGCCTAGCATCCATTTGTATTGTTTACAACCATTTCTAGTGATTGATGTGTAATAGCGGAGGGGGGAGATGATTATTATTCTCGTGGTGGTATCCTCTATTTTTAAATTAGCAACTTGGGAGGTGTGGTGGTATTTTTAAATGAAAGTAATGGATAAATATAAGACATTTCTCATATCCAAAAGAGCATTTTACAAGGAGAAGGGATAACTGCAATTGCCTTTATTTTTCTCCTCTCTTCATAAATTATGGAGGTTTAATTCTAACACCTAATTCTATTAGCTTAGTTTTAATGTGTTCTTTGGTTGAGGCCAAACCAACACTCTAGTACATAAAGATTGACACTTCAGGGCAGAATATTGCTAGATTACAGGGAATTACTACGGAAAATATTATTTCATCAGGATTAGTGGCTACTTGCAAATAGACAGTTTCCAGGAAAGCTTTGATTTCTTGTATAGCATTTTGAAGAGATATAGAAAAGTTGATAGCCTTTCCTCTATACACGGTACTTTGCAGGGGCTGACACAGACAGGAGAGGGCCCATGTGCAAGAACAATATATGGGCCCTTTGCAGTCTAATAGGTCATCATAATGCACAATTTCACCAGCTTTGGATGTAGAAGTGGACCCCCTTAGCCATGGACTCCTGTGTGGACACACAGGTTGCACCAATGATATGGTCACCCCTGCCTTTGTGAGTAAAAAAAACAACAACACGTAGGCAGGGATATGTGACAGGTTTCCTCAAAGTGGGGTTTACAAGCATGGTTATGCATACTTTATGCTGCCACACTGTACAAATAAATAATGCTGTCATAATGTACTGACAAATAATGACATTTTACAGTAAACAAATAACAAATCCATAAACACACTCCCAATATTAATTAATAGCGCCATTAGTTCCAAATATCTAACATGTCAATTTACACTCGCTCTCTTAGTCCCTTCTCCCTCTTACAGACATAGCTTCCTTACATGACACAGATGCTGCTGCCATTTTATATAACACCACAATAACAGCAGCACTAGATTAGGTCGCTCCCCTCATGCACAGCAAAACCCGTACAATCAACAGGCAACTCTGGCTGACCAGCCTAACCAAAGAACTGAGACGGGCTTCCAGGGTTGCTGAGAGGAGATGGAAGAGATCCTGTTCTGCCGAGCACTTCATTGCATACAAGCAGTCGCTCGCCAGCTTCAAGTCCATGCTCACTGCTGCAAAGCAAACTTACTTTTCATCTCTCATATCCTCTCTGTCTCACAACCCTAAACAGCTTTTCAGCACTATCAATTCTCTACTCCGTCCACCAGCACCTCCTCCCATTTCTGCTGAAGACTTTGCCTCTTTCTTTAAGCAGAACATTGATAACATCAGCGTAAGCTTTGGCCCGCAGCCCCCAATGCCCCTCCTCGTAAGTGCTCAGCCCTGTTCTTCCAAAACCAACTTCTCCACCATGACAGAAGATCAGCTCTCCACCCTTCAGTCAAGATCATGAGTTGCCCATCAGGGCAGTGGGGTACTAGGTACTGGGTCCGGTCGCAATTAAAGGGGTGGTCATGGCAGCATCAACCCGTTCCGTGGCCCTGGGTGCCCAAGTAAAAGGGACGGTCTTTAAAGGAGTTGTGGAAATAAAGAAAGTTCATGACGCCACCTGTGGTTCTCAGTCAGAGGTGACCAACGCTGCTTAAAGGGGTCCTCTGGGGGCGATGGTGCTGCAGCACAGATGGTGTCGCTTCCCACAGGTGAAGAGGTGTCCCCAGGGCTCCGGTGTATTTGGCAAGGATGGTGAATGCTGCAAATAATTGGAGGACACAGGGTTGCAGCCTTTACCTGGTTTACTGAGATGGTATTCAGCCTCAGTCCAGGGTACCGGTAACAGGTGTAGCTGAAGTCCAGGCAGCCTGAAACACAGGTGGAAATCCCCTTGGCAAGTCAGTTTGGGAGCCTTCCACTATGCGCTGGTCTGTGGTCCCTTGCTGCCTGTAGTTCTCTAACAAGGCCATCTTTCTTACCTGTCCAGGGACAGTACCTGCATGGTAGGCAGCTTGAGCCGTCTCTTTTGGGTCTCTGTTCACGGTGACTCTGGACTCTGATTGTTGCTGTACTTCAGGTATTATGTGGGCGAGTCCCTTTTAGTTTCCTGCCCTCCGGTTCTGTCGTGGGGCTTGCAGTCCCCCTCAGCCTCGGGCTCTCGGTACCCGGTTTCTGCGGTCAGCTTAGAGAGGCTTGTCTGCCTAGCAACTGCCTAGCAACTGACTCATCCTCCCAACCAGAGAGAGCAGCTACCCTCAAGTCGGGTGTAGAGCTCCCCCTTCTAGCCTGGAGTCAGAATGTGTTGCATGAAAGGTTACCTGCCAAAGGGATTCCTCCTGTCTCCAGGCATGGCATTACCCTTCCCGAGAGGAAGGCAATAACACTGTGGTACCTGAACTCCTGGGGTGCCACAATCACATCTCACCATTTGCACGCTTGACCCGCTCCCATCCCACCTCATCCCTAACCTCGCCACAGTCTTTATCCCAACCCTAACACATCTCTTCAACCTTTCACTTGCAAATGGTGTCTTCCCCCTATCCTTCAAACATGCCTCAATCACACCCATCCTCAAAAAGCCCTCCCTCGACCTATCCTCTGTCCAGCTATCGCCTAATATCATTTCTCCCTTATGCCTCAAAACCTCTGGAACAGCATGTCCATCTTGAACTGTCCTCCCACCTCTCCTCCTGCTCCCTCTTTGACCATTTATAATCTGGCTTCCGACCGCATAACTCAACTGAAACTGCCCTAACTAAAGTCACCAATGACCTACTAACCGCCAAGAGCAAGCGACACTACTCTATCCTCCTTCTCCTGGACCTGTCTTCTGCCTTTGACACTGTGGACCACTCCCTGACATCCTTATAAAGCTATTTGGTCTTGCCCATGTTGTAGAGGTTAGAGTCTGACTGATTAATTGAGTCTGTGGACAGGAGTCTTTTATAAAGGTGACTATGTAAGATAGCTGTTTTTAATGCAGGTAATGAGTTGATTAGGAGCGTCTATCTGGTCTGTAGGAGTCAGAACTCTTAATGGTTGGTAGGGGATCAAATACTTATTTCTCCCTGCAAAATGCAAATAAATTTATATAATTTGTACAATGTGATTTTCTGGATTTTATTTTTGATATTCTATCTCTCAATGTTACAATTAACCTACCCTTAAAATTATAGACTGTTCGTGCCTTTGTCAGTGGGAAAACTTACAAAATCATCAAGGGATCAAATACTTATTATTATTATTGACAGTTTACTGTATACCTGTAACCCAAAGTATACAGAAATACATACTGAAAATATCTGTGTGTACGCATTTTTTCTCAAGTGCCCATATTGTGAATTCAGGCTATAGATGGACGTCACATCTGCCAGTCTATGTGTTGAGGGGAGATTGCAGAACACATTTGTGAATAAATATTGGCTTTGTACCAATACTGTATATAATACGAATATTCCGCCTATATCTTTCAGCCGGTATTACCAGTTCTTATGTAATTTAGTCATGAGATACCTGAACCTCAGTGTTTTCACATCTGGAAGTGAAGGGGACACTAGAGAACAACTGATAAATGTTGACTTTTCCTAATAATTAACCCAAACTGATGGGAGAGAGGGCTGAACTTTGCACCACTGGTGAGACCTGTAGGTCCTGCTCTGGTCTAGACACAGTTCATCTAATTACAGAGGAAGCTCCTTGGCCCTGGTAGACAGGTAACATCTGTAGTGTGGGAACAGCAAGTATTGGGCGAGAATATCAAGGGACAATAGCACAATTTAACGTGCTCCATTGTCATAGGTTTGTGGTTTGCTATGAAACTGGGTGTAGAGGGAGATGCTTCATCCATTAGTGATAGACATTATTGATTACAAATGATGTACAGTGCTGTGGTATATGTTGGGGCACTATAAGAGTATAACTATCTTAGGAAAATGGAAATAAAATTGATATTTCTTTACGAAATTAATAATGTTTTGGATTATATTTTTTTATTTATACACATCTATATACCTATAATGAAGCAACACGACTCAAATTAGATCAGAATGGGTACAAAGCCTCCAAAATCTCAACCAAGACCGATCCATCCATCCATCTCCATATATTATGCAAAGACAAGAAAAAATATTACTTCACTAACTCTGCAATAAATACCATAGATTTTTTTTTTTTACTCTGGGGGAGGGGGTTACAATAAGGAATGGGGGTTTCTGAACTTTTGGGGAATGTCTTCTGGATTGCAATGGGTTACTCACAGAGGAATGTCTCAAATACTGACCCTTGACTTCTGCAATTACACCTGCAAAACTCTAAGGATTTATGGCTGTCTGAGGACAAGGGCACTGCAGAAAACCCATACACAAATAAACTGAGGCCTGGAGAGAGACACAGACACACACATACAGGACAACACAGACACACCAGGGTCCATATATCACCCTCACAGACTAAAGAAGTCAATAGGTTATTTTCTAAAGTTCCAATCTCCAGCACCGTAAAATATCCTGCTGGTCAATATGATTTCTCATATTAGCGGCTCACTGCCACCACGTGATGCGGCTGTACAGGCCTGACACTCCTGGTTTATTACTGTACTGCGAAGATTATCATTAAGACGCTGAGTAATGTGAAAGGAAAAGTAGAGGTTCAATATGTCATTGGCCTCCTGTGCACGGAAAATGCAAACTGAGAGTCGCCATATGGTGCTTCATAATGCTACCAAAATGCGGCTTCTAAAGGAGCAGGTCACCATGTTTGGTTACAGTTAGATTCATATAGTATTTGACAAAAAAAAAAGGTACATAGACTTCTATGGTGACTTACATGCCTCCAATTTACAGAGGTGCAGTGGGGTTCCATAGGAGTCTACTGGCAGCAAATTTTGTCTCCATACAACTCAGAGGATGCACAGTGATTTGTGCGCGAGCCCTGAGGGTGAAGAATTGCTAAGACTAACAGTCAATTATTATTATTATTGTTATTATTATTTATTGTTATAGCGCCATTTATTCCATGGCGCTTTACATGTAAGGAGGGGTATACATAATAAAAACAAGTACAATAATCTTAACCCCTTAGCGACCGCCGATACGCCTTTTAACGGCGGCCGCTAAGGGTACTTAAACCACAGCGCCGTTAATTAACGGCGCTGTGGAAAAAGTAAATAGCGCCCCCCAGAAGCAGATTTTCTCCGGGGTCTCGGCTGCCGGGGGTAGCCGAGACCCCAGAGAACATGATTCGGGGTTTTTTTTACCGACCCCGCATTTGCGATCGCCGGTAATTAACTGTTTACCGGCGATCGCAAAAAAAAACAAAAACGCGATCTCTTTTTAATTTCTCTGTTCTCCGATGTGATCGCACATCAGAGGACAGAGAAAAGGGGTCCCAGATAGCCCCCCGATACTCACCTATCTCCCCGGTGCTCCTCGTGGCTCCCGGTGGGCGCCGCCATCTTCAAAATGGCGGGCGCATGCGCAGTGCGCCCGCCGGCCGGCACCGGGACAATCTTTGGGGTCTCGGCTGCCGGGGGTAGCCGAGACCCCAAAGAACATGATCGGGGTCAGTTTTACCGACCCCTGTTTTGCGATCGCCGGTAATTAAGTGTTTACCGGCGACCGCAAAAAAAAAAAAAAATCAAAGTGTAATTCTCTGTCATCTGATGCGATCGCACATCAGAGGACAGAGAAATAGGGGGATTCGGGGACCCTATCATACTCACCGGTGTCCCTGGATCCTCCTGCTGCTCCTCCTGGCTGCCGGGGAAAAGAAAATGGCGGGCGCATGCGCAGTGCGCCCGCCATTTATCGCCATCTGCCGGCCGACAGGAGAAGAGCAGTTGGGGTTAAAATTAGGGTTAGGGTTAGGGCTAGGGTTAGGGTTAGGGCTAGGGTTAGGGTTAGGGCTAGGGTTAGGGCTAGGATTAGAGCTAGGGTTAGAACTAGGGTTAGGGCTAGGGTTAGGGCTAGGGCTAGGGTTAGGGTTGGAGCTAAATTTAGGGTTAGGGTTGGGGCTAAATTCAGAGTTAGGGTTCTTTCACACTTACGTCGGTACGGGGCCGTCGCAATGCATCGGCCCGACATATCGACGCACGTTGTGAAAATTGTGCACAACGTGGGCAGCGGATGCAGTTTTTCAACGCATCTGCTGCCCAATCTATGTCCTGGGGAGGAGGGGGCGGAGTTACGGCCACGCATGCGCGGTCAGAAATGGCAGACGCGACGTACAAAAAAATGTTACATTGAACGTTTTTTGTGCCGACGGTCCGCCAAAACACAACTGATCCAGTGCACGACGGACGCGACGTGTGGACATCCGTCACGATCCGTCGGCAATAAAAGTCTATGGGCAAAAAAACGCATCCTGCGGGCACATTTGGAGGATCCGTTTTTTGTCCAAAACGACGGATTGCGACGGATGCCAAACGACGCAAGTGTGAAAGTAGCCTTAGGGCTAGGGTTAGGGTTGGGGCTAAAGTTAGGGCTAGGGTTGGGGCTAAAGTTAGGGTTAGATTTGGGGTTAGGGTTTGGATTAGAGTTGGTATTAGGGTTAGGGTTGGCATTAGGGTTACGCTTGGGATTAGGGTTAGGTTTGGGATTAGGGTTGAGGTTAGGGTTGTGATTAGGGGTGTATTGGGATTAGGGTTAGGTTTGAGGTTAGGGTTGAGATTAGGATTAGGGGTGTGTTGGATTTAGGGTTTTGATTAGGGTTATGGTTAGGGTTGACATTAGGGTTGTTTTGGGGTAAGGGTAGTGATTATCGTTAGGGTTAGTGATTAGGATTATGGATCGGGTTGGGATTAGGGTTAGGGGTGTGTTGGGGTTAGGGTTGGAGCTAGAATTGGGGGGTTTCCACTGTTTAGGTACATCAGGGGGTCTCCAAACACGACAGCCAATTTTGCGCTCAAAAAGTCAAATGGTGCTCCCTCCCTTCTGAGCTCTGCCGTGCGCCCAAACAGTGGGTTACCCCCACATATGGGGCATCAGCGTACTCGGGATAAATTGGACAACAACTTTTGGGGTCCAATTTCTCCTGTTACCCTTCTGAAAATAAAAACTTGGGGTCTACAAAATCTTTTTTGTGGAAAAAAAAACATTTTTTTATTTTCAGGACTCTGCATTCTAAACTTCTGTGAAGCACTTGGGCATTCAAAGTTCTCACCATACATCTAGATAAGTTCCTTGGGGGGTCGTTTCCAAAATGGGGTCACTTGTGGGGGGTTACTACTGTTTAGGTACATCAGGGGCTCTGCAATCGCAACATAACGCCCACAGACCATTCTATCAAAGTCTGCATTCCAAAACAGCGCTCCTTCCCTTCCGAGCTCTGCCGTGCGCCCAAACAGTGGTTTACCCCCACATATGGCACATCAGTGTACTCGGGATAAATTGGACAACAACTATTGCAGTCCAATTTCTCCTGTTACCCTTGTGAAAATAAAATTTGGGGGCTACAATATCTTTTTTGTGGAAAAAAAATATTTTTTATTTTCACGACTCTGCATTCTAAACTTCTGTGAAGCACTTGGGCATTCAAAGTTGTCACCACACATCTAGATAAGTTCCTTGGGGGGGTCTAGTTTCCAAAATGGGGTCACTTGTGGAGGGTTTCTACTGTTTAGGTACATCAGGGGCTCTGCAAACGCAACATAACGCCCGCAGACCATTCTATCAAAGTCTGCATTCCAAAACGGCGCTCCTTCCTTCTGAACTCTGCCGTGCGCCCAAACAGTGGTTTACCCCCACATATGGGGTACCAGCATACTCAGGACAAATTGGACAACAACTTTTGGGGTCCAATTTCTCTTGTTACCCTTGTGAAAATAAAAACTTGGGGGCTAAAAAATCTTTTTTCTGGAAAAAATTTTTTTTTTTATTTTCACGACTCTGCATTCTAAACTTCTGTGAAGCACTTGGGCATTCAAAGTTCTCACCACACATCTAGATAAGTTCCATGGGGGGGCTAGTTTCCAAAATATGGTCACTTGTGGGGGGTTTCCACTGTTTAGACACATCAGGGGCTCTCCAAACGCGACATGGCGTCCAATCTCAATTCCAGACAATTCTACATTGAAAAAGTAAAATGGCACTCCTCTTCCAAGCTCTGCGATGTGCTTAAACAGTGGTTTACCCCCACATATTGGGTATCGACGTACTTAGGAGAAATTGCACTACAACTTTTGTGGTCTAATTTCTCCTGTTACCCTTGTGAAAATAAAAATTTGGGGGCAAAAAGATCATTTTTGTAGAAAAAATGCGATTTTTTATTTTCACGGCTCAACGTTATAAACTTCTGTGAAGCACATGGGGGTTCAAAGTGCTCACCACACATCTAGATAAGTTCCTTAAGGGGTCTAGTTTCCAAAATGGTGTCACTTGTGGGGGGTTTCCACTGTTTAGGCACATCAGGGGCTCTTCAAACGCGACATGGCGTTCAATCTCAATTCCAGCCAATTCTGCATTGAAAAAGTCAAACGGCGCTCCTTCACTTCCAAGTTCTGCGGTGCGCCCAAACAGTGGTTTACCCCTACATATGGGGTATTGGCGTATTCAGGAGAAATTGCATAACAAAATTTATGGTTACATTTCTGTTTTTACACTTGTGAAAATAAAAAAAATGGTTCTGAATTAAAATGTTTGCAAAAAAAAGTTAAATGTTCATTTTTTCCTTCCACATTGTTTCAGTTCCTGTGAAGCACGTAAAGGGTTAATAAACTTCTTGAATGTGGTTTTGAGAACATTGAGGGGTGAAGTTTTTAGAATGGTGTCACACTTCGTTATTTTCTATCATATAGACCCCTCAAAATGACTTCAAATGTGATGTGGTCCCTAAAAAAAAAGGTGTTGTAAAAATGAGAAATTGCTGGTCAACTTTTAACCCTTATAACTCCCTAACAAAAAAAAATTTTGTTCCCAAAATTGTGCTGATGTAAAGTAGACCTGTGGGAAATGTTATTTATTAACTATTTTTTGTGACATATCTCTCTGATTTAAGGGCATAAAAATACAAAATTTGAAAATTGGAACATTTTTAAAATTTTCGCCATATTTCCGTTTTTTTCATAAATAATCGCAAGTAATATCGAAGAAATGTTACCACCATCATGAAGTACAATATGTCACGAAAAAACAGTCTCAGAATCAGCGGGATCCGTTGAAGCGTTCCAGAGTTATAACCTCATAAAGTGACAGTGGTCAGAATTGCAAAAATTGGCTCGGTCATTAAGTACCAAATTGGCTCTGTCACTAAGGGGTTAAACAATACAAGTCATAACTGGTACAGGAGGAGAGAGGACCCTGCCCGCGAAGGCTCACAATCTACAAGACTAACAGTCAATCATTCTTTACATATATTAATGTGAATATTTTTCTGCCCAATGATGACAGAAGTATTCTAGGAGTGATACCTTTATTGGCTAACCAGAAAATAATATGTTTGTTTGTTTGTTAGCCAATAAAGGTATCACTCCTAGAATACTTCTGTCATCTTTGGGCAGAAAAATATTCATATCGATTTTTCTGGCTAACACGGTACCACAATACAATTTGTTATTGTACATCATTTACACATATTAATAAAGACTATGGATTTTAAAAAAATAATTTTAACATTTGTTGCCAAAATTTGTGGGACGTCAAGTCAATTCCATTCATTTGCATGGAAATGTTTTGCCTGCAAACACAGATTTCTGAAAACCCCATGTATGGGACAGTGGCAGAAATGTCAGCAACAATTCTGCCACATAAATATACCCTAAGGATACAGTCACACAAAGCAGATATTGTGGCAGACATTGAATGAAATTGGCAAAAATCCCTGTGCCATCAAAACCAAGTCATTCAGATGCAGAAATGTGAACTCACTCTTGGGCTTCATGCAAACGAACGATTTTCTCTTACAAGTGATAACTGTAATTTTCATGGATGGTACTCGTACCTACGATATCTTATGGGACACCTGTCCAATTTTTATTTAATCGGACAGAGTGGTCTGCATGTCCAATTTTGATCCAAGTGTTGTATCAAAATTGACAATGCGAGTCTATGGATCCTTGAAAAAAATCAGACTGCACTTTGATGGCAACCAGGTGCAGTCCGATTTTCATGGACAGACAGAATGGAGAAGTTGGAGAAGCTTTTTTTCTTTCTCTCTACATCTGATAAAAATTCTGATCAGAATAACAAGACTGTTTTTCTCGGATATGTGTGACTCTATCTTGAAAGTCATTATTCCTGCTAGATTAGGTCTATGGTTATTCTACAATTGTTGACAATTTCACTATAATTTACATAACAGCTCTTTATAAGTTCATGTACTTGAAAACTTTTTACAAAAATCTTGAATTTGTCACATAATAATCATCTTTATTTGTATATAGCGCTAACATATTCCGCAGCGCTTTACAGTTTGCACACATAGAAAGCACAGAAAAACGTTATAAATATTGACTGATAACCGACGTCTGGTAAGGATGGCGGACCCAAGGGGGTTCATAAACTGTAGAGAAAAGTCTTTATTTCATCCTCCGGTTATCGTATTTTTTATTTTCCTTTAATGACAGATATTTTCCAGATTGTTGATGATTGTCGAATGTTGACACACAGATGTCTCCACGAATGTTTTTGTTCTTTTGTTTGTTTTTTTTAACAAAGGAATAAAATAAATAAAAGGAATAAAATGTTTTATGTTTAACAAGATACAGCAGCACATCATCCTTCAGGCCACTGTCACACAGTTTTGGCAGGTCTCTAACCCCACAATGTCCTATTCCTGGGCTCTGCTTCTACTACTTCAGCCTTCACGCCACGGATTGCTGCAATCGCCCATACACTGCATGCAATAAATGACAATCTGCATGCGTCTGGCTGTCTAGTAAATAAATCCGTATTACCTGCCCCAAACTTAATGTTCTCTTTGTCCCAACTAATAAAGGTCCCAAACTAAGGGTATGTGCACATGTTAAGTATTTGGTGCAGAAGTTTTTGCATCTCTTGACAGGAAAAACGCAACGTAAAATTAGCGTGGTTTTGCTGAATTTTTGCATGCCTTTTTATTGCAGATTTTTCCCTTTATTAGAATGAGTGGTATTGAAAATTGCAACATGCGACTTTTTTTTAATCAGGCTCCTTGAAGAGTCTGGCACAAACAACTGATGTACTTGCTGATCGTGATGTGAATGATCCCATGTAAAACTATGGGATGAGTTCTTACATCAGTTAATCTATATTGTGTCTCTGCCATGCCACTGGTACGAAGAAGCCGTATGGCCAGGTAGGTGGGAACAAGGCCTACGGCCTCCTTCACAGGTAGGTGTTTCTGGTACGTGTTGCATCCTTTTTTTTTTTACAGATACCACACATACCCTTTGTAACCTATGAGGATATTCACTTGTCCTTCTTTTCAGGCAGCACGGATGACAAGGGCCAATGCAAGCCTATGGATCCAAGAAAAACAAGTATAGAACATGGATGGCGTCTGTGTACAGTCCGTGTGCAGACCATGTTTAACATTGTAGAGCATCAGAGAAGCTTTGTCATTTCATTCATTCTTTATCCATACCAGAAAAACACTGATACATATAACCTAGAGTGGAGCGAGGGTAAAAAGGAGCGCTATCTAAGCGTAATGAGTGGAGCAGAAAATATATCAAGGTGAATAAATGGTTGTTATTCTCACCTGATGAGGTTGTGCAAATAGGCACAACACTAGACATCACTTAAGTTGCCAAGAATCCCTCAAAAGACACGTGCCGTCCTGGTGGGACGCAGAAAAAATTCCTTTCCAGAAACCTTTTTTCAGCATGGAAATTGGAGTTGGTGGGCAGCATGGTGGCTCAGTGGATAGCACTGCAGCCTTGCAGCGCTGGAGTCCTGAGTTCTAATCCCACCTTGGACACCATCTGCAAGGAGTTTGTATGTTCTCCCCGTGTTTGCGTGGGTTTCCTCCGGGCACTCCGGTTTCCTCCCACATTCCAAAGACATACTGATAGGGAATTTAGATTGTGAGTCCCATCGGGGACAGTGATGATAATGTGTGCAAAACTGTAAAGCGCTACGGAATATGTTAGCGCTATATAAAAATAAAGATTATTATTATTATCCAGA
Source organism: Ranitomeya imitator (assembly GCF_032444005.1). Taxonomy (NCBI): domain Eukaryota; kingdom Metazoa; phylum Chordata; class Amphibia; order Anura; family Dendrobatidae; genus Ranitomeya; species Ranitomeya imitator. The sequence continues at coordinate 720,967,667 of NC_091284.1, forward strand.
GAGGAGTGTCCTTTGGTAGATTGAGGACTCCAATCGAGGAAATAATAGCGTGTCGTAATGGAACAGTATATCCCAAGGTACTGCTTTAAAAAGAATTTATTTGATTAAAAAAATGCTACAGTTTCATTGCGGCACTTACATTAGAAATTATAACACAACGCGTTTTGGCTAGATAAGCCTTCATCAGGTGTCTACAAAATAATGCCCCATATAACCTCCTTACACCTTCTTCCTCCTTTTATCCATGGGTGGAGTGAAGATGCCATCATTGTTATCCTCTTAAGGGTTTCATGTGGGGAATCATTAAAATTGTAGGTGCACAAGGATACTTAGATAAAATTGTGTATATAATTCAATTGATGAATATTAGAACATATTGATGTTTGTCTAGAAATGTTAAAAACTCCCAACCAGCCAAGGACAGAGATATGTCCAACACGCATACAAATCACACAGAGGGCTGCAAAGCCCCCAGCGGCCAGTTCTTCAGGACACCACATACCCCATCTCGTTAAGTCCATACAGACTACTTAGTCTATATATCCAGTGGGATTACTTAGCATTGAAAACTGATTTTCTATTTCTAGTATGCTAGGCCTCATATGGCTGAAGTTTGTCAGTAGTTCCTGCATGATGAACGCATTGATGCTTTGGACTGGCCTGCCCGTTCCCCAGACCTGAATCCAATCAAGCACATCTGGGACATCTTGTCTCGTTCCATCCACCAATGCCAAATTGCACCACAGACTGTCCAGGAGTTGACTGATGATTTAATCCAGGTCTGGGAGGAGATCCCTTAGGAGCATATCCGCTGCCTCATCCGGAGTATGACTGGGCATTGTAGGGAAGTCATACAGGCACGTGGAGGCCACACACACTACTGAGCATCATTTCCTTGTCTTGAGGCATTTCCACTGAAGTTGGATCAGCCTGTAATTTGATTTTCCACTTTGATTTTGATCATTGCAAATCCAGACCTCCATGGGATATTGATTTACATTGATTATTTTTATGTTTTATTATTCTCAATGAATTCCACTATGTAATGAATAAAGATGTGCAAAGAAAGAAAAATCCAGCTCCACGAATATCAAAGAACTCTTCCTTATTGGTGTGAATAGAAAACACTTCAGTTGATGAATTAAAATATCATGGTAGTAGATAAAACAACTATTTTCAGGTATCGAAACCCTTAATCATGTTAATTTGCAACTGGAATATGTCATTCAGTGATATCCAGGATGTGGTATATTAGTGTTCTCTTTATTTTTTTGAGCAGATATGTGTATATATATATATATATATATATATATATATATATATATATGCAGGAACAAATGCTGTGTATACACATACATATGTCCATATATATACATGGGTGTACAGAGCATTTATTCCTACGTTCCATCTTAATTTATCTGCGGTAATTAATAATGGTGAGACGTGACTGGTACTAATCATTTCTCAACCACAAGATGGCGATGTGCGTTATCTCTTTTGTATTGTTACAACTGTTGATGGATTTCTATATGGCTTTTGTGGCACCTCTATAGCACTTGATAGTTTTGGGTTAGTTAGAGAACATATGTTTTTAGTATTACTTTTTGTTTTACTTCTCACTAGAGTATTTAAAGTTAAAAAAAAAACCTCCTGACTTGTTCCTGTTCAGTGATCCGCTCATTAACAGTTTGATTTCTCTCCCCTAAAGACATAAAAGGTGACTTTCAAAGCTCAGGTAGCATCTGTCAGACTGTTCAGCAGTGTGGTGGGGACTGGTAACTGTGCTGGATCACTGAACAGGAGAAAAACTTTTCCAGAATAACTTCAATGAATACAATTAAATGTCAGGGATACATGTACTGACAATGGCACAAATTGGGTTGGATCAATACTGCTGCAGAGTCGGCACTACAAGGAAATGAAAGGGATTATTCAGCCTTTAATAACTAGTTTGGTTAGAGTGTGATTCGATTTTCTCGGAAGTGGAAAGAAAAAAAAAGTTTCTCCATCTTCTCTATTATGTCAGTCTGCGAAAAGCTATCCGCACTCAGATGACGTCCAAGTGCAGTCCGATTTTTTTCACATACCCGTATACATGAATGGGTGAGTGCCATCCGATTCCCGGTGGCAACTCGTGCATGCTGCAATTTTTATCCTCTGACCGAGTAGTCCAAGGAAAAAATCAGACATGTGCAAGGCCCCATAGAATAATATGGGTACAAATGCGATTCGTCAAAACCACGGCTAGCACTCATCCAATTAAAACAGGACATTAATAATGTAGGAGGGCATTGTTAATATATGAGGCCACAATGGGGACATTGTTAGTGTATGCAGCCACAATGGGGCTTGTTACAAAATGAGGCTACAATAATGGATAGTTATTTGGGCTCCCAAAATAGTAATATCCTCCCATGTGACCCCCATACAGCATAATTCCCCGCTAGAGCCCCCATGTAGTATAATATCCCCCTCTTTGTATTTATGTAGTACTTGGTACACTGCAGGTTCTGCAAGTTTTCCCACCTACGCAGAATGGAGAGGTCTGAAATGTTTTATCGTAGGTACACTTCAACTGTGAGAGACAGAATGTAAAAATAAAAAACAGAAACTCACATTGTATGACTTTTAAATAATTAAATTGCATTTTATTGCATGAAATAAGTATTTGATCACCTATTTGACAACTGCCCACACACTCAATTACCCTGCTACCTCTCCACCAAGGCCCTCCACCGTATTGAAGAGAGGATAGATGGGGCCAAGTATCGCGGGATTTTGGCCAACAAGCACCTTCCCTCTGTAAGAGAATTGACGATGGGTCCTGGCTGGGTCTTCCAGTATAACAATGACCCGAAACACACAGCCAGGGCAACTAAGGAGTGGCTCCGTAAGAAGCAATTCAAGGTCCTGGATTGGCCTAGACAGTCTCTTGACCTGAACCCAATAGAAAATCTTTGGAGAGAGCTGAAACTCAGTGTTGCCCAGTGACAGCCTCAAAACCTGGAAGATCTGCAGAAGATCTGTACGGAGGAGTGGACCGAAATCCCTGCTGCAGTGTGTGCAAACTTTGTCAAGAACTACAGGAAACGTCTGACCGCTGTAATTGCAAACAAAGGTTTCTGTACCAAATATTAAGTTCTGTTTTTCTATTGTATCAAATACTTATTTCATGCAATAAAATGCAAATTAATTTGGTAAAAATCATACAATGTGATTTTCTAGATTTTTTATTAGATTTTCTCTCTCACAGTTGAAGTGTACCTACGATAAAGATTGCAGACCTCTCCATTCTTTGTAGGTGGAAAAACTTGCAAAATCGGCAGTGAATCAAATATTTATTTTCCCCACTGTATGTGGTATAATATCCCCATATTTTAGCCCCTATTCTGTATAGTAGCCAACTCTTGGCTTGGACCCCCATGTATTATAATGTCTTTTTCTGTGGCCCCATTTAGTATAATGTCACCCTCTCTGGCCCCCTTCTTCCTGCCCATTTGCACACATGTCACAGGTAATAATAATTCTATTTATATAGCGCCAACATATTCCGCAGCACTTTATAATTAAGCAGTGACATATACAGACAATAAATTCAATATAAGGTAACACAGTTTAGACTGTTATAGTAGGAGTGAGTCCCTGATCACAAGCTTACAATATACAAGGAAATAGTTGGGGGGGTGGGACAGAACAAGTGAACAGTGCTTGTTATTTCAGGTCCAGCAATTATGATAAATAAGGATTTTCATATAGCTGCATGGTCCGGTCAGTAAATCTGTTTAAGGTTGGGGTCACACTTGCGAGAAACTCGCATGAGTCTCGCGGCTCAATACCTGGCACTGCCGCCGGCACTCGGACTGGAGCGCTCAGCTGTATAGAAATACATGCAGCCGCACATTCCGGTAACGAGTGCCGGCAGCAGTGCCAGGTATTGAGCCGTGAGACTCGTGCGAGTTTCTTGCAAGTGTGACCCCGGCCTAAGTGCAATTACCAATTGCTCTTATTGTATTCATGGAGGGTGTGGAGACAGATGAATAGGAGGGAGAAGATTCTGAATAATATTTAGAAGGAGAGAAGAGTTAGATTAGTGAGCTGAGGTGATAGGCTTGTTTAAATAGATGCGTTTTTAAAGCATGGGGGCTAGATATTAGTCGGATTGTCTGGGGTAATGCATTCCAAAAAACTGGAGCAGCACGAGAGAAGTCTTAAAGACAGAGGTGCGAGATGCAGATTATGGGGATGTTAGTCTTAGGTCATTTGTAGAACGGAGAGCACGTGTAGGGCGATAGAGATGAGGGAGGAGCTATAGGGTGGTGTAGAACTGTGGAGGGCTTTATGTGTGAGAGAGATGAGTTTATATTGGATCCTGTAACGATTGGGCAACTAGTGTAATGACTGGCACAAGGTGGAGGCATCGGTGAAGCGGTTTGACATAAATACAACCCTGGCTGCTGCATTTAGGATGGATTGGAGAGGGGAGAGTTTGGTTACAGGGAGTCTGATGAGTAGACAGTTGCAGTAGTCCAGACAGGAATGAATAAGAGTGACCGTAAGTAGTGTTGAGCATTCCGATACCGCAAGTATCGGGTATCGGCCGATACTTGCGGTATCGGAATTCCGATACCGAGATCCGATACTTTTGTGGTATCGGGTATCGGTATCGGATACATAGAGATGTGTAAAATAAAGAATTAAAATAAAAAATATTGATATATTTACCTCTCCGGCGGCCCCTGAACTCAGCGCGGGTAACCGGCAGGCTTCTTTGTTCAAAATCAGCGCTTTTAGGACCTGAGAATCACGTCCCTGCTTCTGATTGGTCGCGGGCCGCCCATGTGACCGGCACGCGACCAATCACAAGCCGCGACGTCACCGCAAGCTATTAGCGCGCTCTTTTTTGAAAAATGAGCGCGTTAATGACTTTCAAAGACGTAGCGGCTTGTGATTGGTCACGGCCACGCGACCAATCACAAGCCGCGACGTCACCGCAAGCTATTAACGCGCTCATTTTTAAAAATGAGCGCGTTAATGGCTTTCAAATACGTAGCGGCTTGTGATTGGTCGCGTAGCCGCGACCAATCACAAGCCGCGACGCCACCGCAAGCTATTAACGCGCTCATTTTTAAAAATGAGCGCGTTAATGGCTTTCAAATACGTAGCGGCTTGTGATTGGTCGCGTAGCCGCGACCAATCACAAGCCGCGACGCCACCGCAAGCTATTAACGCGCTCATTTTTAAAAATGAGCGCGTTAATGGCTTTCAAATACGTAGCGGCTTGTGATTGGTCGCGTAGCCGCGACCAATCACAAGCCGCGACGCCACCGCAAGCTATTAACGCGCTCATTTTTAAAAATGAGCGCGTTAATAGCTTGCGGTGACGTCGCGGCTTGTGATTGGTCGCGTGGCCGCGACCAATCACAAGCCGCTACGTCTTTGAAAGTCATTAACGCGCTCATTTTTCAAAAAAGAGCGCGCTAATAGCTTGCGGTGACGTCGCGGCTTGTGATTGGTCGCGTGCTGGTCACATGGGCGGCCCGCGACCAATCAGAAGCCGGGACGTGTTTCTCAGGTCCTAAAAGCGCTGATTTTGAACAAAGAAGCCTGCCGGTTACCCGCGCTGAGTTCAGGGGCCGCCGGAGAGGTAAATATATCAATATTTTTTATTTTAATTCTTTATTTTACACATCCCTATGGATCCCAGGGCCTGAAGGAGAGTTTCCTCTCCTTCAGACCCTGGGAACCATGAGAATACCTTCCGATACTTGATGTCCCATTGACTTGTATTGGTATCGGATATCGGTATCGGCGATATCCGATATTTTTCGGGTATCGGCCGATACTATCCGATACCGATACTTTCAAGTATCGGACGGTATCGCTCAACACTAACCGTAAGAGTTTTAGCAGTTTTAAAGGTGAGAAAAGGTCGGATTCTGGAGATGTTTTGAAGATGCAAGCAACGTGAGTGAGTGATTAGATATAGGGAATAAAAGAAAGTTCTGTGTCAAATATAACCCCAAGGCAGTGGGCGTGCTGCTTGTGAGTTATGGTTGAACCCTCCAAGGTAATTTCAATGTCAGGTAGAGATAGGTTAGTAGAAGGAGGAAACACATGAAGTTCAGTTTTGGAGAAATTTAGTTTGATAGAGAGAGGACATGATGTTAGAGACAACAGACAAACAATCCTAGGTATTTTTTGTATTAGGGTAGGGGTGATGTCAGGGGAAGAAGTGTATAATTGGGTGTTGTCAGCATAGAGATGAGACTGGAACCCAAATCTACTGATTGTTGTCCAATAGGGGCAGTGTATAGAGAGAAGAGTAGGGGGATTAGGACTGAGCTCTGTGGAACCCCGATAGCAAGGGGATGATGAGAGGAGTAAGAGCCGGCAAAAGATACAGTGAAGGAGCAGTCACAGAGGTAGGAGAAGAACCAAGAGAGAACAGTGTCTTTGAGGCCTATAGAGTGGAGCATAGTGAGGAGGAGCTGGTGATCTACAGTGTTGAATGTAAAAAAAAATTATTTCTGGGAGGGGTAATTTCATGGAAAAAGTCAACCAGTGGATGGATTCTAAATTACAACCTTTGGTGAGGGAACTACCTTCCTTCCTTAAAGATACAGGGGAACTTCTCAGAAAAGTAGGTAATCTAACATTGATCAGTGACGCTATGCTGGTGACAGCTGACGTTGAGTCCCTGTATACCAGCATACGTCACCATGATGGCTTGAAGGCCACTGAGTTCTTCCTTTAAACATCTACCCTCCCTGTGGATATTAAAAATTTGATTATGGAGTTATTAGAATTTGCATAAACTCACAATTTTTTATTTTCAAAGGGTCCTTCTTCCTGAAGCTCCAGGGCACAGCTATGGGGGCGTCATTTGCGCCCTCGTATGCTAACCTTTTCCTGGGGCTTTGGGAGAGGGAGCTCTTCCTATCAGATCGGGTCTTGTCGATGTGCTATGTCCTCTCCTGGACACGTTACATGCACGATATTTTCCTGATCTGGCAGGGTTCCCCCATATTATTGGATTAATTTTTTTCATTTCTTAACGACAATGACTGCAATATACATCTAACTTACAGATGCCGCACTGGGGAGATAGACTTTCTAGATGTTGTTCTAAAAAGAGATGTTAAAGATAAAATTCAAACAAGTATTTATCTTAAATCAACGGCCACCAACTCTTTTTTGCATGCCTCCTCCTCCCATCCACGTCACTTCATTCAAGCCGTTCCCACTGGGCAATTTTTACGGCTTTGGAGGTTAAGCTCAAATGAGCAAGATTTTTTCACCCAAGCCGATGATTTAAAATCACGCGTAAAAGAGCGTGGTTATAGCAATAGAACAATTAAGAAGGCTTTTAACAGGGTGAGATATTCATTGAGACACGACCTCTTATATAAATCCCACCAAAAGGAAGCCAATGATTGTGTTCGCTTTATTTAGTTCCATTCCTTACGACACGATAAATCATGGCCGATCCTTAAAGTGGATCCGCTTTTGTCCAGATATTTTACCAGAGAAGGCTGCCATCATGGCACGCAGGTCGCGCAATTTGAGGGATATTTTAGTTCGCAGCCATTATGTGGGTACGTCACTCACAACTTTTTTGAATCAATTTGCTGCAAGGTGTGGAAGTGCTAAGTGCTCCATGTGGTCGCTGTGTTGCATGTCCTTCTTTATATAGGTATGTACTCATATACGTTTGACCTATATGTTGCACTTGCAGTCAGCATAATCCAATGTCATTATTGCAGCAGAAGTCAAATTGAATTATGGCCACAATTCTTAAATATAATTTTTGTATGGACATTATTTACATTTATTATCAGGATTCACTACATGCTTTATATTTACCAGCGCTCCACAATTGTTCTTCCGTTGGGGTGATGTGTGCTTGTTGGTCATATAGCAGCCCGATATAATTAGTAGTTGATATATTTCATTGTCCCTCTTCCTATTGTTTTTTTGCATATTTACACCAAATTTTAAATTTCTATCAGTAAAGTTTATATTTTATTGTTTATTTGGACTAGTACATCTTTTGTTGCTTTGGCAACTCTTTTTTGTTCGTGTGCAGATGTGTCCAATACATTATCCATAACACTGGCAACATAGCTAGTGATTTCATCCATTCGATTATTTTTCAGCTGTGATGCAAAGTGTGTTTGTTGGTGGAGCTTTTTATAGTGTTGAATGCAGTAGAGAGATCCAGGAGATTCAGCAGGCAGTAGTGACTATTAGACGTAGCTGTTAATAGATCGTTAGAGACTTTAGTGGGGACAGCTTCAGTAGAGTGTGCAGAGCTGATCTGCAATGACCGGACAGTGTTTTGGGTCAAAAAACAGAAGACTTTGGATTCTCTGTGATGGGTATTCCCATCTCAGCATGCAGAAATGTAACCACTTGGGCCCAATGGTCCCTGATCTATGGGCAATCCCATCTTCAGAGGCACCTCAAGAAAAAATGTATGCATTGCAAATGGAATTCAAGATGGGTTCAAACTAATCAAAATGGAAAATTAGGTTTCTATTTTGAATCCATTTTTGTTCATTTTGTAAAGAACTCCAATATATTTTAATACTGAATCCTTTACTAAAAGATGATAACTGGACAAGTGAACAGAGCTTTACTGACTATTGAAAATAGTCTACTTTTTCATGGCAGTTTTGGCTAGAATTAGCAGAGCTGGGGCATAATGGTACGTGGTGGGGCGTCACATCTGCTTGTCAAATTCATGACAAGATGCAGCGCGCCTTATGCCTCAAATCCAACTACATTTCTCAGAAACGCCTGATTCATTAAGAGACATATGCCACTTAAAGCGAATCTGTCACCCCCGGGACATATATCACTTATTAATATGGGCATACAGGTAAAAGAAATGTTACACTAGTCCTACCTGTCTGCTTCCTATTTGTGGTTTTGATGCTGAGAAATGTTATATTCTGTCCTTATGTTAATGATTTCTTCCAGGCTCTGGGGCGTGCGGTGCTGTAAGAAATCCCTGCCTCCTGCCTTCATTGTAACACTTACTCCTTCCCATCAGTGTCAGTTACGGCCCTGGAATCCCAGGCCTGCACCCTGCACTTCCTCAGAAATACATACCTCATCCTCCCTTCTGTGGGGGCTGCATTCAGGGATCTTTTGCATAGGCGCCGGCGAGTCACTGTGACCTCCAGTATGCGCGACAATAATATGCTCTCCCCACTTCCTCCCTGCATAGTCATCACTAGGAACAATGTGTACATGGCGATGACTATTCAGGGAGGAAGTGGGGAGAGCACCTTATTGGCGCGCACACCGGAGGTCACTGGAGCGGAAGTTGCTTGGAAGATGAGGTAATGTATTTCTGAGGGAGTGCAGGTGCAGGATTCAGGGGCCATAACTAATGCTGTTGGGAGGGGGTAAGTATTACAAATAAGACAGGAGGCACCGCATGCCTCGGAGCCTGGAAGAAATTATCAACATAAGGAAAGAGTATAACATTTCTCAGCATCAAGACCGTTAATATGAGGCATACAGGTAGGACTAGTGTAACATTCCTATTACCTGTATGCCCATATTAATAGGTCATATACGGTATGTCCCGGGGGTGACAGATTCCCTTTAATGAATCAGATGTCTATGATTCCAAGTCATCTCCTCATCAAGACCAACGTGAACAATGCCTATCTTGATGAATCGGGGCCAAAGTGTTCTCCTACTTGAACCTCCAGTGATAGCCGGCAATCTATGAGGAACTCTGGCAGCAAGTCTTAAAATATTTCCTTTTTGTGCCACCATAGGGAAAACGAAGCAATACACAGTGCTCAAATCAAGGGGTTGTGTGTGCAAGACAGGATAGGACAGGTCCTCTGGGGGACAAGATGCTCTTTGCAGCTCTTCTTTACTGTAGCCCAAATATCTTAACTATCTTAACAGAAGACCCCCTATAATGGACTCAGAATGTATTTAAGAGGGAAGAGTGTTTGAAATGATTATTATACTGCACTGTGTAGATTCATTGGTAGACACAGAAAAAAATATATATTAAGGTGAAGACCTTAAGTGTAGAAATGGAAAGTCTGCAGAAGTAGTTATTGCCTGGGAACTCTTACAAAGAAGGGACCTCAGGTAAGCAATTCACCTTACATAGGAATGGTGTGGCCTGCCTCTATTCGCCACTGACTACACACTAGTATTACTGTCCGCATGGTGGTTACTGTAAATCTTGTATGTGTTACCTGCATCACACAAGGTAAAAAACTGGTATAAAAAAAACACAAAATCTAAAGACGCAGGATAAACAAGTAAATCTTGAAGCTTCCAATATATTGTATGAGCAGTGATATATAAATCAGATCCAAGACTCACTGACCCGCCCAGCAATATAGTGAAACTGCTCTAGTGAGCTGCAGTGCATTACATGACTATAGGGATACAGAGTATTGCATGAGCAGCAATGGATGCAGCGTAGATGCACATGATCAGCAGTGCATTATATGACTATAGGAATATGGTGCACTGCATGGGCAGCAACGCATGACCTTTTACTACAGCTGCACCCATGAACAATGTATTATACACAGTCCTGCAGCTACAGGGGCTCCGAAATGGGACTGAGGACTCACTTATAACAGCCTGAATGGATGAAATGCTGCCCTGGCTGCAATCAAACCTAACATCTTAGCGCTGCCAGGAGAATGATACTGGACATTTATTGTACAGTTCTGCCTAACAAATCTAGGCTATTCTGCCTTATAGGAAGACTTAGGCTACTTTCACACTAGCGTTTTTTGCAATACGTCGCAATGCGTCGTTTATGGGAAAAAACGCATCCTGCAAAGTTGTTTGCAGGATGCGTTTTTGCCCCATAGATTAACATTAGCGACGCATTGCGACCCATTGCCACACGTCGCACGACGGTTGCGCCGTGTTGTGGTGGACCGCCGGGAGCAAAAAACGCTACATGTAACGTTTTTTGCTGCCGACGGACTGCTTTTGCATGCGCGGCCGGAACTCCTCCCACACCTCCCCGCACCTCACAAAGGGGCAGCGGATGCGATGAAAATCTGCATCCGCTGCACCCGTTGTGCGGCGCAAACAACGCTAGCGTCGGTAACCTCGGCCCGACGCACTGCGACGGGCCGAGCCCGACGCTAGTGTGAAAGTAGCCTTATGCCTCATTAGGACATTTTTTTGTATATGGAAAACAACGGACTGTTTTATTCATCAGATTTTCCCCCGTTTTTATGGTCTGTGTGTTTGTGGCATCTGTAATCTCTCAGGTTTGCACAAAGACAGTAGAAATTGGAGCGCACTCGGATAGCATACAGATAGCAGTAGAGGGATTTCTAGTTTTTTGGTAGATTTTGATCTCTAAATGGTTGCTTTTTGCAGACAAATAGACTAGAATGGGCACGAGGTCTTGTTCTATCCATGATAAGCACAGATAAAACGCGCACGTGAGAACAGACGTCTGAATGAGGCCAGATCGGACTTATACAATACTCAGCAATGCATTGGCCATGATACGAATACAGAATATATCTGTAAGAACATATCCTTATGGCATGTCAATTATTGGAGCAACCAGCATATTTTTGTGCTAGCAATGCATTGGATTTACAAAAGTAATACATTGTGCAAATAAGGAAATATAGGAAATAACCCGGTACATAACCATTTCATCTCATCGGAAAACATAGGCAGAAGTGCACGTGAGCGTAGTATGGCATATAAATAATATCATAAACAACCCACAATTGCTCATCAGCTTTAAAGGGTAAAATAATGAAGTCACATACAAGTCGTACAGAAAATGTGAAAGACTTGTTCTCCTATGAATTTTATCAGCGCATTTCATTATTCTGAATGGAGGAAGTGCTTGCGAATACTTTTATGGCCAAGAAACCCCAAACTAAGACATTAATATGTTTCCTCGGACTGTTAAATTATATGAGCAGCGGCATTATATTTTAATATTATATCTCTATTCTTCGGGATATCATCACCTACAATTCAATTCCAGCCACCGTAAAGCAGTGTGCGAATTGCAGGATTGGCCATTACCTCCTGAGTGCTGTGTAAAGTGATTACATTTCTGTATATGACACTGGCTGTATGCGGCTCTCCAGAGAGAACTTTACTGGCACGTTGATGCTCTGCCCTGCACAAGCTTGCAGCCTGATCTGATTTTATGTGCTACAGAGGAATCACTGACAGTGGAAATTGGGTTGGCAAGGGTACTTCCACTTCAGAGATACAGATTATCAGGCGCACAGGCTGGAGAGGCTGGTAACTCCCTTCCCTGGGGCACCGTCTCACTCCTTGATGTCCTTTGTCACATTGTCATAATCCACTTGTAGGCTGCCGACGAATAAATCTGCTTTGTATGTAAAATAGGTAGTTCGTTCTGCTTCTTTCCATGATTTTATCGTAAGACACAATTTTCTATGGAATCTATTAATTTCTTTATATGGAAACATTCATATTTTTTCATCTTGTTTTATATTAAGCATCACATTTCTGTAATACTGCCATGTTACACACAGATGCATAGAGAATGGAATTACACCAAACTGTGCCCCTATAGGGCTTACATTCTAATTTTGCATTGTAATGTATACCTTTCATTTCACGTAACTTTTCAGAATAAGCGATCATGTGCATAAATGAAGAATAACACTATTTCTGGCCATTATATGACTTGTATCCTGCATTTTTCATTTTACTCCCTTGCTCACTATATTCCTACATTTCTAATTCTCAGCTTTTTTGCGTTAGCACACAGATATCAGGGATTCACTCTATGTAGAACACTTTCAAGAGCAGGAGCAGAATGGAAGACAATATACAGCGGAGCTGAACAGTGTAGCTGTGAATCCAGCACTGGGTTGAGATAAAACATGCTGTATCTGTCTCTTTCCATATCTCTGTTCCTCCTTCCTCCACCCGCCTTTCCAGTCTAAACAGACTTCAGCAAGCAGCTGTATTCTGATCCCTCAGGAAACTGACTGCCCATCTTGTTCTGAGCAATATGGATTTGATCTGTTATTCAGAATCTATGAGGACTGCAAGAAGCAGTGAGGCGAAGTGGCTCATAAGTTGAGAAAGAAGCACGTTCTCTTAAAGATACTGTATATTACAAAGTTTATTATATTTGATTCTTCTATTGATTTTTTGCAAAGCTTGTTAAAATTATAATGATCTTTTAAAGTGTTCTGGTTGATAGCATCGATGACCTCTTTTACAAGTACATGCACGACTGGCTCAACAGATCATGCTGGTGCTTTCTAAGGGGAGAAGGTTACAAGCTACGCCTGACACCCCTGACGAGAAAGAAAAAAAGATTGGCATATTGGATTCCAGGCAAGAGATAAGCCAAAACCAGAAGTTTCTGCCAGTAAATTATGTCCTGTGGTATATCCAACATACCTGATGTTCATTTCCAGTGGACATCATGTATCAGAAGTCAAGACACAGTCATACAAAAAAGCTTGACTTTCGATGCCCCGATTGATTGCTGACACAGGGACCGCAGCCCTTTCACTATTACTACCCCTTGGCATTGTAATAATAAAAATGGGCCTCACCATCATTATCTTTTCATGGCAGAGGTGTGTACAGGTGACTACAGCCAGAAATCTGCACATCTAGTGTTAACCTAATTCTATAGTAAATAATAACAAATTAAATGATTATAGTTGTCCCAAAGTTTCCCTTTACGCATACACACTCAATGGCTAATTCAACAGGAAGGTGTTTATCCCAAGGCCAATTTCATAGGAAGCCAATTATCTTATCAGTAGGTTATTGGAATGTTGGAAAAAACTAAAATACCTGGAGAAAACCCAGGACAAGGGGAGAACCAGTTCCTGTGGTTGTTAAACTGGTCATACTTCCATTAATCAGATTTGTGGCTTTAGGCTTCATGTATCAGTGTGGTACACATTTTTAACCCCTTAGTGACAGAGCCAATTTGGTACTTAATGACCGAGCCAATTTTTGCAATTCTGACCACTGTCACTTTATGAGGTTATAACTCTGGAACGCTTCAACGGATCCCGCTGATTCTGAGATTGTTTTTTCGTGACATATTGTACTTCATGTTAGTGGTAACACTTCTTCGATATTACTTGCGATTATTTATGAAAAAAACGGAAATATGGCGAAAATTTTTAAAATTTTGCAATTTTCAAACTTTGTATTTTTATGCCCTTAAATCAGAGAGATATGTCACGAAAAATAGTTAATAAATAACATTTCCCACATGTCTACTTTACATCAGCACAATTTTGGAAACAAACTTTTTTTTTGTTAGGGAGTTATAAGGGTTAAAAGTTGACCAGCAATTTCTCATGTTTACAACACCATTTTTTTTTAGGGACCACATCACATTTGAAGTCATTTTGAGGGGTCTATATAATAGAAAATACCCAAGTGTGACACCATTCTAAAAACTACACCCCTCAAGGTTCTCAAAACCACATTCAAGAAGTTTATTAACCCTTTACGTGCTTCACAGGAACTGAAACAATGTGGAAGGAAAAAATGAACATTTAACTTTTTTTTGCAAACATCTTAATTCAGAACCATTTTTTTTATTTTCACAAGTGTAAAAACAGAAATGTAACCATAAATTTTGTTATGCAATTTCTCCTGAATACGCCAATACCCCATATGTGGGGGTAAACCACTTTTTGGGCGCACCGCAGAACTTAGAAGTGAAGGAGCGCCGTTTGACTTTTTCAATGCAGAATTGGCTGGAATTGAGATCGGACGCCATGTCACGTTTAGAGAGCCCCTGATGTGCCTAAACAGTGGAAACTCCCCACAAGTGACACCATTTTGGAAACTAGACCCCTTAAGGAACTTATCTAGATGTGTGGTGAGCACTTTGAACCCCCAAGTGCTTCACAGAAGTTTATAACGTAGAGCCGTGAAAATAAAAAATCGCTTTTGTTTACACAAAAATGATATTTTTGCCCACAAATTATTATTTTCACAAGGGTAACAGGAGAAATTAGACCACAAAAGTTGTTGTGCAATTTCTCCTGAGTACGCTGATACCCAATATGTGGGGGTAAACCACTGTTAGGGCGCACCGCAGAGCTTGGAAGAGAAGGAGTGCCGTTTTACTTTTTCAATGTAGAATTGGCTGGAATTGAGATTGGACGCCATGTCGCGTTTGGAGAGCCCCTGATGTGCCTAAACAGTGGAAACCCCCCACAAGTGACACCATTTTGGAAACTAGACGCCTTAAGGAACTTATGTAGATGTGTGGTGAGCACTTTGAACCTCCATGTGCTTCACAGAAGTTTATAACGTAGAGCCGTGAAAAAAACAATCGCATTTTTTCTACAAAAATGATCTTTTTGCCCACAAATTTTTATTTTCACAAGGGTAACAGGAGAAATTAGACCACTGAAGTTGTTGTGCAATTTCTCCTGAGTACGTCAATACCCAATATGTGGGGGTAAACCACTGTTTGGGCGCACCGCAGAGCTTGGAAGAGAAAGAGTGCCGTTTTACTTTTTCAATGTAGAATTGGCTGGAATTGAGATCGGATGCCATGTCGCGTTTGGAGAGCCCCTGATGTACCTAAACAGTAGAAATCCCCCACAAGTGACCCCATTTTGGAAACTAGACCCCCCATGGAACTTATCTAGATGTGTGGAGAGAACTTTGAATGCCCAAGTGCTTCACAGAAGTTTAGAATGCAGAGTCGTGAAAATAAAAAATATTTTTTTTTCCACAAAAAAGATATTGTAGCCCCCAAGTTTTTATTTTCACAAGGGTAACAGGAGAAATTGGACTGCAATAGTTGTTGTCCAATTTATCCCGAGTACGCTGATGCGCCATATGTGGGGGTAAACCACTGTTTGGGCGCACGGCAGAGCTCGGAAGGGAAGGAGCGCCTTTTTGGAATGCAGACTTTGATAGAATGGTCTGTGGGCATTATGTTGCGATTGCAGAGCCCCTGATGTACCTAAACTGTAGTAACCCCCCACAAGTGACCCCATTTTGGAAACTAGACCCCCCAAGGAACTTATCTAGATGTGTGGTGAGAACTTTGAATGCCCAAGTGCTTCACAGAAGTTTAGAATGCAGAGTCGTGAAAATAAAAAATATTTTTTTTTCACAAAAAAGATATTGTAGCCCCCAAGTTTTTATTTTCACAAGGGTAACAAGAGAAATTGGACCCCAGAAGTTGTTCTCCAATTTATCCCGAGTACGCTGATGCCCCATATGTGGGGGTAACCCACTGTTTGGGCGCACGGCAGAGCTCAGAAGGGAGGGAGCACCATTTGACTTTTTGAGTGCAACATTGGCTGTCGTGTTTGGAGACCCCCTGATGTAACTAAACAGTGGAAACCCCCCAATTCTAGCTCCAACCCTAACCCCAACACACCCCTAACCCTAATCCCAACCTGATCCATAATCCTAATCACTAACCCTAACCATAATCACAACCCTTACCCCAAAACAACCCTAATGTCAACCCTAACCATAACCCTAATCAAAACCCTAAATCCAACACACCCCTAATCCTAATCTCAACCCTAACCTCAAACCTAACCCTAATCCCAATACACCCCTAATCACAACCCTAACCCTAACCCTAATCACAACCCTAACCTTAACCCTAATCCCAAACCTAACCCTAATCCCAAGCGTAACCCTAATGCCAACCTTAACCCTAATACCAACCCTAATCCAAACCCTAACCCTAATCCCAACTCTAACCCTAACTTTAGCCCCAACCCTAGCCCTAACTTTAGCCCCAACCCTAACCCTAGCCCTAAGGCTACTTTCACACTTGCGTCGTTTGGCATCCGTCGCAATCCGTGGTTTTAGACAAGAAATGGATCCTGCAAATGTGCCCGCAGGATGCGTTTTTTGCCCATAGACTTGTATTGCCGACGGATCGTGACAGATGGCCACACGTTGCGTCCGTCGTGCACTGGATCAGTTGTGTTTTGGCGGACCGTCGGCACAAAAAAACGTTCAATGAAACGTTTTTTTGTACGTCACATCCGCCATTTCTGACCGCACATGCATGGCCGTAACTCCGCCCCCTCCTCCCCAGGACATAGATTGGGCAGCGGATGCGTTGAAAAACTACAGCTGCTGCCCACGTTGTGCACAATTTTCACAACGTGCGTCGGTATGTCTGGCCGACGCATTGTGACGGCCCCGTACCGACGTCAGTGTGAAAGAAGCCTAACCCTAAATTTAGCCCCAACCCTAACCCTAAATTTAGCCCCAACCCTAACCCTAAATTTAGCCCCAACCCTAGCCCTAACCCTAGCCCTAACCCTAGCCCTAACCCTAGCCCTAACCCTAACCCTACCCCTAACCATAGCCCTAACCCTACCCCTAACCCTAGCCCTAACCCTACCCCTAACCCTAATTTTAGCCCCAACTGCTGTTCTCCTGCCGGCCAGCAGATGGAGACAGATGGCGGGCGCACTGCGCTTGTGCCCGCCATTTTCTTTTGCCGGCGGCCAGGAGGAGCAGCAGGAGGATCCAGGGACGCAGGTGAGTATTGTAGGGTCCCCGAATCCCCCTATTTCTCTGTCCTCTGATGTGCGATCACATCAGAGGACAGAGAATTACACTTTATTTATTTTTTTTTTTTTTGCGGTCGCAGGTAAACAGTTAATTACCGGCGATCGCAAAACAGGGGTCGGTAAAACCGACCCCGATCATGCTCTTTGGGGTCTCGGCTACTCCCGGCAGCCGAGACCCCAAAGATTCTCGCGGGGCCGGCCGGCGGGCGCACTGCGCATGCGCCCACCATTTTTAAGATGGCGGCGCCCTCCGGGAGCCACGAGGAGCACCGGGGGAGATAGGTAAGTATTGGGGGGCCACCTGGGACCCCTTTTCTCTGCCCTCCGATGTGCGATCACATCGGAGGACAGAGAAATTAAAAAGAGATCGCTTTTTTTTTTTTTTGCGATCGCCGGTAAACGGTTAATTACCGACGATCGCAAATGCGGGGTGGGTAAAAAAAAACCCGAATCATGTTCTCTGGGGTCTCGGCTACCCCCGGCAGCCGAGACCCCGGAGAAAATCCGACTCTGGGGGGCGCTATTTACTTTTTCCACAGCGCCGTTAATTAACGGCGCTGTGGTTTAAGTACCCTTAGCGGCCACCGTTAAAAGGCGAATCGGCGGTCGCTAAGGGGTTAATATGACCCCCCTGGGAATTTATAGGCCGTTCTGAGAGTTTCCAAAATAAATATTGTACGACTGTATAGGCACAGCTATATGAAACTGGACTTGTAATATGCACCATTATGGGGTACGTATTAATAAGCATTTTATTTTGGGTAGTATTGGACATAATAAAAAATGAATGGAGGGTTCCAGCGCATGGTTTATGTGCGGAGATATTCTCCCCTAGAAGCATTGCTTGTGGGAGAGAATGGCTCTGTACAAAGGGCACTTGACAGAGCATTATGTGGCAGCACACTAAGGCTACATTCACATTAGCGTTTTGCGGGGCTGCGTCGGGCGCAGCCGTGGCGACGCATGCGTCATGCGCCCCTATATTTAACATGGGGGGCGCATGGACATGCGTTGTCTTGCATTTTGTGACGCATGCGTTTTTTTGGCGCAACAGAAAACGCTGCATGATGCAGTTTTTTCTGCACCAAAAATCATGAAAAAATTAACGCATGCGTCACAAAAAGCTGCGTTTTGCATGCGTTGTGCGTTGCGTCGCCGACGCAGCACCGCAAAACGCTAATGTGAACGTAGCCTAAGTCACTTTCCCTATGTTGCTGTTTGGCGACTTTGCCATAAGCATGAGGTCCATTGTAAAGGGATTTTCCTTTTCTGATATGTACAATTCATTGTAAAGCACATACTGTGCTTTACTTACCCATGTAAACAGCACAGGCTGCTCAGAGCAGCTGAGGTCAGTGATTGACTGCAGCGCTGCTGATGTGACGTCAGCCCTGCAGCCAAGTAATGGAGGCCGGGGCACTGGTGGAGACTCGATGCTGGACCCTGGGACAGTAAGTAAATCACAGTTTGTTTGTTTTTACAAGGAACTGTGCACATCAGGAAAAGTCTTCTAAAATGAGATCATCCCTTTAACCCTTTAATGACCCAAGATTTTTTCGGTTTTGTGGTTCGCTCCCCTCCTTCCCAGAGCCATAACTTTTTTTTATTTTTCCGTCAATATGGCCATGTGAGGGCTTATTACGAGTTATACTTTTGAAAGACATCATTGGTTTTAACATGTCGTGTACTAGAAAACGGGAAAAAAATTCCAAGTGCGGTGAAATTGCAAAAAAAATCAAATCCCACACTTGTTAAAACTGACCTGCCATTATGATTCTCCAGGTCATTATGAGCTCATAGACACCAAACATGTCTGGCTTATTTTTTATATAAGTGGTAAAAAAAATTCCAAAATTTGCTAAAAAAAAATAAATGCACAATTTTCCGATACCAGTAGTGTCTCCATTTTTCATGATGTCGGGTCGAGTGAGGGCTTATTTTTTGCGCGCCGAGATGATGCTTTTAATGATACCATTTTGGTGCAGATACAATCTTTTGATCGCCCGTTATTGCATTTTAATGCAATGTCAACCAAAAAAATTTAATTCTGGCAGTTTAACCGTTTAGCGATCAGGTTAATCCTTCTTGTTATAGATCGGGCGATTCTGAATGCGGCAATACCAAATATGTGTAGGTTTGATTTCTTTTTTAATCGTTTTATTTTGAATGGCGCGAAAGGGGGTGATTTGAACTTTTATTTTTTTTATTTTTTTCATATTTTTTAGAACATTTTTTTTTTTACTTTTTCCATGCTTCAATAGCCTCCATGGGAGACTAGAAGCTGGCATAGCCTGATTGGCTCTGCTACATAGGAGCGATGCTCAGATCGCTCCCATATAGCTGAATTACAGCATTGCTATGAGCGCTAACCACAGGGTGGCGCTAACAGCAATCTGACATCAACAACCATAGAGGTCTTCAATAGACCTCTGGTTGTCATGCCGACGCAACGCTGACCCCTGATCAAGTGATGGGGTCAGCGGTGCGCGCATTTCCGGCCCGATGGCAGGAAGCTCTAGTTAAATGCCGCTGTCAGAGTTTGACAGCGGCATTTAACTAGTTAACAGCTGACATATTCCGGCTTTGATGCGGGCTCACCGCCGGAGCCCGAATAAAATCGGGGGTTCGGTCCTTGGACGTACTATTCCGTCCGAGGACAGAAAGGGGTCAAAGGTGTTGTCCAGGTTTGGTATGAAAGTCACAGTGTGCGCACCGGACACTATCAGGATACTCCAGTGCGAGAGTGGGTGGTCACGTGACAGCAAGCATGAGGTTTGTATACATGCAGTCGTATGCCGACTAGACGTGCACGGCCTTGCTTAATTCAATTGCATTGAGTGAAACTGTGCATGTCTAGTTGGAATGTGTCTGGAAATATGCAAATCGCTCAAGTCGCCAGCATCGGAGAGTCGGTGCGCAAACACGCTGTGGGGATTCAAAAGTCTGCTGTCACACAGAGAGACTGCAGACTGTCACCCTAACCTGGACAACCTCTTCAACCATTTATTGCCATTGTCTGGCTTTGCACATCTAAGCAGAAACATGGAAAAATCCCTGTACTTCATGAAAGCTGCAGGGAGTGAACGCAGAAGAAGCCATATATCAAAAGGAGAAAGAATATATGAACTCTGAGACTAATTTGAACCTTCGTAATGCAACATGTAATGCTATTTAACTACTGAGCCACCTGACTTCGACTACTGAGCCACTATGCTTGTGGCTGCAGGGAATTCCCATCATTGAAACGTTATAATATGTGTTACGTGAAAGCTGCAGGCAGTATCCATATTGCTTATAGACCCCCATTCAATTGCATTTTAAGTTGAGGGAGTTGAGTATAGATAGTGATAGAAGTCATTTAGGGCATTAATTAAGATTGATTGTACATACTCCGCTGTAGCTAAATATGCTTTATTCAGTGTTCTAAATGTTGTTTCACTATGCAAAATGGCTACGACTGTGCAAAATGAGTGTTTCATGGCATTTTAAGCACAGCAACGGTAGTAATGTAACATAACTGTGAATGCATATTTTCTCAAAACAGGGCACTGCAGGTTAAAGCTTTATGTCTCCTGCTCTGCCGTAATCTAGTAAATTGGGCTGAGCTTTTGTACAATGGCATCATGAATCACAGGTCTATTAGAATCTATGGTAATGGTTAATGTTGGAGATGGAGTGGCTCTTGATTAGTATTAAAATCCATTTATAGCCACTGCTAAACAGCCCATACACGAAAAGATTGAGTCTAACAACCCAGTTATTTAAAGCTAAATGCACCTGACTTCTCAGACAAACAGCGTACATGCTACATGGACCGGGAAGTAGGTGGCTTTGGCACCAAACCAAGCCGTCCTTGAGTATGGGGCTTAGGCAAAGGTCTTGTGTCCTATGTTTTCTTTCTATGACACAATTTTCCACACTCCTAAGAAGAGACTTAATAGCTGAATGAAACAGAAAGGGAGAAGATACAGATTAGATATTAGAAAAAACTTTTTGACAGTGAGGGTGATCAATAAGTGTAACAGGCGGCCATGAGAGGTGATGAGTTCTCCTTCAATGGAAGTCTTCACACAGAGGCTGGACAGACGTGTCTAAGATGGTTTAGTGAATGCATTGAGCAGGGGGTTGGACACGACGACCCTGAGGTCCCTTCCAACTCTAACATTCTATGACTCCTCTGTCTAGACCTGTCCTCTGCCACCGGTTGTCACCCACTATTATCACACATTTCCTCTCCCATAATCATTACAAATATTGCACTCTTGGATTTATTCATTCCTGGCCGGTCAGACATTTAGGGATTGCACAACACACTTTTTTGCTTTCTCACCCAATTTTTTTTTCCCTGCTGCACCTCAACGTTATGTATTTTGTCCCTATCTATTCTCCAACAACACCCATGGTCCTGGACAGCTCATTTACTCATTCATATGTCAATGAAACAATGCCTACCTCTCTGGTATACATACTTCTTTCTTAAAATTCATTGTTCCTTGTCTCCACTTTTTCCACTCACTTCCTCAAACTCTACACGTGTAAACCTGAGTACATAATCCTTTTACCATCCTATATAACACTGTCCTTAAGATTTCCACATTAAAACACTCCGCACCACTTCACTTCTTTTCTTTAATTAAAGAAGCACTCATCAAAATTTTTATCCTCTTAGGCTGCCGTCACACTAGCAGTATTTGGTCAGTATTTTACATCAGTATTTGTAAGCCAAAACCAGGAGTGGGTGATAAATACAGAAGTGGTGCATATGTTTCTATTATACTTTTCCTCTATTGTTCCACTCCTGGTTTTGGCTTATAAATACTGAGGTAAAATACTGACCAAATACTGCTAGTGTGATGGCAGCCTAAAAGGGAACCTGTCACCCCCCCAGGCGTTTTTAACTAAAAGAGCCACCTTGTGCAGCACTAATGCTGCATTCTGCCAAGGTCTTTTAGTTGGGGTCCCTGCCAACACTGAACTATAAGTTTTTAGTATTTGCCTTTCCTTTGTGCTGCCCTTCGACTCCCATAACATGATGGGAACTTACAGTGCAGGCGCCGGGGACGTTAATGAAGTAAGTGGAGGCCGCGCATGGTGCACGGAGGCCCTGAGTGACAGCTGAGAGGCGCTTGTGTCAGGGCGAAAAAGACATGCCCCCCGGACAAACTACAGGTAGGAAAGGCAAATTCTAAAAACGAATAGTTCAGCGTTGGCAGGGACCCCAACTAAAAGAGCCACCTTGGCAGAATGCAGCATTAGTGCTGCACAAGGTGGCTCTTTTACTTAAAAGCACCTGGGGGGGTGGGGGTGACAGGTTCCCTTTAATATATTGGAGTCATATTGTATAGCACTGTGTACTTACAATTGCTAATTCTTCTGTTTTCCATTGGGTCTATGACATCATGTGATTAAAAACTGACTTGCTGAATCCTCCTAAGCTCTATGTAGAAACAGGAGGTCAATTTTCCCTGTATGAGTCATGAGTCACTGCAAAAGTCCCTGGCAGGAGGAGGAGGCAGCAGGAGTTTTAAAGGGGAATGACTCATGCAAGGACAATATACTTCTTGTTTCTACATAGAGCAGAGAAAAGAGAAGAATTAAATGGGTAAAAAGGCAAAATGTGCAATTGTAAGTGCACAGTGCTATATAATATGATGACTGCAATATATTAAGAGGTTCCTTGTCTTCACTTTTTCCAACCACTTCTTCAAACTCAACATGTGCAAAACAGAGTTCATAATCCTTCTACCATCTTCCTGCTGCCCTTAGAACTTCCACAGTAAATCACTCTGCATCACCCCACATCTAATCCTTATTTATCGCAATCAAAAAATAGCTGTGCATGCCTTTGCTATATCCTGACTGCATTAATGTAACATTCTCCTATTTGGGCTAATAATGTAGACTTGAGCTCCTCCAGCCAATTAGCTCATCCACCTCTACTCTTGTTCTTCTATTCAACATGTCCATATCATCTGTTATGGGAGAGTTACAATGCCCCCATACACATGAGATCCAGTCCAGGCAAAATGTAGTTTTGTCTTTCATAAAGACGCATACCAGGTTTGGGTCAAATATGTTGGCTTGCATAATTCTGTAGATATTCTAATATCTAAAATACTGGGACAACTAAAATTCCTTATAAGGATGCCTGAGCTAAGAATACAAAAAGAACAATAAAAAATGGCAATTATTTCCTCTATCACCTCATTTCTGTTGATTCTATTCTGATCCAATTATGTCTCATAGTGTAATTATTGAGAAATAATTATTTTTAGATGTGCTCCATGAGTTCAGCTAGGCTTCCCTCCGCTCACTGACCTGTGTCTGGCTGTAGTACAACTAGCTACAGCAGGAGCCTGACCACTTTGTCTTGCAAAGAAGGTAGCTGTCTGCTGCTTGGCATAGCCGCCCTCATCAATCATTCTCTGCCTGAAAATGGAAGAGATCAGCACACAATGAATCCCCGCAAGACTAAGGCCATGTTCACACAGTGCGTTTTTTACTGCGGAACCGCAGCGTTTTTGCCGCTGCGGTTCCGCAGCTGTTTTCCATGCAGGGTACAGTACAAAGTACCCTATGGAAAACAGGAACCGCTGTGCACATGTTCCTGAATTTAAAAAAAAAAGCCGCGCTGAATAGCTGCGGGAAAAAAGAAGTACCATGTCACTTCTTTTTTCGGAGCCGCAGCGGTTCTGCACCCATAGACCTCCATTGTGAGGTCAAACCCGCAGTAAAACCTGCAGATCAAAAATATATCTGCGGGTTTTATTTCGGTTTGTGGTGCAGAACCGCTGCAGCAGGAAGTGCGGGGAAGCGGGCGGAAGTGCGTGGGCGGAGTGTGGCTGCCCCGATCCCACCCCCCCATGCTCCGATGCCCCCCCGTGCTCCGATGCCCCTCCCCCGTGCTCCGATGCCCCCCCGTGCTCCGATGCCCCCCCCGTGCCCTAATCTCCCCCCCTTATACTTACCCGGCCTCCCGATGTCCGTCCGGCCGTCTTCTCCCTGGGCGCCGCCATCTTGCAAAATGGCGGGCGCATGCGCAGTGCGCCCGCCGAATCTGCCGGCCAGCAGATTCGTTCCAAAGTGCATTTTGATCACTGAGATATAACCTATCTCAGTGATCAAAATAAAAAAATAGTAAATGACACCCCCCCCCCTTTGTCACCCCCATAGGTAGGGACAATAAAAAAATTAAGAATTTTTTTTTTCCACTAAGGTTAGAATAGGGTTAGGGTTAGGGGTAGGGTTAGGGGTAGGGGTAGGGTTAGGGGTAGGGTTAGGGGTAGGGTTATGGGTAGGGGTAGGGTTAGGGTTAGGGGTAGGGTTAGGGTATTTTCAGCCATTTTAACCCTAAAAAACTTCCTAGAAAACACACAGACTCTGCATAGAAAACTGCATAAAAAAAAGGATCAAAAAACGCATCAAAAAACGCACCAAAAAAGCACAAAAAAGGACCAAAAAAAGGACCTGCGTTTTCTGCCAAGAGCTGCGGTTTCAGTCCTGAAAAAAAAAGGATGGAAATCAGGAACGTGTGAACATACCCTAAAGATATCAGAAATCAGTGCAGAATGTCATAGTGGTGTTTATTTTTAGCATTAATTTTCTAGGCTTATTCCATTATTACTTTTTTTACAGAAATCCAATGTGCCGGCCATGGGAAATGTAGTGTAGATTCATATGCAAATCATGTAACAATAAAGCAATATTGACAAGTAGCTCATTTATAAATAAAAATGCGGCAGATTTTACGCCACCAAGCAGTGGAGTGACTTTGTGCAAAGGTTTTCAAAAGTTGCATTTAATAAATGTGTTTAGCACTCAGACTCCATCTAAGCCAGGATGCCTGGAAAAAACTAAAACTGTCAGGATGCAGAAGCATTACATATTGGTGTAAGTATTTAATAAATCTACTGGGCAATAAATTATGTTCATAATCGAGCAAATAATGAGGCAAAAGAAATAAGTTTCCCCATGGAGTTAAATAAATATTTCTGTCTGCTGCACTCACCACTACATGGAGCTTACTGCATACTGTTATACACTGAACGCAATACTAGGACAGTGTGCAGTAAGGTCCTAGCCTCCCTCTGGTGGTGACTACTGGCAACTATAGGTCTTTTAGTCAAAGCACCACTCAAGTGTTTTGTTTTTTTCAGCACTGGAGTGGCTCTTTAAGGCTACGTGCACACGTTGCGGATCCGCAGCGTTTTTTACGCGCAGATTTGCACCAAATCCGCAGACTGCTCAGGCAATGTTAATTAATGGGAATCCAGAAATGGTTTGCACATGCTGCGGAAAATTCCGCACTGATCCTCAGCGTTTTATTTTCCGCAGCATGTCAATTCTTTTTGCGGATCTGCAGCATTTCTGCACCCATTGACTTACAATGAGTCAGTCAAATTCGCAGCTAAACCGGAGGATTAGCTGCCAAGAATGCTGCAGAAAGGAAAGAGGAAGAGTGTGTGGGCAGAGAATATGTGTGTGGGCGGTGTCTGCAGATGTGTGCGTGGTTGTGTGCGTGTCTGTGTGTTTGTCTGTGGGTGTCTGTGTGTGTAGCCAGGCATCGTCTGATGGGACTACTGCTCCCATCCGGCTATGTCTGCTGTCACATAAAACAGTGACAGCATGAACCGATGATGAGGCAATAGTCCCATCATCCGGCACTGTGTTCAAGTGTAAAAAAAATAAAAAACACATTTACATAATCACATACAACATTCATACTCACCGAACACCTAATTCCCCGACGCCCTCGATCTCCTTCAATAAAAGTAAAATAATAAACCACCATATATTTACCTTTCCGCAGTAGTCCATTTAATATTGAGTGTCCCACAGTGATCTCATGTATAGAACAGTCACATCGGGAGATATGACCGCTCTACCCGACTCCTGGTGATACAGTGACAGGAGGTGATCCTGCAGCATCACACCCCGGGACTGCAGCACTGCCCCACTTCTGCCTGAGGTAGGGACCATGCCGCCTGTGACCCTGCTGTACCATTGCCAGCCCTCAGGTAAGATACCTTAAATTCGGACAATAAGACGGATCTCCATCTTATAAAAATCTTTTTTCTGCTATTTTCCACCCCTGAAAAATACGGTGTGTATGTAAATATATATATATATATTTATATATATATATACTGTATATATATACAGTGTATACTAGATGGAGGCCCGATGCTATTGCATTGGGAGGGCTGTAATGTCACGATGGGGGCGAGCTTTGCAGCGTTGAGCATCTCTCCCCTCCATGTGCTCTCCCACCTATCCACTCTCTCTTTCCCCTTGTGCTGACTTCTCCCATCTGTGCTCTCTTCTTTGACCTGTCTATCCCATGTGCTACCCCCCTGTCTCTCTCCTTCCTGTGCTGTGTTCTCCCCTCATGTGCTGTCCCGTTTGAGCTGTCTCCCCCCTGTGCTCTGTCTCTCTCACTCCGTGCGCTTTCTCTCTCCCCATCTGCTGTCTTTTCCTCTCATGTCATCTTTTCTTTGACCTCTATACCCCCTGTGCACCTATGCTTGTTGTCATTGAGGTTGTGCCTTTGCTGCTTTCCTTTCATTGTCATTGGCATACTTTTTAGAAGGAGCCATGTTGTCATTGATATTTGCTTTTTAAAGGGGTTTTCCCATGAACGAAAGTTCATTTTAAAAATTGTCTGTGTCTGACCGTGTACCGAACATACATCTCCTGGGCAGGGGAAGAAGCAAAAGACAATGCTGACATTACAGCAGGAGATCGCAGAGGATACATTTTGTGAGGTAAAATATTGTTTAAAAACAGTCAGTGAAATATTTTACCTGACAAAAGGAATCCTCTGTGATCCCCTGCTGTAATGTCAGTATTGTCTTTTGCTTCCTCCCCTTCCCAGGAGATATGGTATGCTCCGTACACGATCAGACACAGACAATTTTTAAAATTAACTTTCGTTCGTGGGAAAAACCCTTTAATGTGACCGGCTTCCTCTGCATATAGACACGTCGCGCATCTGCCGCCGAGATCAGCTGACTGATTCACTGGGCCTGTGTGGAATTTGTGCAGGCGCAGTAAATCAGACCGCCGCCATCTTTGTGCAGAAGCTGCGGAGACACCATCACGTGTTTCTCGACGCAAGCAGTAGGTGGCTTAGGTGGCTTTCCTTCATAGGATGCTGCCCTTCCCGTGGTTGTTCCTTCCCGGGGAAAGGCCTGGCTATTCACTGCTTGCGTCGAGAAACACGTGATGGTGTCTCCGCAGCTTCTTTACATGCATCTGCATATTTCCCATAAGAGATGGGGGCAGTGTTCTGGAATCACTGCGTTGAGAAACACGTGATGGTGTCTCCGCGGTGTTGGATGTT
The DNA here is from genome assembly GCF_032444005.1 of Ranitomeya imitator. Lineage (NCBI taxonomy): Eukaryota > Metazoa > Chordata > Amphibia > Anura > Dendrobatidae > Ranitomeya > Ranitomeya imitator. The sequence continues at coordinate 720,995,573 of NC_091284.1, forward strand.
TTGGTCTCCCCGAGGCCAATCATCTGTGCCTTTATAGCCTTTTTACTAGGCACTGCTCCTAATAGCCAGATTCCTACTCCACACTGATGAGGGGCAAAAACCCCGAAACAGCTGTCTGTGGATGGATACCATGCTTGGCATAGGTGGCTTTCCTTCATAGGATGCTGCCCTTCTCGTGGTTGTTCCTTCCCGGGGAAAGGCCTGGCTATTCACTGCTTGCGTCGAGAAACACGTGATGGTGTCTCCGCAGCTTCTTTACATGCATCTGCATATTTCCCATAAGGGATGGGGGCAGTGTTCTGGAATCACTGCGTTGAGAAACACGTGATGGTGTCTCTGCGGTGTTGGATGTTTTGGTCTCCCCGAGGCCAATCATCTGTGCCTTTATAGCCATCTTTGTGCAGACAGATAGTGGCGGTCACATTAAAACTGCGCATGCACTCCTGTACAAAGATGGCGGCGGTCAGTGAATCATTCAGCTGAACCCGGCGGCGTGTTCGCGATGGTGTTTCGCTGGTGGTACCGTGCAAGAGGCTGTGTATGGCATATACAGTGCACGTGTGTGTGTGTGGTTCGTACGGCATATACAGTGTGTGTATGATGCGTACGGCGTATACAGTGTGTGTGTGGTGCATATGGCGTATACAGTGTGTGTGTGTGGTGTGACGGTGTACCATCACTTGCGTGTCCCAATATGGAGGTCGGTGAACTTCCACCGCTTGGAACTCTGGAATCCGGACACATCTGGACGGAACAGGATGTGAAGACATTACAGGTAAGTATCTATTATATATCTATATATACAAATTACCTATTCAATTCTTATCTATAGCGACCAGTAATCAATCCGAAGCGTCCCCGTCCTCATCTATGATCTCGGGTTCCATTCTTTATCGCAGCTAATCGCTTTTTGATGTTCATTGCTGTTTGTGCTTTTCTAAATTCAGTAATAGAAGTGGCGTACATATAATTATATTGGTTATTAGCTCCTCTTGGGCACTTCAAAAAAAATATATATGAAAAAAAACCCTGAAAACTTTCATTTTATTCAAGAGACACAAACACGCATGACTGGAGGGCTATATTATCATTTTGCTTCTGGTTAAAATAAACACAGGCAAAATGTTAATGGGTTTATAATATGGATAGAGATAATTAATCCCTCTGCTGTAGGAGAGGCTTTGTAATGTGAAACAATATAGGTTGGCTGAATTCAAAGCTGTATGGTAATAATATGTAAAAAAAAAAGAAAAAAAAAAAGGCATATACATAAGACTTAATCCAGTGCTAAAATAGATCATATCCTTATAGCAACACAGTAAAAGTACATAAAATTTTAGAATCACTATTAAACAGGTAGGCATTAATTCATGTGAATAACAGCACAACGGCATTAACATAATGCAGATTGTTGATTGTTCTGCAGATGTCCAGCAGGTGGCAGCCTCTTATGGGCTTGCAGCTTCCCAAAGGCACTGGGCACTGAAAATACCCAGAGAAGCTACATACATGGTAATACAAAGCACCAGCAAATATTTGCTTGTTATACTTTTAGCTTTTTTGTAGCATTGTGGGGTCCATTGTTTTTTTTAATTCAGCATTTTTTTAAATTTAGCATTTTTTATATTTACCTGGTCACCAGTAAAAGACAGGCTGAGTATTGTTGCCGATGTGTAAACTAAAGATCAAGTGTCTGGACTTCTACAATAGAAGGTCTTAGTCTCATGTAGGACCCAAGACTTGCAATACAATAGTGCAGTGCGACTGTGCTGATTGATATTACGCCCTCTGGTGGAGGACACTGGAACTGAATATTTTGGAAGCAGCAGCCAGTGACCACCTCTGGTTCTTGTGTCCCTTCCTCCATGATCCTCCAAAAAAACGGCAGTAAAGCCATAGCACCCCAGATGGTGGCAGAAGGTACAGGACAGGGAATAGAAAGAGTTGTATAAAGCCAGAGGGTAAATTGAGGAAGCCATAAAAATACCTTCCCCACAAGGCCAGAGTCTACAAAGAATGCTGAATATTTTGGACACCAGCTTTAGCTATAGGGCAAACAAAGCAGAACCCTTCATCTGGCCCATCTGATTTTCAGTGTCACTCTGGGTGAAGATGGCTCCACGTCAGATAACATGCTACCTTCATGTTTGTGGTGTGAATTCCCGCATACAGCCTACAGTGATCCTCAACCTACTGAACAGCCGCACAGCCAGCTCTTCCCTCTCCTAGTGTATCCTCACCCACCCCCTGCAGACTGTGAGCCCTCGCGGGCAGGGTCCTCCCTCCTTATGTACTCGTGTGCCTTGTTATCTGCTCATGTTTAATGTATTTGTCTATATTTGCCCCGTATTCACATGTAAAGCGCCATGGAATAAATGGCGCTATAAAAATGTATAATAATAATAATAATAAATAATAATACAGGGCCACCATGAGATGACGCTCAGGTGGCAGCGCCATGGGGTCAGCGACATGGTTACATGACATCATGGCACCAATTCACAGCAGCCAGTGGAGCCCGAAGCTTCATCCTCCGAGCAGAGAAATAAAGTGATTTTGTGGCCACATTAATCTTCCTATGCCGAAATTAATCCAGCGCAGAAGGGTTAAAGAGCTCAAGACTTGTTCCTGTAGGAGTAAGAGAGGTAATTGGGGAAGGGGCTGCAGAGATGAAAGCCAAGGAGGAAGTAAGAGACAGGAGTGGGAGAGATGAAAGGCAAGGAGGGCAATAAGGAGTCACTTAATCACTTTATGGTTCCTACAAGAGATGAAGCCCCCTCCTCCTTCTGTATCCTAGGGGTGAAGGGTGGGGGGCTGTGAATAACACACACACCTGCTTACCCACCGCCATAAATACACACAAACATGCATCTGTATACTCCTGTACGCCACAGCGTTCAGCCCCTGGGCAGAGACACCAGACACATATATTATCGGGTGGTCTGACTGGCCTTCTCCACAAGGGTCAGAGATCACCCTGACTGGACACAAAATCATACACTGAAGTGACCTGCTCAAATATTTGGTAACTGTCAGCAAGTATGTAGCCTTCAGTACAATAAAGTCACCACATACACACCGTATTCACTAATGCTCCATTATACTATAGCTTGTTCTGTTACTTTCTATCAGTTTGCTGAAATTTTCTTCTTTAAAATCTTTTTCAAGGAAACCCGAGCGACGTCCAATATATACAGCATTACACTGGCCATACAGGGAGACAGTCAGCAATGTGCCAAAAGGAACGCTGGGTGACCATATCCCAACATGTTGGAGCCTTTTGGACCTAGCACCAACATCACCTTGTCCCTCATCTCCTCATAAATTTAGACAATGTGAATGGGAAATATTTTGACACCCTTTCGGGCAGCCCCCTCACGCTCAGGCTGCAGATAACTCCCCTGGACACTGTGCAGATGCAGAACACACCCTCCTCCTGCCCAGAAGATGATCCCACTTGGCCGGATAATGGAAACCAGTTAAATTTTACAGAGCAATAAAGTGTTATGAAGATACTAAACATCAGTTTATGGTTAAAGATCAGAGCAGAAGAATAAATTGCAGTTTAACAAAAGTCAAGAGAGCGACAAAGGCCTAAAATGGTGGTGGGGGGGTTAGAGGGGAATCTGGATGACCTATCTAATGCACATGGAGACAGGCATGCTCGGCTTCTGCAGGGGGATATTCACACAGTCGTAAAGTACAAATATTTCTCCCATTTATTACCAGCATTTATTGTTGGTTTATATAACTGTCCAATAAAATGTAAGGGCATTTCAGACAAATATATAAATACATATAATGGACAAATGGATAGATGGATGGATGGGTAGATAATAAATAGATAGATAGATACAAGTGCTTCTCACAAAATTAGAATATGATCAAAAAGTTAATTTATTTCAGTACAAAAAGTGAAACTCATATATTATATAGAGTCATTAAAAACAGAGTGATCTATTTCAAGTGTTTATTTCTGTTAATGTTGATGATTCTCTCCTAGTGTATCCTCACCCACCCCCTGCAGACTGTGAGCCCTCGTTGGCAGGGTCCTCCCACCTTATTTACTCGTGTGCCTTGTTATCTGCTCATGTTTAATGTATTTGTCTATATTTGCCCCGTATTCACATGTAAAGCGCCATGGAATAAATGGCGCTATAAAAATGTATAATAATAATAATAATAATAATGATTATGGCTTACAGCTAATGAAAACCCAAAAGTCATTATCTCAGTAAATTAGAATAATTAACAAAAAAAACCCTGCAAAAGAATTTAAAAAGGTCCATTACTCTGTTTCAGTAGGTTCCACAATCATGGAGAAGACTGCTGACGTGACAGATGTCCAGAAAGCAGTCATTGACACACTCCGCAAGGAGGGTAAGCCACAAAAGGTCATTGCTAAAGAAGCTGGCTGTTCAGAGTTCTGTATCCAAGCATATTAATGGAAAGTTGAGTGGAAGGAAAAAGTGTGGTAGAAAAAGGTGCACAAGCAACCGGGACAACCGCAGCCTTGACGAGATTAAGAAAACGCCATTCAAAACTTTGGGGGAGATTCACAAGGCATGGACTGCTGCTGGAGTCATTGCTTCAAGAGCCACCACACACAGATGCATTCAGGATATGGGCTACAAGTGTCGCATTCCTTGTGTCAAGCCACTCATGACCAATAGACAAAGTCAGAAGCGTCTTACCTGGGCCAAGGAGAAAAAGATCTGGACTGTTGCTCAGAGGTCCGAGGTGTTGTTTTCAGATGAAAGTAAATTTTGCATTTCATTTGTAAATCGAGGTCCCAGAATCTGGAGTAAGAGTGGAGAGGCCACAATCCAAGCTGCTTGAGGTCTAGTGTGAAGTTTTCACAATCAGTGATGGTTTGGGGAGCCATGTCATCTGCTGGTGTAGGTCCACTGTGTTTTATCAAGACCAAAGTCAGCGCAAACCATCTACCAGGCACTTTTAGAGCACTTCATTTTTCCCTCTGCCAGAAGCCTTTTGGAGATGGAAGTTTCATTCTCCAGCAGGACTTGGCACCTGTCCACACAGCCAAAAGTACCAATACCTGGTATAAAAACAACAGTATCACTGTGCTTGACTGGCCAGCAAACTCGTCTGACCTTAACCCCATAATCTATGGGTTATTGTTACCTCTTTATATTTATATAGCGCTAACATATTCCGCAGCGCTTTACAGGTTGCACACATTATCATCACTGTCCCCAATGGGGCTCACAATTCCATATCAGTATGTCTTTGGAATGTGGGAGGAAACCGGAAAACCCAGAGGAAACCCACGCAAACACGGGGAGAACATACAAACTCCTTGCAGATGTTGTACTTGGTGGGATTTGAACCCATGACCCCAGCACTGCAGTGCTAACCACTGAGCCACCGTGCTGCCCACATAACAGCTGCCCCATAGATTAACACTGGTCCGAGTGCTATGCGATGTTTTCTCGCATAGCACTCGTCCGTATTCTACGGTAGTTTGACTCCGGCCTAAAGTGTCAGTCTTTGCTGACGACACCAAGCTATGTAGGATATTAAAATCTGACCTTGACATTACAATATTGCAAAATGATCTGAATAAGATGACTGAAAGGGCAAACACTTGGAAAATGAGATTTAATATAGATAAATGTAAAGTAATGCACCTAGAACAGAGTAATGCTATTGCTGCATATACATTAAATAGGACCATACTTGGGACTGACCAGCTCTATCCTCGCCTACTGTATCCTCACCCATCCCTTGTAGATTGTGAGCCTTCGCGGGCAGGGTCCTCACTCCTCCTGTACCAGTTATGACTTGTATTGTCTAAGATTATTGTACTTGTTTTTATTATGTATATCCCTCCTCACATGTAAAGCGCCATGGAATAAATGGCGCTATAACAATAAATAATAATAATAATAATAATAATGACTACAGTACAGGAGAAGGACTTGGGTATTCTGGTTACAAGCAAGCTGAGCAGCAGTACTCAATGTCAAGGAGCAGCAGCAAAAGCAAACAATATGTTTTTGATCCCAACATATTATTATTACCCCTTTATAATGCACTGGTCAGGGCACATCTAGAATATGGGATCCAGTTTGGGGCCCCACATTTAAAAAGGATATTCAGAAATTAGAATCAGTTCAAAGATGGGCAACTAGATTATTACAAGGGATGGAGGCCTCTCATATGATGAAAGGTTGGAAAAGTTGGCCTTGTTTAGCTTAGAAAAAAAGACGTCTCAGAGAAGATCTCATTTACATGTATAAATGTATGTGTGGTCAGTACAAAACACTGGCACATGACTTATTCCTTACAAAGACTGTCCTGAGGACTAGGGGGCACTTATAACGGGTGGAAGAAAGGAGATTCCGACAGCTAAATAGGAAAGGGTTCTTTACAGTTAGAGCAGTCAGACTATGAAATGCCGACCACAGGAGGTAGTAATGGCTGACACTATAACAGCTTTTAAAAAAGGGCTGGAAGATTTCCTCATTACAAATAACATTGCGGGTTATAGTGTTAATTTAGTGATAAAATGCACAATTGGTGGAGAAAGGTTGAACTTGATGGACCATGGCATTTTTTCAACCTATGTAACTATATATTAGATAAATAGATAGATGATAGATAAATATATATATATATATATATATATATAAGAAATAGATAGATAATAGGTGATATATAGATGATAGATAGATAATAGATAAATAGATAGAAATAGATAGAATAGATAGATAATAGATTATAGATACATAAAAATACAAAAAATAAGCAGCACCACTAGCATGCTGGCAGGTGCACACATTTAAAGGATTACCAAAAACCCAATAAATAAATAACCAAAAAAGGAGGTCCGCACTACAATAGTTATTGTGCAAAAAAGAAGGGATTCTTTATTAGTCCATAAAGTAGAAAACATTTTGGCTAATACTGATAGGGCCCTTCTCACTGTGTATGCCTTGAAATGTTGCATTGCACTTTATGGACTAATAAGGAGTCTATCTTTTTTGCACAATAACTATTGTAGTGTAGATAAATAGATGGATGGGATAGATAGACAGATAGATGGAGGCAGAACACCAAAAATTAGTGTAAAATATGATTTTTAATGGCCCATTGTGGCGACGTTTCAGTAGAGAGATGGAGGGAGAGAGAGAATTTTTCCAGTTGAAAAGTTCGGGTCACTATACATTTCAATGGGTTTTAGGTTCATGTTCAAGTTTGAGGAAAGTTTTGGTACCCGCACCGAACTTAGGAAAAAAGTTTGAGTAGGGTACCAGAACCTGAATATTCACGGGTCCACTTACGCCGATTAATGATAACATTTTGCCTAGATGATAAATCCAGAGACTTCCCATGCAGAACTTGGATACATACTGTTACACTAATGGCACCTTGATTACCTTTTCCCTGGACAAATGATCATTGTTATTTTAGTTTAGGTCCTACTTTTGAAGTCTCCAATGGTCGCCAGAATGGGGGGCTTACATCCCCCACTTATCCCTTGCCCAGAAGAATCTAACAATTATCATGTATCCAGTGGATAGGCAATGATTTTTGGAAATAGAAATACCCCTTTAAGGTCTATGCTGGAAGTGATCACTTACACGTCTCTGAATTGCAATTTTGATGGAATAATATGTGAAAGTTGCAGTAGGGCGCTATGAATAGTATAATGCAATCATTTATGGATCTGGATTATGATCTTGTTGGACATTCCTAAATTCTAAAACTTATGAAAAAGTACAGAAAATGAAGCAAAACGTAAGAATGGGGCAGTAATAATTTCCTTTCTCCAATTGAATTTTAGACCCATTATCTCCCGGAAATCTTTAGATACTTTGTAGTGTATTCCAACAGGTCGATTATATGTATTGTATTTTCCAGATCTCTATTGAGTGGTTTTCCATTAATAAATGTCTGAACCATAAAGAAATTAGGGAATTGAGTCTGTGGGAGTCGAGTATTTTAGTTGCTTAGAAACACAAGACATTACATCTGCCGTCAGGTTAGAGTTTTCTGCAGGTGTTTTTATGTCAGACACATTCCATAGGAAATGGAAAATTTCCAGATCTTTGCTGCATGTGCAGTTATTATGCCACCTCGTAGGTACACAGGACTGTAAGAAGTGAACAAACCAATAAACAAAACATGCCAGGACTAAAATCATCACTAATGAATAAAAAGTTCAAATTCTATTTAATATAAAATCTTAATAAAATCCAGACATAAGGACACATTGGTGGGTGAGTAACTGTAGGATACAATGTATACACCTGTAATCTCAATAAACAAGCAGTCAATGACGATATACATATATAAACTGCTCAAAAAAATAAAGGGAACACTAAAATCCCACATCCTAGATAGTGGAATGTGTTGAGAATAATAAAACCTAAAAATGATCAACGTACATCACAACTAATATCCCACGGAGGTCTGGAGTTGGAATGATGCTCAAAATCAAAGTGGAAAATGAAGTTACAGGCTGATCCAACTTCAGTGGAAATACCTCAAGACAAGGAAATGATGCTCAGTAGTGTGTGTTGCCTCTATGTGCCTGTATGACCTCCCTACAATGCCTGGGCATGCTCCTGATGAGGCGGTGGATGGTCTCCTGAGGGATCTCCTTCCAGACCTGGATTAAAGCATCCGCAACTCCTGCACATTCTGTGGTGCAATGTGGATGGTGCGAGACATGATGTCCCAGATGTGTCCAATCGGATTCATGGTCTGGGGAACGGGCGGGCCAGTCCATAGCTTCAATGCCTTCATCTTGCAGGAACTGCTGACACACTTCAGCCACATGAGGTCTGGCATTGTCCTGCATTAGGAGGAATCCAGGACCAACCGCACCAGCATATGGTCTCACAAAGGGTCTGAGGATCTCATCTCGGTACCTAATGGCAGTCAGGCTACCTCTGGTGAGCACATGGAGGGCTGTGCGGCCCTCTAAAGTAATGCCACCCCACACCATTACTGACCCACTGCCAAACCTGTTGTGATAGGCAATTCAGTATCACAATGGACATAGCGGTCAAAGCACATACAGTGATCTGACAATAACCCAAAATAATAGAACGAGCTCTGAGATGTGGGAACTCTGCAGACCGCAATCCCTAATCCTCTCCAAACAACACTAGAGGCAGCCGTGGATTGCGCCTAACTCTGCCTATGCAACTCGGCACAGCCTGAGAAACTAACTAGCCTGAAGATAGAAAATAAGCCTACCTTGCCTCAGAGAAATACCCCAAAGGAAAAGGCAGCCCCCCACATATAATGACTGTGAGTTAAGATGAAAAGACAAACGTAGGGATGAAATAGATTCAGCAAAGTGAGGCCCGACTTTCTTAACAGAGCGAGGATAGGAAAGATAACTTTGCGGTCTACACAAAAGCCTAAAAAAAACCACGCAAAGGGGGCAAAAAGACCCTCCGTACCGAACTAACGGCACGGAGGTACACCCTTTGCGTCCCAGAGCTTCCAGCAAAACAATTAGACAAGCTGGACAGAAAAAATAGCAAACAAATAGCAAAGAAGAACTTAGCTATGCAGAGCAGCAGGCCACAGGAATGATCCAGGGAAAAACAAGTCCAACACTGGAACATTGCCAGGAAGCATGGATCAAAGCATTAGGTGGAGTTAAGTAGAGAAGCACCTAACGACCTCACCAGATCACCTGAGGGAGGAAACTCAGAAGCCGCAGTACCACTTTCCTCCACAAATGGAAGCTCCCAGAGAGAATCAGCCGAAGTACCACTTGTGACCACAGGAGGGAGCTCTGCCACAGAATTCACAACAGTACCCCCCCTTGAGGAGGGGTCACCGAACCCTCACCAGAGCCCCCAGGCCGACCAGGATGAGCCACATGAAAGGCACGAACAAGATCGGGAGCATGGACATCAGAGGCAAAAACCCAGGAATTATCTTCCTGAGCATAACCCTTCCATTTAACCAGATACTGGAGTTTCCGTCTTGAAACACGAGAATCCAAAATCTTCTCCACAATATACTCCAATTCCCCCTCCACCAAAACCAGGGCAGGAGGGTCAACAGATGGAACCATAGGTGCCACGTATCTCCGCAACAATGACCTATGGAATACGTTATGTATGGAAAAAGAATCTGGGAGGGTCAGACGAAAAGACACAGGATTAAGAACCTCAGAAATCCTATACGGACCAATGAAACGAGGTTTAAACTTAGGAGAGGAAACCTTCATAGGAATATGACGAGAAGATAACCAAACCAGATCCCCAACACGAAGTCGGGGACCCACACGGCGTCTGCGATTAGCGAAACGTTGAGCCTTCTCCTGGGACAAGGTCAAATTGTCCACTACATGAGTCCAAATCTGCTGCAACCTGTCCACCACAGTATCCACACCAGGACAGTCCGAAGACTCAACCTGTCCTGAAGAGAAACGAGGATGGAACCCAGAATTGCAGAAAAATGGCGAAACCAAGGTAGCCGAGCTGGCCCGATTATTAAGGGCGAACTCAGCCAAAGGCAAAAAGGACACCCAGTCATCCTGATCGGCAGAAACAAAGCATCTCAGATAGGTTTCCAAGGTCTGATTGGTTCGTTCGGTCTGGCCATTAGTCTGAGGATGGAAAGCCGAGGAAAAAGACAAGTCAATGCCCATGCTACCACAAAAGGCTCGCCAAAACCTCGAAACAAACTGGGAACCTCTGTCAGAAATGATATTCTCTGGAATGCCATGCAAACGAACCACATGCTGGAAGAACAATGGCACCAAATCAGAGGAGGAAGGCAATTTAGACAAGGGTACCAGATGGACCATCTTAGAAAAGCGATCACAGACCACCCAAATGACTGACATCTTTTGAGAAACGGGAAGATCTGAAATAAAATCCATAGAGATATGTGTCCAAGGCCTCTTCGGGACCGGCAAGGGCAAAAGCAACCCACTGGCACGAGAACAGCAGGGCTTAGCCCGAGCACAAATCCCACAGGACTGCATAAAAGTACGCACATCCCGCGACAGAGATGGCCACCAAAAGGATCTAGCCACTAACTCTCTGGTACCAAAGATTCCAGGATGACCAGCCAACACCGAACAATGAACCTCAGAGATAACTTTATTCGTCCACCTATCAGGGACAAACAGTTTCTCCGCTGGACAACGATCAGGCTTATTAGCCTGAAATTTTTGCAGCACCCACCGTAAATCAGGGGAGATGGCAGACACAATTACTCCTTCCTTGAGGATACCCGCCGGCTCAGATAAACCCAGAGAGTCGGGCACAAAACTCCTAGACAGAGCATCCACCTTCACATTTTTAGAGCCCGGAAGGTACGAAATCACAAAGTCAAAACGGGCAAAAAACAGCGACCAACGAGCCTGTCTAGGATTCAAACGCTTAGCAGACTCGAGATAAGTCAAGTTCTTATGATCAGTCAATACCACCACACGATGCTTAGCTCCTTCAAGCCAATGACGCCACTCCTCGAATGCCCACTTCATGGCCAGCAACTCTCGGTTGCCCACATCATAATTTCGCTCAGCAGGCGAAAACTTCCTGGAAAAAAAAGCGCATGGTTTCATCACTGAGCAATCAGAACCTCTCTGCGACAAAACAGCCCCTGCTCCAATCTCAGAAGCATCAACCTCGACCTGGAACGGAAGAGAAACATCTGGTTGACACAACACAGGGGCAGAAGAAAAACGACGGTTCAACTCTTGAAAAGCTTCCACAGCAGCAGAAGACCAATTGACCAAATCAGCACCCTTCTTGGTCAAATCGGTCAATGGTTTGGCAATACTAGAAAAATTGCAGATGAAGCGACGATAAAAATTAGCAAAGCCCAGGAACTTTTGCAGACTTTTCAGAGATGTCGGCTGAGTCCAATCATGGATGGCTTGGACCTTAACAGGATCCATCTCGATAGTAGAAGGGGAAAAGATGAACCCCAAAAATGAAACCTTCTGCACACCAAAGAGACACTTTGATCCCTTCACAAACAAAGAATTAGCACGCAGGACCTGAAAAACCGTTCTGACCTGCTTCACATGAGACTCCCAATCATCCGAGAAGATCAAAATGTCATCCAAGTACACAATCAGGAATTTATCCAGGTACTCTCGGAAGATGTCATGCATAAAGGACTGAAACACTGATGGAGCATTGGCAAGTCCGAATGGCATCACGAGATACTCAAAATGACCCTCGGGCGTATTAAATGCAGTTTTCCATTCATCGCCTCGCCTGATTCGCACCAGATTATACGCACCACGAAGATCTATCTTGGTGAACCAACTAGCCCCCTTAATCCGAGCAAACAAATCAGATAACAATGGCAAGGGGTACTGAAATTTAACAGTGATCTTATTAAGAAGGCGGTAATCTATACAAGGTCTCAGCGAACCATCCTTCTTGGCTACAAAAAAGAACCCTGCTTCTAATGGCGACGATGACGGGCGAATATGCCCCTTCTCCAGGGATTCCTTCACATAACTGCGCATAGCGGTGTGCTCAGGCACGGATAAATTAAACAGTCGACCTTTTGGGAATTTACTACCAGGAATCAAATTGATAGCACAATCACAATCCCTATGCGGAGGTAGGGCATCGGACTTGGGCTCATCAAATACATCCCGGTAATCAGACAAGAACTCTGGAACCTCAGAAGGGGTGGATGACGAAATTGACAGAAATGGAACATCACCATGTACCCCCTGACAACCCCAGCTGGACACCGACATGGATTTCCAATCCAATACTGGATTATGGGCTTGTAGCCATGGCAACCCCAACACGACCACATCATGCAGATTACGCAACACCAGAAAGCGAATAACCTCCTGATGTGCAGGAGCCATGCACATGGTCAGCTGGGTCCAGTATTGAGGCTTATTCTTGGCCAAAGGCGTAGCATCAATTCCTCTCAATGGAATAGGACACTGCAAGGGCTCCAAGAAAAACCCACAACGCTTAGCATATTCCAAGTCCATCAAATTCAGGGCAGCGCCTGAATCCACAAACGCCATGACAGAATACGATGACAAAGAGCAGATCAAGGTAACGGACAGAAGAAATTTTGACTGTACCGTACCAATGGTGGCAGACCTAGCGAACCGCTTAGTGCGCTTAGGACAATCAGAGATAGCATGAGTGGAATCACCACAGTAGAAACACAGCCCATTCAGACGTCTGTGTTCTTGCCGTTCAACTCTGGTCATAGTCCTATCGCACTGTATAGGCTCAGGTTTAATCTCTGGTAATACCGCCAAATGGTGCACAGATTTACGCTCCCGCAAGCGTCGACCGATCTGAATGGCCAAAGACATAGACTCATTCAAACCAGCAGGCATAGGAAATCCCACCATGACATCCTTAAGGGCTTCAGAGAGACCCTTTCTGAATATAGCTGCCAGCGCAGATTCATTCCATTGAGTGAGCACGGACCACTTTCTAAATTTCTGGCAATATACCTCTATCTCATCCTGAGCCTGACAAAGAGCCAGCAAATTTTTTTCTGCCTGATCCACTGAATTAGGCTCATCGTACAGCAATCCAAGCGCCAGGAAAAACGCATCGATATTACTTAATGCAGGATCTCCTGACGCAAGAGAAAATGCCCAGTCCTGAGGGTCGCCACGCAAAAAAGAAATGACGATCCTAACCTGTTGAACTGGGTCACCAGAGGAGCGAGGTTTCAAAGCCAGAAATAGTTTACAATTATTTTTGAAACTCAGAAATTTAGTTCTATCTCCAAAAAACAAATCTGGAATAGGAATTCTCGGTTCTAACAAAGAATTCTGAACCACAAAATCTTGAATATTTTGAACTCTTGCCGTGAGCTGATCCACACATGAAGACAGACCTTTAATGTCCATTGCTACACCTGTGTCCTGAACCACCCAAATGTCTAGGGGAAAAAAAAGGCAAAACACAGTGCAAAGAAAAAAAAAATGGTCTCAGAACTTCTTTTTTCCCTCTATTGAGAATCATTAGCACTTTTGGCTTCCTGTACTGTTGTGATAGGCAATTCAGTATCACAATGGACATAGCGGTCAGAGCACATACAGTGATCTGACAATAACCCAAAATAATAGAACGAGCTCTGAGACGTGGGAACTCTGCAGACCGCAATCCCTAATCCTCTCCAAACAACACTAGAGGCAGCCGTGGATTGCGCCTAACTCTGCCTATGCAACTCGGCACAGCCTGAGAAACTAACTAGCCTGAAGATAGAAAATAAGCCTACCTTGCCTCAGAGAAATACCCCAAAGGAAAAGGCAGCCCCCCACATATAATGACTGTGAGTTAAGATGAAAAGACAAACGTAGGGATGAAATAGATTCAGCAAAGTGAGGCCCGACTTTCTTAACAGAGTGAGGATAGGAAAGATAACTTTGCGGTCTACACAAAACCCTAAAGAAAACCACGCAAATGGGGCAAAAAGACCCTCCGTACCGAACTAACGGCACGGAGGTACACCCTTTGCGTCCCAGAGCTTCCAGCAAAACAATTAGACAAGCTGGACAGAAAAAATAGCAAACAAATAGCAAAGAAGAACTTAGCTATGCAGAGCAGCAGGCCACAGGAATGATCCAGGGAAAAACAAGTCCAACACTGGAACATTGACAGGAAGCATGGATCAAAGCATTAGGTGGAGTTAAGTAGAGAAGCACCTAACGACCTCACCAGATCACCTGAGGGAGGAAACTCAGAAGCCGCAGTACCACTTTCCTCCACAAACGGAAGCTCCCAGAGAGAATCAGCCGAAGTACCACTTGTGACCACAGGAGGGAGCTCTGCCACAGAATTCACAACACAAACCGGTCATGCTGAAGGATGTTGCAGGCAGCAGATCGCTCTCCATGGTGTCTCCAGACTCTGTTACGCCTGTCACATGTGCTCAGTGTGAACCTGCTTTCATCTGTGAAGAGCACAGGGCTCCAGTGGCGAATTTGCCAATCCTGGTGTCTGTGGCAATGCCCATCTGTGGACGTCGGGCAGTCAGACCATCCTCATGGAGTTGGTTTCTAACCATTTGTGCAGACACATGCACATTTGTGGCCTGCTGGAAGTTATTTTGCAGGGCTCTAGCAGTGCTTCTCCTGTTCCTCCTTGCACAAAGGTTGAGGTAGCGGTCCTGATGCTGGGTTGTTGCTTTCCTACGGACCCCTCCATGTCTCCTGGTATACTGGCCTTTCTCCTGGTAGCGCTTCCAGCCTCTGGACACTACGCTGACAGACACAACAAACCTTCTTGCCACAGCTCACATTGATGTGCCATCCTGGATGAGCTGCACTACCTGAGCCACTTGTGTGGGTTGTAGAGTCCGTCTCATGCTACCATGAGTTTGAAAGCACAACCAACATTCAAAAGTGACCAAAACAGCCAAAAAGCATTGGTACCGAGATGTGGTCTGTGGTCCCCACCTGCAGAACCACTTCTTTATTGAGTGTGTCTTGATAATTGCCAATAATTTCCATCTGTTGTCAATTCCATTTGCATAACAGCATGTGAAATTGATTGTCAAACAGTGCTGCTTCCTAAGTGGACAGTTTGATTTCACAGAAGTTGAATTAACTTGGAGTTATATTCTGTTGTTTAAGTGTTCCCTTTATTTTTTTGAGCAGTGTATTAATGTAGAAATATTCCACAGTTAAAGGCATCACAACAATATCCATATGTAATAAATTTAGTAAATGACTCACCCACCAAACACCCCGACGCACGTTTCACAAATGCTTCGTCAGGGGTCCAAGAAGGATTTGCAATGTCAGCAATCAATGTCAAAATGTACAATCATTCATTCCACAGATGGATTAAAACAACCTAAATAGATTTTAATCAATTTAATCAATTTAAATTCAGAAGCTATCCTATTTATGTGAATAGGGCTTGCAGAGAAAACACTTCCACTAAGATGAATGGAACTTCAGGCCGGTATCGCACATCAGTTTTTTTGGTATTTGTGCAGATCATGGACTTATTACAAGAAATGGGCGTTTTCACATATCCTTTTTTTTATTGATTGTCCGTAAAAAAAAACATTGATATGTGTTGTGAATCTATCCCGAGGATGCAAGTCAATGGCTCTGTGACAAAATAACAGATAACACATGACATCTGTTTGCTGTTTGTATTTCACTATTTAATGCGTAGAAGTTAAGATTTGTTTTTTTTTTCATATATGAAAAACAAATGCACCAATAATTGTTGAAACAGACAAATGTACCAAAAATGGGTCCAGCAGACTGAAATAAAAACAAAAATTATAATTACGTATGAGAGAAAAAAAAGGATGTGTGAAACTGGCGTAAGTCACAAAAAATTCTGCAACAGATTTGTTCAAGCACATTAATTTGCAAGTCAGGAGGACGATTGTCCGCGCAATACAAAAGACGCATTCCTGTAATAAGGCTTGGACTGGCCCACAGGGGAGCAGGTGAATCCCCAGGTGGGCCCCGGCAAAGGAGTGGATCACAAAACCCTTGTTTCACTATGTACGGACAAGGCAAGCATCTCATCATTCAATTACCTAACTACCCAGTGTAGTAATAAATAGAATCATGAGTAAATTTGGGAATGAGGGTAATGTTATATTTGCAGGTAGCTTTATAGTGAGCCCCCCCATAATCAATGTTCCTCGTGTGCCATTGACACCCCAGTCCTACACTGCGTGTAATGATGATTATTTATAAACACCCACTTCATTTTCACTCTTGCAGAATTTTTCAGGAACCATCCACAAATATGTCTTCTGCTACACGTAATTATGAGTGGTACAAAGCTGAAATACGAGACACGACCCATGGACAAACATAAAGCTACTTATGGAAAAAAGCAAATCTTTCTAGACTTAGCCTAGTCTTACAAGTTGTATATCTGATGCGGATTTTATGTGTAGATTTCTGCCAGGCCAGCATTTAATACTACGGATTAAGGGTCCCAAATTAGATAAACCAGTAAAATTTGCGCGAAACACTTGAGATTCCGCAACACAATAGGCATTTTGAGGACTTAAAAAATGCAACAAAAGTAATTTCCACCCAGAGTCCACAGCAAAAAAATCAGCTTTCTCATTCCATACATTTTAAATCCGATTGCCAAAGGTCAAAAAAATCCAATTTTAAGCAATCCAAAATAAAACATAACTTTTAATTCTTAAATCGAAGTTATGAAAAACTAGTGCAAATCATGTGTTAAAGTGCACATTAAAATTATACCCTGTTACTTATTGTTCCTACCTATCTTTAAGTGTGTCCCAAGCGGTCAAATTGCGATGTTGAGTCATTCAATTGCAATGCAATATATATATATGGATAGATCTACCTATTTGTAGCTACATAGGTACACAGATTCAATAACCTCAAATTGTCGTATAACTAGCGTAAAGTAAAAGTACTGCTGCCCATTATCTAACGATCAGGGACTGTATCCTATATTGTAATGTTTAATGACCTGAGGAACAAGGCGCTATTAAAAAAGAGCAAGAGTCTTCCCAACATGTTTCACCCTTACAGGCTTCATCAGGGTAACAAGACGTTTCACCCTTACAGGCTTCATCAGGGTAACAAGGCAAATGTAGTGGTCCCTTCCCATAGAGGGATGGGATATTGCTAGGCTCGGCCATCAGTTCACGATCTTTGGGGATTGATCCTCTGGGACTGATCCGGAACATGAGGGGGACGTAGTGCTGATCCGGTGCTTCGGCCTCTTGACTTGACTTTCTCTGCACAGCAGTTCTTGGGATTTAGTTTTTTTTTTTTTCTGGGGCACAAAATTCTGACTCGCATCCCTTCAAGTAAAGGCAACTATAAACCACAAAGCATTACTTATACGTGTGATTTCACAATGGCCTAAATTACGACATGACAACACTTTTGTTTAGGTTTTTGTTCCATTGATCCTGTAACAGATACTCTCCAACTAATTTTCTACACGGCTCAGACTAACAGGTAACTGGATCCTATTGTCCTAAAGTCACATTGATGAGGAGTCAATACCAAGAAAGTGAAGTCCCAACAATGAATGTATCTGTAGGTGTCCTGTGATCTCCTCATCCTGGGCACATTATCCATTACCTAAATTACATATTGACATGGTTTTTAACGTTAGGCCACACTACAGCCTGTATGTAACCGATCTCCAAGTTATATAGTGGACTGAACCAATACATTAGAACAGCATTGTTGTATTAATAGGCGAAAAATCCACAAAAGGCCACGTTCTCACTCATTGCTCATTGCATTTGGTGAGTTTTTCGGCAGCATTTTGCACTTATTATGCTGCTGGCATTTTTTTCCATTGAATCTTTGAGTGGGTTTCTTTGTGTCTCTATTGCGTTTTTGAAGCTGTAGTTTTGCCTCTTTTTGTTATGTCATGCTTTATAAGAAAACTATTTTGTTTTTTATGCTTTCTGGTATTTGCTTTTGACAAAACGTTACTAACACAGTCATGTGCGCATTTTATGTGTTTTTAGTGCATTTCAGCAGTGGAAATGCACTAAAAACACAAATCTGTTTTTACCTCAAACTTTTCCGCATTTATTCCAATGCTATTGGGAAAAGCTGCACATAAAACTCAACGTACCCGCAAAAGAGATTGATTTAACAGATTTCAAACCCGCACCGTAGGTCAGTTTACGCAGCGCTAATTAAGCGCAGTGTGCATGAGATTTTTTATAAATCCCATTCACTTTGTTGGATCTGTAAGACTCTGCGTTTTCTTGTAAAGCTAAAATATATAGCATCAAAAACTCAACCAAAACTCATTATAGGAACTTAGCCTAAAGATCCAGGCAGCCACTACTATATTGTATTCAGTATAAGAAACAATATGTCAAGTTGTTACAAGAATAAGGCCTCATTCAGACATCAATTTTCCACATATAGAACATGTACCCCATTATAGTCTATGGGGGGGTTCACATTTCTCCATGTGTGCAAGTCACCTGCACCAAAACAATGAGACCTGTCTGATTTTGGCCCAAATCATTGAGTCACCTTGCCAATACAAATTTATAAGCTCGTCAAAAAAATCAGACAGCACTCAGATGCCAGCCATGAGCGTGCTGTCCGATTTTCATTGTTCAATAGGAGAAGCTTGAGAACACATATGCAATGAAAAATAACCTGATAAAACAATGATTGTAAAAACTGATAAACCAATGAAAATCTGATTAAAAAAACTGCTGAAAATCAGAGATGTGTGAAAGTGCCATAAGGTATAGAAGATATTCACAATTTAGCCTCTGGAATATTTGGTATTGATTTCTATCTCCCCCGAGTTTGAGATGCCGTCCTCCAAGTTTTCCTGCCAGATGTCTCCTTTGATTACCTTTTTTTTTTTTTTGCCGAGTTTGTGATTTCTAAGTCTAGCGCCATTATATGCTTATACAGGTACTATACAGATGATCAGGTTTTTAAATACATCAGATAGGGATTATATACATTAGTTGGGACTGCTCTATATGGGTATACCTTGACGATTGGTGGAGCAGCTTAGTATACATTTTTTTGCAAAAAAAGTATCAACTAAATACCCTGTTTTTGCCATCTTTTGACTAGCACTTGCTTATTACTGTGATTTCTTTTTACAATAGAGTATTTTTGATCTCACTGTGCTCTTTTGTGTCTTCAAGTTTCTTGGTGGTGTGTGAACAGGTTCCTACAGACTTGTTCAATGTGCAAGTTGCCCATGTGTTTCTGGTTCTATTATTGTTCTCTTGTTTCTACAAGATTAGGGAGTCCACCACTCCTCTGTGGGTCATTTGCATCAAAGTTGTTCCGTCCAGCATGTCCGCATGGATATTCCCTCTCTGAACCCTGCTTATACAGGTACTATACAGATGATCAGGATTTTAAATACATCAGATAGGGATTATATACATTAGTTGGGACTGCTCTATATGGGTATACCTTGACGATTGGTGGAGCAGCTTAGTATACATTTTTTTGCAAAAAAAGTATCAACTAAATACCCTGTTTTTGCCATCTTTTGACTAGCACTTGCTTATTACTGTGATTTCTTTTTACAATAGAGTATTTTTGATCTCACTGTGCTCTTTTGTGTCTTCAAGTTTCTTGGTGGTGTGTGAACAGGTTCCTACAGACTTGTTCAATGTGCAAGTTGCCCATGTGTTTCTGGTTCTATTATTGTTCTCTTGTTTCTACAAGATTAGGGAGTCCACCACTCCTCTGTGGGTCATTTGCATCAAAGTTGTTCCGTCCAGCATGTCCGCATGGATATTCCCTCTCTGAACCCTGCTTATACAGGTACTATACAGATGATCAGGATTTTAAATACATCAGATAGGGATTATATACATTAGTTAGGACTGCTCTATATGGGTATACCTTGACGATTGGTGGAGCAGCTTAGTATACATTTTTTTGCAAAAAAACGTATCAACTAAATACCCTGTTTATTCCATCTTTTGACTAGCACTTGCTTATTACTGTGATTTCTTTTTACAATAGAGTATTTTTGATCTCACTGTGCTCTTTTGTGTCTTCTAGCTCCATTATATTGTCTGCTGGTACCACAGCTGGTTCTGCAGGATACAGCAATGTCAGACTACCATGGGCCATGATGATCCTCACATTGGTGGACAGTGATCGTCTAAGGTGAGATTCACACTGGAATTCTGAGCTCGTTATAGGAACAGGGAAAGAAACTCCTATTAAAATGACGGAGACTCAATGCAGGCGAGAACAAACCCTGGGTGAAAATAACATATTTGCTGTACATTTTCTTGACAGATTGATGCCAGAAGCACATGACTGTATTCTTGATCCGAGTGCGATCCGACAAAACATCGGATAGCACTCAATTGTATCTCATGGGGCCGTGCATATGTCTGTTTTTGTTTCATGTCCGAGTTTTAGCTGATATCAGGATCATACTCGGCCATGCAAGTCAATGAGTCCATGGAAATAATCAGACTGCATTCGGATGCCATCTGAGTGCAGTCCAATTTCTGCATATTGACACAATAGAGAAGATGGCGAAAGTTTGCTCTCCATCTCCTCAGTGCGCTCTGATTGTCTCATCTGAGAGAATCGGATCACACTATGCTGACACTCTGATCAAACTGCAATCAGTGTTTGATCAGAGTATCGTCGGATTGTCTCGGATGAGAGTACTGATGGTCGTGTGCACCTGGCTTTATGTACATAAAATCCTCAGCATTATACAATACCAGCCAAGTAGATGAGAGCACGGTGGCGCAGTGGTTAGCACAGCAGCCTTGCAGCGCTGGAGTCCTGGGTTCAAACCCCACCAAGGACAACATCTGCAAGGAGTTTGTATGTTCTCCCCGTGTTTGCGTGGGTTTCCTCCGGGTTCTCCTGTTTCTTCCCACATTCCAAAGACATACTAATAGGGAATTTAGATTGTGAGCCCCAACGGGGACAGTGATGATAATGTGTGCAAAATGTAAAGCGCTGCGGAATATAAAGCGCTGCGCTATATAAAGATTATTTATTTATTATTATTTATGAGAGTATAATGTGTGCAGGTGCCCTGAGGGTGAGTTCTGCAACTTTTCCATTCATCCAAAACATTGATTAGGAACCAATTTTCAATTGCAAAAATGTAAGCAACAAATTTGCAGTGTACGAATTCACCCTAAGGCCACATTCACACGTTCAGTATTTGGTCAGTATTTTACCTCAATATTTATAAGCCAAAACCACGAGTGGGTGATAAATACAGAAGTGGTGACGTGTTTTTATTATACTTTTCCTATGATTGTTCCAGTCCTAGTTTCGGCTTACAAATACTGATGTAAAATACTGACCAAATACTGAGTGTGTGATTGTGGCCTAATACTTCTATTCCCAACCTGTTTGAAATGGTAGAAAGGGCATCCTGTCAGATCATTTTTATATTCTGAGTATTACTATTCCTCTTGTCGTTGTGATCCTATCAGTGGTGAATGGCAGACGGTGAATCCTATTGGGAAGCCAAGGAATAGTAGAGGCTCAGCACAGTGCACAGTTCACATAAGAGATGTCAAGATTGCTATTTCATGGGTAATTTATGTTTTTACTAAACAGAGAAGTGAAAAAATAGCAGATCCTCTTTAATTCTCAAAAATACATATAGACATTTAACTTAAAAAATACTAGTACTTATGCACCTCTGTGCAGCCTACTGGTGCAAAACCTTTTTTTTATTAGACATCAATTTCTGAATTCTATTAGATTATCTATGGTCACAAATAACAGAAAACTAATTTGCTCTAAAGCATTGCATCAATTCCTACTTGTTTTGGAAGGACGGATTTCTCCTTGTTTTCATTTTCCTTCTTTGCAACTTACTAAATGTTTATTTTATGACTTAATTTTAAAACTTATTCTGTTTAGAATGACCTACATAAATGAAGCAAATCTATAAGGATAACTTGTCACTTGCTGAAAAATCTTGACTTAAATACTTTGTAAAAAATCTCTGAGCTCCTCTGATTCTGCTGTTTTTTTCCGCTATGAACTGTGTCGCTCCATTGCAGAGATATTCACATTTGCTTCTTCTGGAGCACAGCATGTGAAATCTTTGCTTTAAGGTCCAACTGGGCATTTCTTTACAGTCTTCTCTGGGGGTGCGCACTTTCTCCTCTCTTTCCCAAATGCTGCCAATCACAAATCGCCAACTGTTTTAGGCTACGTTCACATTTGCGTTGTTGTGTGTTGCGTCGGCGACGCAACGCACAACGCATACAAAACGCATGCAAAAACGCATTGTTTTGTGACGCATGCGTCCATTTTTGGCCGATTTTGGACGCAAAAAAATGCACCTTGCTGCGTCCTGTGCGACCTGACGCTTGTGCCAAAAAAGACGCATGCGTCACAAAACGCAAGACAACGCATGTCCATGCGCCCCCATGTTAAATATAGGGGCGCATGATGCATGCGTCGCCGCTGTTGCGCCCGACGCACCGCAAATGTGAACGTAGCCTTAGCAGTCTGAACTGTTATTAGCAGCATCTGGCGGGAGAGTTGAAGGCACACATCCCTCAGAGAAAACTGCGAGGAAACACGTAGTTGGACTGCAGAGCAGAGATTTCACATACTACTCTCCAGTAGAAACAAATGTGAATATTTCTGCAATGGAGCAACGCAGTGCAAAACAGAAAAGTGTGGCACAATCAGTGGAGCTCAAGAAATTTTACAATGTATTTAACTCATTTTTTTGAGCAAGTGATAGGTCCTCTATACGTTATCACTCCTGATAACAGTTCTAAGTCTCTTTGGATATGATCTAGACTACTTATATTCGATATTTTTATTTTATTTTATCCTCTCTTGCTATTTCTTTTTGTCTGCTGGTTAGTGTGTGGGGTGAGTGTGTGGGATGTATTCTCTTTCCTGAAAATGTTATTTTTACTTTTATTGCACACTTTTCTGTAATTTGTACTTCTTTGGAACATTAAATAAAAAGTTACCTTATACATTTGCCTCTGGAAGAATTGCCTATCTACAGCTCTGTTGAAATATTGTTTTTTTTTCATGGGTTGGATTGCTACCAGGATTCAGCCACCATGTATTTCACATGGCATCCCCGTGTTTGTGTGGGTTTCCTTCTACAATCCAAAATTATGTTGTTAGTTTAATTGGGTTCTCATAAAGTCATGTTCCTGGAGCGAGTACATTTTTGCGGATAGGACTTTAGACTGCAAAGCCAACTCAGTTAAAGTAATGGAAAACTGTAGATTGCCAAACGGTTCCCACCACCCAGTTTCCGCCAGCATTTTTGAGACTCATATACACTATGTGTAGTAACACTGCAGTAAATAGATACAAATATATCAATCCTATACACGTAAAAAATGTAGGGTACTTAATTCACTTTTTTTAAAATACAAAATTATGTAAATATTTTTATGCCCAAAAATGACAAAAGTATTCTCATACTTATAATTTGTATTGGCTAACCAGAAAAAAATAAATATTTGCAGCTTTTAGAGCACAGGGGCTCCTTCTTCAGGAAAGTTTTTAAAAAAAGTAAAATATATATTTTTTTCTCGTTAGCCAATAAAAAGTATTTGCAGCTTCCAAAGCACAGGGGCTTTAAAGGGAACCTGTCATGCAAAAAACTTTATTAACTCTTATGAACTTTATTTCTCCTGGAAGCCTCTGGCTTTCAGTCATAGAGGTGCTGCTGGCATGGCTTCAGTCTCAGCTCACTACGTAGTGGGCGGTGGCTTTAACCACGCCTCAGAACTGACTGACAGCCTAGCTTGCCTGTATGACTGAAAGCCTGAGGCTGCTGGAAGGAATAAAGTTAATTTCCTCCTGGCATCCAGGCTTTCAGTGCAGCAGCTGCATAGCTTCAGAACACTATTATCCTACAGATTAATGGGGTTTTTTCACATGATAGGTTCCCTTTAAGCCGCCACCTAGCCATGTGTCCCTCTGCCCCAACATGCGTTTCAACTTGTTTCATTCGTGTCTTATAAAATACATAAATTTATACTTCACTACTTTTACAAAAAGTGTTGCCACATTCTCAGAGTCATTTTTTTAGGTTTTTAATTTTTGAAGTTATATGAAGGTTTGTTTTTTTGGCAGGAAAAGTTGTAGTTTTTATTGACCACTTTTTATTTTACTTTTTCTTGCGCCATTTAACCCCTTCATGACCCAGCCTATTTTGACCTTAAAGACCTTGCCGTTTTTTGCAATTCTGACCAGTGTCCCTTTATGAGGTAATAACTCAGGAACGCTTCAATGGATCCTAGCGGTTCTGAGATTGTTTTTTCGTGACATATTGGGCTTCATGTTAGTGGTAAATTTAGGTCAATAAATTCTGTGTTTATTTGTGATAAAAACGGAAATTTGGCGAAAATTTTGAAAATTTTGCAATTTTCACATTTTGAATTTTTATTCTGTTAAACCAGAGAGATATGTGACAAAAAATAGTTAATAAATAACATTTCCCACACGTCTATTTTACATCAGCACAATTTTGGAAACAAAATTTTTTTTTGCTAGGAAGTTATAAGGGTTAAAATTTGACCAGCGATTTCTCATTTTTACAACGAAATTTACAAAACCATTTTTTTTAGGGACCACCTCACATTTGAAGTCAGTTTGAGGGGTCTATATGGCTGAAAATACCCAAAAGTGACACCATTCTAAAAACTGCACCCCTCAAGGTGCACAAAACCACATTCAAGAAGTTTATTAACCCTTCAGGTACTTCACAGCAGCAGAAGCAACATGGAAGGAAAAAATGAACATTTAACTTTTTAGTCACAAAAATGATTTTTCAGCAACAATTTTTTTATTTTCCCAATGGTAAAATGAGAAACTGAAAAACGAAAGTTGTTGTCCAATTTGTCCTGAGTACGCTGATACCTCATATGTGGGGGTAAACCACTGTTTGGGCGCACGGCATGGCTTGGAAGGGAAGGAGTGCCATTTGACTTTTTCAATGAAAAATTGGCTGCACTCTTTAGCGGACACCATGTCACGTTTGGAGAGCCCCCGTGTGCCTAAAAATTGGAGCTCCCCCACAAGTGATCCCATTTTGGAAACTAGACGCCCCAAGGAACTTATCTAGATGCATAGTGAGCCCTTTAAACCCCCAGGTGCTTCACAAATTGATCCGTAAAAATGAAAAAGTACTTTTTTTTCACAAAAAAATTATTTTAGCCTCAATTTTTTCATTTTCACATGGACAACAGGATAAAATGGATCCTAAAATTTGCTGGGCAATTTCTCCTGAGTACACCGATACCTCACATGTGGGGGTAAACCACTGTTTGGGCACATGGTAAGGCTCGGAAGAGAAGGAGCGCCATTTGACTTTTTGAATGAAAAATTATCTCCATCGTTAGCTGACACCATGTCGCGTTTGGAGAGACCCTGTGTGCCTAAACATTGGAGCTCCCCCACAAGTGACCCCATTTTGGAAACTGGACCCCACAAGGAACTTATCTAGATGCCTAGTGAGCACTTTAAACCCTCAGGTGCTTCACAAATTGATCCGTAAAAATGAAAAAGTACTTTTTTTTCACAAAAAATTTATTTTCGCCTCAATTTTTTCATTTTTACATGGGCAATAGGATAAAATGGATCCTAAAATTTATTGAGCAATTTCTCCCGAGTACGCTGATACCTCATATGTGGGGGTAAACCACTGTTTGGGCACACGGCAGGGCTCGGAAGGGAAGGCGCGCCTTTTGACTTTTTGAATGGAAAATTAGCTCCAATTGTTAGCGGACACCATGTCGCGTTTGGAGAGCCCCTGTGTGCCTATGCATTGGAGCTCCCCCACAAGTGACCCCATTTTGGAAACTAGACCCCCAAAGGAACTTATCTAGATGCATACTGAGCACTTTAAACCCCCATGTGCTTCACAGAAGTTTATAATGCAGAGCCATGAAAATAAAAAATAATTTTTCTTTTCTCAAAAATGATTTTTTAGCCTGGAATTTCCTATTTTGCCAATGGTAATAGGAGAAATTGGACCACAACTGTTATTTTCCAGTTTGTCCTGAGTATGCAGATACCCCATATGTGGGGGTAAACCACTGTTTGGGCGCACGGCAGGGCTTAGAAGGGAAGGCACGCCATTTGGCTTTTTAAATGGAAAATTAGCTCCAATCATTAGCGTACACCATGTCGCGTTTGGAGAGCCCCTGTGTGCCTAAACATTGGAGATCCCCCACAAATGACCCCATTTTGGAAACTAGACCCCCAAAGGAACTAATCTAGATGTGTGGTGAGCACTTTGAACCCTCAAGTGCTTCACAGAAGTTTATAACGCAGAGCCATGAAAATAAAAAAATAAATTTCTTTTCTCAAAAATGATTTTTTAGCCCGCAATTTTTTATTTTCCCAAGGGTAACAGGAGAAATTTGACCCCAATATTTGTTGTCCAGTTTCTCCTGAGTACGGTGATACCCCATATGTGGGGGTAAACTACTATTTGGGCACTTGCCGGGGCTCGGAAGTGAAGTAGTGACGTTTTGAAATACAGACTTTGATGGAATGCTCTACGGGCGTCACGTTGCGTTTGCAGAACCCTGGTGTGCCTAAACAGTAGAAACCCCCCACAAGTGACCCCATTTTAGAAACTAGACCCCCAAAGGAACTTATCTGGATATGTGGTGAGCACTTTCAACCCCCAAGTGCTTTACAGAAGTTTATAATGCAGAGCCGTGAAAATAATAAATACGTTTTCTTTCCTCAAAAATAATTTTTTAGCCCAGAATTTTTTATTTTCCCAAGGGTTACAGGAGAAATTGGACCCCAAAAGTTGTTGTCCAGTTTCTCCTGAGTACGCTGATACCCCATGTGTGGGGGTAAACCACTGTTTAGGCACACGTCGGGGCTCAGAAGGGAAGTAGTGACTTTTGAAATGCAGACTTTGAAGGAATGGTCTGCGGACGTCACGTTGCGTTTGCAGAGCCCCTGGTGTGCCTAAACAGTAGAAACCCCCCACAAGTGACCCCATTTTGGAAACTAGACCCCCCAAGGAACTTATCTCGATATGTGGTGAGCACTTTGAACCCCCAAGTGCTTCACAGACGTTTACAACGCAGAGCCGTGAAAATAAAAAATAATTTTTCTTTCCTCAAAAATGATGTTTTAGCAAGCAATTTTTTATTTTCTCAAGGGTAACAGGAGAAATTAGACCCCAGTAATTGTTGCGCAGTTTGTTCTGAGTACGCTGGTACCCCATATGTGGGGGTAAACCACTGTTTGGGCACACGTCGGGGCTCGGAAGTGAGGGAGCACCATTTGACTTTTTGAATACAAGATTGGCTGGAATCAATGGTGGCGCCATGTTGCATTTGGAGACCCCCTGATGTGCCTAAACAGTGGAAACCCCTCAATTCTAACTCCAACACACCCCTAACCCTTATCCCAACTGTAGCCGTAACCCTAATCACAACCCTAACCGCAACACACCCCTAACCACAACCCTAACCCCAACACACCCCTAACCACAACCCTAACCCCAACACACCCCTAACCACAACCCTAACCCCAACACACCCCTAACCCTATCCACACCCCTAATTCCAACCCTAAGCCTAAGGCTATGTGCCCACGTTGCGGATTCGTGTGAGATTTTTCCGCACCATTTTTGAAAAATCCGCGGGTAAAAGGCACTGCGTTTTACCTGCGGATTTACCGCGGATTGCCAGTGTTTTTTGTGCGGATTTCACCTGTGGATTCCTATTGAGGAACAGGTGTAAAAGGCTGTGGAATCCGCACAAAGAATTGACATGCTGCGGAAAATACAACACAGCGTTTCCGCGTGGTATTTTCCGCACCATGGGCACAGCGGATTTGGTTTTCCATATGTTTACATGGTACTGTAAACCTGATGGAACACTGCTGCGAATCCGCAGCCAAATCCGCACCGTGTGCACATAGCCTAATTCTAAAGGTATGTGCACACGCTGCGGAAAACGCTGCGGATCCGCAGCAATTTCCCATGAGTTTACAGTTCAATGTAAACGTATGGGAAACAAAAATCGCTGTACGCATGCTGCGGAAAAACTGCACGGAAACGCAGCGGTTTACATTCCGCAGCATGTCACTTCTTTCTGCGGATTCCGCAGCGGTTTTACAACTGCTCCAATAGAAAACCGCAGTGAAATGCACAGAAAAACCGCGGTAAATCCACAGTGGTTTAGCACTGCGGATTTATCAAATCCTCTGCGGAAAAATCTGCAGAGGACCAGAATACGTGTGCACATCCCGAACCCTAACCCTACCCCTAACCCTACCCCTACCCCTAACCCTAACCCTACCCCTAACCCTACCCCTACCCCTAATCCTAACCCTACCCCTAACCCTACCCCAACCTTAGTGGAAAAAAAAAAATTCTTTATTTTTTTTATTGTCCCTACCTATGGGGGTGAAAAAGGGGGGGGGTGTCATTTACTATTTTTTTTATTTTGATCACTGAGATAGATTATATCTCAGTGATCAAAACTCACTTTGGAACGAATCTGCCGGCCGGAAGATGGCGGCGCCCAGGAAAGAAGACGGACGGACCCCGGGAGGCCAGGTAAGTATAAGGGGGGGAGATCAGGGCACGGGGGGGGGGGAACGTCGGAGCACGGGGGGGTGGATCGGAGCATGGGGGGGTGGATCGGAACACGGGGGGGTGGATTGGAGCACGGGGTGGGGGATCGCTGTGCGGGGGGGTGGATCGGAGCACGGGGGGGGATCGCTGTGCGGGGTGGGGGATCAGAGTGCGGGGGGGTTTGATTGGAGCACGGGGGGTGTGATTGGAGCACGGGGGGAGCGGACAGCAGCACAGGGGAGCGGAGCACAGGACGGAGGGGAGCGGACCACAGATCGGGGGGCTGGGGGGGCGATCGGTGGGGTGGGGTGGGGGCACATAAGTGTTTCCAGCCATGGCCGATGATATTGCAGCATCGGCCATGGCTGGATTGTAATATTTCACCAGTTTTTTAGGTGAAATATTACAAATCGCTCTGATTGGCAGTTTAACTTTCAACAGCCAATCAGAGCGATCGTAGCCACGGGGGGGGGGGGGGGGGGGGGGTGAAGCCACCACCCCTGGGCTAAACTACCACTCCCCCTGTCCCTGCAGATCAAGTGAAATGGGAGTTAACCCTTTCACCCGATCTGCAGGGACGCGATCTTTCCATGACGCCACATAGGCGTCATGGGTCGGATTGGCACAGACTTTCATGACGCCTACGTGGCGTCATGGGTCGGGAAGGGGTTAATTTTTAAAAATCGCTTTTAGTCTCCATAGTTGAACTATTTCTAAATGATGAAAATGCTTCTACATTGCATAGTATTGTCTGTTGTAAGTTTAGCTATTAAAGATATACAAAGATGGCACACCCCTCAGCATTTGTGATAACAACGACCTGTGATTGCATCATAGGGGGATGTAGTGGGGTTAACACCTTTTAGATGCCACAGTTGCTATTAACTTGCATCTCAGGGGTTAAAACTGCAGCAATGGGAGCAATACGATGCACATAGCAAAGGCCGTGCCCAGAGCTTGTATACACTGGCTTGCCAAAGTATTCACGCCCTTGGCATTTTTGGTGTTTTGCTACCTCACAACCTGGAATTTCACTGTTTTGAGGGTTTGCTTCAGTTCATGTAAAGAACATGCCAACATCTGTGAACATTTGGTTTTCTTTTTATTGTGAAGTGGGCAGGGTCCTTTCTCCTTCTGTACTTTTGTGTGCCTTGTTTTGCTCATGCTTATTGTGCTTGTCTATATCTGTCCCTTTCACATGTAAAGCGCCATGGAATAAATGGCGCTATAAAAATGTATAATAATAATAAAATAAGACAAAATAACTGAAAACTTCAGTGTGCATAACTATTCACCCCAAAAGTACTTTGTAAAGCCTCCTTTGAGGCAATTACAGCAAGTCGCTTTGAATAAGTCTCTATGATCTTTACACATCTTGCCATTGGGAGTTTAGCCCACTTCTCAAAACGAAACTGCTCCGGCTCTTTCAAATTAGATGGTTTCCTTTGATGAACAGCAAACTTCAAGCCTGACCACAGATTTACAATTGGATTAAGGTCTGGGCTTTGACTAGGCCACTCCAAAATGTTTACATGCCTCCCCTTAAACCACTCGAGAGTTGTATTAGCAGTATACTTTGGGTCGTTGTCTTGTTGGAAGGTGAACTTCTGTCCCAGTCTCAAATTACTGACAGACTGAAAGAGAATATTCCTGTATTTCGGATCCATCTTATCCTCCACTCGTATCATTTTACCTGTCCGTGCTGTCGAGAAATATCCCCACAGCATGATGCTGCCACCACCATGTTTCACTGTGGGGATGGTGTTCTTGGGGTGATGAGCCATGTTAGTTTGGTGCCAGACGTAGTGTTTACCTTGGTGGCCAAAAGGTTACATTTTGGTCTCATCTGACCGCGGCACCTTCCTCCATACATTTGGGGAGTCTCCCACACATAGTTTGGCAAACTCAAAACAAGCCTTACAATTTTTGTAATTAAAGGTCTTTTTATGCCAACTCTTCCATAAAGGTCCCCTCTATGGAGTATATAGCTTATTGTGGTCATATAGACAGATAGTCCAGACTTTACTTAGGAACTCTGCAGTTCCTTCAGAGTTACCTTTGGTCTCTGTGCTGCCTCTCTGATTAATGTCCTTGGCTGAGAGTTTTGATGGGCGGCCCTCTCTTGGCAGGTTTGCTGTGGTACCATGTTCTTTCCAATTGATGATAATGGATTTGATTGTGCTTTGGGGACTCATCAGAGATTGTGATTTTTTTATAACCCAACCCTGACCTGTACTTCTCAGCTTTGTCCCTGACTTGTTTGGAGATCTTCTTGGTCTTCAATGTGTTTGGTTAGTGGAGCTTCTTGCTTAATGGTGTTGCAGCCTCTGTTGTCTTTCAGACAAGGTGTGTATATACTGACAGATCATGTGACATTTAGATTGCACACAGGTGGACTTCCTGTCACTAAGCATGTGATTTATGAGGGTAATTGCTTGCACCAGAAATTTTTAGGGGCTTCATTGCAAAAGGAGTGAATACATATGCACATGCCAATTTTTTGTAGTTATTTGATCCCATATGTTTAATTTATGTCTATACTTTTTTTTCGCTTCACCAACTTAAAGACTATTTTGTGCTGATGCATCAAACACAAATCGTATTACAAAAATATTTAAACACAAGTTGTAATATAACAAAAAAGGTAAAAAGCCAAGGGGGTGAATACTTTCGCAAGCCAATGTAGGTTCTATAGTATGAAGTTGTACGTCCTCCATGTACTGCCCACAGGCTTCATTATACTTGCTTCTGCATATATGGCATCTGATTTATATAGAACCTAAAAGCCCATATATATTCTATTTAAAATACTAGGCATACAGAGATAAAATAGAGACTCCGTGCACAGACCAGGCAGTGCCCTACAAGTTTTGTGCATACGCTTTAATACAAATTAGACTGTTCTCAATCTTTTAACACCTATAGACAATTATCTAACATTTAAGGGGTAGTCCACCTCTGGGGAAAGTTTTTTTTTATCTGAATGCATGTATTTGAGGCTAAAAATCTTCTTTTTTTCAATTCGATTTCATTAAACATTTAAAGGTCTTGTTTTTATAGTCTCTTTGTTTCCCTGCACATTCCACTTTTACGTGATCTGTGGTCATAAGCTTAGAGTAGCTAAAAAAAGACAGATTTGCAGAATTACAAGCTCAACCATTGGACCATCAGAATGAGCTCATTGATGAATTCTCACTTAACTCATTCCGCACACAGTTATAGACAGTGTAAAACAGAAGGTCAAAGGTAACATAATTTTAATAAAACCTACGTAATTAATAAAATGATTTTACCCCAAAATGCATGTATTTAAGTTTGAAATTTTTTTTTATCTCCAAAGGTAAAAAAAATCTCTTTAACCCCTTCCCAACACATGATGTACAGTTGCATGATATGTCAGGTCCATGACATATGTTAGGTCCATGAGTTTCCCGGCAGATGATGGCTGAATTATTAAGCCTTTATTTTAAAAAAATATAAAAGTTAACCGCTGTCCGACATTGAGCGTAATAGTATGCCCACATCGGAATCCCTCCCTTTGATGTGGGCTCCGGCGCTGAGCCCACATCTTTCCCGGCACATGTCAGCTGTTTAGAGCAGCTGACATGTGCCTATAAGGCCGGTTTCACACGTCAGTGGCTCCGGTACGTGAGGTGACAGTTTCCTCATGTACCGGAGACACTGACTCACGTAGACACATTGAAATCAATGTGTCTCTGCACGTCATCGTATTTTCACGGACCGTGTGTCCGTATGCAAAACACGGAGACATGTCAGTGTTCGTGGGAGCGCACGGATTACACGGACCCATTAAAGTCAATGGGTCCGTGTAAAACACGTACCGCACACGGACGCCGTCCGTGTGCAGTCCGTGTGTCGTGCAGGAGACAGCGCTACAGTAAGCGCTGTCCCCCCCCACGTGGTGCTGAAGCCGCCATTCATATCTTCTCTCCAGCAGCATTCGCTGGCGAGAAGATATGAAAAATCCTTTTTTTTTGTTTTTCGTGTTTAAAATAAAGATCCCTGTCCCCACCCCCCTCCCACCCCCTGTGCGCCCGCCCGCTGTTAATAAAATACTCACCCGGCTCCCTCGCAGCGTCCTGTCCTCGATGCAGCTTCTCCTGTATGAGCGGTCACGTGGGGCCGCCGATTACAGTCATGAATATGCGGCTCCACCTCCCATAGGGGTGACAGCGGCATTTAACTCGCGTTTCCAGTAAGCATGCCACAAATCCCGCCCATTGTTGACCCTCTCATGTGATTGCAGGTTACCAATGGCTTGGCATGACAACCAGAGGTCTCCAGCAGACCTCTATGGTTGTCATAGCTGGATTGGTCGGTACTCATAGCAAGTGAGCATTTCTGCTACAGACAGGCGATCGGACAACTGCAGCTTCTAGTCTCCCATAGAGACTACTGAAGCATACAAAAAGTAAAAAAAAGTTTTTAAAAATATTAAAGAAATTAAAAAATATAAAAATTCAAATCACCCCCCCCATTTGCCCCATTCAAAATAAAACAATACAAAAAAAATTAAACATACACATATTTTGTATCGCCGTGTTCAGAATTGCTTGATCTATCAATATAAAAAAGAATTAACCCGATTGGTAAACAGCATAATGAAAAAAAAAATTCAAAACGCCAGAATAACGTTTTTTGGTCAACGCTACATTGAAATAAAATGCAATAATGGGCGATCAAAGATCATCTCTACACCAAAACGGTATCAATAAAAACGTCAGATCGGCATGCAAAAAATAAGCCCTCACCCAACCCCAAATCACGAAAAATGGAGACACTACAGGTCTCTGAAAATGGTGCCAATTTTTTTTTTTTTTAACACAGTTTGGATTTTTTTTTTACCACTTAAAAAAGAACCTAGACATATCTGATGTCTATGAACTCGTAATGACCAGGAGAATCATAATGCAGGCCAGTTTTAGCATTTAGTGAATATGGTAAAAAAAAACAACAATGTCGAATTGCACTTTTTTTTACAATTTCACCGCACTTGGATTTTTTTTTCTGTTTTCCAGTGTATCATATGTTAAAACCAATGGTGTTGCTCAAAAGTACAACTTGTCCTGCAAAAAACAAGCCCTCATATGGCCATTTCGGACAAAAAAATAAAAAAGTTATGGCCTTGGGAAGAAGGGGCGCAAAAAACAAAAGCGCAAAAATGAAAATACCTCCGGTCATGAAGGGTTAAAATCACCCCTGCTTTTGACCCATTAAAAATAAATCAATTTAAAAAATGCACATAATCGGTGTCACTACGTTTGTTACAGTCTGATCTATCAAAACATAAAATAATTTTATCCGAATGGTTATCTGTGTAACGAAAAAAAAATTGAAACGCCAGAATTAATTTTTTTGGCCTCTGCAACATTGCAATAAAATGCAATAAGAGGCTATCAAAACATCGTACCTACCCCAAAATGGTATGAGCAAAAACATCAGCTCAGGGTGCAAAAAATAAGCCCTCACCTAGCCCCGCATCCCGAAAATTGGACACATTATAGGCCTCGGAAAATGACAACACAAGTATATTTTTTAAAAACAAATGTCCTAGTTGTATCACTTAAATAAAATAATAACCTATACATGTCTCGTAACCATGTAATTGTACTGACCTGGAAAATCATATTGCGTGATCATTTTTACCGTATAGTGAACATGGTAAATAAAAACTACAAAAATGGTGTCATTAAAAAGTTCAATTCGTCCTGGAAAAAACGAGCTATGCGAATGGAAAAAATAAATACGTTATGGCTCTTGGAAGAAAGGGAGGGAAAAAAAAAAGAAAAGATGGAAAAAAAAAAAAACATAAATAGGCTGTGATGTGAAGAGATTAAATGATACAGGTATTAGGAAAGCAGCGCATTTCTTGTCCGGTGTTTAAAATGTAAGGACTAATCATACATTCAATAATAATAATAATTTTTCTTGTTTTTCTGAATCTAATTTATTTTGTACTTATTTTTATAACAATTATTATATGACGGACACAACGGCGTATGACCAAAGTCGTCCTCTTCAAGTTTGCACTGCACGGTTTTCATGAACACACAGAAAAGCTGTGATGCAGAATTAATGATGATGTAGCGTTTCCCACCAAACAGTATTTCTGTCGGAGCAGGAGGTATAATGAGATGCAGCACATCCAGACTCCTGCCATTTCCTTTACCCGCGTTTGTCTGAATCAAAAATCGCAACCAGAATGTAATCTAATGACATGCACTAAATGTCAGCAGAGCCAATTAATATGCTTCCGAGAACTGACACGACCACAGGCACGAAATAAAAGAAAATTATGTTAATAGGAAGACTCCGCTGAACAATGTTCACTATCTTTTCCATTAGCGAATAGTAACAGCTAGTGGCACCTGGGGAATAATCACGCACCAGGTAATGCACAGTTAACAATCCACTGAATTTTGTTCAAGGGAACAACCATTATTTTATTGTTAAATTTACATCTCGCCATACTGAGGAGAAGTCTGTGGGAGCAGCTTTATGTGCGCAAGTAGCCAAGTCTAAAGTTTACCGAAAAATATCAAACAGGCAGTGGTGTAAAAATAAAGACACAAATACATCCAACATGTACACATCTACAGAACATATAGACTGCCAGAGATATACAGTGGGTACGGAAAGTATTCAGACCCCATTACATTTTTCACTCTTTGTTTCATTGCAGCCATTTGGGAAATTAAAAAAAACTTCATTTTTTTCTTATTAATGTACACTCTGCACCCCATCTTGACTGAAAAAAAAAGAAAAACTGAAATATCACATGGTCATAAGTATTCAGACCCTTTGCTCAGACATTCATATTTAAGTCACATATGCTGTCCATTTCCTTGTGATCCTCCTTGAGATGGTTCTACTCCTTCATTGGAGTCCAGCTATGCTTAATTAACCTCATAGAACTTGATTTGGAAAGGCACACACCTGTCTATATAAGACCTCACAGCTCACAGTGCATGTCAGACCAAATGAGAATCATGAGGTCAAAGGAACTGGCCAAGGAGCTCAGAGACAGAATTGTGGCAATGCATAGATCTGGCCAAGGTTCCTAAGAGCACAGTGAGCTCCATAATCCTTAAATGGAAGAAGTTTGGGACCACCAGAAGTCTTCCTAGACCTGGCCGTCAAGCCAAACAGAGCAATCGTGGGAGAAGAGCCTTGGTGAGAGAGGTAAAGAAGAACCCCAAGATCACGGTGGCTGAGCTCCAGAGATACAGTAGGGAGATGGGAGACAGTTCCACAAAGTCAACTATCACTGCAGCCCTCCACCAGTCGAGTCTTTTGGCAAAGTGGCCCGACGGAAGCCTCTCCTCAGTGCAAGACATATGAAAGCTCGCATGGAGATTGCTAAAAACACATGAAGGACTCCCAGACTATGAGAAATAAGAATCTCTAGTCTGATGAGACGAAGATAGACCTTTTTGGTGATAATTCTAAGCGGTTTTTATGCCAGTAATTACCAACCTTTCTACCACATTTATACTGTAAGAAGACATCTTGTGATATTGTGGGCTCCTAGGGAATGCCGAAATGGTTTCAGGAACCCTCAGTTCCCATGAAGTCCTAGTTTGATAGATCTGCAGCAAATAAAACTGTGATTTTTATCAAAACTGCAGCAAACAGCTCAGTAAGGCTGGTTTCAGACTTGCGTACAGGAGGGCTGCGGATGGCAGCGTACGTCCTCCCTTCTTTCTCCCTGAAACCACGCCTACGCTCCACCTATGCCCTGCCTATGCCTCCTTGCGTCCTGCTATGCCCTGCATACCTATCTTTAACATTGGGTACGCAGGGACGTACGCCGTATGCGGATGCCTCCGCATGCGCCGTTTTGGCCCTTTGCTGACTGCAACAAAATGCAACATATTGCATTCGGCACAGCGCCGCATGCGGAGGCATCAGCATACAGCGTACGTCCCTGCATATCCAATGCTAAAGATAGGTACGCAGGGCACCGAAGGACGCAAGGAGGCGTAGGCAGAGCGTAGGCATGGTTTCAGGGAGGAAGAAGGGAAGAAGTACGCTGCCATCCGCAGCACTCTCGTACGCAAGTCTGAAACCAAACTAAGTAATACAATCAGGATCTCTGTCCCCCTATCATGCAGCTTTCAGATAGGGTAGCAAAAGCTGGTGACAGATTCCCTTTACCAGGACAAAACATGTTCTAATAAACCAGAGAAGGAAGAAAGTGCAAATATGGTACAGACGCTGCCCCTACATCCATCAGTAGGTTGTTCCATCACTGTTACATAAAACCCTTCAGGGGAATGTTTGACAGTTTTCTGTTGCAAAAAGAAAAATTTTAAATTTTGATGCAGATTTGAGCAAAAATTGAGACATCTTGTTGTTTGTGCCACTTTTCATAAATGATAAAAGAAGAAAGCAGAGTGTAGCTGGAGGTGAGGTTCCTTAATGGACTCACAGATATACAATAACGCCAGAAATTAGTGTCAAATATAGCCATGGGCAAAGTAAGAGTAGTCAGGGCCACGGGCAGTTTAGAAGGTATGACCCCCCCAGGTCCCCAATATATCAAGTGACATGTCACATGATCCCCTCTGATAGATCATATGATAGGTCAGGTGCTCTGGTGCACATCCGCACACGGAAAATGACAGAGATAGAGGCGCGTAGTGTGCAGTGCAAATTCTTCCTTTATGTACAGTACTATACATAGCAGCACTATACAGGTCCTTCTCAAAAAATTAGCATATAGTGTTAAATTTCATTATTTACCATAATGTAATGATTACAATTAAACTTTCATATATTATAGATTCATTATCCACCAACTGAAATTTGTCAGGTCTTTTATTGTTTTAATACTGATGATTTTGGCATACAACTCCTGATAACCCAAAAAACCTGTCTCAATAAATTAGCATATCAAGAAAAGGTTCTCTAAACGACCTATTACCCTAATCTTCTGAATCAACTAATTAACTCTAAACACATGCAAAAGATACCTGAGGCTTTTATAAACTCCCTGCCTGGTTCATTACTCAAAACCCCCATCATGGGTAAGACTAGCGACCTGACAGATGTCAAGAAGGCCATCATTGACACCCTCAAGCAAGAGGGTAAGACCCAGAAAGAAATTTCTCAACAAATAGGCTGTTCCCAGAGTGCTGTATCAAGGCACCTCAATGGTAAGTCTGTTGGAAGGAAACAATGTGGCAGAAAACGCTGTACAACGAGAAGAGGAGACCGGACCCTGAGGAAGATTGTGGAGAAGGACCGATTCCAGACCTTGGGGAACCTGAGGAAGCAGTGGACTGAGTCTGGTGTGGAAACATCCAGAGCCACCGTGCACAGGCGTGTGCAGGAAATGGGCTACAGGTGCCGCATTCCCCAGGTAAAGCCACTTTTGAACCATAAACAGCGGCAGAGGCGCCTGACCTGGGCTACAGAGAAGCAGCACTGGACTGTTGCTAAGTGGTCCCAAGTACTTTTTTCTGATGAAAGCAAATTTTGCATGTCATTCGGAAATCAAGGTGCCAGAGTCTGGAGGAAGACTGGGGAGAAGGAAATGCCAAAATGCCTGAAGTCCAGTGTCAAGTACCCACAGTCAGTGATGGTGTGGGGTGCCATGTCAGCTGCTGGTGTTGGTCCACTGTGTTTCATCAAGGGCAGGGTCAATGCAGCTAGCTATCAGGAGATTTTGGAGCACTTCATGCTTCCATCGGCTGAAATGCTTTATGGAGATGAAGATTTCATTTTTCAGCACGACCTGGCACCTGCTCACAGTGCCAAAACCACTGGTAAATGGTTTACTGACCATGGTATTACTGTGCTCAATTGGCCTGCCAACTCTCCTGACCTGAACCCCATAGAGAATCTGTGGGATATTGTGAAGAGAAAGTTGAGAGACGCAAGACCCAACACTCTGGATGAGCTTAATGCCGTTATTGAAGCATCCTGGGCCTCCATAACATCTCAGCAGTGTCACAGGCTGATTGCCTCCATGCCACGCCGCATTGAAGCAGTCATTTCTGCCAAAGGATTCCCGACCAAGTATTGAGTGCATAACTGAACATTATTATTTGATGGTTTTTTTGTTTGTTATTAAAAAACACTTTTATTTGATTGGATGGGTGAAATATGCTAATTTATTGAGACAGGTTTTTTGGATTATCAGGAGTTGTATGCCAAAATCATCAGTATTTAAACAATAAAAGACCTGACAAATTTCAGTTGGTGGATAATGAATCTATAATATATGAAAGTTTAATTGTAATCATTACATTATGGGAAATAATGAAATTTAACACTATATGCTAATTTTTTGAGAAGGACCTGTACAAAATAGAGCATGCTGAATTTGCAGAATGGGCAATACGTAAGTTAGAACAGGCCCCTCAGTTTACACAGAACATTATGTTCAGTGATGAGGCAAACTTTTTTGGGTGGGCCATTTATATGGATACACCTAAATCAAATGGCAATGGTGACAGTTTTCTTGTGAAATTCTCAATAAGTTTGATGTGTCACATGACCCTCTTCCTGTTGGAAAAAATAAAGTTGGATCCAAAATAGCCGACTTCAAAATGGCCGCCATTGTCACCACCCATCTTGAAAAGTTTTCTCCCTCCCATATAATAATGTGCCACAAACAGGGAGTTGATATCACCAACCATTCCCATTTTATTTAGGTATATCCATATACATGGCCCACCCTGTACATGTAAATCATAACAAAAAAAACTTAAAAAATTATTTCTTTATGTAGTTAAAACTTAACAAGGTCGAAGAAGAAACATATATGACGTCCTTGTACAACAAAGAATAACCCTTCAGACTATAAATGGGAGTCAAGTGGCACTGCAATTATACCACAAAACATCCATATACCTCAGTCACGCTTAATGGCATCTTCTTCCAACACATTTCCCTCTATTTTGGTCATTCAAGGGTTCATCAGGAATATA
This sequence comes from Ranitomeya imitator, assembly GCF_032444005.1. Lineage (NCBI taxonomy): Eukaryota > Metazoa > Chordata > Amphibia > Anura > Dendrobatidae > Ranitomeya > Ranitomeya imitator. The sequence continues at coordinate 721,035,561 of NC_091284.1, forward strand.
TATACAGTATGAAGCCCCATATAGCCTCCTATAAACATGAGCCTGCACAAAGCCTCCTTATACATATGAGCCCCATATATACAGTATGAGCCTCCTATGTACAGTATGAGCCTCCTATATACAGTATGAGCCCCTTATATACAGTATGAGCCCACACATAGCCTCCTATAAACATGAGCCTGCACAAAGCTTCCTATATACAGTATGAGCCTCCTATATACAGTATGAGCCTCCTATATACATTATTAGCCCCTATATACAGTATGAGCCTGCACATAGCCTCCTATAAACATGAGCATGCACAAAGCCTCCTTATACAGTATGAGCCTCCTATATACAGTATGAGCCCCCATATACATTATGCGCCCGCTATATACAGTATGAGCCTGCACATAGCCTCCTATAAACATGAGCCTGCACAAAGCTTCCTATATACAGTATGAGCCTCCTATAGAAAGTATGAGCCTCCTATATACACAGTATGAGCCCCCATATACAGTACAGACCAAAAGTTTGGACACACCTTCTCATTTAAAGATTTTTCTGTATTTTCATTACTATGAAAATTGTACATTCACACTGAAGGCATCAAAACTATGAATTAACACATGTAAAATTATATACTTAACAAAATAGTGTGAAACAACTGAAAATATGTCTTATATTCTAGGTTCTTCAAAGTAGCCACCTTTTGCTTTGATGACTGCTTAGCACACTCTTAGCATTCTCTTGAGAGCTTCAAGAGGTAGTCACCGGGAATGGTCTTCCAACAATCTTGAAGGAGTTCCCAGAGATGCTTAGCACTTGTTGGCCCTTTTGCCTTCACCCTGCGGTCCAGCTCACCCCAAACCATCTCAATTGGGTTCAGGTCTGGTGACTGTGGAGGCCAGGTCATCTGGCGTAGCACCCCATCACTCTCCTTCTTGGTCAAATAGCCCTTACACAGCTTGGAGGTGTGTTTGGGGTCATTGTCCTGTTGAAAAATAAATGATGGTCCAACTAATCACAAACCGGATGGAATAGCATGCCGCTGCAAGATGCTGTGGTAGCCATGCTGGTTCAGTATGCCTTCAATTTTGAATAAATCCCCAACAGTGTCACCAGCAAAGCACCCCCACACCATCACACCTCCTCCTTCATGCTTCACGGTGGGAACCAGGCATGTAGAGTCCATCCGTTCACCTTTTCTGCGTTGCATAAAGACACAGTGGTTGGAACCAAAGATGTCAAATTTGGACTCATCAGACCAAAGCACAGATTTCCACTGGTCTGATGTCCATTCCTTGTGTTCTTTAGCCCAAACAAGTCTCTTCTGCTTGTTGCCTGTCCTTAGCAGTGGTTTCCTAGCAGCTATTTTACCATGAAGGCCTGCTGCACAAAGTCTCCTCTTAAAAGTTGTTGTAGAGATGTGTCTGCTGCTAGAACTCTGTGTGAAATTGACCTGGTCTCTAATCTGAGCTGCTGTTAACCTGCGATTTCTGAGGCTGGTGACTCGGATAAACTTATCCTCAGAAGCAGATGTGACTCTTGGTCTTCCTTTCCTGGGGCGGTCCTCATGTGAGCCAGTTTCTTTGTAGCGCTTGATGGTTTTTGCAACTGCACTTGGGGACACTTTCAAAGTTTTCCCAATTTTTCGGACCGACTGACCTTCATTTCTTAAAGTAATGATGGCCACTCGTTTTTCTTTACTTAGCTGCTTTTTTCTTGCCATAATACAAATTATAGCAGTCCATTCAGTAGGACTATCAGCTGTGTATCCACCAGACTTCTGCACAACACAACTGATGGTCCCAACCCCATTTATAATTATTATTATTATTTATTGTTATAGCGCCATTTATTCCATGGCGCTTTACATGTGAGGAGGGGTATACATAATAAAAACAAGTACAATAATCTTAAACAATACAAGTCATAACTGGTACAGGAAGAGAGAGGACCCTGCCCGCGAGGGCTCACAATCTACAAGGGATAGGTGAGGATACAGTAGGCGAGGATAGAGCTGGTCATGCAGCGGTTTTATAAGGCAAGAAATCCCACTTATTAAACCTGACAGGGCACACCTGTGAAGTGAAGACCATCCCGGTGACTACCTCTTGAAGCTCATCAAGAGAATGCCAAGAGTGTGCAAAGCAGTCATCAAAGCAAAAGGTGGCTACTTTGAAGAACCTAGAATATAAGACATAATTTCAGTTGTTTCACACTTCTTTGTTAAGTATTTAATTCCACATGTGTTAATTCATAGTTTTGATGCCTTCAGTGTGAATGTACAATTTTCATAGTAATGAAAATACAGAAAAATCTTTAAATGAGAAGGTGTGTCCAAACTTTTGGTCTGTACTGTACATTATTAGCCCCTATATACAGTATGAACCTGCACATAGCCTCCTATAAACATGAGCCTGCACAAAGCTTCCTATATATAGTATGAACCTCACATCCCATACACATATTAATAAAAAACACATACAGACATACTCACCTTGCTCCCATTCCCCTGGTGCTCTGCTCCGGTCTCCAAGGTTCCATTCTGGTCCTTGGCACCAGCTAATGACGTGATCGCGCTGGCACATCCCAGTAGAGGCAACGGGAGCTCCCCTGACTTTGGAAAGAATGAAAACACAAAAATTGGAAAATCGCCAGGAGGTGAAGGGGTTAATTTGGAGTTGTGCCTTTAAAGCGACCCTACACCATGGGACTGAAGAGTAACTGTACATTCTCATGTATAGAGCCATGCTGGCGCCCTCTGTTTACCTTCTGCTGCCTCCTCTGCTCAAATCGTTGTCCCTTTCCTTGTACTTCAAAATGGCCGCCTCGGTGACATTAGGAGCACAGTGATCAGTCTAAAACATGTCTCCCCTGACTTTTCAATGCCATAGCACAGAAATGGCGAGGAGGGCATGATGTAGATTTATCACTGCACTCCCGATGCCATCGCAGTTGCCATTTTCAAGGAGGAGGAAAGGGACGATGATCTGAGTGGAGGAGATAGCGGTAAGGAATAGATGCAGCCTGCATAGAAACGAAAAAATGTGCAGTCAGATATAAATAATAAGCGTGAGGTACTGGTGGATATTTTGGCCCAAATACACCAGTTCGCAACGTGCGTCAAGGGTCCTCATTGCTTTGTGAGTCCCTACACTAAAATCAAAAAGACAGATTTTTTTTCAGTATTTTGCACCTGTGTTGCCTCCACCTTTAACAGGGGGCTGCTGCTTCCATAGTGCATTCAATTTATGACCTGTGGTGGTAAATATGTCTTTTTTCTGTATTTTTTGAATTTATTATGTTTAGTGATGAGCAAGTATACTCATTACTCGAGATTTCCCGAGTATTTCGGCGTGCTCGGAGATTTAGTATGATTTGCGGCTGCTAAACAGCCTGAATACATGTAGGAATTCTCTAACAAATAGGCAATCCCCACATGTATTCAGGCTGTCTAGCAGCTGTAAATCATGCAGCTGCGGCGACATAAACTAAATCTCTGAGCACACCGAAATACTCGGAGACCACCCGAGCCTGCTCGGGAAATCTCTAGTAACGAGTATACTCGCTCATCACTAATTATGTTCTTTTGTTGTGGCTTTTCACTTAAAAAATTGCAGCCAATATATAATAAGGTGATACAGTATTAGGCTAATTTCACATAAGCGCATAAAAAAAGTTTGATTTTCAAATGAGTACAAATGGACAATATTTCATATGTATCACCATCGGTACGGCACTTGTTTTATGCTTTATGTTTGTGCATCCATAGACCTGAATAGGTGAGTCTCCGACATACAAAAGGAATAGTGCCTGGTGTGATTTTTTTTTTTTCACGCAAGAATTCGATTCCAGGGGAAAAAAAAACAGAACATCCCTACTGAATAACATTGCTGTCAGTTTTTTTCACAAACATCACTCAGACCGAAAATATGGTGTGAACGCAGTAGCCTTAAGTAGCTCAGCTGTATATTTAATGACACTGGTCTGCCAGAAGAGGGAGCTCTATGCCTAATGTGCCATAGAAAGGCTGGAATCTAAAGCACTTGTATGCAAGAAATGAAAAATCTAATATAATAAGCAGCACCTATGCAGGGAAGGGGACAAAAATATACATATATTGTTTCTAAAGATGACACATTGTATTTAAATAACTCAACCTGCCACAGAATTCTCACAGGTTAAACTTGACGTCAGAGCATCATGCTTGCAATGCAAAGCATACCAAACATAGCAAATACCGTACAATTAGCTATTCTCATGACTAGATAGACTGCTGTCTGCTTCCTCTGTTTTCATACATCTCTCCTGCCTCGGAGCAGAATGTGACCAACTACCCTCATCACACTCTAGGAAATGAGTCATCATCCATACACTACAATTACAATAGAATATTATGCCTTCAGAATGTCAAAAAATGTAACAAGTCATGCCCGTTATTAACATCTACGGCAAATCTACAGATGTATCCATCAGAACGGGGGTCTCCTTGCCGGGAATAAATGGAGACGAGATCAGACATGTGCATTATATACAAGCGATTTAATTCATGGTGACTCGAATTGGAGACGAATTTTATGAAATTCACAGTTCACCAAAAATTGAAACAATTATTTGATTCACACAAAATCGCCCCAGAAATGCCGCACATTGCAGAAGATTGCATCAGCCACCTCAGGCGTGACCGTATTGGCATCCCCAAAATGCCTTGTAGCTATCACATCTCATGGTAAAGTGCAGCCATTCAGGAGATGAAATCATAGCCTGCATAAAAGCCAAGACAGGGAATGCAGCAGCCATTTTAGGGTGATTTTAGTATAGTGAGAGGACGTTAGAGTTCAGATCTTATGAAGAGAGGAAAGAAAGTAACGCTCTAAAATGGACAAATATTCTAGCATGTACAGCACTGAAGAAGATGAGTGTAGCAGTCTGCAAACAATATAGAGATTCAATTGATAGAAGAAAGATACCAATGGTGGCAAAATCCCAGTACCAGATTATGTGTGATTAATCAGTGATCTGGTGTAGCTGGCATTCATCCTGTTGCATTTGAATTACAATTACACATTTTTTATTCATTCTTGAAGGGGGCTGTCAGCGTATGCAAGATAGGTGATCAGTAGCGGATCTGTGGTGGTCCCACACCTGGCACTCCCACTCATCAGCTGTGTTATTGCTCTGGCCGGACGTAAACAGTATGAACGAAGCTGCAGAGCGCAGCTTCATTTAAAGTGTAGCAGACGCTGCTGGGTGCTGCCGGTTACTGCAACACCCATCTGCTGCGCTCAGCAGCTCCGTTCAGAATGTTTACACAGGTCATCGCCAGTGCAAAGAGCGGCTAATCTATGACAGTGCCACTTGTTGGACCCCAGATGGTGTACTTGCTTGTCACAAGCCATAAGCATGAGTTTTTGCATTTCTTGTGCAATCCTTTTAGTGAAGGTGGAATGATAGACATTTACCAGTGACTGCCTACCTCAAAAGCTGTGTGTATTGCCAACTATTTTTTTGTACATCTGTTTTGCTAGTCACATTTTACATCTGTATATGGCATATTAATAGAGTGCACAGTTGTAGTTGCTGGCTTTTTGGTCCTCTGCCTACCTTAACATTTGTTATCACTTCATTTTTGGCAAGGGGGTTGAGTTTTGTTTAAAATCTATATACATAATTTTCTAAGGGGTCTGTCTGTCTGTCCTTCTGTCACGGTTATTCATTGGTCCTGGCCTCTGTCTATCATGGAAATCCAAGTCGCTGATTGGTCGCCGCAAAACAGCCACGACCAATTAGCGACGGGCACAGTCCGGAAGAAAATGGCAGCTCCATACTCTCCGCAGTCAGTGGCCAGTGCCCGCTCCCCGCAGTCACTGTCCCCGGTGCTCTGCTCCCCGCAGTCAGTGTCCCCGGCGCTCCGCTCCCTGTAGTCAGTGTCCCCGGCGCTCCGCTCCCCGTAGTCAGTGTCCCCAGCGCTCCACTCCCCGCACTGTGTCCCCGGCGCTCCGCTCCCCGCACGCTCCATACTCCCCTCCGGTCACCGCTAACACAGGGTTAATGCCGGCGGTAACGCATTCTGTTACCGCCGCTATTAACCCTGTGTCCCCAACCTTTTACTATTGATGCTACCTATGCGGCATCAATAGTAAAAAAAAGTAATGTTAAAAATAGTATAAAAAAAAAAACCTGCTATACTCACCCTTTGTAGTCTGCTGACTGGCTCGCGCCTGCCGCCATCTTCCTTTCCCAGCGACGCTTTGCGAAATTACCCACAATACCTAGCGGTCTCGCGAGACCGCTAAGTCATATGGGTAATTTGCAAAGCATCCTCGGAACGCAAGATGGCGCCAGCCGCACGCCCATCTGCACAGGATCCCAGGAGGCGGAGACACGGGACGCAGAGGAGCAGCGACAAGAATGGTGAGTATGTTCAACTACAAGGAGCCCTCGGATCGTTAGGTGAGTATGTTTATTTTTTATTTTTTTAACCTGGCAATATACTACGTGGCTGGGCAATATACTACATGGCTGGGCAATATACTACGTGGCTCTGTGCTGTACACTACATGACTGGGCAATATACTACGTAGCTGGGCAATATACTACGTGGCTCTGTGCTGTATACCACGTGACTGGCCAATATACTACGTGGCTGGGCAATATACTACGTGGCTGGGCAATATACTATGTGGGCTGTGCAATATACTACGTGACTGGCCAATATACTACGTGGCTGGGCAATATACTACGTGACTGGGCAATATACTACATGACTGGGCAATATACTACGTGGCTGGGCAATATACTACGTGGCTCTGTGCTGTATACTACGTGGCTGGGTAATATACTACGTGGCTGGGTAATATACTACGTGGCTGGGCAATATACTACGTGGCTGGACAATATACTTCGTGGACATGCATATTCTAGACTACCCGATGCGTTAGAATCGGGCCACCATCTAGAATTGTATAAAAAGAGACCTAACTGTGCTTTTCTGCCTTTGCACACAACGTTTAGTAGAGTTTGACAACCGTACACGCAACACCTACATTGCAGCCTGAGACACATTTTGCTTTCTATACATGAATCAACCTACCTAGCATTTCTTGTCACATTGTTTGCTTTCCAAGCCCCTGCTTTTCCCCAGTCTTTTGCCTGTTTTTAGCTGTATAGATAGAAGAACTCCCATGGAGTACAGATGATAGCAGTGAAAGGGTCGGCACTTGTCTCCTGAGTGTTGCACTTATCAGAAAAATTTCCTTCACCAGCTTAGCCCCAGAGTTAGGCTACTTTCACACTACAGTCATACTTGGCCCGTCGCAGTGCGTCGGGCCGACGTACCGACGCATACTGTAGAAGCGCCGCACAACGGGGGCAGCGGATGCATTTTTCCGACGCATCCGCTGCCCCATTCTGAGCTGCGGGGAGGATGGGGTGGAGTTCCGGCCACGCATGCGCGGTGGGAAATGGCGGACACAACGCACCAAAAAACGTTACATGCAACGTTTTTTGGTGCCATCGGTCCGCCACAACACGACGTAACCGTCGCACGACGGTTGCGACGAGTGGCAAAGCGTCGCAATGCATCGCTAATGTTAGTCTATGGAGAAAAAACACATCCTGCAAGCAATTTTGCAGGATGCGTTTTTTTCTCCAAAACAACGCATTGCAACGTGCGTCGTACGACGCTAGTGTGAAAGCAAACAAAAACCTTTAGGACAGTATTGATGTAAATACCGGTGACCGCAGGCCTAAATAACCCAGCCACCACATACATTAGCACTGGAATCACTCCCAGCAATATTTTTAACAAGAAGAAAATTGGAGTGAAAACGTTCCACCAAAGAGTAAAATTCAAAATAATTTATTGAAACTATACAAATATGGCACTGAAAAAATACAACACAATAGTATCAGGACATAAGCTCCTTTGAATAGAGGACTCAAGTGCAGCAACAACATGCAGACAGACAGGACTGCAGAGTAAGATAAGATCAAAAACTGATAAAGTGCCCGTGCTTCAAGTACAACCTATACCCTCATATCTGTATCAAGGATAACCATGAGTGTGCTAATGCAGTCAAAGTGACATGTAATAGCGTATCATATTAACAATCAAAACCCATGGCATCCACATAGAGTATTATGTGTAGATTATTTTATCTTACCCATAGCTGCCAGGTCCGCCGCACGTATACCCCTTTATAAGAAAATGTCAGGCGTGAGGACATCTTTCTGTATGTTAAGCAGCTTTCTGTCTAATGGTTAGTAATCTGTCCAAGTGATTATTTACAATTTGTAAGTTTTATGTTTGCATTAGTTTTTATTTATTAGCCTAAACCTGAACACAAGCTTACAGGGGTTGTTTGGGGAACAAATATTGTTGACTTATCCTTGGGACAGGTCATCAATATGGACAGGTGTTCGATAACTGGCACCCACACTGATCAGCTCTTATTAGATCTAGCAGCCGCCAAATGTAAACTCTGAATGGAAATGCAACTCTATTCAATCTGTAGTGGAGGCTGCTGTATAGTGATGGGCGAGTTTTTTTCTAAAGTTTGAGTTCGGGGCCGGAGAGGAGCGGAACTTGCGTCCGAACCCAGAACTCGGACTTTACATGTATGGGATGGGGCAGGGGAGCTGTAAAAAAAGCTGAAAATTAATAATAAACATTATAATTATACTTACCAGTCCAGCGGCGCGTCCTCCCGTCCCGCTGTCTCCAGGCCGCATCTGCTTCCGGGGCTGCTCATTACCTTTTGAGTTAATTTTTGAGTTATTCAATGTGACCATAAACCAAGAGTGGCCTTACCATTCCAACAATGCCTGATGGTCCAGTGAGATACAGAAAAGTTTTACAAACGAAAAAAAGAAAACCTACCCTTTAATATACATGTTCCATTGTGTTAATGGGGCCTAAGCAATTGTGAGAGGGTAGACTGCAAGGATTTGGCTCCCCCCAGACTCAATCAGTGAACCCAAATGTTATTCTCATAAAACAAGTAACCCCATTGTTGTGGAGCTAGGCGTATGTTCAAAGCTTTTATTAATCACACATCCAAATATCCAACAACATAACTTTTGTTTATCCCACGCCTGATTAGAGAATTGTCATCAAATATAATAACTGTCCCATAAACTTCCAATAGGTCCTTGTGGACCTGCATTTTTATGCCGGGGTAACACAAGCATAGATTCTCTCATGCAAGAGAATGGGATAGATATTAATGACGGTGTTTGATCAGTGTCAGCATAGTGTGATGACGATCAGATGAAGTACAAAATTTCTCCATCTTCTCCATTCTGTGAGTCCACGGAAATCGGACTACACTGAGATATCATCCGAGTGCCGTCCGATGTTTTCCACGCATCCATAGACTTGAATAGGTGAGCGCTGATCAGCAATGGCCCATAGAATAGCACTGGTCCGAGTGTTGTCAGATAAAACATTGGATAGCACTCGTACGCTGTATACACCCATGTGAGCAAGCCCTAAATCTGGGGTACCGGAAAAAAAACATCTAGGTTTGATAACATTTCCATCGAATAAACAAGGAAGTACAAATGCAGACTAGCATACCCTATAGCCAAAATAAAAAGATATTGGAGGGCGGGTGAGTGTTCTTCTCACCATGATGGGAGAAGGTAAGCTTGACCGTTTATAACCCACTGTTCTCTACCATAAACCAACCCGTGAAGAACCCGCGGTTCGCTAAGAAATGGCCTTGCTCCACAATTAACCCTTGCAGTCACTGTCCCCTGCATTAGACACTTTTGGGTCACCTCAAGACCTTTGTTCACTTGAGAGCACAGAGGATTGCTCCATAGTCAAGAGTACTCTATGACCCCCGTAAGTCATGAGTCATATGGAAAACCTATATGCTCCCCAATATGAGATAAGAGGCAATCAGGTGTAGAGTAGAGGATGTATTATGGCTGTATTGTGGCTTTGTATGAGCTTTACACTCAGGCTCCCCCTAGTTTGCATATATACTACGGTCCTCTTGCAGAACTAATGATCCAATAATTACTGACAGCGCCTCGACACTAAAGCACACGTTATTAAATGCAGCTTTTTGTTACGGCATACTCCTTTTTGCCTGATAACACTAATCCTTTAATTTCTCATTAAAGAGGGAATCATGACCTCACATAGGGTGTGGTTGGTGGACAATAAAGAGTGCAGATGGAGGAGTGCTATGGAGACATCTACCTGTTTACCACTGGAAGAACGTGTATTAATAGCAATAGACATATTCCACAGACTTGTACTGAAATACACTGACTCCTTGTGGGATTGACTATACAATGTCTTTATTATTAAAAGATATGCTGGGACGTTAATATTGATAAACCCTTTTGAGTCTCAGCACCCCACGATTAGCTAAACATGGGAACTTTATGCAGATATTGCCTTGGCTCTAGGGTCTCAAGAACTCGGCTCAGAGGATGTGTTGCAGCACATAGAGTACCCCAAGGCTCAATACTGCAGAGCTGCAGGGAAGCCGTGTGCTGCCGAGCAGTGCTCCATCAGGAACTGTATGGACGGAGCTATTGGTCCCTAGAAGCAATGTTTCCAGACAGATAGAAAGCAACAGTAACAATCCAATGCACCTTTATAGCATCACAATTATGGCTCGATATGAAATAAAGCCATAAAACGGGTTTGTAAATGAAGTCTGGCAATAAGCTTCCAATTCATTCTGCTCATAAAATTATAAAGGTTCACAAGTATTAAAATTGATGTCAGTGTGAACATAAATTCATCATGTCACATAACTAACAAGGAACTGCTATTTGCCTATCTCTTAACATTTAAATTCCCATTATTGGGACTCATTTCCACCTGATATCCCCAGCAATTCCCATAGATCCATGGAGAACTTCCAACTTTCATGCAAATTTGCATAAGCACAGCTCTATTTAAGGTCTATTTCATGGGACAGTAGTTTTGAGTAGGGATGGACATACCATTGGTGCAACTTGTGCTGTCGCACAGGGGCCCAAAAAAGAAAGGGGGCCCATTTCTACCTCCAAAGCAGGTGAAATTGTACATTATAATGAGATATTTCACTGCAAAGGTCCCATATACTGTCCCTGCACAGAGGCCCTCTTCTGTCTGTGTCCGCCCCTAGGAGGTATTCCTGATACCGCATGACGGAGCTCCCGTGCACATTTAAGGCATACCCTGTGAATTTGCCATAAATGTCTTTGATGGGACACCCCTTTAAAAAACTGGACAATGAAAAAAGACGGAAAGATGGATGTCATACAGAGAAATTAAATTCCATAAGACATCTCCGGAGAGTGGACATCTCACCCTCACATTGAACATATGAGATTAATTGTGGCTGAGAGAAAGTAATTACGGTATAACAAGGGAAGAGATAAACTAGTTAAAAAAAGGGAAATGATAGATAAAGCTGTCTTGTTCATCTACATTGAAGTAGGGGGCCTTCTGCAGTTACCAGGTAATTACAGCAGGGAGAATTGCTGGGAAAAAGACGCTAAGTCTAAGATTTGTTTACACAGAGAAATACAATTATATACCAAATTGCTTCCTCTACATCGGGGTCTGCATTGATCCCATAGTTTTGGGTGATATACACTGCTCAAAAAAATAAAGGGAACACTTAAACAACAGAATATAACTCCAAGTAAATCAAACTTCTGTGAAATCAAACTGTCCACTTAGGAAGCAACACTGATTGACAATCAATTTCACATGCTGTTGTGCAAATGGAATAGACAACAGATGGAAATTATTGTCAATTATCAAGACACACTCAATAAAGGAGTGGTCCTGCAGGTGGGGACCACAGACCACATCTCAGTACCAATGCTTTCTGGTTGATGTTTTGGTCACTTTTGAATGTTGGTTGTGCTTTCACACTTGTGGTAGCATGAGACGGACTCTACAAACCACACAAGTGGCTCAGGTAGTGCAGCTCATCCAGGATGGCACATCAATGCGAGCTGTAGCAAGAAGGTTTGTTGTGTCTGTCAGCGTAGTGTCCACAGAGGCTGGAGGCGCTACTATAAGACAGGACAGTACACCAGAAGAGGTGGAGGGGGCAGTAGGAGGGCAACAACCCAGCAGCAGGACCGCTACATCAGCCATTGTGCAAGGAGGAACAGGAGTAGCACTGCCAGAGCCCTGCAAAATAACCTCCAGCAGGCCACAAATGTGCATGTGTCTGCACAAATGGTTAGAAACAGACTCCATGAGGGTGGTCTGAGTGCCCGACATCCACAGATGAGGTTGTGCTCACAGCCCAACACCGTGCAGGACGCTTGGCATTTGCCACAGAACACCAGGATTGGCAAATTCACCACTGGCGCCCTGTGCTCTTCACAGATGAAAGCAGGTTCACACTGAGCACATGTAACCAATGTGACAGAGTCTGGAGCGATCTGCTGCCTGCAACATTCTTCAGCATGACCGGTTTGGCAGGGGATCAGTAATCGTGTGGGGTGGCATTTCTTTGGAGGGCCGCACAGTCCTCCATGTGCTCACCAGAGGTAGCCTGACTGCCACTAGGAACCGAGATGAGATCCTCAGACCCCTTGGGAGACCATATGCTGGTGCGGTTGGCTCTGGGTTCCTCCTAATACAGGACAATGCCAGACCTCATGTGGCTGGAGTGTGTCAGCAGTTCCTGCAAGATGAAGGCATTGAAGCTATGGACTGGCCCGCCCGTTCCCCAGACCTGAATCCGATTGAACACATCTGGGACATCATGTCTCGCACCATCCACCAATGTCATGTTGCACCACAGACTGTCCAGGAGTGGGCAGATGCCTTAGTCCAGGTCTGGGAGGAGATCCCTCAGGAGACCATCTGCCGCTTCTTCAGGAGCATGCCCAGGCGTTGTAGAGAGATCATACAGTCACATGGAGACCACACACACTACTGAGCATCATTTCCTTGTTTTGAAGCATTTCCACTGAAGTTGGATCAGCCTGTAACTTCATTTTCTACTTTGATTTTGAGAATCATTCCAACTCCAGACCTCCGTAGGATATAAGTTGTGATTTATGTTGATCATTTTTAGGTTTTATTGTTCTCAACACATTCCACTATCTAATGAAAAAATATATACAGCTGGAATATTTCATTCAGTGATATCTAGGATGGGGGACTTTAGTGTTCCCTTTATTTTTTTGAGCGGTGTATTTTCGGTGTCATAGCGAAGGGACATATATAACGCATTCACTCACATCACCCTAAGGCCAGCAGAACCCCTCCAATACCCCAAAACACTATGTCTGCAAATTGAGATTCCGATTTGGCTTTTATCCTAAGTCATATTGCAAGTCTAATTAAAGGATCGATAGTGACTTTTGGGATTGCTACTTCCTATAGGTGGCACTAAAGTTCTAGCCCTCTTCCTATCTGAGGAGACAATTTGCATATTTAGTTTCCCAGGGGTGCATGCATGGTGTTTAATTCTCCTCACTATGACATGCCAGGCCTGGCTTGTCACTTTCCACAAGGAGAAGCATTACCCCTTAGATCCCTGGTATAAATATTGAAACACTGATATATACAATGTCACATTGTATGATATGTAAAATACATTATTATTTAAAGATTAATAAGATGCACTTTTAGGGTATGTGCACACGTCAGGATTTCTTGAAGAATTTTTCCTGACAAAAACCGGACATTTCTGCCAGAAATCCGCATGCGTTTTTGATGCGTTTTTTGTGCGTTTTTTTCCAAATGCATAGAATAGCGGGAAAAACGCAGAAAATCCACAAAATTAATGAACATGCTGCTTTTTTTTACCGCGATGCGTTTTTTTCGCAGGAAAAAAACGCATCATGTGCACAAAACATGCAGAATGCATTCTAAATGATAGGATGCATAATGTATACATTTTTAATGAGTTTTGATATAGTTTTTATCGCGAAAAAAACGCGAAAAAACCTGAACGTGTGCACATACCCTTAGAAGAGTTTTTTCACCAGCACACCTTAGTCACTGATATGAGACATAGATACATTTGGACCAAACCATCATATATTTCACAAAAGTCATTCACTGAGGTATAGAGACACAGAGTATTGCTATACAAGCAACGCATGAAACTTATGTGACGCATGATAAGTGAAAAGCCGCCAAATAAAATGGTGCAATGCACAAACCACATGTACCATTTAGCCTCATTGACCATTCCTGCTAGGACTAATTTTTGTTTTTTCGTTCCTGTCTCTTTCAATACCCTTCTTCAAAGAGCCATAACTTTTATTTTTTAAATAAAGTAGAGTGTATTTTTTGAAGGACAAGTTATAATTCTGAATAACACCATTCATTTCACCATATAATGTACAGAAAAATAGAAAAAAAATCCAAGGGGGTAGGGGCATCATCGGCTTCATCTACCTTGAGTAGCATAACACCTTGTTACCCGCCCTAGTCACGTGATATGATTAGTCTCATTTTAAAGAGAAGGAGACACCAAGCGTAATTGGGTCTTATATGGTGGAGAAATTGGTCTAGGTGAGAGTTATAGGAATGGATCACCTTTTGTCGTTCTTTAACCCATAACTGAGGAATCAAGGTGTGACAGCTTCCGCAGTACCCTTAGGTTGGGAGATCCCGCCGTGTAGAATTGGTGGAGGATGGGAATAATAGCCTGCGCTGCTGTGCTAGATTCAAGAAATCCGGAAGGCGCGATGAGAGATTAGATCATGCGGTTTATTCTCAACACGTATCGAAGTTGAACCAACTTCTTCATCAGGAGATCATTGGTTTGGCCTCTCCTGACTATATTTGCACTATATTTTTTATAAATGACTGCCTACCCTGTTATGCATGGCTTCTGCTATTACACACATGGCTATCGTGATTTCATAGTACACATGAATCAAGAGTTGAAAAGAGATTTGCTTTAGGTGCTGATTTCTGATTTATGACCAGTGCCACTGCTGAGATCCTTAACAGTTAAGGGCCATCAAAAAGTAATGAAATATTTAGGCATTAATCATGAATACAAAATATATGGGGGAATGGTGACTCATTTATAAAAAAATAGTGCGTGAAAGTAGTTATGATGCAGATGGAAAACAATCAGGAGCTCCCATTTCTCATTTGAAGTATACCGTACTTGCTCTGCTTGGGTTGCATTGGTAAAACATTATTATTAATCTGAAAATATCATGCAGATCTGTAGGACAGTACTTCTCCGTGCCACTACGGCTCACTCACTTTTAGTCTTCTGATGAGATTTTGCACATGCTATAATTCTGGTACATTATATTGCTAGTTCTGTCTATAAGGGCTCACTCACACTGCTGTATGAGTCAGATAAGTGCTATGCGATGTTTTATAGGACAGCACTCGGCCCAATGTTAAGGTACCGTCACACATAGCGACGCTGCAGCGATACCGACAACGATCCGGATCGCTGCAGCGTCGTTGTTTGGTCGCTGGAGAGCTGTCACACAGACAGCTCTCCAGCGACCAACGATCCCGAGGTCCCCGGTAACCAGGGTAAACATCGGGTAACTAAGCGCAGGGCCGCGCTTAGTAACCCGATGTTTACCCTGGTTACCATCCTAAAAAGTAAAAAAACAAACGCTACATACTTACCTACCGCTGTCTGTCCTCGGCGCTCTGCTTCTCTGGTCTGGCTGTGAGCGCCGGGCAGCCAGAAAGCAGAGCGGTGACGTCACCGCTCTGCTTTCTGGCTGACCGACGCTCACAGCCAGAGCAGGAGGAGTGCAGAGCACAGCGCTGGAGGACAGACGGCTGTAGGTAAGTATGTACTGTTTGTTTTTTTACTTTTAGGATGGTAACCAGGGTAAACATCGGGTTACTAAGTGCGGCCCTGCGCTTAGTTACCCGATGTTTACCCTGGTTACCAGCAAAGACATCGCTGAATCGGTGTCACACACGCCGCTTCAGCGATGTCTACGGGGAGTCCAGCGACGAAATAAAGTTCTGGACTTTCTTCCCCGACCAGCGATCTCCCAGCAGGGGCCTGATCGCTGCTGCCTGTCACACTGGACGATATCGCTAGCGAGGACGCTGCAACGTCACGGATCGCTAGCGATATCGTCTAGTGTGACAGTACCTTTATACTATAGGGCAGTGCAGATCTGCGAATATTTTCTCACTCATTTCAATTCGGCATGAGAAAACAATTGCTGCATGCTGCGAGTGGCTCTGATGTTCTAAAGGTCTATGGGTGCGTGTAAAACAGCGGACTGCACTCGGATGTCATCCTAGTGCAGGCCAATGAACGCTCACAGAGACAATGGAGAATATGGATAAATTAAGTTTTCAATCTTCTCCGCACCTGTGCTGTGATTTTTCTCAAGAGAAATAATAAGATCACACTTAGATGACATAAAGATCAAACCCTGACAGAGTTTGAGCCAAGTGTCATTAGCATAATCGGCCGGATTCTCTCGCATGAGAGAATACACTGGCTTGCTAAAGTATTCTACCCCCTTGGCATTTTTTGTGTTTTGCTATCTCACAACTTGGAATTTCACAGTTTTTTTTTACTTTTTGTATGAATTTGTATACAGAACATACCTACAACTGTGAAAATTTGGTTTTCTTTTTATTGTGAAGCAAACAACAAATAAGACAAAATAACTGCAAGCTTCAGTGTGCATAACTATTCACAGCCCTAAAGTCAGTACTTTGTAGAGCCTCCTTTTGACGCAATTACAACCGCAAGTCGCTTTGGATAAGTCTCTATGAACTTTCCACATCTTGCCACTGGGATTTTTGACCATTTCTGAAGGCAAAACTGTTCTAGCTCCTTCAAGTTAGATGATTTCCTCTGGTGAGGAAACCACTCACCTTAAACCACTCCATTGTTGCTTTAGCAGTATGCTTTGGGTCATTCTCTTGTTGGAAGGTGAACCTCTATCCCAGTCTCAAATCACCAACAGACTGAAACATGTTTTGATCAAGAATATCTTTGTATTTCATGCCATTCATCTCCCCTCAACTCAGACAATTTTCACTGTCCCCACTGCCGAATAACATCCCCATAACATGATGTTGCCACCACCATGCTTCACTGTGGGGATGGTGTTCTTGGGGCGATGAGCTGTGTTGGTTTGGTGCCATACATAGTGTTTACCTTGATAGCCAAACTGAAAGCGAGCATTACAAATTTTGTGGGTAAGTAAAAGCTTACATAAAGGCCACCTCTCTGGAGTGTGTGGCTTATTGTGGTCATATAGACAGATACTCCAGTCTCTGCTTGGGAACTCGGCAGCTCCTTCAGGGTTATGATTGGTCTTTGTGCTGCCTCGCTAAGTAATGCTCTCCTCGCCCGGGCTGAGAATTTTGGTGGGCGGCCCTCTCTTGGCAGGTTTTCTGTGGTACCATGGTCTTTCCATTTGATGATGCTGGATTTGATGGTGCTTCAGGGAAACATCACAAATTAGTTTTTTTTTGGAGATCTCCTTGGTCTTCATGGTGTTTGGTTAGTGGAGCCTCTTGCTTAATGGTGTTGCAGGCTCTGTGACCTTTCAGACAAGGTGTGTATATACTGACAGACCATGCGACGTTAGATTGCACACAGGTGGACCTCCTTTCACTAAGCATGTGACTTATGAAGGGAATTACTTGCACCAGGAAATTTTAAGGGCCTCATAGGAAAAGGGGTGAATACAGATGCACATGCCAATTTTTAGTTATTTGATCCCATAAATTTAATTTATGCCTATATTTTTCTCACTTCACCAACTTAGACTATTTAGTGCTGATGCATCACACACAAATCGGATTACAAAAATATTTAAGAACAGGTTGTAATGTAACAAAATAGGTAAATAGCTAGGGGGTGAATACTTTTGCAAGCCACTGTATATGCCATTGTGAGCAAACCCTTAAGGCTATGTGCACACGTTGCGGATTAGGCATAGGAATTTCTGGTGCGGATTCTGCCTCTCCTGGCAGAAAACGCACCTGCGGATTTGTCACGTTTTTTGTGCGGTTCCGCAGCGTTTTTTGTGCGTTTTTGCTGCAGTTTTCTTGCGGATTTGCTGCGTTTTTTACCCCTGCGGTTTTCTATAATGGAATGAGTACAAAAATGCTGCAGATTCACACAAAAAAGTGACATGCTACTTCTTTTAAACCGCCGTGTTTCTGCAGCTGATATTCCGCAAAGTGTGCACTGCAAAAAACGCTGCGGATCCGCAGAGAATCCGCAACATGTGCACGTACCCTGAAAGGGATATATGGGGCTCCACATAAATTTATGCAGTCACTCTATGAGATTGCATCTTGCCGAATCCTGACAGTTTGCAATATGCTCACTGTCAGGACTCTGCTCTTTTAAGCGGCTGCCACCTGAACAAAAGTATGTGATTTGCTGTAATTGAACATTGAGAGAAGTAGGAAAAGTTGCTATGTAGCACTTTGTTGGCAGTGTATATACAGAACTTATGGTGAAATGACCACCCGCTCGAGCTGACGTAAGCGAGGAATCGTGACACACATTGTCATGTTTTGACAATCGCCAAACACACAAATTGACTGCAGAAATTTATGTTCATCCCAGAGAACCCTTTAACTGTCTACCCAGAACAGAAATACAAACAAATCATACATAATAACTACTACATAGTATTTACATAGTTAATAATTAAAATTAAGATAAATTTCCTATATGAACTTGTCTCCTGAACCCTGCTAATCATCTCACCTGCCTTCAAAGAATCACTCACCGGCCAGCTAAAGGAGCCCTACACCTAAGGCCAGTCTCACACATCCAGATAATTCCGGTACCGGAAAAATCGGTACCGGAAAAATCGGTACCAGAATTATCCGTGTCCGTGTGCTCCCGTGGTACATCAGTGTGGCACACGTGTGGCACACGGGCGGCACACGTGTGCCGCCCGTGTGCCGACTGGGTACCACACGGAGCGTGCAGGAGACAGCGCTAGAGATAAGCGCTGTCCCCTGCATCTGGTGCTGAAGCGGCCATTCATATCTTCTTTCCAGCAGCGTTCGCTGGAAAGAAGATATGAAAAATCTTTTTTTTTTTTTGTCCTCGTGTTTAAAATAAAGATCCCTCCCCTATGGGAGGTGGAGCCGCATATTCATGACTGTAATCGGCGGCCCCACGTGACCGCTCATACAGGAGAAGGTGCGGCGAGGACAGGACGCTGCGAGGGAGCGGGTGAGTATTTTAGTTACAGTGGGGGGGCGCACAGGGGGTGGGAGGGGGGTGGTGAGAGGGATCTTTATTTTAAACACGAGGCCAAAAAAAAAAAGGATTTTTCATATCTTCTTTCCAGCGAACGCTGCTGGAAAGAAGATATGAATGGCCGCTTCAGCACCACGTGGGGGGGAACGCGCTTACAGTAGCGCTGTCTCCTGCACGCCACACGGACTGCACACGGACAGCGTCCGTGTGCGGTACGTGTTTAACACGGACCCATTGACTTCCATGGGTCCGTGTAATCCGTGCGCTCCCACGAACACTGACATGTCTCCGTGTTTTGCACACGGACACACGGTCCGTGAAAACACGCTGACATGTGCAGTGACACATCGCTTTCAATGTGTCTACGTAAGTCAGTGTCTCCGGTACGTGAGGAAACTGTCACCTCACGTACCGGAGCCACTGACGTGTGAAACCGGCCTAAGATAGCTTTCAACCACACACTTGTCCACCCAACAGTTATTACTCAAAACTCCACCATACACATATTCAGCTCTGCTGAGTATTACATAGGGGAAGAAATTGCTGTTAGACTACACTGGAACAAAGGACTGGGCATGCTGAAATCCAACATGCCCAACCCTTGTTTCCGTCAACACCTTCTTTGAGGGGAGGTTTTGACATTCCCATACACATTACAAGCAATGAGTATAGGCACATTAATGGTGTTGTGCAAGATTTTTTAGAACCGATCACAACGAAGGTTGAGCACTAAAATAATAATATAACTATCAAGAGGCATAAGATAGAGGACAACTTACTGATTGCAGAGGATTACCAAGTCTGTGCTCTGTGTGAGCACCTCTGCTCTATTGATTCTATATGGAACCGTTGGAGACAGCCGTGTACAGCTCTTTCTATCTCCGGCAGTCCCATAGAGAATGAATGGAGTGGTGGTGCACATGCTTGATCTGCTCTCTTCAGATGAGTCTCTGTTCAGGGTATTGCTGGTGGTCTCAGTGGTCGGACCCCGAGCTGTCAGTAACTTATCCTTTATCCAATGTCTTGGTGATAACGTTTAATTCTTACGGATACCACTTTAATGTAATTACAAAATTTGCACAATGAGATATAAAGGGGCTAGAAAGTGGAAAGCACCATCTTGAAGCGCCTATATGGGTTGTCCCTCTGCTTGATCTGGACACAAGACTAAGACTAGATGTTATCCAGCAACTTAAAATATATGAAATATATTTCTTTGTTTTATTTCTACTCGTTTTTGATCCATTTTCTAGAAAATTGGAAACTATTAAATTTCATGTCTTTGACGTGTAGATCTTGAACAGGGTATCTTGAACTTAAATTGTAGAAGGCTGTAAAGAATGTCTACTCTGCACCCTGCCAATGTTCTTCCTTTTGTTTCCTGAGAGACAGAATGCCTATCTCCTTACATCGTCCCTCAGCGACACAGGAGTTTGTCTCATACAGATGCTGTAAGATCAAGCAGCGATTTCTCCTCATCCATCTGGACCACGAGGCCCTGTAATGGCTTTAGTATATCTGTTTGATCACTGTCTTTGTGGTTGATGATCAGAACAACTATTACAGTCTGGCAGCACAGGAGGCGAGTCTCCAGCTGTGGCAATGTGGGACCTTCTCCAGGAAGCACATGGCAAATGCTGCTTTTCATGACTTTTTTTGGGTATGGGAAAATTGCACTCAGACAGACAAAATGCCGGCAGGAGTCTTGTTGGTAATACTCAGACTATGTCTCATAGTGTTTTACACTAGATCCACTGCTGAGCTCATCATAACAATCATTACTGTAAGTGAACAACAAGATATTTGTCCCAAAAGGACAGAGTAAATATCTGTCACATGCGTACAGCTCCCAGTATTCGTACACAGCAGATATTGAGTTGTCCATGTATCCATCAACTTATAACAATCTCACAAGTATATGTGACAGTATGGACCATCGGCTTCATATAAATTAATGCCAGGCTCCCTCTTTCTGCCAAATACAGCCAGCCGGGACGCTATTCTTACACAATTACCAATGGAGATAAGGCGTTATAATATCTTGTAAGAAAAGTAAGGATCCAGCTTCAGTCCATAAAATCCATAAAGGTTTATTGTTTCTTTTTAAAACATGGCAAATACTATTGCATACACCTTAGCATAGATGTAAGTCGGGGATAAGGAGTGAGAGGAAAACGCTGGACGTGTTTCGAACACTAGCTGCGTTCTTAGACTTATACACCTTAGCATAGGTGTGAGTCAGGGATAAGCGTGAGAGGAAAACGCCAGACGCACTTCGAACACTAGCTGCGTTCTTAGACTTATACACCTTAGCATAGGTGTGAGTCGGGGATAAGGGGTGAGAGTAAAACGTCGGACGCACTTTGAACACTAGCTGCGTTCTTAGACTTATACACCTTAGCATAGGTGTGAGTCGGGAATAAGGGTGAGAGGAAAACTCCAGACGCACTTCGAACACTAGCTGCATTCTTAGACTTATACACCTTAGCATAGGTGTGAGTCGGGGATAAGGGGTGAGAGGAAAACTCCAGACACACTTCGAACACTAGCTGCGTTCTTAGACTTATACACCTTAGCATAGGTGTGAGTCAGGGATAAGGAGTGAGAGGAAAACGCTGGACGTGTTTCGAACACTAGCTGCGTTCTTAGACTTATACACCTTAGCATAGGTGTGAGTCAGGGATAAGCGTGAGAGGAAAACGCCAGACGCACTTCGAACACTAGCTGCGTTCTTAGACTTATACACCTTAGCATAAGTGTGAGTCAGGGATAAGGGGTGAGAGGAAAACGCCAGATGCACTTCAAATACTAGCTGCGTTCTTAGACATATACACCTTCGCATAGGTATGAGTCGGGGATAAGGGTGAGAGGAAAACGCCAGACGCACTTCGAACACTAGCTGCGTTCTTAGACTTATACACCTTAGCATAGGTGTGAGTCAGGGATAAGGAGTGAGAGGAAAACGCTGGACGTGTTTCGAACACTAGCTGCGTTCTTAGACTTATACACCTTAGCATAGGTGTGAGTCAGGGATAAGCGTGAGAGGAAAACGCCAGACGCACTTCGAACACTAGCTGCGTTCTTAGACTTATACACCTTAGCATAGGTGTGAGTCAGGGATAAGCGTGAGAGGAAAACGCCAGACGCACTTCGAACACTAGCTGCGTTCTTAGACTTATACACCTTAGCATAGGTGTGAGTCGGGGATAAGGGGTGAGAGTAAAACGCCGGACGCACTTCGAACACTAGCTGCGTTCTTAGACTTATACACCTTAGCATAGGTGTGAGTCGGGAATAAGGGTGAGAGGAAAACTCCAGACACACTTCGAACACTAGCTGCGTTCTTAGACTTATACACCTTAGCATAGGTGTGAGTCGGGGATAAGGGGTGAGAGGAAAACTCCAGACACACTTCGAACACCAGCTGCGTTCTTAGACTTATACACCTTAGCATAGGTGTGAGTCAGGGATAAGGAGTGAGAGGAAAACGCTGGACGTGTTTCGAACACTAGATGTGTTCTTAGACTTATACACCTTAGCATAGGTGTGAGTCAGGGATAAGCGTGAGAGAAAAACGCCAGACGCACTTCGAACACTAGCTGCGTTCTTAGACTTATACACCTTAGCATAAGTGTGAGTCAGGGATAAGGGGTGAGAGGAAAACGCCAGATGCACTTCAAATACTAGCTGCGTTCTTAGACATATACACCTTCGCATAGGTGTGAGTCAGGGATAAGCGTAAGAGGAAACCGCCAGACGCACTTCGAACACTAGCTGCGTTCTTAGACTTATACACCTTAGCATAGGTGTGAGTCGGGGATAAGGGGTGAGAGGAAAACGCCGGACGCACTTCGAACACTAGCTGCGTTCTTAGACTTATACACCTTAGCATAGGTGTGAGTCAGGGATAAGGGATGAGAGGAAAACGCCGGACGCACTTCGAACACTAGCTGCGTTCTTAGACTTATACACCTTAGCAAAGGTGTGAGTCGGGGATAAGGGTGAGAGGAAAACGCCGAACGTGTTTCGAACACTAGCTGCGTTCTTAGACTTATACACCTTAGCATAGGTGTGAGTCGGGAATAAGGGTGAGAGGAAAACGCCGGACGCACTTTGAACACTAGCTGCGTTCTTAGACTTATACACCTTAGCATATGTGTGAGTCGGGGATAAGGGGTGAGAGGAAAACTCCAGACGCACTTCGAACACTAGCTGCGTTCTTAGACTTATACACCTTAGCATATGTGTGAGTCGGGGATAAGGGGTGAGAGGAAAACGCCAGACGCACTTCAAACACTAGCTGCGTTCTTAGACTTATACACCTTCGCATAGGTGTGAGTCAGGGATAAGGGATGAGAGGAAAACACCGGACGCACTTCGAACACTAGCTGCGTTCTTAGACTTATACACCTTAGCAAAGGTGTGAGTCGGGGATAAGGGTGAGAGGAAAACGCCGAACGTGTTTCGAACACTAGCTGCGTTCTTAGACTTATACACCTTAGCATAGGTGTGAGTCGGGAATAAGGGTGAGAGGAAAACACCGGACGCACTTTGAACACTAGCTGCGTTCTTAGACTTATACACCTTAGCATAGGTGTGAGTCAGGAATAAGGGTGAGAGGAAAACGCCGGACGCACTTCGAACACTAGCTGCGTTCTTAGACTTATACACCTTAGCATATGTGTGAGTCGGGGATAAGGGGTGAGAGGAAAACTCCAGACGCACTTCGAACACTAGCTGCGTTCTTAGACTTATACACCTTAGCATAGGTATGAGTCGGGGATAAGGGGTGAGAGGAAAACGCCAGACGCACTTTGAACACTAGCTGGGTTCTTAGACTTATACACCTTCGCATAGGTGTGAGTCGGGGATAAGGGATGAGAGGAAAACACCGGACGTACTTCAAACACTAGCTGCGTTCTTAGACTTATACACCTTAGCATAGGTGTGAGTTGGGGATAAGGGGTGAGAGGAAAACTCCAGACGCACTTCGAACACTAGCTGCGTTCTTAGACTTATACACCTTAGCATAGGTGTGAGTCGGGGATAAGGGGTGAGAGGAAAACGCCAGACACACTTCGAACACTAGCTGCGTTCTTAGACTTATACTACACATTCGCATAGGTGTGAGTCGGGGATAAGGGATGAGAGGAAAACGCCAGACGCACTTCAAACACTAGCTGCGTTCTTAGACTTATACACCTTAGCATAGGTGTGAGTCAGGGATAAGCGTGAGAGGAAAACGCCGGACGCACTTCGAACACTAGCTGCGTTCTTAGACTTATACACCTTAGCATAGGTGTGAGTCGGGGATAAGGGATGAGAGGAAAACGCCAGACGCACTTCAAACACTAGCTGCGTTCTTAGACTTATACACCTTAGCATAGGTGTGAGTCAGGGATAAGCGTGAGAGGAAAACGCCGGACGCACTTCGAACACTAGCTGCGTTCTTAGACTTATACACCTTAGCATAGGTGTGAGTCGGGGATAAGGGATGAGAGGAAAACGCCAGACGCACTTCGAACACTAGCTGCATTCTTAGAATTATACACCTTAGCATAGGTGGATAAGGGATGAGAGGGATGATACTGTTTTTTTAAAAAAAAAAAAACCTGTGTATCATTATAATATCTTGTCTACAATAAGATGCGCACTCAACCATGCCAAGCAGTTATAGAAAAGACAAAAAACACATTAATCCTGGGTTTAAGGAATATGTCATCAGGTTTTGGCTATGTAATCTGAGGATAGCATGAGGTAGAGGCTGAGACAGATTTCAGGAATGTCTCACTTATTAGGCTGCCATCACACTAGCAGTATTTGGTCAGTATTTTACATCAGTATTTGTAAGAAAAAACCAGGAGTGGATGATAAATACAGAAGTGGTGCATATGCATATTTCTATTATACTTTTCCTCTAAATGTTCCACTCCTGTACTGGTTTTGGCTTACAAATACTGATGTAAAATAATGACCAAATACTGGTAGTGTGACGGCAGCCTTAGGCTGTGAGCTGTTGTTTCAGTACAATGAATGTTTTATTACCATGAGATTATCACCATCTGGACCACAGCTCATGTGATCCTTGGTCCGACCACACCCCCTCCTGTGATAATTAGCTCTCTGTCAATATTTTAGGTGTAGCAGAGCTCTGGTGTGGGCAGGGTTAGCTTTCTAAGCTCTGCTACATGATATATCTAAGGCTATGTGCACACGTTCAGGATTTCTCGCAGAAAATTCCTGAGAATTCCGGACATTTTCTGCAAGAAATCCGCAAGAAAACCGCATGCATTTTTGCCGCGGTTTTGCTGCGGTTTTGACGCGTTTTTGCCGTGGTTTTTTCCGGACACTTCCCAATGCATTTTGGAGTGGGAAATCCGCAAAAAAAACGGAAAATTAATGAACATGCTGCGGTTTTTACCGCAATGCGTTTTTTTCGCAGGAAAAAAACGCATCATGTGCACAAAACATGCAGAATTCATTCCAAATGATGGGATGCTTATTGTATGCGTTTTTTATGCGGTTTTATAGCGTTTTTATCGGGAAAAAACGCAGAAAAAAACGCAACGTGTGCACACAGCCTTAAAGTTCTGAATGTGTAACAACTGCTGCTCCAAGTAAACTAAGTGATACTTATAATAATAATAATAATAATAATTTTATTTATATAGCGCCAACATATTCCGCAGCGCTTTACAAATTATAGAGGGGACTTGTACAGACAATAGACATTACAGCATAACAGAAATACAGTTCAAAACAGATACCAGGAGGAGTGAGGGCCCTGCTCGCAAGCTTACAAACTTCTGGAATCAGGGTCTCTTTTCCTACATTATGCTGCTCTCAAATGAGGTAACAAAAACCTGCTGACAGATCCCTTTACCATTCATTTTTAGAGGGGTTTTCGATCGTGTAAACACTACAAATATATGATGGAAAGTGCCCTCAAAACACAACTTTGTGGATCTCTTTGAGTTCAATGGCAAGGTTTTCTACTGCAGAACAAAAAAAAGATTTTCCATTTGTAGAGTATGAAATTTGAAGTATGCGAAAACTGTATAAAGGCACCATATTGCTAACAGAAGGATTGATTTTATAAAAAGAATTTAGCTAAGAACGCTTCCTATTAGCCAAACTTGCTTTAGACATTTGGTAAGTGATCGCTTAATCATTTCAATTGGTGACGTGTCATACTAAATTTCCCCTGAAGGGGAGCTGTGTAACCACAAGCATCTTCTCCTGATTTTTCATTACTGCCTCTTGATTGGAGAGGCCGATTAACACAGTAACGTCTCATTCGCATGCCTGCCATTTTTTGGGGGGTACAAAAGAAATGACCATTTCTTTATCAATGTGCTAGATCCAAATTTCATCCGTCTTTGGACTAAATGACTGTATTTTGTATCAGTGTGGCAATCATTTTCCTTGTATGTAACAAAAGAAAAAAAATTCCAACGTTCAGTAAAAAACAGACAGCACTAGGATGTAACTAAAGTGGCATCAGTGAGCAGTCTGAGCGTTTAGTTTTTGTGGGAAGCACACTGTAATTTTGAATGTGCGATTTTGACTTTAATTTTTTTAGGGAAAACTTGG
Organism: Ranitomeya imitator; assembly: GCF_032444005.1. Lineage (NCBI taxonomy): Eukaryota > Metazoa > Chordata > Amphibia > Anura > Dendrobatidae > Ranitomeya > Ranitomeya imitator. Next base: position 721,062,323 of record NC_091284.1, read on the forward strand.
TCCACAAAAAACAGGAACATGTGAGCTGTCTCATAAATTATAATAGGCACGTGTCCTGTGTGACAACCACTGGATAGAACATGTACATGAATCATAGACGTCTGAAGGAGGCTCCACTGTGTTTTAAAAGAATGTTGTCTAGTTGGCATATTTCTTTAAAGGGAACCTAACACCAGATTTTTGGTACCTCAACTGACAGCAGCATAACGTAGGGGCAGAGAACCTGATTTTGGCGATGTGTCACTTAGTTTACTGGGTGCAGCAGTTGTGACACAATCAGAGTTTTAGGTGTAGCAGAGCTCAGAAAGCTGCCCCCGCCCACACCACAGCTCTGTGAACATTGTATATCGACAGCGAGATGCTAATCAGAGTAGGCGGAGTCAGACCAGGGCTCACCTGAGCTGTAGTCCAGGCAGTGATTATCTACTGGTGATAAAACTTTCATTGTAAGTAAATAATAGCACAGAGACTGATACGGGGCACATCACTGAATTCAGTGTCTCAGCTGCTATCTCATGCTGTCCTCAGATAACATAGTAAAAAGCTGCAGACAGATTCACTTTCAATATGTCAATTTACATTAACAGTAAAATGTGTGGAAAATATCCACTGAATATTTTGCAAAAAGTTACATTCAGATTTGTTGCAGATTTCCTTTATGCATTTCAGAAAGTGTTGGCAGTAAAAATTGACAGCAAAAATTGATGAGTTCGGGATACAAAATCCAAAGCACGCAGCTAAGAATTCACGTGTCAGACGCATAGTCGGGTCTGTCTTTGGGGTAGCAGCCAATAAACACATGGACACAGGACAGAGAATAATACATGCTTCATACAGAATATCCAGTTCTGATATAAAGCTACCGGTTGACCCAGTAGGAATTGACTTCTCTTTCCCCCCCTTGGGAAACCCTACTCAGATTTACAGCAGCCCTATGTAATATTCACTCATGGCCTTTGGCAAAGCGTAAGGTAAGCGTATAGAGCCGGCCATGTCTTGTGGGCCTACAGACAACACACATATCATACCCGCCAATAAACAAGAAATTCATTTAACAATCACTTGTGGCTCAAATGGCCATTACCAGAGCAGCAGGGAGGCAGCAGCCCTGTGTAAAGAGCGGACTGGCGCGGAGCCTTTCCGGGTGAAAGTGATTGACATGAAATTGATTGGTGAATGCACATGGTTCCTTCTCTGCAGGTATAAGTCTGGCAGACGACCATATATTATCTAAGATGGTATGAACATATGGAGCAAAGCATATTACATTTCCTGGATGTCTGTGCTCCAGGCAGTTCTGACTTTCGCAATGCAAAATGCAGGGGCGGAAACAGATCGCCAACACACAAGAGCTCATGTATCAATCAGTGCACAGCTGAAAATGGAGAATTTACATCTGAAAATACAGCGTGCCATGTGTGCTATATATATATATATATATATATATATATATATATATATATATATATATATATATATATATATCAACACACGGCTGTAGTTATTATACCGCAGACAACTTTTTAGTATTTTTTTCTCTTCTTAAAAAAAGGGTCATCCAGAAAATGCTGCAAGAAATGTATGATCTCATTATGGCAAATATTTGTGCCAAACAAAGTCATACACATATAACAGGTTAGACGTGTAGTGCGGGCTAATTTTGAAGCTGCATGCATTCTTAGACCTGATGAGGCTGGTGTACTTCATTTAAAAATCTTTGGTAAAAACTGAAAGGACAAAGACACTCAATAGGGTCTTAAGATATAACAACAATGCATGTGGTCAGGTTGTGTGCTCACAACCAACCACTGAAAAAGGCTTAGGCTGCTGACGACCCATGAGGAAGAAAATAATGGAGAACTGGAAATAAATCTGGGAATAAACCTGCACTGCCATCAAAGGATGATGAGGCGACAGGAATCCAATCTATAAGGTTTATTAGTCAACAGGTTTCGAAGTGTCAAACTTTGTCATCAGGACAAACCACAGTGATACTCACAGTCAGCACATGCAGCTGTATCTACTATATAATTGTCTAAGGGTCACTTCCGTCTGTCTGTCTTTCTGTACGTCTGTCACGGATATTCATTGGTCGCAGCCTCTGTCTGTCATGGAAATACAAGACGCTGATTGGTAGTGTTTTTTTTTTTTTTACATTAACACTGGTAACCAGGGTAAATATCGGGTTACTATGCGCGGCCCTGCGCTTAGCAACCCGATGTTTACCCTGGTTACCAGTGAAGACATCGCTGAATCGGCGTCACACACGCTGATTCAGCGATGTCAGCGGGAGATCCAACGACGAAATAAAGTTTCAAACGATCTGCTACGACGTACGATTCTCAGCGGGGTCCCTGATCGCAGTAGCGTGTCAGACACAGCGAGATCGTAAGGATATCGCTGGAACGTCACGGATCGTGCCGTCCTAGCGATCAAAGTGCCACTGTGTGACGGTACCCTAACAGACAATTCTCTATACTCCTCCTTCTAGACCTGTCCTATGTCTTCAACACAGTTGATTACTGCCTCCTACTACAGATCCTTTCTTCCTTTGTCATCAAAGACCTTGCCCTATCCTGGATCTCCTCTTACCTTAACAACTGCACGTTTAGCGTCTCTTACTCCAACACTACCTCCTCATCTCGCCCTCTCTCTTTTGGTGTCCCTCAAGGCTCTGTCCTAGAACCCCTTCTCTTCTCCATCTACAACTTTGGCCTGGGACAACTCATAAGGTCCTATGGCTTCCAGTACCATTTATATGCTGATGACACTCAGCTCTACCTCTTTGGCCCAGATGTCACCTCTCTGCTGTCCACAATCCCAGAGTGTCTATCAGCCATAGCCTCCTTCTTCTCCCCTCACTTCCTCAAGCTCAATGTGGAGAAATCTAAACAAAGTATCTTTCCTCCATCTCGCATATCTTCCCTACCTGTTCTATCACAATAAATTACAGTGAAGGGCTGCAGTGATAGTTGACTTTGTGGAACTTTCTCCCAACAGGGATAGTAAAAACTTACACGTGGCCCCAAAATGGAATGAAATTGTATCCATTACCCAGTGAGTACACAGATGAAAAATGGTCTGTTCTTTCTCATATACAAAAAAAAAGAAAATGTGCATGAGGCCTTATATACTGTAGATGCCACTCACCATGTGCGGGTGTAAAACCGGCACCCGTTTCCTTTCTTACTGCTTTTCAATAACAATATGTTTTCTATATTTTTCTATGCTATCTCGTGCTGGGCATCATTTCATTAAGCAAAGACCAATATACCCTTAACCAGAAATGAGAATCGAAGAGAAAACCATAAAATCTGAGTCAGATTTGTAGAATATGTCCCACTGAGCGAAGTGCGACAAGATGCAGTTAACAGTGAATTAATATTGCAAGAAATGGGTAACAGTTCATTAACTTTGATTTAGAACTGCGGGCTACAAGTTGTGAGCGAAATCGCACTTCCTTTTTCGGTTACTTGCATGTTTTCCTAAGAATTAACATACCTGAGAACTTTTATAATGAGCCTCCTGAAGCCCTGCGCACATTTACCCTTTCACTTCAACCAATATCCATGTTTGTCTGTGGCACAATGACTTTGGTTATTGGGGCCATCAATCAGAGGAGCAGTTAGTGGGTCTCATTTTAATGTGGACTCTGTATGCCTCTCTGTATGTATTCATAAACCAATGCCACCCAGTATAAATGTGGCTGATATTAGGTGAAGTGAACCAGTCACAGAAAACAGTGGTAGATATTTGGACAACATAAATGACTCTATTTTAGATTTATGTACCGTCAAACTTGAAGACATACAGCTTTTCAATGCTTCCAGAGCATCGTAACTTGTCCTCAAAGCAAAAATTTTGGTTATTAGGGTTGTCAGTTTTGCCAGGAGAGCAATATTTGTTACAAGGGATTGTCCAGTTGTTCGAATAATGTTTATTATTGTATAGTATATATTGCATCAACTACTTACTACTGTTTAATAGTGCATGAGTTTCTGCCTCCAGCAGCAGTGTTGCATTCACAAAAAAAAGTTCCTGTTTCATGTGTGAGTAAAGGTACCGTCACACTCAGCAACTTTGCAACGAGAACGACAACGATCCGTGACGTTGCAGCGTCCTGGATAGCGATCTCGTTGTGTTTGACACGCAGCAGCGATCTGGATCCCGCTGTGCCATCGCTGGTCGGATCTAGAAGTCCAGAACTTTATTTTGTCGTCAGGTCGGCATGTATCGTCATGTTTGACATCAAAAGCAACGATGCCAGCAATGTTTTACATGGAGCTAACGACCAGCGAGAACGATAAGTGAGTCGCCGTTACGTCACTGGATCGCTCCGGCATCGTTCTGGAGCTGCTGTGTTTGACGTCTCTACAGCGACCTAAACAGCGACGCTCCAGCGATCGGCTCGTTGTCTATATTGCTGCAGCGTCGCTGAATTTGACGGTACCTTAACTGGAGCACAGTTTTACTTTCACTTTGCAAGCTGACAAACAAGATGTTGAGATCCTAAGCTATAAGAAATAGCAGTTGTAAACTGTGTTATCTTTGTTCCTGAATAAATATATACTCACTATTGAACGGCAGGAAAGTATAGAGATTAATCAGCTTCCAACAGGTTACGGGCCCAGACACACAAAGACCCAGAGGAGAGAGAACAACAGTGTACTAATAAGAAGCAAAGATGCCAACAAGCAGCAACGCTATGAAGTTCACAGTGCCAAATTTGGCTAACCAGAACTACCAATCCTGGAATTTCAAGGTAAAGTTGGAAATACACACAGGAGTCTAGACCTGACCCACTACCAGAAGACTGGATAGAGAAGGATCAAGTATAGATGATAATCAGATTATGCATAAATGTAAATGTGAAACTGCAAAAAATGTGGGAACAGCTGCAGAAAGTGCATGAAAAGATAAATCTCAGCAATAAGCTCTATATAATGAGAAATCTGTATCAATCTAAGCTAAATAAGTGCTAAGATATGCAGGACTATATAAAAAAAATACTCTAGAAATTGTGGAGTGCCTGCAGGGCATTGAGGAATATGTAAAAGATTTCTATGTTGCTGCACTACTACTAAGTGGTTTACCAAAAAGTTATTATACACTTGTAACTGCACTAAATGCTTGCACAGATTATGAGCTTACATTATTATTATTATTTTTATTCATTTTTATAGCTCCATTTATTCCATGGCGTTTTACATGTGAAAAAGGGGCATACTAGGGGAGGGTAGAGCTGGTCGTGTGGCAGTTCAGTAGACTGAGGATCACTGCATGTTGTAGAGTATTCTAGAGGAAAGCTTGTAGATGAGTATAAGCGAAAGACAGAAAATGTAAGCAGCGGGATATCCAAAGCAGAATCCAAATTAAAACCGAAGAATATGACACTTCAAGTACTGAGGCTGCATTTACTGTTAATGCAAGTACATCAAAGCATGCTTGGTGTATAGACTCTGGGCAACTAGTCATATGATTAAAGACGGAAACTTCTTCTCTAACCTTGGCCAAAGTAAGTCAGAGAAAGTGATCTTGGCTAATGGTCACTATATAAATTCTGAAGGAAAAATCAAACGTGTTTTACCTGCTAAAATTCAAGGAAAGCGTATACACTGCTAAACATAAACAGCACAAGAATTGTATCCATGTATGGCACATGCGTCTTGTACTATACATACAGACCCAGAAGCAATAAGAAAGTTAGTTCAAAAGCAACTTGCTGATGGTATTACACTCAATCTATATAATGAGACAATAAAATCTACTAGCCATCTTAACCCCTTTACCCCCAAGGGTGGTTTGCACGTTATGGACCGGGTCAATTTTTACAATTCTGACCACTGTCCCTTTATGAGGTTATAACTCTGGAACGCTTCAACGGATCCCGGTGATTCTGACATTGTTTTCTCGTGACATATTGTACTTCATGATAGTGGTAAAATTTCTTTGATATTACCTGCGTTTATTTGTGAAAAAAACGGAAATTTGGCGAAAATTTTGAAAATTTCGCAATTTTCCAACTTTGAATTTTTATGCAATTAAATCACAGAGATATGTCACACAAAATACTTAATAAGTAACATTTCCCACATGTCTACTTTACATCAGCACAATTTTGGAACCAATAATTTTTTTTTGTTAGGGAGTTATAAGGGTTAAAAGTTGACCAGCAATTTCTCATTTTTACAACACCATTTTATTTTAGGGACCACATCTCATTTGAAGTCATTTTGAGGGGTCTATATGATAGAAAATACCCAAGTGTGACACCATTCTAAAAACTGCACCCCTCAAGGTTCTCAAAACCACATTCAAGAAGTTTATTAACCCTTCAGGTGCTTCACAGGAATTTTTGGAATGTTTAAATAAAAATTAACATTTAACTTTTTTTCACAAAAAATATACTTCAGCTCCAATTTGTTTTATTTTGCCAAGGGTAACAGGAGAAAATGGACCCCAAAAGTTGTTGTACAATTTGTCCTGAGTACGCTGATACCCCATATGTGGGGGTTAACCACAGTTTGTGCGCATGGCAGAGCTCGGAAGGGAAGGAGCGCCATTTGACTTTTCAATGCAAAGTTGACTGGAATTGAGATGGGACGCCATGTTGCGTTTGGAGAGCCACTGATGTGCCTAAACATTGAAACCCCCCACAAGTGACACCATTTTGGAAAGTAGACCCCCTAAGGAACTTATCTAGAGGTGTGGTGAGCACTTTGACCCACCAAGTGCTTCACAGGAGTTAATAATGCAGAACCGTAAAAATAAAAAATCATTTTTTTTCACAAACATTATCTTTTCGCCCCAAATTTTTTATTTTCCCAATGGTAAGAGAAGAAATTGGACCACAAAAGTTGTGGCACAATTTGTCCTGAGTACTCTGATACCCCATATGTGGGGGTAAACCATTGTTTGGGCGCATGGGAGAGCTCGGAAGGGAAGGAGCGCCGTTTGACCTTTCAATGCAAAATTGACAGGAATTGAGATGAGACGCCATGTTGCGTTTGGAGAGCCACTGATGTGCCTAAACATTGAAACCCCCCACAAGTGACACCATTTTGGAAAGTAGACCCCCTAAGGAACTTATCTAGAGGTGTGGTGAGCACTTTGACCCACCAAGTGCTTCACAGAAGTTTATAATGCAGAACCGTAAAAATAAAAAATCATTTTTTTTTCACAAAAATTATCTTTTCGCCCCCAATTTTTTATTTTCCCAATGGTAAGAGAAGAAATTGGACCACAAAAGTTGTGGCACAATTTGTCCTGAGTACTCTGATACCCCATATGTGGGGGTAAACCATTGTTTGGGCGCATGGGAGAGCTCGGAAGTGAAGGAGCGCCGTTTGACCTTTCAATGCAAAATTGACAGGAATTGAGATTGGACGCCATGTTGCGTTTGGAGAGCCACTGATGTACCTAAACATTGAAACCCCCCACAAGTGACACCATTTTGAAAAGTAGACCCCCTAAGGAACTTATCTAGATGTGTGGTGAGCACTTTGACCCAATAAGAGCTTCACAGAAGTTTATAATGCAGAGCCGTAAAAATAAAACAAAATTTTTTTCCCACAAAAATAATTTTTTAGCCCCCAGTTTTGTATTTTCCTGAGGGTAACAGGAGAAATTGGACCCCAAAAGTTGTTGTGCAATTTGTCCTGAGTGCGCTGATACCCTATATGTGGGGGAGAACCAGCGTTTGGGCGCATGGGAGGGCTCGGAAGGGAAGGAGAGCCATTTGGAATACAGACTTAGATGGAATGGTCTGCAGGCGTCACATTGTGTTTGCAGAGCCCCTAATGTACCTAAACAGTAGAAACCCCCCACAATTGACCCCATATTGGAAACTAGACCCCCCAAGGAACTTATTTAGATGTGTTGTGAGAACTTTGAGCCCCCAAGTATTTCACTACAGTTTATAACGCAGAGCCGTGAAAATAAAATAAAAAATTTCCCCTCAAAATTATTTTTTAGCCCCCAGTTTTGTATTTTCTCGAGGGTAAAAGGAGAAATTGGACCCCAAAAGTTGTTGTCCAATTTGTCCTGAGTGCGTTGATACCCCATATGTAGGGTGAACCAGCGTTTGGGCGCATGGGAGGGCTCGGAAGGGAAGGAGCGCCATTTGGAATGCAGACTTAAATGGAATGGTCTGCAGGCGTCACATTGCGTTTGCAGAGCCCCTAATATACCTAAACAGTAGAAACCCCCACAAGTGACCCCATGTTGGAAACTAGACCCCCCCACGAACTTATCTAGATGTGTTGTGAGAACTTTGAGCCCCCAAGTGTTTCACTACAGTTTATAACGCAGAGCCGTGAAAATAAAAAATCTCTTTTTTTCCCACAAAAATTATTTTTTAGCCCCCAGTTTTGTATTTTCCCAAGGGTAACAGGAGAAATTGGACCCCAAAAGTTGTTGTCCAATTTGTCCTGAGTACGCTGATACCCCATATGTTGGGGTAAACTCCTGTTTGGGCACACGGGAGAGCTCGGAAGGGAAGGAGCACTGTTTTACTTTTTCAATGCAGAATTGGATGGAATTGAGATCGGTCGCCATGTCGCGTTTGGAGATCCCCCTGATGTGCCTAAATAGTGGAAACCCCCCAATTATAACTGAAACCCTAATCCAAACACACCCCTAACCCTAATCCCAACGGTAACCCTAACCACACCTCTAACCCAGACACACCCCTAATCCTAATCCCAATCGCAAATGTAATCCAAACCCTAACCCTAACTTTAGCCCCAACCCTAACTGTAGCCTTAACCCTAACCCTAGCCCTTACCCTAGCCCTAACCCTAGCCCCAACCCTAACCCTAACCCTAGCCCTAACCCTAACCCTAGTCCCAACCCTAACCCTAGCCCTAACCCTAGCCCTAACCCTAGCCCTAACCCTAGCCCTAGCCCTAACCCTAGCCCTAACCCTAGCCCTAACCCTAGCCCTAATCCTAGCCCTAACCCTAGCCCTAGCCCTAGCCCTAACCCTAACCCTAGCCCTAACCCTAGCCCTAACCCTAGCCCTAGCCCTAACCCTAACCCTAACCCTAACCCTAGCCCTAACCCTAACCCTAGCCCTAACCCTAATGGGAAAATGGAAATAAATACATTTTTTTCATTTACTTTTATAGCGGGTTTTTTAGCGGATTTTTATGATTGGCAGCCGTCACACACTGAAAGACGCTTTTTATTGCAAAAAATATTTTTTGCGTTACCACATTTTGAGAGCTATAATTTTTCCATATTTGAGTCCACAGAGTCATGTGAGGTCTTGTTTTTTGCGGGACGAGTTGACGTTTTTATTGGTAACATTTTCGGGCACGTGACATTTTTTGATCGCTTTTTATTCCGATTTTTGTGAGGCAGAATGACCAAAAACCAGCTATTCATGAATTTCTTTTGGGGGAGGCGTTTATACCGTTCCGCGTTTGGTAAAATTGATAAAGCAGTTTTAATCTTCGGTTCAGTGCGATTACAGCGACACCTCATTTATATCATTTTTTTATGTTTTGGCGCTTTTATACGATAAAAACTATTTTATAGAAAAAAATAATTATTTTTGCATCGCTTTATTCTGAGGACTATAACTTTTTTATTTTTTTGCTGTTGTCGCTGTATGGTGGCTCGTTTTTTGCGGGACAAGATGATGCTTTCAGCGGTACCATGGTTATTTATATCCGTCTTTTTGATCGCGTGTTATTCCACTTTATGTTTGGCAGTATGATAATAAAGCGTTGTTTTTTGCCTCGTTTTTTTTTTTTTTTTCTTACGGTGTTTACTGAAGGGGTTAACTAGTGGGCCAGTTTTATAGGTCGGGTCGTTACGGACGCGGAGATACTAAATATGTGTACTTTTATTGTTTTGTTTTTTTTATTTAGATAAAGAAATGTATTTATGGGAATAATATATATATATTTTTTTCATTATTTAGGATTTTTTTTTTTTTTTTTTTTTACACACTTGGAAATTTTTTTTTTAACTTTTTTACTTTGCCCCAGGGGGGGACAATACAGATCGGTGATCTGCCAGTTTGCACAGCACTCTGACAGATCACCGATCTGTCTGAGAGCAGTGCAGCGTTACCAAGTGCCTGCTCTGAGCAGGCACTTGGTAAGCCACCTCCCTCCCTGCAGGACCCGGATCCGCGGCCATTTTGGATCCGGGACTTACTGCAGGGAGGGAGGTAGGAGACCCCCGGAGCAACGCGATCACATCGCGTTGCTGCGGGGGTCTCAGGGAAGCCCGCAGGGAGCCCCCTCCCTGCGCGATGCTTCCCTGCACCGCCGGCACATCGCGATCATCTTTGATCGCGGTGTGTCGGGGGTTAATGTGCCGGGGGCGGTCCGTGACCGCTCCTGGCACATAGTGCCGGATGTCAGCTGCGATAAGCAGCTGACACCCGGCCGCGATCGGCGGCGCTCCCCCCGTGAGCGCGGCCGATCGCGCTGGACGTAATATTCCGTCCTTGGGAATTAAGGCCCACCCCACATGGACGGAATATTACGTCCAATGGCAGAAAGGGGTTAAAGGGAAAATGTCAATAAAATCCTTTACTACAAATAGTACTACAAAATCAGAACAGCTTTTGGACTTAGTACACACAGATGTTTGTGGTCCAGTGAGTACATATTCCTGGAAAGAAGAAATATTTTCTCACATTTTATGCTATACAGTTCTATGTCTGCTTCACAGTAAAGATAAAGTTCTAGAGAAACTTGAAATATATCTCGCTGAAGTATATAACAAATTTGGGAGGATGCCAAAATTTCTGCATGTAGATAATGGAACTGAATAAACAAGTAATGAGACACAAAGCGTTTTATGGAAAAATGGAGTCATGTTTTAGACAACTGTACCATACAACCCTGAACAAAATGGTCTAGCAGAAAGGAATCGGACAGTTTGTGAAAATGAAAATATGCTATTTGATGCAGATTTGCCAACAACATATTAGGGTGAAGCAATCATGACAGCTTGCTATCTTCAAAACAGTCTACCGGGTAAAGCTACTGAGAAAACTCCATTTGAGCAAAGGAACAACAAAAAGCCTGAACAACAACACAAAATAATAATTGCAAGTAAAGTATTTGTACATATTGCCAAAGAAAAACATACCAAATGGCAATCTTGTGCAGAAGAGGGTATCCTAGTGGGCTACATCGAAACCCAGATAGGATATAGAATCTTGCACATTGCACAAACAAGGTCACATTAAGCAGAGATGTATTTATTAGTGAGAACTTCAAGTCTCTCAAGTTTCAGGACATCATACCAGCCTCTGGCTGAGGCAACAACAAAATCAGTCACAATTTCAAAATAACAAGAAAAAGGATGTAGAAATTTGGTTAAGTACTTCAACCACTGAAGAGGTAACAGAAAAACCAGGTGAACCTGAATTCAGGAGATCGTCTATCCTATTTTGTCAAAACACTACCCGAGTCAGAGTCACAGTCATGGGGTGAGATACAACAACTACCTGTCCATGAAAAACTTAAGTGGATTAATGCTGCTAATGAGGAAATGAAGTCCCTCCATCAACTTCAAACTTGGAAACTCCAAAAACTACCACAAGGCAAGAAAGCAATCAAATGTAAATGGGTTTTTAAGACTAAGTATTACTCTGAAGGTAAGGTTCGAAGTTTTGAAAGGGGTTGCCCACTACTAGGAGAACCCCTTCTAGATCTAAATGTTTGGCCCCAATAAAATAAAAAAAGCCTATACTCACCTCCCGTACCAGCGCTGTTCCAGTGGTGTCAACACTCGCAGTGTCGGGGTTATCATGCGGTTATTGTGACTCTTGAACCCGGCGCCCAATCTGTGCTGGCATCACTGTACCCATATTTGCACAAATTGAATATGAAAAGGAAGTCAGGGCTGCAGCAGATCTCTGAATTATTGGGCTTTGGGCTCACGTGTCACAACAACCGCACAAGAGCCCCGGGACCGTAAGTGTTGACACCACTGGAAAGGCGCCGACAAGGGAGGTGAGTATAGGCTTTTTTATTTTATTGGGCCATACATTTAGATCAAGAAGAGGTTGTCCTAGTAGTGGACGACACCTTTAAAGCAAGATTAGTTGCAAAAGGATATTCTAAGAAATGTGCTGAAGATTATGATGCTACATTTCCTCCAGTTGCTAAGCAGACCACATTTAGGACTCTAATGGCTAAAGCCTGCTGTACAAAAGGTGTTTGTCAGGCTAAGGCTACGTTCACATTAGCGTTACGCTAATGTGCGTCGCTGTTGCGTCGGCGACGCAGTGGCGACGCGCCCCTATGTTTAACATAGGGGACGCGTGCGTCTTTTTGCACGCGTTTTCCGACACGTGCGTCGTTTTAAACGCTAGCGTCGGACGCAAGAAAACGCTACAAGTTGCATTTTTCTTGCGTCCGATTTCGGCAAAAAACGACGCACGCGTCGCAAAACGCGCGCGTTTTTGCGCGCGTTTGCGCGCGTTTTTCCTTGCGTCGCCGCTGCGTCGCCGACGCAACGGCGACGCGACGCTAATGTGAACGTAGCCTCTGTTCACATTTGCGTATATGTGCGCAGCGTATCATCTGCAGGCGGAAACGCATGCCAAAACACATGTTTACGCAGCGTTTTTTATCTGCATCAGCTTACGCATGACGGCAAAAAAACCCACAGCATGTGCATGAGTTTGTATGCGTTTTTGCCTGCGTTGTTTATGTGCATGCGTTCGATATTTCCAGGAGGGCGTGTCTCCATGGGTGTGTCTCAAAACAGTTCCTGGACATGCACAGTCCAAAGTACGCAAACGCATTGAACGCATGCGTACGCATGTCCTTGCGTATGCATGCGTTCCTGTACAGTAATGCATTTTTTATGCAATCATCCGCATGCGCATGCCTGCGCATATTTGACGGATTTTTTACGCCTCCAAAAATGCAACATGTTGTGTCCGCCGCGCACCGCTGCACATCTCAAAACTACGCATGTATATGCAAAAGCATGTGAACGCATTCAAATGCATGTCCATGCGTACACCATGATAAATATATGTATGCATGATGCATGCAGATCTATGCGGATCAAACGCTGAGCACAAAGACGCAAATGTGAAAGCAGCCTCAGACATTTGGACTTCAAAACTGCTTTTTTATTTCCCAGAGGAGCATTGCACGGCGAATAAGCCTCCTTGCCTTCACAAGCCAGAGCTGGTATGTCATTCTCCATAAGGAGAAACGTCACGCCTTAGACCCCAGTCCAGAGCCTCTCACCTAGCCAAATCAGTTCTCATGTTTTTCACTGACGAGGGCCAACAGCCCGAAACACCGTGTCTGCGAATTGAGACACTGATTTGGCTTTTATCCTAAGTCATATTGCACAACTCGTTAAAGAGTTGATTGTGACTTGTAGGATCGCTACTTCCAACAGGTGGCGCTATAGAGTTTAAGTCCTCTTTTTCTCTGAAGAGGCAATTTGCATATTTTTTAAATGCTGACATTGAAGAGGACTTGTACATGACTCAACCTGTGGGTTATATCAAAGAGGGTGAAGATAATCTTGTTGGCAAACTACAAAAATCTTTCCATGGTCTAAAGCAGGTCATGTTTTCAGGATTTCCTTAGTATTGCACAGGTGATGGAAGTATCAGGAGTTCTCTCACTTGCGCGGCACTATGGAAATCCTGAAAACATGACCTGTTGGGGTCCGTGAGGACTGGAGTTTGGGAAATACTGGTCTAAAGCAATCATCAAGAGCATGGGACACCAAAATGAATAAAGTGATTTATAAAGACAGCCAAGGTTGCAGTAAACTTGAATGCAGTGAGAAGATCAATGCAAGAACCAAACACATTGACATTAAACATCACCATATGTGTGATTTGATAGAACGTGGCATAACTAAGTTTGTTTATTGCGAGACTGACCAGATGATAGCTCATGTTATGACAAAGCCACTTCCAAAAGCCAAATTTCAAGAATTCAGAACCACTGTGGGAATAGCAGGATACAGTGGCTTGCAAAAGTATTCACCCCCTTGGCTTTTTACCTATTTGCTTACATTACAACCTGTGTTTAAATATTTATGGAATCCGATTTGTGTGATGCATCAGCACGAAATAGTTTATGTTGGTGAAGTGAGAAAAATATAGGCATAAATTAAATTTATGGGATCAAATAACTAAAAGTTGGCATGTACAGATATATTCATCCCTTTTGCTACAAAGCCCCTAAAAAATGTTAGTGCAAGCAATTACCTGCATAAATCACATGTTTAGTGAAAGGAAGTCCACCTGTATGCAATCTAAGTGTCACATGGTCTATCAGTATATACACACCTTTTCTGAAATGTCACAGAGGCAGCAACACCATTAAGCAAGAGCCACCACTAACTAAACACCATGAAGACCAAGGAGATCTCCAAACAAGTCAGGGTCAAAGTTGTTGAGAAGTGCAAGTCAGAGTTGGATTATAAAAAATTATCCCAATCTCTGATGATTCCCCAGAGCACCATTAAATCCATTATCACCAAATGGAAAGACCATAGCACCGCAACAAACCTGCCAAGAGATGGCCACTCCCCAAAACTCTCAGCCCAATAAGGAGGGCATTAATCAGTGAGGCAGATCACGTAACCCTGAAGGAGCTGCCGAGTTCCCAAGCAGGGACAGGAGTATATGTCCATACGACAACAATAAGACATACACTCCACAGCGGTGGCCTTTATGGAAGAGTGGGCAGAAAAAAGCTTTTACTTACATACAAAAATTGTTAGCATCATTTTGAGTTTGCCAAAAAACAAATGTATGGAGAAAGGTGAGGTGTTCAGGTCAGATAAGACCTAAATTGAACTTTTTGGCCACCAAGGTAAATGCTATGTCTGGCTCCAAACCAACACAGCTCAACACCAAAATAACATCAGTGAAATGTGGATGCGGCAGCATCATGCTGTATTGATGTTTTTCGGCAGCAGGGACAGGGAAAATGATGAGAGGAGGGAAAGTTGCGAAATAGAGGTATATTCTTAAGCACAACCTGTTTCAGGCATGGTTTAAGGCAGGGGTGGGGAACCTCAGGCCCCAGGACCATTTACGGCCCTCGATTAACTTTTATCAGGGCCCGAGCAGATTCTCAGGGACCGCATTCTTGGGCAGGGAGGTGTATTTTGATTACAACCAGCTCATTAATTTCTTCTTGCTCTGTTAGGACACACATGCAGTGTTCACTACTGAACATTGAAGGGCATGCAATGAAAGATTACGTCCTTAAACCAGTGCCAAAGTCAGTTTGTACTGTATGGGCAGAGTTTGTACGGCCCCCGAAGGATGGTAGAAATGTCCAAATGACCCTTGACAGAAAAAAAGATACTCCACCCCTGGTTTAAGGGGAAACGTGTAAATGTTTTGGAGTGACTTAGTCAAAGCCCAAACCTTAATCCAACTGAGAATCTGTGGTCAGACTTGAAGATTGCTGTTCACCAGAGGAAAACATCTAACTGCTGGAGCAGTTTTGCCTTGAGAATGCTCAAAAATCCCAGTGGCAAGATGTAAGCAAGAAAAAGGCTGAAAAGGAGCGCTTCTGAAGAGGAAGGAGGGGAAGAAAAACCAATAAAACACTTACACTAAATAGATAATTTGAATGTGTGCAATTTTGTTACAGCTCAATCAGCCTGTGGCTACTAGGTCCAAACATCATAATCAGGTGCAGAATTGTAAGACAGCTGAAAAAACAAACAAACAAAAAAAGGAGCGCCGACCGAAGAGTACAGTGAGTCCACATGGAGAGATGGGGAATTGAAGCTCCACTGACTTAGTAGGGGGAGAAAGATTCCTATCCCCCCTTCTTCCAGTTCAGCCTCTCCTCATTGCACATAGACCAATGCAGTGGAAGTTAAACCATAAACGGGAGTGATTGCCAATCCAGCAAGAGAATCACAGAATTAATTTAATGGATAAAAAGACATTTACAACTCAATAACAAATAAACAAACTCACATTTGGCAAGAAACAGGTGTGGGCAATATGAAAATCACAATTGAAACCAGATAACAAGGGAAGAGAAGTTGACTCAATCTTTACATTGTGTGTCTGTGTGTGCCAAACTAAGCATAGAGAACAGAAAGAGAAAAAGAGAACTGTCTGAGGACTTGAAAACCAAAATTGCTGAACAATATCAATAATCTTAAGGTTACAAGTTCATCTTCAGAGATCTTGGAAGTTTATGGGGCTGTTCACACGTCTGTGTTTTTGCTGTGGATTGAATGAACCATACAAAATCACGAAGACATTCTTGTTTTTGATCCCATCCACAGATTGAAATAAGTCTAGGGTCTGTGTGTTACACAACTGTCCAGGGTCCAAGCTCTGCTCCCTTCACGCTGGTATACTAATCTTTCTTGTGTTCCACATTGGGTTTTGCAAGTAGTCTGGTGTGCTCCTATGTGATCATATACCTAGGCTGATATAAGGCCTACCAAGACTCACACCTGTGTCTTGGTATTAAGACTCTTAGATTGTCTGTACACCATGACCTGCTCAGTAGGGTTGAGCGAAACGGGTCGTTTATTTTCAAAAGTCGCCGACTTTTGGCAAAGTCGGGTTTCATGAAACCCGATCCGACCCCTGTGCGGGGTCGGCCATGCGGTACGCGACTTTCGCGCCAAAGTCGCGTTTCAATGACGCGAAAAGCGCCATTTCTCAGCCAATGAAGGTAAACGCAGAGTGTGGGCAGCGTGATGACATAGGTCCTGGTCCCCACCATCTTAGAGAAGGGCATTGCAGTGATTGGCTTGCTGTCTGCGGCGTCACAGGGGCTATAAAGGGGCGTTCCCGCCGACCGCCATGTTACTGCTGCTGATCTGAGCTTAGGGAGAGGTTGCTGCCGCTTCGTCAGAAGCAGGGATAGCGTTAGGCAGGGTCCATTAACCACCAAACCGCTTGTGCTGTAGCGATTTCCACTGCCCAACACCACCTTCGGTGTGCAGGGACAGTGGAAGCTACATTTTTATTTTTTTTCCCCTCAGCTCTGTAGCTCATTGGGCTGCCCTAGAAGGCTCCCTGATAGCTGCATTGCTGTGTGTACGCCGCTGTGCAAACCAACTGCTTTTTTCAAAGCACAAATCCTCTTGTTCCTTCCTTTCTGCACAGCTATCTTTTTTGTTTGTCCACACTTTTTATTTAATTTGTGCATCAGTCCACTCCTTATTGCTGCCTGCCATACCTGGCTGAGATTACTGCAGGGAGATAGTAATTGTTGGACACTCCCTGTTTTTTTTTTTTTTTGTGGGAGATTAAGATTGACATTTCTGCTAGAGTGCCATCCCTGTGTGTGCCATCTCTCACTCAGTGGGCCATAGAAAGCCTATTTATTTTTTTGCTTGATTTGGGTTCTAAAATCTACCTGAAAAAATCACTACATCAATCAGTGGGAGAAAAATATTGGCTTCAGGGCTTGTGTGCCACTCCTGACTCCTGTGTGCATCATCACTCACTCAGTGGGCCATAGAAAGCCTATTTTTTTTTTTTTTGCTTTATTTGGGTTCTAAATTCTACCTGAAAAAATCAATAAATCAATCAGTGGGAGATTAATATTGGCCTTTGGGCTTGTGTGACAGTCCTAAGCGTGCCATCTCTCTCTCTCAGATAGTGGGCCATAGAAAGCCTATTTATTATTTTTTTTATTGGGTTTATAAATTTTCCCTGGAACAAAAAAAAAAAAGTGGGAGATTAATATTGGCCTCTGGGCTTGTGTGCCAGTCCTGAGCGTGCCATCTCTCTCACAAATAGTGGGCCATAGAAAGCCTATTTATTTATTTTTTTTTGTTTTATAAATTCTCCCTGAAAAAAAAAGGGAGATTAATATTGGCCTTTGGGCTTGTGTGCCAGTCCTAAGCGTGCCATCTCTCTCTCTCTCAGATAGTGGGCCATAGAAAGCCTATTTATTATTTTTTTTATTGGGTTTATAAATTTTCCCTGGAACAAAAAAAAAAAAGTGGGAGATTAATATTGGCCTCTGGGCTTGTGTGCCAGTCCTGAGCGTGCCATCTCTCTCACAAATAGTGGGCCATAGAAAGCCTATTTATTTATTTTTTTTTGTTTTATAAATTCTCCCTGAAAAAAAAAGGGAGATTAATATTGGCCTTTGGGCTTGTGTGCCAGTCCTAAGCGTGCCATCTCTCTCTCTCTCAGATAGTGGGCCATAGAAAGCCTATTTATTATTTTTTTTATTGGGTTTATAAATTTTCCCTGAAAAAAAAAAAAAGTGGGAGATTAATATTGGCCTCTGGGCTTGTGTGCCAGTCCTGAGCGTGCTATCTCTCTCACAAATAGTGGGCCATGGAAAGCCTATTTATTTTTTTGGTTGATTTGGGTTCTAAATTCTACCTGAAAAAATCAATAAATCAATCAGTGGGAGATAAATATTGGCCTCTGGGCTTGTGTGCCACTCCTGACTCCTGTGTGCGTCATCTCTCACTCAGTGGGCCATAGAAAGCCAATTTTTTGTTTTATTTGTTTTATAAATTCTCCCTGAAAAAATCATTTTATTTTATTTGGTTTCTAAATTCTTCCTGAAAAAATCATTTTTTTTTTATTATTTTTTTTTCCTAAAGTCTCCCTGGAAAAAAAAAAAAAAATCAAATCAGTGGGAGATTAATATTGCCCTTTCTGCTTGTGTGCCAGTCTTGACTCCTGGGTGTGCCATCTCTCTCTCTCTCTCTCTCTCTCTCTCCAATTGTGGGCCATAGAAAGCCTATTTTTTTTTTTAGCTTGATTTGGGTTCCAAAATCTACCTGAAAAAATCACTACATCAATCATTGGGAGAACAATATTGGCCTCTGGGCTTGTGTGCCACTCCTGACTCCTGTGTGCGTCATCTGTCACTCAGTGGGCCATAGAAAGCCTATTTTTTGTTTTATTTGTTTTATAAATTCTCCCTGAAAAAATCATTTTATTTTATTTGGTTTCTAAATTCTTCCTGAAAAAATCTTTTTTTTTTATAATTTTTTTTTCTAAAGTCTCCCTGGAAAAAAAAAAAAATCAAATCATTGGGAGATTAATATTGCCCTTTCTGCTTGTGTGCCAGTCTTGACTCCTGGGTGGGCCATCTCTCTCTCTCTCCAATTGTGGGCCATAGAAAGCCTATTTTTTTTTTTTTAGCTTGATTTGGGTTCCAAAATCTACCTGAAAAAATCACTACATCAATCATTGGGAGAACAATATTGGCCTCTGGGCTTGTGTGCCACTCCTGACTCCTGTGTGCGTCATCTCTCACTCAGTGGGCCATAGAAAGCCTATTTTTTGTTTTATTTGTTTTATAAATTCTCCCTGAAAAAATCATTTTATTTCATTTGGTTTCTAAATTCTTCCTGAAAAAATCTTTTTTTTTTTATAATTTTTTTTTTCTAAAGTCTCCCTGGAAAAAAAAAAAAAAATCAAATCAGTGGGAGATTAATATTGCCCTTTCTGCTTGTGTGCCAGTCTTGACTCCTGGGTGGGCCATCTCTCTCTCTCTCCAATTGTGGGCCATAGAAAGCCTATTTTTTTTTTTTTAGCTTGATTTGGGTTCCAAAATCTACCTGAAAAAATCACTACATCAATCATTGGGAGAACAATATTGGCCTCTGGGCTTGTGTGCCACTCCTGACTCCTGTGTGCGTCATCTCTCACTCAGTGGGCCATAGAAAGCCTATTTTTTCTTTTATTTGTTTTATAAATTCTCCCTGAAAAAATCATTTTATTTTATTTGGTTTCTAAATTCTTCCTGAAAAAATCTTTTTTTTTTATTATTTTTTTTTTCTAAAGTCTCCCTGGAAAAAAAAAAAATCAAATCAGTGGGAGATTAATATTGCCCTTTCTGCTTGTGTGCCAGTCTTGACTCCTGGGTGTGCCATCTCTCTCTCTCTCCAATCGTGGGCCATAGAAAGCCTATTTTTTTTTTAGCTTGATTTGGGTTCCAAAATCTACCTGAAAAAAATCACTACATCAATCATTGGGAGAACAATATTGGCCTCTGGGCTTGTGTGCCACTCCTGACTCCTGTGTGCGTCATCTCTCACTCAGTGGGCCATAGAAAGCCTATTTTTTCTTTTATTTGTTTTATAAATTCTCCCTGAAAAAATCATTTTATTTTATTTGGTTTCTAAATTCTTCCTGAAAAAATCTTTTTTTTTTATTATTTTTTTTTTCTAAAGTCTCCCTGGAAAAAAAAAAAATCAAATCAGTGGGAGATTAATATTGCCCTTTCTGCTTGTGTGCCAGTCTTGACTCCTGGGTGTGCCATCTCTCTCTCTCTCTCCAATTGTGGGCCATAGAAAGCCTATTTTTTTTTTAGCTTGATTTGGGTTCCAAAATCTACCTGAAAAAATCACTACATCAATCATTGGGAGAACAATATTGGCCTCTGGGCTTGTGTGCCACTCCTGACTCCTGTGTGCGTCATCTCTCACTCAGTGGGCCATAGAAAGCCTATTTTTTCTTTTATTTGTTTTCTAAATTCTCCCTGAAAAAAATCATTTTATTTTATTTGGTTTCTAAATTCTTCCTGAAAAAATCATTTTTTTTTATTATTTTTTTTTTTCTAAAGTCTCCCTGGAAAAAAAAAAAAATCAAATCAGTGGGAGATTAATATTGCCCTTTCTGCTTGTGTGCCAGTCTTGACTCCTGGGTGTGCCATCTCTCTCTCTCTCTCCAATTGTGGGCCATAGAAAGCCTATTATTTTTTTAGCTTGATTTGGGTTCCAAAATCTACCTGAAAAAATCACTACATCAATCAGTGGGAGATAAATATTGGCCTCTGTGCTTGTGTGCCACTCCTGACTCCTGTGTGCGTCATCTCTCACTCAGTGGGCCATAGAAAGCCTTTTTTTGTTTTATTTGTTTTCTAAATTCTCCCTGAAAAAATCATTTTATTTTATTTGGTTTCTAAATTCTTCCTGAAAAAATCATTTTATTCTATTATTTTTTTTTCCTAAAGTCTCCCTGAAAAAAAAAAAAAATCAAATCAGTGGGAGATTAATATTTACATTTGTGCTTCAGTGACAGTCCTGCGTGTGTGGCATCTCTCTCATTTGTTGCCACCAACAACAGAGTGTGTAACATTGTGCCTGATTTTCGTTGTGGTCTCACTCACCTGTAAAGGGGTAGCTAAATCATACTGAAGTTATAGCTCACCGTGTAAGTTGTGTGACAGCAACAAATACCGTTAGTTTGGTTACGTTTTTAAAACAATGAGGAAGTCTGGTGGAAGAGGTCGTGGCCGGGGGCGTTCATTGTCAGCTGGTAATGAGGGTAGTGGTAGTGGTGGAGCATCAGCTGGTCGTGGGAAAAAAAATATTGCACCTAAGTCTGGAGCTGTGGAGCCAGGTTCGTCGTCTGGCTACACAAGGCCTCGAACGCTCCCTTTTCTGGGAGTAGGAAAACCGCTTTTAAAGCCGGAGCAGCAAGAGCAAGTTTTGGCTTATCTTGCTGACTCAGCCTCTAGCTCTTTTGCCTCCTCTCGTGAAACTGGTAAATGTCAAAGCAGCGCGTCGTTAGTGGATGTTCACGGTCAGGGACAAGTCGCTTCCTTGTCCTCTTCAGCAAAAACAACAACAGAGAAGAATGCAGCAGGCGACACAACGGGTTACTCCATGGAGCTCTTTACACATACCGTCCCTGGCTTAGAAAGTGAAGCAGTTAACAGTCCATGCCCATTACAAGTTGAATCTGACATGGAGTGCACTGATGCACAGCCACAGCCAGACTACTATGCTGGTCCTTTGACTCAGACCACAACATTGCCCTCGCAGGGTAATGATCAAGAATCAGACCCTGATGAGACTATGTTGCCCCATCACGAACGCTATACCACTGACCGACACGGTGACACAGACGAAGTTGCACACGAGCTACAAGAAGAGGTAATAGATGACCCAGTTCTTGACCCCGATTGGCAGCCATTGGGGGAACAGGGTGCAGGCGGCAGCAGTTCTGAAGCGGAGGAGGAGGGGCCGCAGCAGGCATCAACATCGCAACAGGTTCCATCTGCCGGGCCCGTATCTTGCCCAAAACGCGTGGCAAAGCCAAAACCTGTTGGAGGACAGCGTGGCCATCCGGTTAAAGCTCAGTCTGCAATACCTGAAAAGGTATCCGATGCTAGAAAGAGTGCAGTCTGGCATTTTTTTAAACAACATCCAATTGATCAGCGCAAAGTCATCTGTCAAAAATGTTCAACTACCTTAAGCAGAGGACAGAATCTGAAAAGTCTCAATACAAGTTGCATGCATAGACATTTAACCACCATGCATTTGCAAGCCTGGACTAACTACCAAACGTCCCTTAAGGTTGTAGCACCCTCGGCCAATGAAGCTAGTCAGCAATGCAACATCCCTTCCGGCAGTGTAGGGCCACCATTTTCCGCACCACCTGCAGTATCTGTGCAGGTTTCTTTGCCAGGCCAAAGCAGTCAGGGTCAGGGAATCACCAGTTTCGTAGTAGGAAACACTGCATCTAGGGCACCGGCGGCAACAATACCATCTCCCACCGTCTCTCAGTCTGCCATGTCCACCGGCACCCCCGCTAGTTCCACGATCTCCAGCTCTCCAGTCCAGCTCACCCTACATGAGACTATGGTTAGAAAAAGGAAGTACTTAGCCTCGCATCCGCGTACACAGGGTTTGAACGCCCACATAGCTAGACTAATCTCGTTAGAGATGATGCCCTACCGGTTAGTTGAAAGCGAAGCTTTCAAAGCCCTGATGGACTACGCTGTACCACGCTACGAGCTACCCAGTCGACACTTTTTTTCCAGAAAAGCCATCCCAGCCCTCCACCAGCATGTTAAAGAGCGCATCGTCCATGCACTCAGGCAATCTGTGAGCACAAAGGTGCACCTGACAACAGATGCATGGACCAGTAGGCATGGCCAGGGACGTTACGTGTCCATCACGGCACACTGGGTGAATGTGGTGGATGCAGGGTCCACAGGGGACAGCAATTTTGGGACAGTTCTGCCTAGCCCACGGTCTAGGAAACAATTAGCTGTAGCCGTTCGCACCCCCTCCTCCTCCTCTTCGTCCTCCTGCAGAAGCGAGAGCTCGTCCACAGACCGCAGTCGCACAACCACTCCATCCGCAGCTGCCACTGTTGCACACCAGGTCTCCCATTATGGGGCAGCTACTGGCAAACGTCAGCAGGCTGTATTGGCTATGAAGTGTTTGGGCGACAACAGACACACCGCGGAAGTTCTGTCCGAGTTCTTGCAGAAAGAAATGCAGTCGTGGCTGGGCACTGTAGATCTTGAGGCAGGCAAGGTAGTGAGTGATAACGGAAGGAATTTCATGGCTGCCATCTCCCTTTCCCAACTGAAACACATTCCTTGCCTGGCTCACACCTTAAACCTGGTGGTGCAGTGCTTCCTGAAAAGTTATCCGGGGTTATCCGACCTGCTCCTCAAAGTGCGTGGACTTTGCTCACATATCCGCCGTTCGCCCGTACACTCCAGCCGTATGCAGACCTATCAGCGTTCTTTGAACCTTCCCCAGCATCGCCTAATCATAGACGTTGCAACAAGGTGGAACTCAACACTGCACATGCTTCAGAGACTGTGCGAACAGAGGCGGGCTGTTATGTTTTTGTGGGAGGATACACATACACGGGCAGGCAGTAGGATGGCAGACATGGAGTTGTCAGGTGTGCAGTGGTCGAAGATTCAAGACATGTGTCAAGTCCTTCAGTGTTTTGAGGAATGCACACGGCTGGTTAGTGCAGACAACGCCATAATAAGCATGAGCATCCCCCTAATGCGTCTGCTGATGCAAAGTTTGACGCACATAAAGGATCAGGCGTCTGCAGCTGAGGAAGAGGAAAGCCTTGATGACAGTCAGCCATTGTCTGGCCAGGGCAGTGTACAGGACGAGGTAGCGGGCGAAGAGGAGGAGGAGGACGAGGAGGATGATGGGGATGATTATATTTTTAATGAGGAAGCTTTTCCGGGGCCACTGGAAATTGGTGGCGCGGCAAGGCCGGGTTCTGGTTTTTGGAGGGACACAAGTGACGTGGATTTGCCTGAAACTGCCCCTCAACCAAGCACAACCGCAGATTTGAGAACTGGAACTTTGGCCCACATGGCGGATTATGCCTTACGTATCCTCAAAAGGGACACACGCATTACTAAAATGATGAACGATGACGATTACTGGTTGGCCTGCCTCCTTGATCCTCGCTATAAAGGCAAATTGCAAAATATAATGCCACATGAGAACTTGGAACTAATATTAGCAACCAAACAATCAACTCTTGTTGACCGTTTGCTTCTGGCATTCCCTGCACACAGCGCCCGTGATCGTTCTCACACGAGCTGCAGGGGCCAGCAGACCAGAGGAGTTAGAGGGGCAGAAATCAGAAGTGGCGTTGGCCAGAGGGGTTTTCTGACCAGGTTGTGGAGTGATTTTGCTATGACCGCAGACAGGACAGGTACTGCAGCATCAATTCAAAGTGACAGGAGACAACATTTGTCCAGTATGGTTACAAACTATTTTTCATCCCTTATCGATGTTCTCCCTCAACCGTCATTCCCATTTGATTACTGGGCATCAAAATTAGACACCTGGCCAGAATTGGCAGAATATGCATTGCAGGAGCTTGCTTGCCCGGCAGCTAGTGTCCTATCAGAAAGAGTATTCAGTGCTGCAGGTTCAATACTAACAGAAAAAAGGACTCGTCTGGCTACCCAAAATGTAGATGATCTAACCTTCATTAAAATGAACCACAACTGGATTTCGAAATCTTTTGCCCCACCTTGCCCGGCTGACACCTAGCTTTCCTATGAAAAGGTCTTGCCTGTGGACTATTCTGAATGCCTTTTCCAATCTCGTAATTTTCTGCACCTGATTGTCCAGCATACGACATGTTTACACCTCACTAAATGGCCAAACTCCCCACACGGGGCCGTGGTATCGACACTTGGCGCCAGCACCCGTGAGAGTGCTGTTTGTCTGAAGAGGTGGGTGTGCCCGCTTTTGGTTGACGGCACTGCCACTGGGTCCCTCCTAGTACAATAAAGTGTCTCTGGCGGTGGTGGTGCGCACCCAACGTCAGACACACCGTTGTAATATGAGGGGCCCTGGGCCTGTACCGCCGGCCACAAGACAGTTCCCCCCCCCCAGCTCAAACAGTGCTCTACCACTTGCAAAATTATCTCACAGCTCCACCAATGTTTAGTCTATGCGCTGACATCCTTCAATGCCTGCCACTGACAATACCATTGTATTGACATTTTTGTTATGTTAGGCCTTCGAAGCCTGTCTGCGGTCACTCCTTCCACTATGCCTCCACTGACCACACCACTGCTGCCCGTGTACCCCTGGAACCAATTTAAAATTGCCTACAGCCATGTGTTATTATTTTAGGCCTTCGATGCCTGTCTGCGGTCACTCCTTACAATATGCCTCCACTGACCACACCACTGCTGCCCGTGTACCCCTGGAACCAATTTAAAATTGCCTACAGCCAGCCCAATTTTTTTATTTTAGGCCTTCGATGCCTGTCTGCAGTCCGTTCTTTCTACTACTACTACACTGACCAGGCCACTGCTGCCCGTGTACCCCTGGAACCAATTTAAAATTGCCTACAGCCATGTGTTATTATTTTAGGCCTTCGATGCCTGTCTGCGGTCACTCCTTCCACTAGGCCTCCACTGACCACACCACTGCTGCCCGTGTACCCCTGGAACCAATTTAAAATTGCCTACAGCCAGCCCAATTTTTTTATTTTAGGCCTTCGATGCCTGTCTGCGGTCCGTTCTTGTTACTACTACTACACTGCCCAGGCCACTGCTGCCCGTGTACCCCTGGAACCAATTTAAAATTGCCTACAGCCATGTGTTATTATTTTAGGCCTTCGATGCCTGTCTGCGGTCACTCCTTCCACTAGGCCTCCACTGACCACACCACTGCTGCCCGTGTACCCCTGGAACCAATTTAAAATTGCCTACAGCCAGCCCAATTTTTTTATTTTAGGCCTTCGATGCCTGTCTGCGGTCCGTTCTTTCTACTACTACTACACAGACCAGGCCACTGCTGCCCGTGTTCCCCTGAAACCAATTTAAAATTGCCTACAGCCATGTGTTATTATTTTAGGCCTTCGATGCCTGTCTGCGGTCACTCCTTCCACTAGGCCTCCACTGACCACACCACTGCTGCCCGTGTACCCCTGGAACCTATTTATAATTGCATAGAGCATCCTTTTTTTAATAGTAGGCGTACAAAGTCTGTCTGCGGTTCACTATTGAAATTGTCCTCCACTGCCCAGAGCACTGCAGCTTGTGTACCCCTGTAACTTTTTTCTGCTGCAGTGAGCCACATTTTTGGTTTGAGTCCTACTACCTGTGTCTGTCTGCGCCACTCAATTCAGCTGTGTTCCTTTGAAAAAAGCTGAGCGTCAATTGTCTTGTTTTCAGCCTCTAGGAATTTTAAAACTGCATTGGGTGTACAACTTTGGTAGGGCCTACTAACGGTGTCTGCCTCCCCAAGGTGTTCCCCAGGTTTCCTCTCCATTGCTTCAATCTTCATGCTCTCGTTTAGTAGTTGTTGGAAACTACGCTGCATTAGGCCTACAAATTGGGTATGGGGTGTAGAGAGATGGTGTGTTCCACTCCAAGGTGTTCCCCAGGTTTCATCGCCATTGCTTCGATCTTCATGCTCTCGTTTAGTAGTTGTTGGAAACTACGCTGCATTAGGCCTACAAATTGGGTATGGGGTGTAGAGAGATGGTGTGTTCCACTCCAAGGTGTTCCCCAGGTTTCCTCTCCATTGCTTCGATCTTCATGCTCTCGTTTAGTAGTTGTTGGAAACTACGCTGCATTAGGCCTACAAATTGGGTATGGGGTGTAGAGAGATGGTGTGTTCCACTCCAAGGTGTTCTCCAGGTTGCCTTTCCTGAGCTTCGATCTTCATGCTCTCGTTTAGTAGTTGTTGGAAACTACGCTGCATTAGGCCTACAAATTGGGTATGGGGTGTAGAGAGATGGTGTGTTCCACTCCAAGGTGTTCCCCAGGTTTCCTCGCCATTGCTTCGATCTTCATGCTCTCGTTTAGTAGTTGTTGGAAACTACGCTGCATTAGACCTACAAATTGGGTATGGGGTGTAGAGAGATGGTGTGTTCCACTCCAAGGTGTTCTCCAGGTTGCCTTTCCTGAGCTTCGATCTTCATGCTCTCGTTTAGTAGTTGTAGAAAACTACACTGCATTAGGCCTACAAATTGGGTATGGGGTGTAGAGAGATGGTGTGTTCCACTCCAAGGTGTTCCCCAGGTTTCGTCCACATTGCTTCGGTCTTCCGACTCTCGTTTAGTAGTTGTAGAAAACTACACTGCATTAGGCCTACAAATTGGGTATGGGGTGTAGAGAGACGGTGTGTTACACTCCAAGTGTTCCCCAGGTTTCGTCCACATTGCTTCGATCTTCCGACTCTCGTTTAGTACTTGTTGAAAACTACACTGCATTAGGCCTACAAATTGGGTATGGGATGTAGAGAGATGGTGTGTTCCACTCCAAGGTGTTCTCCAGGTTGCCTTTCCTGAGCTTCAATCTTCATGCTCTCGTTTAGTAGTTGTTGGAAACTACGCTGCAGTAGGCCTACAAATTGGGTCTGGGGTGTAGAGAGATGGTGTGTTCCACTCCAAGGTGTTCCCCAGGTTTCCTCTCCATTGCTTCGATCTTCATGCTCTCGTTTAGTAGTTGTTGGAAACTACGCTGCATTAGGCCTACAAATTGGGTATGGGGTGTAGAGAGATGGTGTGTTCCACTCCAAGGTGTTCTCCAGGTTGCCTTTCCTGAGCTTCGATCTTCATGCTCTCGTTTAGTAGTTGTTGGAAACTACGCTGCATTAGGCCTACAAATTGGGTATGGGGTGTAGAGAGATGGTGTGTTCCACTCCAAGGTGTTCCCCAGGTTGCCTTTCCTGAGCTTCGATCTTCATGTTCTCGTTTAGTAGTTGTTGGAAACTACGCTGCATTAGGCCTACAAATTGGGTATGGGGTGTAGAGAGATGGTGTGTTCCACTCCAAGGTGTTCCCCAGGTTTCCTCTCCATTGCTTCGATCTTCATGCTCTCGTTTAGTAGTTGTAGAAAACTACACTGCATTAGGCCTACAAATCGGGTATGGGGTGTAGAGAGATGGTGTGTTCCACTCCAAGGTGTTTCCCAGGTTTCGTCCACATTGCTTCGGTCTTCCGACTCTCGTTTAGTAGTTGTAGAAAACTACACTGCATTAGGCCTACAAATTGGGTATGGGGTGTAGAGAGACGGTGTGTTACACTCCAAGGTGTTCCCCAGGTTTCGTCCACATTGCTTCGATCTTCCGACTCTCGTTTAGTAGTTGTTGAAAACTACACTGCATTAGGCCTACAAATTGGGTATGGGGTGTAGAGAGATGGTGTGTTCCACTCCAAGGTGTTCTCCAGGTTGCCTTTCCTGAGCTTCGATCTTCATGCTCTCGTTTAGTAGTTGTTGGAAACTACGCTGCATTAGGCCTACAAATTGGGTATGGGGTGTAGAGAGATGGTGTGTTCCACTCCAAGGTGTTCCCCAGGTTTCCTCGCCATTGCTTCGATCTTCATGCTCTCGTTTAGTAGTTGTTGGAAACTACACTGCATTAGGCCTACAAATTGGGTATGGGGTGTAGAGAGATGGTGTGTTCCACTCCAAGGTGTTCCCCAGGTTGCCTTTCCTGAGCTTCGATCTTCATGCTCTCGTTTAGTAGTTGTTGGAAACTACGCTGCATTAGGCCTACAAATTGGGTATGGGGTGTAGAGAGATGGTGTGTTCCACTCCAAGGTGTTCCCCAGGTTTCGTCCACATTGCTTCGATCTTCCGACTCTCGTTTAGTAGTTGTTGAAAACTACACTGCATTAGGCCTACAAATTGGGTATGGGGTGTAGAGAGATGGTGTGTTACACTCCAAGGTGTTCTCCAGGTTGCCTTTCCTGAACTTCTATCTTCAGGCTCTCATTAAATTGTAGTTAAATGGAACAACTGCATTTGGCGGACTAGTTGGTTTGGGGCCTACTATCGGTGTCTGCCACTCCTTGCTGTTCTCCTGGTTTCCTGTCCTGAAATTCCATTTTCAGGCTCTTGTTAAGTAGTTGTTAATGTTAGACTGCATTTGGCCTACTAGTTGGGTTGGGGCCTAGTATCGGTGTCTGCCACTCCTTGCTGTTCTCCTCAACTGAACAAAGCTGGGCCGCCTGTTTACTACGGTTGCCAATTTTGAACTGCATGTCAACTACTTACTGATTTGGGCCTACTCTCTGTGTCAGCCTCTCATTCCAGTTGTCCTCCACTGCAATGCCCCCTGGTTAGTCCTGTGTTACCAATTTTGAACTGCATTTAGCCCACTTTATTCTTTGGGCCCATATCTGTGTTTCCTCCTCATCCTGCCCATTGCCCAGCCAGTGATAGATGAGTCTGCTGGTACATTGATCCATAACGCTAAATTCCCCGTGCACGCTACACAGCAAGATTGTGACCCTGCTGAAAGTCAGGTTCCTCTTCACGCATACCATACCACCTTACACGGGGACAAAGAGGAAGGTGCAGATGAAAGTGCAGGTTCCTTCATCAGGTGGGGGGAGGAATACTAGTTGGTGACGTCACTGGCACAGGGCCTCTCATAGTACGCAAAAGTGTTGCTGCCGGTGGGAGGCGCCCCCGCCGTGCAAACACACCGCTGTACTTTGAGGGGCCCTGTGCCAGTGCCAATGTCAACGAGTGGGCCCCCCCTGCTTGCTCAGGATCACAGCACTTGCAAAGTTGAAATACTTACCTCTCCCTGCTCCACTGCCGTGACGTGGTCCAGATTTACTGGGCCCACTAATTACTTGAACCAGCCCTACCCCCCACAACTTTAGCCAAATGACCCCCAATTTCAAATGCCTTCCAATTATTATAAGGTAAATTATGATTGACAAGCTTCTTTAACAAGAATGGATGTTTTTGCCATGGGCAGTGTAGGTGTTTTCCTGGCCTCCACTCACTGCCGA
The DNA here is from genome assembly GCF_032444005.1 of Ranitomeya imitator. Classification (NCBI taxonomy): domain Eukaryota; kingdom Metazoa; phylum Chordata; class Amphibia; order Anura; family Dendrobatidae; genus Ranitomeya; species Ranitomeya imitator. The sequence goes on from NC_091284.1 coordinate 721,092,300, forward strand.
CTATGCTCCCCCATTGACTTGCATTGGGTTTCGTGTTTCGGGCGATACCCGACTTTTCGCGATAATCGGCCGATTCCACTCGACTCGACTTCTAAGATAGTCGGGTTTCGCGAAACACGGCTCGACTCTAAAAAGGTCAAGGTCGCTCAACCCTACTGCTCAGTACCTGTCTATGGTCTCCAGGACCTCTGCTACCTGTCTGCAGTCTTCAGGATCTCTGCTACCTATCTATGGTCTACAGGCCTCTGCGGTCTACAGGACCTCTGCTACCTACCTAAAAAAAGGGTCAAAAACTGTTGTGAATTCTGCTCTTGGGCTCCCTCCGGTGGTTATGAGTGGTAGTGCTGCGGTAGTTGGATCGCAGCATTTATCAGGTGTATCTATTTTTTGCAATTTGGGCTGGGCTATATAGCCTTGCTTGTTCCTTTAGTCAGTGCCAGTTGTCCATTGTTTTTGGAGGATTCTCATCCCTTCTGGTCTTTCCTGTTCGCTGTGCTTTTCTTCAAAGATAAGTCCTGGCTTTGTTTTTGCTGTCCACCTGCTGTGGACCTTATAGTTCTGTGCATTTTTCATGTTTTGTCTTGTCCAGCTTTGTTGTGAAGGATTTTTTGCAGCCAAGCTGTGTCTCTGGAGATACAGATATACCCTCCATGTCTTTAGTCAGATGTGGTGTTTTGTATTTTCTGTGGTGGATATTTTCTAGTGTTTTAATACTGACCGCATAGTACTCTGTTCTATTCTTTCTTTTTAGCTAGTATGGCCTCCTATGCTAAATCCTGATTTCATGTTTGCGTATGTTATTTCCCTCTCCTCTCACAGTCAATATTTGTGGGGGGCTGTCTATCCTTTGGGGATTTTCTCTGAGGCAAGATAGGTTTCCTGTTTCTGTCTTTAGGGGTAGTTAATTCTTAGGCTGTGTCGAGGGGTCTAGGGAGCGTTAGGTACCCCCCACGGCTACTTCTAGTTGCGCTGCTAAGTTCAGGGTTTGCGGTCAGTACAGGTGCCACCTTCTCCAGAGTACGTCTCATGCTGCTCCAAGGCCTCCAGATCATAACAGTACAACTGGCCAACAATGAGTTAATTGCATCTCAAAAGAAGGGAGAAAAGGTTTTGAGCCATTTTTTTTCCTTTTTCCTTAGCCTGTTCCTCCCTCTTAATCTCTGTGGCTGCAGAACCTAGTAATAACATGAGTGTTCAGTAGTTAGTTTCTCGTGTGGATCAGCTTGCTGCTAGGGTACAGGGTATTTCAGATTATATTCAGACTCCTGCCTTAGAACCTAGGATTCCCACTCCTGATTTATTCTTTGGTGACAGATCCAAATTTTTGAGTTTCAAAAATAACTGTAAACTGTTTTTTGCATTGAGACCCCGGTCTTCTGGTGATCCCATTCAGTGGGTTAAAATCATCATATCCCTGCTGCGTGGTGACCCACATGATTGGGCATTTTCCCTGGAAACTGGCAATCCTGCTTTGCTTAATGTTGATTCTTTCTTTCAAGCATTGGGGTTATTGTATGATGAGCCTAATTCTGTGGATCAAGCTGAGAAAATCTTGCTGGACCTGTGTGAAGGTCAAGAAGCGGCAGAATCGTATTGCCAGAAATTTAGAAAATGGTCTGTACTGACTAAATGGAATGAGGATGCCTTGGCGGTAATTTTCAGAAAGGGTCTTTCTGAATCCGTTAAAGATGTTATGGTGGGGTTCCCCACGCCTGCTGGTCTGAGTGATTCTATGTGTCTGGCCATTCAGATTGATCGTCGCTTGCGCGAGCGCAGAGTTGTGCACACTATGGCGTTGTCCTCTGAGCGGAGCCCTGAGCCTATGCAGTGTGATAGGATTTTGTCTAAAGCTGAACGTCAAAAATTCAGGCGTCAGAATAGGTTGTGTTTTTACTGCGGCGATTCTGCTCATATTATTTCTGATTGCCCTAAGCGTACAAAGAGAATCGCTAGTTCTGTTACCATCAGTACTGTACAACCTAAATTTCTGTTATCTGTGACCTTGATCTGCTCATTATCATCATTTTCTGTCATGGCATTTGTGGATTCAGGCGCCGCTCTGAACTTAATGGACTTAGAATTTGCCAGACGTTGTGGTTTCCCCTTGCAGCCTTTGCAGAACCCTATTCCTTTAAGGGGCATTGATGCTACACCGTTGGCAAAAATAAACCTCAGTTTTGGACACAGATGACCATGCGCATGGCGCCAGCCCATCAGGAAGATTGTCATTTTTTGGTGTTGCATAATTTGCATGATGATATTGTGCTGGGTTTTCCATGGTTACAGGTACATAATCCGGTGTTAGATTGGAAATCTATGTCTGTGACTAGTTGGGGTTGTCAGTGGGTTCATGGTCACGTTCCTTTAATGTCAATTTCCTCTTCCCCCTCTTCTGAAATTCCTGAGTTTTTGTCAGACTTCCAGGATGTATTCGATGAGCCCAAATCCAGTTCCCTTCCACCGCATAGGGACTGTGATTGTGCTATTGACTTGATTCCAGGTTGTAAGTTCCCTAAGGGCTGTCTTTTCAACCTGTCGGTGCCAGAACATGCCGCCATGCGGAGCTATATTAAGGAGTCTTTGGAGAAGGGGCATATTCGGCCATCTTCTTCACCATTGGGAGCAGGTTTTTTTTTTGTTGCCAAGAAGGATGGCTCCTTGAGACCCTGTATTGATTATCGCCTCTTGAATAAGATCACGGTCAAATTTCAATACCCTCTGCCTTTGCTTACTGATTTGTTTGCTAGGATTAAGGGGGCTAGCTGGTTTACTAAGATTGACCTTCGAGGGGCATATAATCTTATTCGTATTAAGCAGGGTGACGAATGGAAAACTGCATTTAATACGCCCGAAGGCCATTTTGAATACCTTGTGATGCCATTCGGACTCTCTAATGCCCCATCTGTGTTCCAATCCTTCATGCATGATATCTTTCGGAGTTATGTTGATAAATTCATGGTTGTATATTTGGATGATATTTTGATTTTTTCCGATGATTGGGAGTCTCATGTGAAACAGGTCAGGATGGTATTTCATATCCTCCGTAATAATGCTTTATTTGTGAAGGGGTCAAAGTGCCTCTTTGGAGTGCTGAAGGTTTCTTTTTTGGGCTTCATTTTTTCTCCCGCATCTATAGAAATGGATCCGGTTAAGGTTCAGGCTATTCATGATTGGATTCAGCCCACATCTGTGAAGAGCCTTCAGAAATTCTTGGGCTTTGCTAATTTTTATCGTCGTTTCATTGCCAACTTTTTCAGTGTGGTTAAACTTTTGACCGATTTGACGAAGAAAGGCGCTGATGTGACGAATTGGTCCTCCGCGGCTGTTTCTGCCTTTCAGGAGCTTAAACGCCGATTTACTTCTGCCCCTGTGTTGCGTCAGCCGGATGTTTCTCTTCCATTCCAGGTTGAGGTTGACGCGTCTGAGATTGGGGCAGGGGCCGTTTTTTCTCAGAGGAATTCTGATGGTTCTATGATGAAACCGTGTGCCTTCTTTTCTCGGAAGTTTTCGCCTGCGGAACGCAATTATGATGTCGGCAATCGGGAGTTGTTGGCTATGAAGTGGGCATTTGAGGAGTGGCGACATTGGCTTGAGGGGGCCAAGCACCGTATTGTGGTCCTTACCGATCATAAGAATTTGATTTACCTCGAGTCTGCCAAACGGCTGAATCGTAGACAGGCTCGATGGTCCCTGTTTTTCTCCCGTTTTGATTTTGTGGTCTCGTACATTCCTGGTACTAAGAATGTTAAGGCGGATGCCCTCTCTAGGAGTTTTTTTCCTGATTCCCCTGGGGTTCTTGAGCCGGTTGGCATTCTGAAGGAAGGGGTGGTTCTTTCTACCATCTCCCCTGATTTACGACGGGTTCTTCAGGAATTTCAGGCTGATAAACCTGACCGCTGTCCAGTGGGAAACTGTTTGTTCCTGATAGATGGACTAGTAAAGTGATTTCTGAGGTTCATTGTTCTGTGTTGGCTGGCCATCCTGGGATTTTTGGTACCAGAGATTTGGTTGCTAGGTCCTTTTGGTGGCCTTCTTTGTCGCGGGATGTGCGTTCTTTTGTGCAGTCCTGTGGGATTTGCGCGCGGGCTAAGCCTTGCTGTTCCCGCGCTAGTGGGTTGCTTCTGCCTTTGCCGGTCCCTGAGAGACCTTGGACGCATATTTCTATGGATTTTATTTCAGATCTTCCGGTTTCCCAGAGGATGTCGGTTATCTGGGTGGTTTGTGACCGGTTTTCTAAGATGGTTCATTTGGTACCTTTGCCTAAATTGCCTTCCTCTTCTGATTTGGTTCCGTTGTTTTTTTTAGCATGTGCTTCATTTGCATGGCATTCCGGAGAATATTGTGTCCGATAGAGGTTCCCAGTTTGTGTCTAGGTTTTGGCAGGCCTTTTGTGCTAGGCTGGGCATTGATTTGTCTTTTTCTTCCGCATTTCATCCTCAGACAAATGGCCAGACCGAGCAAACTAATCAGACTTTGGAAACTTATTTGAGATGCTTTGTGTCTGCTGATCAGGATGATTGGGTGGCTTTCTTGCCATTGGCCGAGTTTGCCCTTAATAATCAGGCTAGTTCTGCTACCTTGGTTTCGCCTTTTTTTGTAATTTTGGTTTTCATCCTCGTTTTTCTTCAGGGCAGGTTGAGCCTTCTGATTGTCCTGGTGTGGATTCTGTGGTTGATAGGCTGCAGCGGATTTGGGCTCATGTGGTGGACAATTTGGTGTTGTCTCAGGAGGAGGCTCAACGTTTTGCTAACCGTCGTCGGTGTGTTGGTTCCCGGCTTCGGGTTGGGGATTTGGTCTGGTTGTCTTCCTGTCATGCTCCTATGTTCCCCTAAGTTCAAGCCTTGGTTTATTGGTCCTTATAGGATTTCTGAAATTATCAATCCAGTGTCTTTTCGTTTGGCCCTTCCAGCCTCTTTTTCCATCCATAATGTGTTCCATAGATCTTTGTTGCGGACGTATGTGGTGTCCGTTGTTCCCTCTGTTGATCCTCCGGCCCCGGTGTTGATTGATGGTGAGTTGGAGTATGTGGTTGAGAAGATTTTGGATTCTCGTTTTTCGAGGCGGAAGCTTCAGTATCTGGTCAAATGGAAGGGCTATGGCCAGGAGGATAATTCTTGGGTTGTTGCCTCCAATGTTCATGCTGACGATTTGGTTCGTGCCTTTCATTTGGCTCGTCCTGATCGGCCTGGGGGCTCTGGTGAGGGTTCGGTGACCCCTCCTCAAGAGGGGGGGGGGTACTGTTGTGAATTCTGCTCTTCGGCTCCCTCCGGTGGTTATGAGTGGTAGTGCTGCGGTAGTTGGATCGCAGCATTTATCAGGTGTATCTATTTTTTGCAATTTGGGCTGGGCTATATAGCCTTGCTTGTTCCTTTAGTCAGTGCCAGTTGTCCATTGTTTTTGGAGGATTCTCATCCCTTCTGGTCTCTCCTGTTCGCTGTGCTTTTCTTCAAAGATAAGTCCTGGCTTTGTTTTTGCTTTCCACCTGCTGTGGACCTTATAGTTCTGTGCATTTTTCATGTTTTGTCTTGTCCAGCTTTGTTGTGAAGGATTTTTTGCAGCCAAGCTGTGTCTCTGGAGGTACAGATATACCCTCCATGTCTTTAGTCAGATGTGGTGTTTTGTATTTTCTGTGGTGGATATTTTCTAGTGTTTTAATACTGACCGCATAGTACTCTGTTCTATTCTTTCTTTTTAGCTAGTATGGCCTCCTATGCTAAATCCTGATTTCATGTCTGCGTATGTTATTTCCCTCTCCTCTCACAGTCAATATTTGTGGGGGGCTGTCTATCCTTTGGGGATTTTCTCTGAGGCAAGATAGGTTTCCTGTTTCTGTCTTTAGGGGTAGTTAATTCTTAGGCTGTGTCGAGGGGTCTAGGGAGCGTTAGGTACCCCCCACGGCTACTTCTAGTTGCGCTGCTAAGTTCAGGGTTTGCGGTCAGTACAGGTGCCACCTTCTCCAGAGTACATCTCATGCTGCTCCAAGGCCACCAGATCATAACAAAAAACACTGCAAACATAAGCACTTTTTTGCTACATTTGTTTCCCCATTCATTAGAATAGGTGAAAAATAATGCTGCAAAACTGCTGAAAGAATTGACATGCTGCAAATCTGAATCTGAAAAAAAAATTAATGTATCAAATGAGGGCTCGTCTTATAGTTTGAATTTACTGTAGCTTACCTGAGGGGTGGGGTGTGTGATGGTGGATCGGGGTCACAGGAGGCAGGGTTGCCGCTGCAGTAAGCCGGGAACGGCAGGAGTGGAGCGAAGCTGCGGGCCCTGGGCTGGTAGGAGTGGGTGTCCCGGCAGTTGGCTTCATGAAAATATCTTTATACAGGCAGGAGCGGAGTCCCCGCTCTACACATTGCTCTCCTGGCGGTAGGCTTCAGGAAAATAGCCGCCAGAGGTGGCACTTGTGAAGGTTGAGATCTTAGGTCGTCATTGATTTTTCCCTACTCATTAGGCTGCCGTCACACTAGCAGTATTTGGTCAGTATATTACATCAGTATTTGTAAGCCAAAACCAGGAGTGGAACAATTAGAGGAAAAGTATAATAGAAACATATGCACCACTTCTGCATTTATCACACACTCCTGGTTTTGGCTTGCAAATAATGATGTAAAACACTGACCAAATACTGCTAGTGTGATGGCAGCTTTAGTATGGATAAAATCTGCACCAAAAATGCGAACATAATTGACATCAAGCAGATTTACATCAGCTGCAAATCTGCTGGGAAAAAATAAGCACCATGTCAATGGGCCTTCAAGAATCTCATTCACTTTGCTGGTACTAGGAAATCCTATAAGTTTTATGACAAAACTGCAGAGAAAAAATTGCAACAAAAAAGGTCGTGTGCACATAATCTAAGGTTAAACAGCAAAAATTAAATGGATTGCTCATGACGTCCATATTTGTTGATCTTCGTCAACCTGTTCAAATGTTCTCTCATCAGTCATTGGTGACATACCGTGCAGAAACGACACCTGCGCTGATGTCTACAACTAGGAGGTAACAAAAAAAAATCACAATTAAAAATTGTGTATCATCACTAAAAAGGGGGTAAAACTTGAGCCACAAGCACATGGTCAGTATTTGGTGATTTTTTTACCTCAGTATTTGTAAGATAAAACCAGGTGAGGAACAATCAGAGGGAAAGTATAATAGAAACACATCATCACCTCTGTATTTATCACCCACTCATGGTTTTGCCTTACAAATACTGAGGTAAAAAACTCAACGTGTGAACATGGCCTTGAAATTCTGTTAATTGAATTCATTAGTAGATTTGTAGATTGTGAGCCCTCGCGGGCAGGGTCCTCTCTCCTCCTGTACCAGTTGTGACTTGTATTGTTTAAGATTATTGTACTTGTTTTTATTATGTATACCGCTCCTCACATGTAAAGCGCCATGGACTAAATGGTGCTATAATAATAAATAATAATAATTAATAATTTTAGCAGCCTGTAAGTTGCTGGTGCACGAGTAGGAATACTGCAAAGTCATCAGTTATATTTAGGAATTCTCCATTTGCTTTCAAGTTCAAAGTCCTATGTACAATATGGAATGTGAGAAGACGTATGCTGATAAGTTGCTTATAAAAAGGAGGACAGTGTGCTTGAAAAATCCATTAACCTCAGTGCTCCTTTCCAGATTGTTATGATATTCGGCCAGGTTCATATGGCTAAGTACATCATTTTCGGTGACAGTGTTTCAGAACTTTGCCTTCTCAGGTAAACTTTGCAATGTCAGACACTTTTATGTTAAATGCTTATCCTGGAATTTTTATTTCAACCCCTTTGAAAGAGATCACTGATGAAAACAAGGAGAAAAATTGCCAGACATGGCTGAAGGTGGAATTATTAATGAGATGTGGCATGTCTGCCAAACATTGTGCCCGATACTTTAGTTACCTCCCTAGTCCGATAAAGAGGCAGATGTTTACTGAATCATGAAAACATCCTCTTTCTATAAAATCCCTTTAATCCAGCATTAAGTGATAAGGAGAGGAGCTGGATTATCAATATGGGCAGTAACAAATATTCGCATTTCCCTTCGTGGCCCTTTTGCCAAGCAAGAAGACACCAGATTTGCATTGATACATGATGTGGGGCACTATTTAATAGATTTTGCATTAGTGTCTGTACATCCATCTAACCCCTATCACTATATTACCAGGCAGCTCAAAATAAAGCAATCCTAACATAAAAGTAATGATCCGATTTTCCAACATGACAATTAAATTTCAACCCGAGAAGGCGGTATCTCTCTTTGGCATGCTACCCTTAAGACCCTGCACTAGGCTTAATTATACAAGGTTTCACACAAAAGTTTTCCTTTAATTTTACTTTAATGCTTAAGTGGATTTTTGTTCCATATATTTTTTTTTATTAAATATAGCACATGTTGAAATATATTCTTTTTTTTTAAATTTCTAATTTTCTAATATTAGTTTTTATATATTTTTTTGTACATGGTTATGGGAGCAGCCATCTTAACTAAGCTGTTGTTAACTGCACTAACAGATATGATTTACAACAGCTTCATGGGCCATAGGAAATAATAGTCTAGAGAGCAGGGGTGCAAATATGAGGGATACTGGGGTTGCAGTCGTACCTGTGCCCTTGAAGAGGTTAGGGAGGTGCATAAGCTCCCTTTGTCACATATGAGAAAATCAATACTATTAAAGAGTCGGGATAGTTGAGAATTTTGCATTGGGTTTTATGAGCTTCAATTGCATCAAGGTTAAGATGTTCTGTTATAGGTTTACCATGACAGAGAGGGTCCAGAAGAAAGCGGTGTCTGATTCCACATACTCTTGCACTAATTAGAAGCACTTCACCATCGTATTAAACACTGCAGGTTTTTGTTAGTAGTGCAGGGTTTAATCTATTCAGTTGAGAGTCTCAGAAGTTTTCCTGCTTTGATGATCTCAGCTGTTCAGTGTTGGCCACTCCCCTCTGCTATATATAGTCATTTCTAGCAATCAGAATTGCCAGTGCTAGTTTTATAATGCCTGGTGTTGGAGATGTTTGTTGAGGAGACGTTTGGAGTGTTGATCTAAAAACCATTGCTAGTGATTTGTCGGTGTGCACACCCTCATCTTCTCCTATTCAGTTGTTCCTTCGTTTTACATCCCAGTGTTCCACTCTGTTGTTTGTGAGTGCATATTTGTATGATTGGTACTTTCATTTATCCCTGTACCTCTTCCCTTGTTAGTCTGGTTTGTATATTCTTTTATATAACTACTCCCCTCTTCCGAGGTGGGAGGAGGGGACAGATAAGGACTGATTCAGGAGCTCAGTAAGGTACACAATTATCAGTAATCCGGGGAGCAGGGATGGCTAAGGTGCCCCTAGCTTTATGGATAAGGAACGAACCTCTAGCCCCGGGAAATTAAACTACGATCACGTTATTATGTTCATTAGCTTTTCTGGAAGTGTTTTATAGGCATATTCTGTGATCTGTGCAAAGGTCTTGAAGCAGGGGGTGAGCTGTGAATAGCAGATCCTGTGATATCTATATATAATCAATACCTTTTAATTATGTAATGATTAAGAGATGACTGTTACAAAGTTTTCCATACAAAATAGAAAGTCACAGCTTATGCTAAGGATTCATGACCGTAGGGAAAACTGTAAGATTTCAGGATTTTTTAAAATATAGATAATGATATCAAAAATTAAAATGGCACCTCGGTGCTGTATCCATGGAATATGTCACAATATGCATTTAAATATTGTATAATAGAGATTAATCACTCCCTAAACTGCAAAATCTTCAGTAAGTATAGCTCACTCCACAACACATTCGAGCAGCGACCATCCATACAGCGACCTCTGCAAATAATACATTTGAGCATTAATCACAGATATATTAAACGCAAATTGACTTTTTACAGAAATATCTAAAAAAATGTATCTTGATAGCCTCTGGTATTTTAAGCCGGTGAAAAGGTCAGAATATTGTTCGATTCATGCCATTTCACTGTTTCTATTATATATGATTCAATAATGTTTTTTACTGCTTTTTACAATTTTAGATATCTTTTCATAGTGCATACTTTAAAAATATGACTTAAAAATGACTTATTACTCCAGGCTTACGGCTCTGATTTCACGCATAAAAACACAGCTAAGCATAAAGTAAAATAATGTAGAGGCCAATTACTATATAACAAGTCTCCGCCATTCACTTAAAAATCAATTAATAAAAAAAATAATATAAGCTAAATGTGGATGTGCATGCCCCGTAACTATAAGGCCGGGGTCACACTCAGCGTATGAAAATACGGTCCGTTTTTTACGGCCGTAATATGCAGTAATTGTTCCAAAACACTGTTCCGTATTCAATGCGAGGATGTGATTTTTACGCACAAATTTATCCGTGTGTCATCCGTATGGCTTGCAAAATGGACATATCATGGATCCATCGGCTCAAATATTCTTAAAAACATATATACAGTATATATATATATATATATATATATATATATATATATATATATATATATATACAGTACAGCCCAAAAGTTTGGACACACCTTCTCATTTAAAGATTGTTCTGTATTTTCATGACTATGAAAATAGTACATTCACATTGAAGGCATCAAAACTATAAATTAACACATGTGGAATTATATACTTAACAAAAAAGTGTGAAACAACTGAAATTATGTCTTATATTCCAGGTTCTTCAAAGTAGCCACCTTTTGCTTTATTGACTGCTTTGCTCATTCTTGGCATTCTCTTGATGAGCTTCAAGAGGTAGTCACCGGGAATGGTCTTCCAACAATCTTGAAGTAGTTCCCAGAGATACTTAGCCCTTATTGGCCCTTTTGCCTTCACTCTGCGGTCCAGCTCACCCCAAACCATCTCGATTAGGTTCAGGTCTGGTGACTGTGGAGGCCAGGTCATCTGGCATAGCACCCCATCACTCTCCTTCTTGGTCAAATAGCTCTTACACAGCCTGGAGGTGTGTTTGGAGTCATTGTCCTGTTGAAAAATAAATGATGTTCCAACTAAACGCAAACCAGATGGAATAGCATGCCGCTGAAAGATGCTGTGGTAGCCATGCTGGTTCAGTATGCCTTCAATTTGGAATAAATCCCCAACAGTGTCACCAGCAAAGCACCCCCACACATCACACCTCCTCCTCCATGCTTTACGGTGGGAACCAGGCATGTAGAGTCCATCCGTTCACCTTTTCTGCATCGCACAAAGACACGGTAATTGGAACCAAAGATCTCAAATTTGGACTCATCACACCTAAGCACAGATTTCCACTGGACTAATGTCCATTCCTTGTGTTCTTTAGCCAAAACAAGTCTCTTCTGCTTGTTGCCTGTCCTTAGCAGTGGTTTCCTAGCAGCTATTTTACCATGAAGGCCTGCTGCACAAAGTCCCCTCTTAACAGTTGTTGTAGAGATGTGTCTGCTGCTAGAACTCTGTGTGGCATTGATCTGGTCTCTAATCTGAGCTGCTGTTAACCTGTGATTTCTGCGGCTGGTGACTTGGATAAACGTATCCTCAGAAGCAGAGGTGACTCTTGGTCTTCCTTTCCTGGGGTGGTCCTCATGTGAGCCAGTTTCTTTGTAACGCTTGATGTTTTTTGCCACTGCACTTGGGGACACATTCGAAGTTTTCCCAAATTTTCAGACTGACTGACCTTCATTTCTTAAAGTCATGATGGCCACTCATTTTTCTGTACTTAGCTGCTTTTTTCTTGCCATAACACAAATTCTAACAGTCTATTCAGTAGGACTATCAGCTGTGTATCCACCAGACTTCTGCACAACACAACTGATGGGCCCAACCCCATTTATAAGGCAAGAAATCCCACTTATTAAACCTGAGAGGGCACACCTGTGAAGTGAAAACCATTCCCGGTGACTACCTCTTGAAGCTCATCAAGAGAATGCCAAGAGTGTGCAAAGCAGTCATCAAAGCAAAAGGTGGCTACTTTGAAGAACCTAGAATATAATACATATTTTCAGTTGTTTCACACTTTTTTGTTAAGTATATAATTCCACGTGTTAATTCATAGTTTTGATGCCTTCAGTGTGAATTTACAATTTTCATAGTCATGAAAATACAGAAAAATCTTTAAATGAGAAGGTGTGTCCAAACTTTTGGTCTGTACTATATATATATATATATACATATATATATATATATATGTCAGTGAGACACATATATATTTATGTTTAATTCAGCGCTAGATAGCAGAAAAGCCGGTAATTCAATTGCCGGCTTTTCCTATCTCCTTCACAAACCCGACAGGATATGAGACATAGTTTACATACAGTAAACCATCTCATATCCCTTCTTTTATTACATATTCCTCTTTAGTAATGTAAGAAGTGTCTTTGTGTCAAATTTGGGGTCTCTAGCTATTAAATTAAAGGGTTAAATCCCGGAAAAAATTGGCGGGGGCTCCCACACAATTTTCTTCGCCAGACTGGGAAAGCCAGTGACTGAGGGCAGATATTAATAGCCTAGAGAGGAACCATGGTTATAGGACCCCCCTGGCTAAAAACATCTGCCCCCAGCCACCCCAGAAAAGGCACATCTGTAAGATGCGCCTATTCTGGCACTTAGCCTCTCTCTTCCCACTCCCCTGTAGCTGTGGGATATGAGGTAATGAAGGGTTAATGTCACCTTGCTATTGTAAGGTGACATTAAGCCAGGTTAATAATGGAGAGGCGTCAATTATGACACCTATCCATTATTAATCCAATAGTACGAAATGGTTAATAAAACACACACATTATTAAAAAGTATTTTAATGAAATAAAGACAGAGGGTGTTTTAATATTTTATTATACTCTTAATCCACCTGAAGACACTTGTCACCTGAAACAAAGTTAAAAAAAACAAACAACAATATCCCATACCTTCCGTCGTTCAGTCTTGTCCCACGCTGTAAATCCATCTGAAGGGGTTAAATAATTTTACAAGCAGGAGCCTGCTAATGCAGCTGTGCTCCTGACTGTAAAACTTGGTGAATGAATGGAATGCAGGGGAATGTACTGTAGTTACCTCGAGTCTCTGTGATGCGCACTCTGCTGGATGAACTCATATGAACTCTAGCGTGGGAAAATATTCTGAAAAGTTCCCAGGCTCGAGTTCATATGAGTTCATCCAGCAGAGGGCGCATCACTGCATCATCTGACAGATGTGCCTTTTCTGGGGTGGCTGGGGGCAGATGTTTTTAGCCGGGGGGGTCCTATAACCATGGTCCCTCTCTAGGCTATTAAAATCTGCCCTCAGTCACTGGCTTTCCCAGTCTGGCGGAGAAAATTGCGTGGGAGCCCATGCCAAATTTTTCTGGGATATAGCCCTTTAATTTAATAGCTAGAGACCCCAAATTTGACACAAAGAAACTTCTTACATTACTAAAGAGGAATATGTAATAAAAGAAGGGATATGAGATGGTTTACTGTATGTAAACAATGTCTCATATCTTTTCTGCTATCTAGCGCTGAATTAAATATAAATATATATATACTAGCTGAAGAGCCCGGCGCTGCCTGGACATAGTAAATATCTGTGGTTAGTTATATCACCTCACTTCTCTTATTTTCCCATCACGCCTCTCATTTTCCCCATCACATCTTTTATTTTCCCTCTCACATCTCTCATTTTCTCCCTCACACCTCTCATTTTCCCCCTCACTCCTCTTATTTTCCCCTCACTCCTCTCATTCCCCCCTAACACTTGTCATTTCGACCTCACATCTGTCATTTTCCGATCACTCCACTATTTTCCCTCACTCCTCTCATTTTGCACTCACACCTTTTCATTTTCACCTCACACCTCTCATTTTCACTTCAGTATATACATGTTTGTCATCTCCCTTATATATAGTATACACCTGTATGTCATCTCCTGTATATAGTATATAGCTGTATGTCATCTCCCCTGTATATAGTATATACCTGTATGTCATCTCCTCCTATATATAGTATATACCTGTATGTCATCTCCTCCTGTATATAGTATATACCTGTGTGTCATCTCCCCTGTATATAATATATACCTGTAAGTCATCTCCTCCTGTATATAGTATATACCTGTAGGTCATCTGCTCCTGTATATAGTATATACCTGTGTATCATCTCCTCCTGTATATAGTATATACTTGTATGTCATCTCCTCCTGTATATAGTATGTACCTGTATGTCATCTCCTCTATATAGTATATACCTGTGTCATCTCTCCTGCATATAGTATATACCTGTGTGTTATCTCCCCTGTACATAGTATATATCTGTATGTCATCTCCTCCTGTATTAGACCTCGTTCACACGTTATTTGGTCAGTATTTTTACCTCAGTATTTGTAAGCTAAATTGGCAGCCTGATAAATCCCCAGCCAACAGGAAGCCCTCCCCTTGGCAGTATATATTAGCTCACACAGACATAATAGACAGGTCATGTGACTGACAGCTGGCGTATTTCCTATATGGTATATTTGTTGCTCTTGTAGTTTGTCTGCTTATTAATCAGATTTTTATTTTTGAAGGATAATACCAGACTTGTGTGTGCTCTAGGGTGAGTTTCGTGTGTCAAGTTGCGTGTGTTGAGTTGCGTGTGGCGACATGCATGTAGCGACTTTTGTGAGATGAGTTTTGTGTGGCGACATGCGTGTAGCAACTTTTTGTGTGTCGAGTTGCATGTGACAGGTTAGTGTAGTAAGTTGTGTGCAGCAAGTTTTGCGCATGGCAAGTTTTGCGCGTGGCGAGTTTTATGTGTGGTGCCTTTTGAGTATGTGCAAGTTTTGTGTGAGGCAACTTTTGCATGTGTTGCAACTTTTGTGCATGTGGCAATTTTTCCGCGGGTGCAAGTTTTGCGTGTGGCGAGTTTTCCCATGAGGTGAGTTTTGCACGGGTGGCGAGTTCTGCGTGAGCCTAGTTTTGCATGTGGCGAGTTTTGAGCGGCGACTTTTGTGTTTCGACTTTTATGTGGCGAGGTTGGTGTATGTGTGGTGAAATGTGTGCTGAGGGTGGTATATGTGTTCAAGCACGTGGTAGTGTGTGGCGCATTTTGTGTGCATGTTCATATCCCCGTGTGTGGTGAGTATCCCATGTCGGGGCCCCACCTTAGCAACTGTACGGTATATACTCTTTGGCGCCATCGCTCTCATTCTTTAAGTCCCCCTTGTTCACATCTGGCAGCTGTCAATTTGCCTCCAACACTTTTCCTTTCACTTTTTCCCCATTATGTAGATAGGGGCAAAATTGTTTGGTGAATTGGAAAGCGCGGGGTTAAAATTTCACCTCACAACATAGCCTATGACGCTCTCGGGGTCCAGACGTGTGACTGTGCAAAATTTTGTGGCTGTAGCTGCGATGCCTCCAATACTTTTCCTTTCACTTTTTCCCCATTATGTAGATAGGGGCAAAATTGTTTGGTGAATTGGAAAGCGCGGGGTTAAAATTTCACCTCACAACATAGCCTATGACGCTCTCGGGGTCCAGACGTGTGACTGTGCAAAATTTTGTGGCTGTAGATGCGACGGTTCAGATGCCAATCCCGGACATACACACATACACTCACACACACACACACACACACATTCAGCTTTATATATTAGATGTGTCTCACTGACATATATATATATACACACCTATACTATGTGTACACATTTATTCTACCTATTCTATTCTGTCAGTGTGATTTTACTGTACACCGCGCTGAATTGCCCGCTTTTCTATAGAACACCGCTGCGTATTTCTTGCAAGTCACACGCATGGTCCGTGTGTAATCCGTAATTTTTTCGCCCCCATAGACTTTCATTGGCGTATTTTTTGCGCAGCATGCTGCGATTTTCTACGCCCGTAACATACCATATATTACGGATGCGTAATATACAGCAGATAGGAGCTGCCCCATAGAGAATCATTGGGCCATGTGCAATGCGCATTTTCTGGATGTATTTTCTGCTCTCATACGTCCGTAAAACTCGCTAGTGTGACCTCGGCCTAACTCAAAAAATCCTGAGATATGAACAAAAATTTCAGGAGTTTTGATTAGTAAAACTAATCCCAAACTGTTCTTCAACTATATCAATAGTAAAAGAATAAAAACTGAAAATGTAGGCCCCTTAAAAAATAGTGAGGAAAGAATGGTTGTAGATGACGAGGAAAAAGCTAACATATTAAACACCTTCTTCTCCACGGTATTCACGGTGGAAAATGAAATGCTAGGTGAAATCCCAAGAAACAATGAAAACCCTATATTAAGGGTCACCAATCTAACCCAAGAAGAGGTGCGAAACCGGCTAAATAAGATTAAAATAGATAAATCTCCGGGTCCGGATGGCATACACCCACGAGTACTAAGAGAACTAAGTAATGTAATAGATAAACCATTATTTCTTATTTTTAGGGACTCTATAGCGACAGGGTCTGTTCCGCAGGACTGGCGCATAGCAAATGTGGTGCCAATATTCAAAAAGGGCTCTAAAAGTGAACCTGGAAATTATAGGCCAGTAAGTCTAACCTCTATTGTTGGTAAAATATTTGAAGGGTTTCTGAGGGATGTTATTCTGGATTATCTCAATGAGAATAACTGTTTAACTCCATATCAGCATGGGTTTATGAGAAATCGCTCCTGTCAAACCAATCTAATCAGTTTTTATGAAGAGGTAAGCTATAGGCTGGACCACGGTGAGTCATTGGACGTGGTATATCTCGATTTTTCCAAAGCGTTTGATACCGTGCCGCACAAGAGGTTGGTACACAAAATGAGAATGCTTGGTCTGGGGGAAAATGTGTGTAAATGGGTTAGTAACTGGCTAAGTGATAGAAAGCAGAGGGTGGTTATAAATGGTATAGCCTCCAACTGGGTCGCTGTGACGAGTGGGGTACCGCAGGGGTCAGTATTGGGACCTGTTCTCTTCAACATATTCATTAATGATCTGGTAGAAGGTTTACACAGTAAAATATCGATATTTGCAGATGATACAAAACTATGTAAAGCAGTTAATACAAGAGAAGATAGTATTCTGCTACAGATGGATCTGGATAAGTTGGAAACTTGGGCTGAAAGGTGGCAGATGAGGTTTAACAATGATAAATGTAAGGTTATACACATGGGAAGAGGGAATCAATATCACCATTACACACTGAACGGGAAACCACTGGGTAAATCTGACAGGGAGAAGGACTTGGGGATCCTAGTTAATGATAAACTTACCTGGAGCAGCCAGTGCCAGGCAGCAGCTGCCAAGGCAAACAGGATCATGGGGTGCATTAAAAGAGGTCTGGATACACATGATGAGAGCATTATACTGCCTCTGTACAAATCCCTAGTTAGACCGCACATGGAGTACTGTGTCCAGTTTTGGGCACCGGTGCTCAGGAAGGATATAATGGAACTAGAGAGAGTACAAAGGAGGGCAACAAAATTAATAAAGGGAATGGGAGAACTACAATACCCAGATAGATTAGCGAAATTAGGATTATTTAGTCTAGAAAAAAGACGACTGAGGGGCGATCTAATAACCATGTATAAGTATATAAGGGGACAATACAAATATCTCGCTGAGGATCTGTTTATACCAAGGAAGGTGACGGGCACAAGGGGGCATTCTTTGCGTCTGGAGGAGAGAAGGTTTTTCCACCAACATAGAAGAGGATTCTTTACTGTTAGGGCAGTGAGAATCTGGAATTGCTTGCCTGAGGAGGTGGTGATGGCAAACTCAGTCGAGGGGTTCAAGAGAGGCCTGGATGTCTTCCTGGAGCAGAACAATATTGTATCATACAATTATTAGGTTCTGTAGAAGGACGTAGATCTGGGTATTTATTATGATGGAATATAGGCTGAACTGGATGGACAAATGTCTTTTTTCGGCCTTACTAACTATGTTACTATGTTACTATGTTACTATGATTATTTATTTTTAGGCTATGTGCACACGTTCAGGATTTCTTGCAGAAATTTCCTGAGAAAAACCTGAAATTTTCTGCAAGAAATCTGCATGCGGTTTTTGTGTGGATTTTTCCGGAGATTTCCCAATGCATTATATAGTGGGAAATCTGCAAAAAATCCGCAAACTTAATGAACATGCTGCGTTTTTTCACGGGAAAAAAACGCATCATGTGCACAAAAATTGCGGAATTCATTCTAAATGATGGGATGCATAATGTATGCTGTTTTTCTGCGGTTTTATAGCGTTTTTATAGTGAAAAAAACACGAAAAATCAGCAACGTGTGCACACAGCCTTAATGTTTCTATAAGGCTACCATGTTCAGCAGCGGTCTCCATTTTCCCACAGGTCCCAATGCAGATCACAATCTCACCCACATATACTAAAGCCAATTTCAATCCCCGGAAATGATCCCATCAGTATGTTTTTGAGTACAATTTGTGGGGTTATCCCACAAAAACGTTTATCACCATCCACATTTCTGCCTCATCATCGGCATAAGGGGGTGGGTGGAAGTAAGCTAGTGGCATGTTATCAACAAAAACTGATAGAAGTTGCCACCCACTACTATAGCTATGAATAGACTTCGAGCGACCTCCAAACAATTTCTACCTTTATTTCATTACTGATCCATACCCTAGTGTTAGGCTAATACCAGGGGAGTAAGGGAGAGCCGCTGTCGAGTGGGGACGCCATTCTTGTATCTTAGGGTGCCAACCCCTCTGGTAAGTAGTAATAGCACTAGACGGAGAATCTGGAAATATAAGTTTTTGACCGTGTCCTTTTTTTATCGAGACAGTTATTATCACAATTTTTTATTCAAAGGGTCTTTTTTGGTGTGTTTTAACAGTATTACTAAAATAAAATGTACCTTTTAAGGGAATATACAGTACAGACCAAAAGTTTAGACACACCTTCTCATTTAAAGATTTTTTTGTATTTTCATGATAGCTGCTAGGAAACCACTGCTAAGGACAGGCAACAAGCAGAAGAGACTTGTTTGGGCTAAAGAACACAAGAAATGGACATTAGACCAGTGGAAATCTGTGCTTTGGTCTGATGAGTCCAAATTTGAGATCTTTGGTTCCAACCACTGTGTCTTTGTGTGACGCAGAAAAGGTGAACGGATGGACTCTACATGCCTGGTTCCCACCGTGAAGCATGGAGGAGGAGGTGTGATGGTGTGGGGGTGCTTTGCTGGTGACACTGTTGGGGATTTATTCAAAATTGAAGGCATACTGAACCAGCATGGCTACCACAGCATCTTGCAGCGGCATGCTATTCCATCTGGTTTGTGTTTAGTTGGACCATCATTTATTTTTCAACAAGACAATGACCCCAAACACACCTCCATGCTGTGTAAGGGCTATTTGACCAAGAAGGAGAGTGATGGGGTGCTATGCCAGATGACCTGGCCTCCACAGTCACCAGAACTGAACCCAATCGAGATGGTTTGGGGTGAGCTGGACCGCAGAGTGAAGGCAAAAGGGCCAACAAGTGCTAAGCATCTCTGGGAACTCCTTCAACATTGTTGGAAGACCATTCCCGGTGACTACCTCTTGAAGCTCATCAAGAGAATGCCAAGAGTGTGCAAAGCAGTCATCAAAGCAAAAGGTGGCTACTTTGAAGAACCTAGAATATAAGACATAATTTCAGTTGTTTCACACTTTTTTTGTTAAGTATATAATTCCACATGTGTTAATTAATAGTTTTGATGCCTTCAATGTGAATGTACAATTTTCATAGTCATGAAAATACAGAAAAATCTTTAAATGAGAAGGTGTGTCCAAACTTTTGGTCTGTACTGTATGTTCACATGTTTTTGTGTCCCTTTCCGTGGGTAATACTTTTTTCAATTGCTACAGAGAGTAGCTTATCCTCTGGCATATAGAGGAAGTTGGACGTGGAACTGCATTAAAGGAAGGTAACAGATCCCCGATGCACTGTGGGACCGGATGGGAAATCCCTGGGGGTGACAGAGCCAGGAAATGTTGGGATAGTCCAGGAGGAATGGATAGTAATGCTGTAAATGTACTGCACAAAGGAAACAAGGAATAAGAAGTGTCATGTCCTGAAACTGCGTGTTATAGTCTTATGAACTTGAACTATCCAGCAAACCTTTGCTTGTTACAATGAACCGTGTGTCCCCTGAGTTATGTGTGGCAGCTCCTTGGGATGGAGACCTGGAGACAGCGGAGGCCTGCAGCCTACAAGTGAGTGTGATGGACACAGGAAAGAAATATATCTTGGTACCGTGTTAGCCAGTGGATAGAAAAATATTTAGAATTTAGAATATTTAGAATTCTGTGATGGACACCACACTTGACAGCACATTGGGACTGGGACACGATTTTCCTGTAAAGTGCCAGAGCATAACCGGACAGCAGCTCATCCATGGCTATCGCCCTGGGTCACTTGACTACCCCATACACACAAATGGTGGACTTAGAAGAGTGTTTATGTGGGTTATCAATAAGCAGCTGGGAGATAGCTGATACCAGGCACTTGTGGCAACGACTTTTCTCCCCTGAATACAAAAGGATCATGACTTTACATATCAAATGCCGATCCTTCTCTCCTGAACATCATCTGTCGGGGAGGGTATGAAGGCCACATATAAAGCAGATGGGTGGCCAGTTCTGCCGAAATCCAAAGGTTCAGATGACTTTTATCCAATGCGCTTGGATGCCATTAGAAAAGGAATGGGAGCTAAATTTGGTAACTTACAAAGGTGGTGACGAACAGCTTCTTCATTTGTTGGAACCTCAAGTCTGAAGTAACGACAGCTGAACTTATCAGAGTAGGACCAGCTACATAAGGGGCAGGCTGGGCACTCAATTCACACCTCTCATCGCTGCGTAAATCTAGCTGAAATGGGTGTGTTATTTTGGATTTTGAAGTTGCCTACCTTTAACAGCCCTTTAATTAGCCCTGTTGATGGCAGCTGCCACTCCAACTACTATTAAAGCACATGCATGGATTTTGTTATAGAAGAACCTCCTATTGACTCTCAATTTCTTCACTATGTACTGTGAGTGCCAATTACCTTTAGATACTTATGGAAAGACTCTCTTATTCTAAATTGTGGTTGACTTGTTTATATGAATTTTGTCATTGATGTAAGAGTAATTAACATTGAATTACTGCAGAGCTTGGACTTATGCATGGAAGCAATTCTGAAGACAATGAGCTGCAGTGTAAAGCATGAATGTATGAAGGGTAGAGTAGCAGCCTGAACTACAGCTTAGAAAGGAGAAGTGGAGTAAGGCTAAATTCCAACAAGGCATTTTTGCAGCGTTTTTTTATGCGTTTTTTAATGCAAATTTTCAGCTGCGTTTTACAGTACCAGCAAAGTCTATGAGATTTCAGAAGTCTCATGCACATGACTTGGTTTTTTGTCATCAGGATTTTGTGCTTTGCATGATTTTTTGCACAATGGAGCATGTCACTTCTTTCAGCGTTTTTCACTAAATGAAATGAATGGGTGATAAAAAAAACGTAAAAGGTATTAAGTTTTGCTGTGTTTTTTGTGCCAAAACCTGATTCTATAGAATAGGACTTTTTTCTTCACTAAACTTTATGAGCACGCACAAGAGAACAATCTAACATGCCAAAACTGCAGCAAAAAATGCAAGAAAAACCAAGGAAAACATGCTTTTTTTCTGAAGCTTCTTTCCTGCCAAGAGATCAGGTTTTGATGCAGGAAAAAAACACTGAAAAAATGTCTAGTGTGAACTTACTCTTAAGGTTACCCCATTTGCACAGTGAGTACTGTAGCTAAGCTGTAGTCAACTGATTGTTAGTGTCCCACAATACATGCTGCACACTCTAAAGAAACTAAATGCCAGGTAAGAGTAACATAATGGTCTATGTGAAGCATTACCTAATATTATTAAATAAATATTCACAATTTTTAAATATCTGGACATTTAAGTTTTGAAAATATATATTTTTTATTTTAAAGTAAAAATGATAGCAGTCTAGACACTCTAGATACTCCAAATTCATTTCACAAAATTTCTACAGATTACTGTTCCAATAGAACCTTTCTTGTGATAATATTCACGTTTTATTTGTAATCATCTTCCAAGTTAAAAATTACTTTTTACTGAGTCTTCTCAAATTTTTTACATTGCAACTTTCCTTTTTCTGAGAAAAGCGCAATATCTATGTTCAGCCAAAGTTTCCAGGTTCATTATGCTAAAAGTACCGTGACACCTACACAGGCAGGAGACACATTATATGAGCAAAAGTACTGGGACATATTGCTTAAAAGGAACCTATTACCCCACCCCAGGGCCTATTAAAGGGACTCTGTCACCTGAATTTGGAGGGAACAATCTTCAGCCATGGAGGCGGGGTTTTGGGGTGTTTGATTCACCCTTTCCTTACCCGCTGGCTGCATGCTGGCTGCAATATTGGATTGAAGTTCATTCTCTGTCCTCCGTAGTACATGCCTGCACAGTGCAATCTTGCCTTGCGCAGGCGTGTACTACGGAGGACAGAGAATGAACTTCAATCCAATATTGCAGCCAGCATGCAGCCAGCGGGTAAGGAAAGGGTGAATCAAAAACCCCAAAACCCCGCCTCCATGGCTGAAGATTGTTCCCTCCAAATTCAGGTGACAGTGTCCCTTTAAGGTAAAAGAGACACCTTCAGCAGCACTAAGGCTGCATTATCTGAAGGTGGCTCTTATGTTTAGTATCCCTAGGAATGCTGAAATAATCACTTTTATACATTTCGCGCCATACCTCTATTGAGTCAGGGAGGTATGATTTCTCCGACTCAAGCGCCGCACAGCCGTCCATCATCCCACCGGGTGCCACCTCCTCTGTCTTGTGCCGTCACCCGTGCCCGCGCTCTGCAATTATTTTTCGGGCATGCGCCGTGAGCGCTGCCCTGGAACTTACAATAAGTGATGTAAGTAGATCGCGCCTGCACACAGCGGAGGCTCCAGATCCCACAGTGTGTTATGATGTATTCACACTGCGGGGCTGGGAATCTGGCCCCATGCGCAGGCGCGATCTACCTACATCACAGGTACGGGTGACAGCACAAGACAGAGAGGAGGCGCCTGGTGGGATGATGGATGGCTGTGAGGCGCTTGATTCAGGGAGAAATCATACCTCCCCTGACTCAATAGAGGTATGGCACGCAATTTATAAAAGTGATTATTTCAGCATTTCTAGGGATACTAAACATAAGAGCCACCTTCACAGAATGCAGCCTTAGTGCTGCTGAAGGCGGCTCTTTTACCTAAATAGGCCCTGGGGGGGGGGGGGTGACAGGTTCCTTTTAATCACTAAATTCAGATTTATAATTCAGTCTCAATCGTAGAGGTTTATAAAATCCAGCCCCTCACCGTGCCGTCTGCCTTTGCTAACATTTGTGAAAGAAAGGCTCATTCTAAAGAGACACCAGCTCGGTCCTGTAATAGGACATCATTATTGTACCAAGCCAGTTCATGGAATTTATTTTCTCCTAAATATTCCACCATCAACTGTCAAAGGTATTATTAAAAAGTAGAAGTGTTTAGAAACCACAGCAACTCAGCCATGAAGTGGAGCCAACGGAAACTTACAGAACAGGGTAAATTAGTGCTGAGGGGCATAGTGCATAAGTCGGCAACTGAGAATGGCGCCTATCCATCACTACAGATCAGCGGTGACATCACTGAGAATTCCGCCTATCCATCACTAGAGATCAGCGGTGACTCCACCAGCTGCAGCGATCTAGACAACGATTCCGATCGCTGCAGCGTCGCTGTGTGGTCACTGGAGAGCTGTCACACAGTCAGCTCTCCAGCGACCAACGATCCCGAAGTCCCCGGGTAACCAGGGTAAACATTGGGTTACTAAGCGCAGGGCCGCACTTAGTAACCCGATGTTTATCCTGGTTACCAGCGTAAACGTAAAAAAAAACAAACAAAGACTACAGCACAGCTGTGCTTTCCGGCCGGCTCTTACACAGTGCAGAGAAGCACAGCGCCAGGGGACAGACACCGGAATGTAAGTATGTAGTGTTTTTTTTTTTTTTATGTTTACGCTGGTAACCAGGATAAACATCGGGTTAATAAGCGCGGCCCTGCGCTAAGTAACCCGATGTTTACCCTGGTTACCAGTGAAGACATCGCTGAATCGGCGTCACACATGCTGATTCAGCGATGTCTGCGGGAGTCCAGCAATGAAATAAAGTTCTGGACTTTCTGCGCCGACCAACGATGGCACAGCAGGATCCTGATCGCTGCTGCGTGTCAAACTCAACGATATCGCTATCCAGGACGCTGCAACGTCACGGATCGCTAGCGATATCGTTCAGTGTGACGGTACCTTTAATGCTTCTGGATACCAAAATATTTTGAACAATTATAGCTTCCAACTTTATGGGAATATTATGGCCCTTTTCTGTTCCCATATAAGCCAGTGCATTAAGCAAGTTCCATAAAGGCATGGTTGGGAAGTTTAGTGTGGAAGAACATGACTGGCTCAAACAGAGCCTTAACCTCAAGCTGATAGCCCACTTGACTAATCTTCAGCTCCTCACTCATGCTTTACATTGCAACTTACTATGTTTCTATTGGCTGCCATGTATAAGCACAGGTAATTCAATGCTAATAATTATTAAAGCACTGTTAGAATTCATAGAACAGAGATTGCCAGCTTCTCTCTCTTGTCTAATATCTGGGGAATGACCTTACAAATGTTCTTTTGAATGAATGAAGAAAAATCCCACTGACAGTCTCCAACATGTTATAGAAAGTCTTCCCAGAAGAGTGGAAGATGTTATAGCTGCAAAGGGGCGAGGAGGAGAAAGTCCACATGGATTTTGAATTGGGATGCCATAAAAGCTCCGGTAGGTGCAGTGTGTAGGTGTCATGATGCTTTTTTCCATATAGTATAGATTGGCAGTCAATTAATTTTTGTATAATATATACTTATGGGCCAATCAGATTATAAGGGAGGTTAAAATGAGGGGAAGAAAAATCTAAAATAATTGGCTAAAATCTGATGAGTACAGCACGACCATTGTACGTCGTCTTCCTATGCAGAACCACAAGGCCCTTTTGCCATTCTGTCTCTTCTTCATTCTGACTTTGCAGCGCACATTCCCTGGGTATCCTCTACACTTGCCGACGGCTCTCTGATGGAGCAGCACTTGTATCCACTTCAGCACTCAATATGCTGCTAATGAGGACATTTAATACATCTTTTGTCTGACCGGCAGAGCAGAAACAGAATGAGGAATGAGCCTCTTATCCAAGCATCTCTCTTCTTCTCACCCTCTGCTTGTGTTCACTGTTCCTGTTCAATCTCGTGTTCACAAACTGTATCGCCTCCACCTAGCCACGTATGACCTGATTGTACTGCTCACTGCTTCCTTTCTTTTACTGGATTCTTATGCTGACATTAAAGTCCTGGATTATATTTTTATTCTACTACCGTTATGTATTAATTTGCCTACAAATCCATGTAATGGGCAAAAAAGATTCCTCAAATTCAATAGACATTGGAATCAATTTCAAGAAACAGAACATCGGAGGTTTCATCTCCCATATTATGGATTAACAAAAGAAGCAAAGATGATCCGAAAGTAAACATGTCATTTTTATATACATTTATAATAATTACAGCATTCCAACAAATATTTCACTATAAGGCTGGCTTCACAAGTCAGTTTTTTTGGTACATTATACTTAAAGTTACGTTGTGGACCCATTATAATCAATGTGAATGCTGACATTTTTTTTTGGTGGAGAACAGATTGCAAAAACTGGAGACATCCTACTGTGATCCATGTTATGGATTAAACTCACCAATGCAAGTCAATGGCCGAGATACAGCAAAAATCCAAAAAAACTGCTACATATGAGAAAACCTTTCATTTACGGTAGTATATTTTTGTAGAATTTTTTTTTACATGGTGTTTTTCAAATCCTATAGGGAAACGTATAAAAATGCAAAAAAAAAACCCCACCATACACAGAGCAAGACGTATTTTAAAATCTACAACTTGAAAAAGTCCACCAAAAGACTGCAAACTAAATCACATTGCTTATAACTAGCGTAATAGTTTGTTTTAGACTTTAATTTAATATAGGGTTGCTGCATTTTTAGAACCAAAAATGCTGGTTAAAAAATTCCATTAATAAAAAATCCCCAATAATGATGAGTTTTCCTAAAAACTCTATGTTCCCAATTCATCAAGTCTAGCATTTTGTACGCCGATCTCATTGCTCCAGTAATAGATGTTGAATACATTAAGAGACGTGTGTGCCTCTTTAATAGGGTTACCGCTTCTTTCAACTGATGTGCGCCATCACTAAAAATGTCCTACAGTCATGTTTTGGTGAATATGTCTGGCATAATTAAAGCCACGTTTGTGGCAGAAATGTTTATGAATTTACCTTTCCCATCTGTGATTTGACTACTTTTCAAAAATTTGGTGGAGCTGGCCGAGGGTAGCATAAAATGGCTAATTGCCAGCATATTTTTATTATTTAACTTTGAGTTGCGTAAAAATTGTGCAACATTTCAAGCAGTTTTATGTAAGAATTCTACCAAAAAAACTACTTGATTAGTCAACCTATAAATGTGAATCCAGCCAAAGAAAGTCTCTGTTCTCTACATAACACCCTATCTGTGCTTTACATATAGCAAACAATCAATGATCAATCAATACACTGACAGCTGGGTGTTAGCAGTAGGTTTCGTGTTCCTACTGATAGTGTGTCCCTGACATGCATGCTTACATTGCCATTAGGGAGATTGTAATGAGTGGCTGTAAGTGTCTAGCAAATAGTATTTGTCTTCATTGTTGCATACCCCATAAATATCATGATAGTCTAACACTATGCAAAGAAATTTACTTTTGAGTATATGTATAGCTGCCAGAGGGAGAAGGAGACTATCTGAATATGAAGTGAAGCAAATTGTGATTGAAAGACGTACAGAATGCAATGAAAAAGTCTATGGAATTGTAGGCCGAAGGCAGAGAAATGGGCCATGTGGCAATGTTTTTAATTCACTGGTACTTTAATGAATATATGTGTTTGTAGCAACCAGAAGGGAGAGCGGAGTTCTGGGTAGGGATGAGAAAATGTAAACTGTTCTAATATTCATGTGAGAATTGGTTGTATATGCTTTAAATATTTGGCAGACCCAAACCAAACTGACAGAATCTACTTCTCTTTGTAACCAGTTTAAGACCTCCAGGCTACAGAGAACTAAGTAATTAAAGTTGTCCATACACATCTTAAAATATTGGTCAAACTTAATTCTCACCTGCTGTAAGATATTGTGGGGGAAGGGTCAGAAACGGTAGATTTCAAAATATCTGATCTTGAAACCTGTCAGGAGGTTTAGGCTAAGTTCCCACGATGATTATTTGGTGCATTTTTGACACTGCGAATGTTCACTGTGCAAAAATGCAGCGTATTACATTAGATTTATAGAAATTTCATGCCATCTGTGCTTTTTTTTAAAACTGCGGAACCTGTCCTGCGGTGCATTCCTGAACTCCACAACATGTCAATTCTTCTTGCGGTAAATATGCGTTTTACTTTGTGGATTTTCCCTATAGACCTGAATGAGATGAGAAATCTCCGCAGGTAAAAAAAAAGTGTGGGTAATCTAGTGTGTATCCGCAATGAAAACGCATTAGAAACACGTGTAATTCCTGCATGACTTTATCAATAATGTTTTATCAAAGCCAACTGACAGTAAGTTTCCAAAACAAAGCAGCTTATATAAAACCTTCCAGTGTCCAGGTCAATGATACTGGGTGGCCAGACAGGAGGCCCGCTAATCTCTTAACTTCTGGCGTGGTTTTTGATTAGCCGGGGCTGGGGTACGTGATGCACCTATGATGTTGCGCCAGACCTGACAAACAAATGCTGCACTGTGGTCGCCGGTCTTTCCATCAAGTACCACTGACCCGAACATTGGATCGGAGGACCGCGAATCAATCCGCTCATCTCTAGTCCTAGGTAGTCTTCACCGTTTCCCTTTACACTTATAGGGCAGCATACTGTGTACAGAACCTTCTCGTGTGGAAATTACCAAATTACTACTATTGCAACCGGTATTAGGAAAAAATAGTCTTCAGTTTTGTCCATATCCCGAACAGTTTCATAAGTCTATTACTTGCTCCTGAAAGGTTTACCTCTCTACACCAGTTATTATGGGATGTCACTGATCGCATTGGTCCAGCAATGGAAACCACAATAATGGGGGAGTTCTATCAAAATGGTGCCCAGCAAAAGTAGAGAAGTTGCCCACAGCAACCCTGCTTTTCCTCTCATTTTTTTCAGAGCCTTTAAAAAAAAGAAAGCAGCAGCCCAGTTTGTTGGCATAGACAACTACCCCATTATCCCGAAGAATGTAAGTCCGCAAGGACAGGGTCTTCTCCCCTCTGTACCAGTCTGTCATGGTAAATTTGTTTACTGTTAACGATATCTATAGCCCTGTATGTAACCCCTTTTCACATGTACAGCACCATGGAAGTAATGGTGCTATATAAATAAATAATAATAATAACAACACGGCTTCTACAAGTTGTCACACATCTTCCCTGTAGTGTTTGTTACTAATCCATTAATGAGCAATAAAATATATATATATTATAAAGTATTCGGCCCCCTGGAACTTTTCAACCTTTTCCCACATATCATGATTCAAACATAAAGATACCAAATGCAAATTTTTGGTGAAGAATCAACAACAAGTGGAACACAATTGTGAAGTTGAACGAAATGTATTGGTTATTTTAAATTTTTGTGGAAATTCAAAAACTGAAAAGTGGGGCGTCCAATATTATTCGGCCCCTTTAACTTAATACTTTGTTGCGCCACCTTTTGCTACGATTACAGCTGCAAGTCGCTTGGGGTATGTCTCTATCAGTTTTGTACATTGAGATAATGAAATTCTTGCCCATTCTTCCTTGGCAAACAGCTCGAGCTCAGTGAGGTTTGATGGAGATCGTTTGTGAACAGCAGTTTTCAGCTCTTTCCACAGATTCTCGATTGGATTGAGGTCTGGACTTTGACTTGGCCATTCTAACACCTGGATACGTTTATTTGTGAACCATTCCATTTTAGATTTTGCTTTATGTTTGGGATCATTGTCTTGTTGGAAGACAAATCTCCATCCCATTCTCAGGTCTTTTGCAGACTCCAACAGGTTTTCTTCAAGAATGGTCCTGTATTTGGCTCCATCCATCTTCCCATCAATTTTAACCATCTTCCCTGTCCCTGCTGAAGAAAAGCAGCCCAAACCATGATGCTGCCACCACCATGTTTTTATGGATATCTTTGAGAAATGTCTTTCTTCTTGCCACTCTTCCATAAAGGCCAGATTTGTGCAGTGTACGACTGATTGTTGTCCTATGGACAGACTGTCCCACCTCAGCTGTAGATCTCTGCAGTTCATCCACAGGGATCATGGGCCTCTTGGCTGCATCTCTGATCAGTCTTCTCCTTGTTTGAGATGAAAGTTTAGAGGGACGGCCGGGTCTTGGTAGATTTGCAGTGGTATGATACTCCTTCCATTTCAATATGATCACTTGCACAGTGCTCCTTGGGATGCTTAAAGTTTTGGAAATCATTTTGTATCCAAATCCGGCTTCAAACTTCTCCACAACAGTATCACGGACCTGCCTGTTATGTTCCTTGGTCTTCATGATGCTCTCCCTCTCTGTGCGGCGTGGGGGGGTCTCTGTGCGGCGTGGGGGGGTCTCTGTGCGGCGTGGGGGGTCTCTGTGCGGCGTGGGGGGTCTCTGTGCGGCATGCATGCTACATGCACTCTGATGCAGTAACTGCTGGTGATAGCAGGTCACAGGGCAGTCACACACAAAATGGTGCTGCCCTGTGATGCTGCTCTTCATTCTTACTGTTGGAGCAGTAACTGCTGACATCACCATTTCCCTCCCCTTTTGGGTGGTCTAATATCCCTGGGGCAGAGCTGCTAAATCTTACTATAGCTGCTTGAGGTCTAAAACGGAAAATGCTCCCCCTAGTGGTAAATATGTATATTTGTAGAAAAATATATAATATTTTTCATATAGAAATGTTTGCAAACAGTGCAAACATTGCATTAATACATTTTAATTACTATTTTAGGCTTAATTTCACAAAAAAACAAAATATAAGAAAACTCGTGGCACCTTCCCTTTAACCCCTTAAGCCCCAATGGTGGTTTGCACGTTAATGACCGGGCCAATTTTTACAATTCAGACCACTGTCCCTTTATGAGGTTATAACTCTGGAACGCTTCAACGGATCTTGGCGATTCTGACATTGTTTTTTTGTGACATATTGTACTTCATGATAGAGATAAAATTTCTTCGATATAACTTGCGTTTATTTGTGAAAAAAACGGAAATTTGGAGAAAAATTTGCAATTTTCCAACTTTGAATTTTTATGCCCTTAAATCACAGAGATATGTCACACAAAATACTTAATAAGTAACACTTCCCACGTCTACTTTACATCAGCACAATTTAGGAACCAAATTTTTTTTTGTTAGGGAGTTACAAGGGTTAAAAGTTGACCAGCAATTTCTCATTTTTACAACACCAATATTTTTTA
This sequence comes from Ranitomeya imitator, assembly GCF_032444005.1. Taxonomy (NCBI): domain Eukaryota; kingdom Metazoa; phylum Chordata; class Amphibia; order Anura; family Dendrobatidae; genus Ranitomeya; species Ranitomeya imitator. Next base: position 721,122,817 of record NC_091284.1, read on the forward strand.
GGGACCACATCACATTCGAAGTCATTTTGAGGGGTATATATGATAGAAAATAACCAAGTGTGACACCATTCTAAAAACTACACCCCTCAAGGTGCTCAAAACCACATTCAAGAAGTTTATTAACCCTTCAGGTGTTTTACAGGAATTTTTGGAATGTTTAAAAAAAATGAACATTTAACTTTTTTTCACAAAAAATGTAATTCAGCTCCAATTTGTTTTATTTTACCAAGGGTAACAGGAGAAAATGGACCCCAAAAGTTGTTGTGCTATTTGTTCTGAGTACACTGATACCCCATATGTGGGGGTAAACCACTGTTTGGGCGCATGGCAGAGCTCGGAAGGGAGGGAGCGCCGTTTGACTTAAGGCAAAATTGACTGGAATTGAGATGGGACACCATGTCACGTTTGGAGAGCCCCTGATGGGCCTAAACATTGAAACCCCCCACAAGTGACACTATTTTGGAAAGTAGACCCCCTAAGGAACTTATCTAGATTTGTTTTGATAGCTTTCACTACAGTGTTTCACTACAGTTTACAATGCAGGGCCGTGAAAATAAAAATTCTTTTTTTTTCACAAAAATTATTTTTTAGCCCCCTGTTTTGTATTTTCCCAAGGGTAACAGGAGAAATTCGACCCCAAAAGTTGTTATCCAATTTGTTCTGAGTACGCTGATACCCCATATGTGGGGGGGAACCACTGTTTGGGCGCATGGCAGAGCACAGAAGGGAAGGAGCGCAATTTGGAATGCAGACTTAGATGGATTGGTCTGCAGGCGTCACGTTGCATATGCAGAGCCCCTGATGCACCTAAACAGTAGAAACCCCCCAGAAGTGACATCATTTTGGAAACTAGAACCCCCAAGGAACTTATCTAGATGTGTTGCGAGAACTTTGAAACCCCAAGTGTTTCACTACAGTTCATAACGCAGAGCCGAGAAAATAAAAAATGATTTTTTTTCCACAAAAATTATTTTTCAGCCCCCAGCTTTGTATTTTCCAAAGGGTAACAAGAGAAATTGGAGCCCAATAGTTGTTGTCCAATTTGTCGTGAGTCTGCTGATATGCCATATGTTGGGGTAAACCCCTGTTTGGGCACATGGGAGAGCTCAGAAGGGAAGGAGCAGTTTTACTTTTTCAACGCAGAATTGGCTGGAATCGAGATTGGACGCCATGTTGCGCTTGGAGAGCCCTGATGTGCCTAAACAATGGAAACCCCCAATTCTAACAGAAACCCTATCCCAAACACACCCCTAACCCTAGTCCCAATCATAACCCTGACACACACCCCTAACCCTTATCCCAACTGTAAATGTAATCCAAACTCTAACCCTATCTTTAGCCCCAACCCTAGCTTTAGTCCCAACCCGAAACCCTAACTTTAGCCCCAACCTTAACTCTAACTTTAGCCCCAACCCTAACCCTAACTTTAGCCCCAACCCTAACTTTAGCCCCAACCCTAACTGTAGCCCTAACCTTAACTTTAACCCCAACCTTAACTTTAGCCCCAGCCCTAATCCTAACTTTAGCCTCAACCCTAACTGTAGCCCTAACCCTAGCCCCAACCCTAACCCCGATCCTAGCCCCAACTCTAGCCCTAAACCTAGCCCTAACCCTAGCCCTAACCCTAATGGGAAAATGGAAATAAATACATTTTTCTTAATTTTTGTATGTTTCCCTAACTAAGGGGGTGATGAAGGGGGGTTTGATTTACTTTTATAGCGGGTTTTTTAGCGGATTTTCATGATTGGCAGCTGTCACACACTAAAAGACACTTTTATTACAAAAAATATTTTTTGCGTTACCACATTTTGAGAACTAAAATTTTTCCATATTTTGGTCCACGGAGTCATGTGAGGTCTTGTTTTTTGCGGGACGAGTTGACGTTTTTATTGGTAACATTTTCAGGCATGTGACATTTTTTGATCGCTTTTTATTCCGATTTTTGTAAGGCAGAATGACCAAAAACCACCTATTCATGAATTTCTTTTGGGGGGGCGTTTATACCCTTCCACGTTTGGTAAAATGGATAAAGCAGTTTTATTCTTCGGGTCAGTACGATTAAAGCGATACCTCATATACATCATTTTTTTTATGTTTTGATGCTTTTATACGATAAAAACTATTTTATAGAAAAAATTATTATTTTTGCATCGCTTTATTCTGAGGACTGTAACTTTTTTATTTTTTCGCTGATGATGCTGTATGGCGGCTCGTTTTTTGTGGGACAAGATGACGTTTTCAGCGGTACCATAGTTATTTATATCTCTCTTTTTGATTGCATGTTATTCCACTTTTTGTTCGGCGGTATGATAATAAAGCGTTGTTTTTTGCCTCGTATTTTTTTTTTTACGGTGTTCACTGAAGGGGTTAACTAGTGGGACAGTTTTATAGGTCGGGTCGTTACGGACGCGGCGATACTAAATATGTGTTCTTTTATTATTTTTTTATTTAGATAAATGTATTTATGGGAACAATATTTTTTTTTTTCTTTATTTAGGATTTTTTTTTTTTACACATCTAAAAAAAATTTTTTTACTTTGTCTCAGGGGGGACATCACTGTATAGTCACAGATCGCTGATCTGACACTTTGCAGAGCACTGTGTCAGATCAGCGATCTGGCGTGCCCTGCTCTTGGCTTACCAGCGCCGGCTCTGAGCAGGCGCTTGGTAAGTCACCTCCCTGCAGGACCCGGAAGTAGCTCCGCGGCCATTTTGGATCCGGGGCCAGCAGGGAGGAGACGCTCGGTACAAGGTGAGCACATTGCCTTGTACCGATCGTCTCAGGGAAGCCGCAGGGAGCCCCCTCCCTGCGCGATGCTTCCCTATGCCCCCGAAACACTGCAATCATGTTTGATCGCAGTGTGCCGGGGTTAATGTGCTAGGGGCGGTCCGTGACCGCTCCTGGTACATAGTGCCGGATGTCAGCTGCGATACTCACCTGACACCCGGTCGCGATCACAGGGGGAGCGCGGCTGATCGCATATGACGTACTATCCTGTCCCTGGGAATTAAGTCCCAGGTCACCTCGACGGGATAGTACGTCATATGGGATTAAGGGGTTAAAATACTCAAGATTTATAAAGCCACGTGAACCACTTTCTTCAATCTGGCACATTTTAAGACAGTCTAAGTTTGCACTATTACTCAGACAGTATTGATAAATATGCCAATAGTTTAGAAGTCTACTGTATTAATAGGGAGAGCTCTCCCCTTGCTCCTCTCTGTGGTGTAAAGTGAGAGTTGCATTCTTTATTGCAATCATTTGATTTACCATATAATATATAATCACTTGTGCACTAATATACTAGGGTACTTAGTAAATACTATTTTTGATTAAAGCATAAAAATCATCCCACCGCAACAAGGTGTACCCCAATCGGGATAGTCCTATCCTTTTGTATTAAAAGCTTCCTATGGGCAAGTGTCTGAACAGTTGGACCCCGATCCTGCTCTGCCTCCATGTCACAACTCTGTTGTTGGGTTCTTTCCTGTCCCTAACACTAGAGGGTCACTCTAGTTCGCCCTGTTCCCAGGGTTATTTCTGAAGGTGAAGATGCCGGGGCCATGTACCTTGCCTTAGCCCCTGAATCTACCCTCAGTCTGTACCGTTCCCCCACCCAGGAAGGAGGTGAGTAGTAGTGCACCATAGTACACCAACTAGACTAACAAGGTAATATGGAAAGGGTAAAGGAAAATACCAAACATACAACTATACACTCACATATAACAGAGGTATACACTAGGGAGTGGAAGATGGGGTTAAACCAAAATAGGAGAAGAAAGGGAATTATCACACTCACCAACCCAAGCAACAGTCACAGATAAATCCACCAAATGCCTTCTCAAATAATCACCAACAACTATCCTCCAAGCCATGCAGCATAAGATAGCTCTGACGATGTGTGTTAGTCAAGAGCCAGATTATATAGGAGATGGAAGTGGCTTACAGTGCTCAGCTGAGAGCGTTAGCTCCAAGAGCTCTCAACTGAGCAGATTAACCATGCACTGCCCAAACAAATTTATACCATTTCATAAGAAGGTGAAGTGCTTCTATTCAGAGCAGAAGTAGGAGCAATCAGATGTTGCGCTCTCCTAGCACCTCTCTCTCTGTAAACCTGTGACACTCCATTTACATTGAGGTCGTCTGACACAAGGTGAAGTTTTAATACTAGAGAATACTGTCCCAATTGTTGCACACCTTGTCGTAGCAGGATGGTTTTTACGCCTTTTTAAAATCAAAAACAGTGTTTACAAGGTACCTTAGGTTATTTATACGTACTGTTACTACTTAGTTACTTATCTACAACTAGGTACATGCTCATTTTGTTTCTATCATAGGTTTTGCATGTCTGTGTAGAAGCAAAAGTAATATGAAGAAATGTCTGGTTTTTTTAGCGGAGTCACGGATTACTCATATAAGTCTATGTGTCCATGAATATTACGGACAGCAAATGGATGGCATCAGTGTATTATCTGTGTGCTGCCCGTGATTAACATTGCAAAGTGTAGAGGTTTTGTGATTTATTGATCCATACATGAAAATGAATATAAAAATGGTGAAACCCTGATGGTAGAAATGAACATATTGACCGCACACTGATGAAAACCGGGTTAAAAAATACTGATGTTGTTTTTTACATAAGGACATATGAATGAAACCACGGTGGCGCAGTGGTTAGCACTGCAGCCTTGCAGCGCTGGAGTCCTGGGTTCAAACCCCACCAAGGACAACATCTGCAAAGAGTTTGTATGTTCTCTCCGTGTTTGCGTGGGTTTCCTCTGGGCACTCCGGTTTCCTCCCACATTCCAAAGACATACTGATAGGGAATTTAGATTGTGAGCCCCATCGGGGACAGTGATGATAATGTGTTCAAAATGTAAAGCGCTGCGGAATATGTTAGCGCTATATAAAAATAAAGATTATTATTAGCTATAGTTTTTGCTTATATCATAGTTTTTATTATCATGTTAGAGTGGCGAGGTGACCGAAAAGCAGCATTATTTTTTATCGCATTTATCATGTCAGATAAATAAAATATTTTGTTAGTTCAGATAGTTACAGACTCAGTAAAGCTAAATGTTTATTTTTTATTGTATACTTTTTTATGTAATAAATATAAGTATTTTTTCTTTTTTACTTTAATTGTTTTTGAAAATTCCATAAATTTTTTTTATTATGATCTATTCTTTTGTGCCCCAAGGGAACTTAGATAGCAAGACAAGAAGCCTTCATTATGCCTATGGCTGATATCACATATAACCCGCATGCTGCAATCATGGTGCAATGGGAATAATTCCACAACCCACCCCTCTCTGTCAAAAGGCTTAGATACCGGGTTCATCATTGACCACAGGATTAAAAAATAAACGTTAAACTGCTGGGATCAGTATCATCTCCAGCCCCAGCAATTATGGGCAGTTGTTAGCTCTAGCACAGCCGGCCTCCATTGTGCATGGAGTGGTATCAGATCATACACTCTCTCTACACAGGTGAAATCCATGTAGGACACTTGTCGCTAAAAAAATTGTGACTTTTGTCATTTGGATCAGCTCCACCTAGTTGAGCGGAGCCAGGGCAGGGATTGGTCGTGGTCACACCAGCGTGTCCAATTCATGAAAAGTGGTGCCATTATTATTCCAGAAATGCTACTCCAGTCTCTAACTGGTGCAGTGCATGGAGGAACACACCACTTACTAGAGGTGCTGAATTCATTGAAGGGACTCTGTCAGCGCAGAATGACTGCTCAAACTAAGTCCCACTGCTTGGAGGGGTCAATTATTTAAATACTTCCACCTGCTTATTTTCCCTCTATCTGCTCCCCCCTCTTCTTTGATTCACAGCTCAGGTGTCACGGGGCTACCGCGACTAAGTGGCTTCAGAGAACAGCAGCGTTCAGGGCCTCATTCACACACAGTGAACAGAAGCTCTTCTCCTGAATTCTGACCTGGCTGCCTTGTGCCAGCAGTGCAGGAGTTAACCTTGTTGCTGAAGTTGCTGAGAGCTTGGTCTCTCAGCTGAATTAGATTTTGTAATCTCATCCTCTATATAGACCTAGCTTTGGCTACAACTGTTGTCAGTGATCAGTTCAGCTGCCTGGCTAGGAGTATGGAGGAGCGTGGTGTTAGGAGCTTGGAGGTTTATCTACTTAGATTGTTGTCTGCTTATTTGGTTGCATGTTAAACCTGTTTTCCCTCCTTTGTTGTTGCTACCCTTTTTCCTGCTCAGTGTTTCCTCTGTGGTTGTGTGAGCTTTTGGGGTGTTTGCTATTTAAGTTACCTTGTCTGTAATCCCTGTCTATTTTTTGTTTTGCTATTTTTGTGCAGTCCTCTTTCCTGGGGAGGGGAGGGGGCCACTGATTGGGTTTACACAGGAGACAGGGATACGCTGGCGGCTCAGGCCTCCTAACCATTATAGGTACCCCTGAGATAAGGGCAAGTCAGGGCCCCTTTATAGAGTCAGGGACAGGTGCGGGTCCCAGTTCGCCGTCCTGCCCCTAAATCGCCATTTACGGCGTGACATCAGGCTTCATAGGGCCAGAGAAGGATGGAGATGGTTGGAAAACAAGGTGGTGGAAAGTTGTAGGTAAATGATTGGCCGCGCGCCATGGAGCACCGAGCGCCTGAACTTGGTTTGAACAGTCATTGTTTGCTGAGAGTGTCCCTTTAGAGGGACGTGTACTCTGTCAAAGCTAGTGTAGCCCCTCATTGATCTGCGCCATTCTTGATGAATCAGCCTCAATGACTCTACCCAATGTAAAACCAAATATTCTAAATGAAAAAAACTACACATAGGAATCAGCAATTAATATTTTTCAGGGTGATCATGCACAGCAGTCGGCTACCTTGAAGTCACTTCATTAGAGCATCATGAATGCTAATTCCCTGGCAGGTGCTCTGTTTAATTGGTATTTGTATTTCTATCTTTATAGTTGTAAATAAAATGATTTGTAAATGGTGTAAAAAAAATAAGAGAGAAACATTACATCTCTCCATCAACCATCAAACTTTCATTTCAGAAGATGTATGGAGCACATAACATACATGTGTGATAGGCAATGAGATATTGTCTCTTATTGGAGGAGCTTAGTTAAGCAATAATTTCCATTTCATGTTATTTTTAAGCTGCAACACTGAGAATCGTCACAGTTTCAGCTGCCAGCAGTAATTACATTTAGCACAATATAAAGAACACATTACGCATGCTGGGGCATAATACAGCAATACAGTACATTACAGAGACGTAAAGTGTATGACACATCATTGGGTGCTGGGAAAACGCAATTCAAGACATGGCCAGAAGAGGGAGGCAGTTCTACTGAAAAATTAACCAACTATTTGGGAACATTCGCTTTGCTATATTGTTATATGACGACCATGTAATAGCAAGAAAGCAACACATACAGTTATTGTAATCCACATATGGTAAAAAGGAATATTCATGAATGGATGAATATAGAAAAATATACATATATATGTATATATATATACTAGATGGTGGCCCGATTCTAACACATCGGGTATTCTAGAATATGTATGTATGTATATAGCAGCCACATAGTATATAGCAGAGGACATATAGTATATAGCAAATACTACGTGGCCTGTGCTATATACTATGTGGCTGCTATATACATACATACATATTGTAGAATACCCGATGCGTTAATACAGGCCACGCAGTATATAACAGTGGCCACGCAGTATATAACACAGCCCACATACTATATAACACAACCCACGCAGTATATAACACAGGCGACGTAGTATATAACACAGGCCACGCAGTATATAACACAGGGCACGTAGTATATAGCACAGCCCACGCAGTATATCACACAGCCCACGGAGTATATAACACAGCCCACGTACTATATAACACAGCCCACGCAGTATATAACACAGCCCACGCAGTACATAGCAGCCACGCAGTATATAACACAGCCCACGCAGTATATAACACAGCCCATGTAACATATAACACAGGGGAGGTAGTATATAGCGCAGCCCACGGAGTATATCACACAGCCCATGGAGTATATAACACTGCCCATGTAGTATATAGCAGCCACGCTGTATATAACACAGCCCACGCGCTATATAACACAGCCCACGCAGTATTTAGCAGTGTAGGCACCATATCCCTGTTAAAAAAATAATTAAAATAAAAAATAGTTATATACTCACCCCCTGGGATCCAGCGAAACTCTGGCGATGCGTGCGCGGCTGCCGCCATCTTCCGTTTTCAGGATGCATTGCGAAATTACCCAGATGAACTAGCGGTCTCACGAGACCGCTAAGTCTTCTGGGTAATTACGCAATGCATCTCTGGGAATCGAAGATGGCAGCCGACGCGAGCGCGTCGTCGGACGACGGAAGGTGAGAATAGCAGTTTTTTTTAATTATTTTCAACATTAGATCTTTTTACTATTGATGCTGCATAGGCAGAATCAATAGTAAAAAAGTTGGGGACACACAGGTTTAATAGCAGCGGTAACGGAGTGTGGTACCCGCGGCCCGTTACCTCTGGCATTAACCCTGTGTGAGCGGTGACTGGAGGGGATTACGGAGCGGGCGCCGGGCACTGCCTGCAGGGCAGATGGGGAGGGACTAATCGGACTGTGCCCGTCGCTGATTGGTCGCGGCAGCCATGACAGGCAGCTGGAGAGACCAATCAGCGATGCGGGATTTCCATGACGGAAATTGCCGACAGAAAAACGGAAGTACCCCTTAGACAAATATATATATTTATATATATATATATAAATGTAGGCATAAAAATATGAATATATATGTATATATATATATATATATATATATATATATATATATATATATATATATATATAGTGGGAAACATAAGTATAGTAAATTGTAGGTTTGCAATTTTAATCATAGGTACACTTCAACTGTGAGAGACAGAATCTAAAAATAAAAAACAGAAAATCACATTGTATGATTTTTACATAATTAAATCCTGGAGGGCACACAAGGTCCCCCTGCTCACACCAGCACATGTCCAGGCCTGTTTGAAGTTTGCCAATGACCATCTGGATGAACCAGAGGAGACATGGGAGAAGGTCATGTAGTCAGATGAGACCAAAATAGAACTTTTTGGTATCAACCTCACTCACCGTGTTTGGAAGAAGGATCAGTACAACCCTAAGAACATTGTCCCAACTGTGAAGCATGATGGGGAAACATCATACTTTGGGGGTGCTTTTCTGCAAGGAGGACAGGACAACTGCACAGTATTAAAGGGAGGATGGATGGGGTCATGTATCATTAGATCCTTCCCTCAGTAAGAGCATTGAAGATAGGTCATGGCTTGGTCTTCCACCATGTCAATGACTGAAACACACAGCCAGGGAAAGTAAGGAGTGGCTCTGTAAGAAGCAATTCAAGGTCCTGACCTAACCACTCTCCAGACATGAACCAATAGAAAATCTTTTTTAGGAGCTGAAACTCAATGTTGCCCAACAACAGCCCCAAAAACCTGAAAGATCTGGAGAAGATCTGTATGGAGGAGTGGGCCAAAATTCCTGCTGCAGTGTGTGCAAACTTGGTGAAGAACTACAGGAAATATCTGACCTCTGTAATTGCAAACAAAGGTTTCTGTCTGTACCAAATATGAAGTTCTGATTTCTATTGTATCAAATAAAAACGTCATGCAATAAAATGCAAATTATGTAAAAATCATACATACACTTGCAAAATCGGCAGTGTATACAATATTTATTTTCCCTGCTATGTGTGACTATATTTATTTATATATACATGCAAACATACATACACACACATATATATATATATATATTATATATATATATATACACATATGTGGATATATAGAAATAAATCTCTCTCTATATATGTATATATACATACAGATGTCTCAAATGTGTTTTTCAGATGTAGCGGAGCTAAATTTTCAATTCAGCACAATTTATCGTGACATAATGTGTTGTCTGCATTTTACATTGGACTGCAGATAAAAACGACTGCATAATTTCAATAAAGCATTAGCAAAATAATCTTAGGTGCAACCACAAATTACAAATTCAGATAGAGAAACATCTATCTATCTATGAAAAATATAAATATGATAGATATAAGCAACAGAAAAGAAAGCTCAATGCAAGAGCCAATTTTTCAATTGCATCATTAGCAGCATCCTCTTTACAGTATCTAATAATCAGCTATGTCCCAATGTTGTATGCCACAAATGTCCGTGGTTTTAAAACATTAATGTCCAAACCCGAAAATATAAACCTGCTGGTAACGATATAACATAGGTCCTATTTGCTCATCAATAAAATCCTTCCTCATTACGGATAATATGAACTGCATCATAATCGCCCAATCTGAACATTAACTTGATTGTCCATGTAAAAAAAAAGAAAAGTCACTCTCCGCTATTTGAAAGAATCCATTTTTATGCACCTCAGCTTGTTTGTTCCCCGATATGTCACATATATATATATATATATATATATATGCTTGTCTCTCTCCTCTATTTGCCTAGTTGTTTTCCACTTAGGCTATTGTGAACTCTCCCATTCCTTGTCTATTAGGTCTCGATCATTCTCTGTGACCTCAGTGTGAACCCAGGGCCAGGTTCAGGGGTCAGCACTGGAGGGAGGACCTCCCCAGCAGACGTGACACGTGCACAGCCAGTTACCATGACTTTACAGCTCAGAGTGTCTGGCTGGGAAGGGGTTAATGACTTATTATCAAAAGATAATAATTGATTCATTTTAATAAATTGATTACATGAAAAGCAAAAAAAAAAAAAAGGTAAAAAAAAGAGGATTCAATCATAAAAAGATAATGAGACAGTCGCCTCGCAATGTTCATTAATTATTCTGCGTAATTTCACCTCCTAGTGGCTCCACACATGAAGTCTACATTAGGAGGTGACAGGATGACAATGGTTTTAGGATCTATATTTCGCAGCAGTCACCTAATTCTGTAAGAGAAGTAGATGATGCTACAAGGAAAATGATGACAAACGTAGAATAAAGCCGTAGTTTTTAGATTTAAAACTGATGAAATGTATAAGTCAACAACCTCAGGTGCACGTCTCCCCAAAATGTCTAGACAGGACTAATGCTGACAAAAAAAACTGACAATAACCCAAGAAGAATGCTTGAAGTTTATGTCTCAGCGCAGGTAGAGCTGGTCCATCTGCAGATGGTAACGCTCCCAGAATTCGAGAAATTCAGTTGCAATATCTGTGTAGTTGAACTCCCTTTCCTGACATGTTTCATACACTAACTTCAATAGGGTTCAAATTCTCCAGGTCAGGAAGTGCAAGATCTCACCGAGCGCTTGACAGCTTGTGAGTGGCAAATCTCCTCACAACCCTAATTGGACTGGTGTCTGGATCAAAGCGACAGACGATTTTCATTTTTAGGTAGCGCCTGTTTTACGTTTGTAAAAATTGTTAAAAAACCAAATAAAAAAATTGTAAATTTTGAATACTAAATATTTAAAAATATAATACAGTCGGACACAAGATTTTATTATAAATTGTAGCGGCATGAGCAAAGTCACAAAACGCGTAGGGTTTAACTCTTTATACAGACTTTCAAACTAGTTTTACTAAGTGACCGTGCACATTTTGTGTATAATACAATTTTGTAATTTATCTCTCTCAACTCTCTGCAATTTCTCCAGACAGCAAGTCCACTTCTGAATACAGTCAGACACTTAGAAGACTAATTGAAAGCCCCATGCATCTCAATGTGTCTCCAAATGACCACTGGCTGATGGAAGACCTGCTTCATAGGATTTAGGAAACTGATGCTTAGCGATAACACATTTTCTTCCACTTAGATTCGTTTGATTGGTATAATCGGTGCAAAAAGAATAAAAAAATTCTTAACCAGAAATACTACACATTACTTTTACATATATTATATACATTTGTGTCAAATAACTGTAAAATACTTGTAAGTAAGAATTGCCTTGGACTGAATTGCGAACATGTCAATGTGATTGTTTTTGTATTTTGTAATATTTTGGTGTTGAATAAAGATCAATATATTATCAATAATATAATAATGGTAATATATATGGTAAAGATCATCAAGAACTGTGAAAATAAAAAGTTGTACAATGATTCACAGTCTGAGGTATCAAGAGATTGCAGGTCAGAGAAGTTGTTCCTATGATAAAGAGTATCTTTAAAATCTTCTAATAGTTAATAAAAATAAAAAGCGTTAAAAAAAATCCTCAGTTTTAACGGAAAAGTTGCAAAAAAATTAAATGGGTCTGGAATGTGAAGTGATGAAAATTTGTGTTCACATAGATCCCAGCATCAATGATCCTTTTATATATACTGTGTTATATAAACTAGTCATACCGTAACCTACTTAGAGTATATACCTTCAACAGAGTGTAAAAGATAAGCAGCAAAAAACAAAAATATGGAGATTATACTAAGGGCTGATTGTACCAAAAGCTGACAGCGTTGCTCCTCATGTTTCATGAACTAAATGAAGATCGGTCTTTTTCAACTCTACTCTTCAGTTCACTCCAAAAGATCATTTCGCAAGGATTTACTTAATAATACTCTTGAGAATTAATCTGTTTGACTGGGTCAGAAATTAAACTATCTGTTCTCACAGATGGGAAACTTCAAAACATGATCAGTTTGGGATACCTGTGGTCCGGAGGATGAAAACTTCTTTGTACGAAACTTAAACAGAGCATTTGTCAGTATGGGAAACTAATATTTACAAGAAGAGGGAAAAGAAACTGATCACAAAGTGACAAAAGAAGCCAAAATATTTATACTCCATGAAAAGCACAATAATAGATATATGCCACACACCTGTTCAAAGGCTGCATTTAGAGAAAAGGAGATGGCTAAAAATTGCCAACCGATATACGGTAATATACATCTGACCAAATGGCAACTCTCGTAGAGCACAACGCTAAGGTCCACATTTAAGGAACGTAAATTTTTACAAAATTTTGGAATGATCAGAAAAGTTTCTTCCTTGCTTCCTAATACATCAACTTAACTGAGCCATTATACCTGAGGACAGCACGAAGAGCAGCGTGAACAATGAGTCTCGCCCTCTGAAACATGTAATAAAGATCAGCTAATGACCTCTTAAGTGTAACTGTCACCGTATATCATATTTGTTCTCTAATTTCATGTTGTACTGTCCACTAAATTCAGGTGTGATGAATAATATGGAGAGTGTAAGAAGGATTGTCCTGTAAGGGAGATCGGCTGCATACGGATAAATCCAGGCTGGCTACAACCATGACCTGGAACTCAAAATCACAAAATGCCTACCTGGCAAAACCCGGGCAGGTGGAAGGACACCCAAGCTGTATACGGGCTGCCCTGCTGGGTGATCAGCCCAATAACAGAAATCTTTTAATGGTTTTGTTACTATATAAAATGACACTGGGAGCTCGGGATAAAGCAAACAATGAACATAAATGAATGGTCGCTTTACTGTTCCTGTTTATTGTACGCTTTTGATTCAAGTTATAGAATAACTCTTGCTGCTTTTTTTTCGGCGGCAATCTGGGTTAGTGGCAAATTTTTTCCATTTTCCTTTCCAGTGATCAAGATATCTTGGCAAATTAGAATAGATTACTGTAATATCTAAGCCGTTCGCGGATGAATTAATAATACATTTGAAACGACTACATTTAAATACATTGTAAGCAAGAGGATGAGGGTCTTAAATGTGACAGGTTACTATATGATAGTGATCGCACCTACTATAAATTCTGCACCGTATTCATCGAAAAATGCATCAGAAAACCTAGAAAGTGGCGAGACCCTTTTTTTTGTTGTTAATAGAAGGGGAAAAACAAGACTATGTGTGAAATGGGTGAGAGACCAAAACGTGACATATTTACTCCAGGTTTCATTTTTGTACAAAAGCAATTGCCGTCAATCGTGCCAATTAAAAGGTTAAAAATCACTGAAATTATAGAAAGGGAAAACATTTAGCATTGTAAAGGGAAAATTGAGGAAACAGGAGGTAGACTTGATGCCGCAGGGCCCTGTTTAATGGATCTGAGGAAGAAGAGTAATTAACCCCTTTGCTGCCAGGATTTACACGCTTATCCCTAATTAACCCCTTCCAGCAAGACCTCTCAGCTGATACAGCATCATTACACTTGTTCCCTGCTTCTCCTCCCATCTATTTCTGCTGAAATAATCCCCTCCAGGGGCAAAGCGAGAGAAAAATGAGCAGGAGAAAGAAGCAGGAGCGATGGGTCCCTGTACCACTCACTTATCTTCTGTCGGTTCAAGAGTTCAGTCATGGCCTCGGTGCAGAGACCCATTCCTCTCCATTGGGCAAACACATGGGCAATGACATAAGAAAAAAATCAGGGCAAAGAGGAGAAGAGATACTGTACCCAAGGACTTTGGGGAAACTGAGAGCATAAAGAATAGAAATTCAATTATAAAAGGAAAAGGCAGCATAATAGTAATGTCAAATAAAGGAAAAGCGGGGAGAGGCCAATGCACTGCAGACAGAGCCACATAATAGGAAGAAGAGGGCAAAGTCATAGACAGACACTCTAACTATAAAGATGGATTAAATAGAAAGTGAGATCTTATGGTTTATGTTTCAAACACATATATTTAAGTAATTTTCTTTCATCAAGCTGATAAAGTAAGCTACGTAAATTACCTCTTTACATATCAATTTCTTAGAAAGAAACTCGGAAGGAAAGCGAAAAAGAAAGTGGGACAGAGAGGAGAAACAATGAAGTGGGAAAGAGAAGGAAAGGATGAAAAAAGTAAAAAAGAAGGAAGAGTGGGATAGTGAGAGGAAAAAAGAAAAATGATGAAAGAGAAGAAAAGTTGAATAAAAGAATAAAAGAGAAAAAAAGGATAAAAAAGAAAAAGGGAAAGAAAAAGAAAGAAAGAAGGAAAGAAAGAAAGAAAGAAAGAAAGAAAGAAAGAAAGAAAGAAAGAAAGAAAGAAAGAAAGAAAGAAGAGAGAATCAAAGAAAGAATAGAGAAATTAGAAATAAAGAGAAATAAGAGAAAAAAAGAGAGAAATGACAAAATAGACAAAGAAGAAAAGGAAGCAAAGAAAAAAATAATGAAGGGAAGAGAAAGAAAGAAGGAAACAAAGAAAGAAAAAAGCAGAGAAGAAAAAAGAATGAACCAGGGAAAGAAATAAAGAGAGAAGGAAAGATGGAAGGAAAGTGAAAGAAAGATAGAAAGAAGCAGAGAATGAAAAAGAGAGACAAAGATCGAGGGAAAGATAGAAGAAAGATAGAAGGAAAGTCAGAGAAAGAAATTTTAATAACCTTTGAGGCCTCTGTTAGTTCTAAACATTACAAAATATTGCTGAGAAATGAGGTAAAACGTGCTCCATCTTTGGTGCGTGACTTTCTCTTGATATCTATACAAAAACATATCTGAGCCGACATTGTGATGATCACATCTCCATCTATTCCTTATGAGAAACTTCAGAAGGTGACCCATGTGATATCAGACATCTAGGCAGGCTTATCAGACATGTCTAAGCCATGGCGACAACATGCCCACCACAACTATATGCTGTAATTATTAACCCTGCCCACAGCAGCTACAAATGCAATGTAAACCCATTATGGCACAAAAACAGGTTTTACCCTGAATATTCATTTTTGCATCACTGTGATATCTGAATAGAAAAGGGCAAGAAGGACCGAGGGTGAGCAGCCATTGAGAAGTAACTTACTTAAATCCTGAACCCAGCGCTGTTTTGCAGATTTTTAGAAGGACACCCACAAATGCAGTGCCTCAGTGCTGTGTAGTGTCTTAGTCACAAATCTGCTTAACAGTGCCTTGACTCAGGGAATAAGTGGGTTAGTGCTTGATGGCCTTTAAACCCTAACAATCTAACAAAGCTTAAATACCAAAAAAAGGGGGGCAGCGTGCCCCAAATGCAAAAGGGTGTCCATGGGTAAAGGGAGCAGCGGATCTGTTCCCTCCGCCCTCTGAGATATAAATGAGATTTGGAGGTAGGGGAGCAGCACCTCAGGGAAGCGCAGGGACGTGTGTTGACTGATGAATCCTTCATAACTTCCTCCGTGTTGCCGGGCGGGTTCATCTGCAGGACAAAGCTATCCATCTCCTTTCCGCTCTCCCTGCAGCGCTCACCCCCACCTCTTTGCTTTCCTCCTCACTTCTCCTCTTCTGCTTTCCTCTTCATTTTTTCATTATGCTCATCTCTCCCTCTACCAACTTAATTTCCTCACCTCTTTCTCAATTTTCTATCCCTGCCCTCCCTCGCTCTTTTTTTCCTCTAATCAACTTCAATGAAGGCTCTTCTGTATAGCAATCAATGAGAGACAAAAATGAGGGGCGCTGAGGAGAGCGATGCTCTGTAGTGTTACCGCTGTGCAATGCTCTGCTGTTCCCCCCTTCAGAGCTGGAGGATGAAATATGTAGAGTGTGTTATCCAATACATATGCATTTCATTTTTTATGAGGCACAAAACACATTTGCAGACACTGGTCTGTTCTTCAGATAAGTCATGGACATGTTCTTCTCATTCCTCCTACAAGGACATCTCCTCAGGCTGTTCCTGAGCATCCACCATATCAGTCATTGCCCGGGCACACCCTTTCTAATTCCAGGGTGCACCTGATGTGTATATCCCCCATCTTAAATACCCACTAGGGGCACAAATATCAAAGATACCTTATAAAGATTCATTAGGAATTGGTTTCTTTCATCCTCCAACGAAGATTCATCATGAACACTTACCTCTCAATTCTCCTTTCAGAAAGCCACAAGGGTCATATGATTCATAGGCTTTCTAATAGACAGTGATGAGGTTGAACTTGTTGGACATTTGTATCTTTTCAACCACTGTAACTATGATTCATACATTCTTCTTCCCCCTACCACCACCACCACCACCTCCCATTAAAGCAGCAGGTGCATCCTCCATCCTTAGTATGTCCGTGCCCGGCTGAGTCCACAACTGTACTTCCTTCCTCTACTATGAAGGGGCACCTAGATAAGAAATACTGCATTATTCTTATTGTACCATAATTGCATTTCCATTAAATTATTGGATTTAAGGAAGGTGCCAAGGTTAGATCTGCATCCCAAACAGGTCCATTGGAAACCTTCCAAACCTTGGTGTTCACCCCTTAACACCCTCACCCTACTTATATTGCTTATATATTGGGGAGACGGCACTGAGATCACCATTAAATCCAAGGACCAGTGACATCTTTGGGGTTAATTACATGATTTCAGTTTATTATTGAATAATACTCCTTTAAATATTATTCATTTGCATATGTGAATTTTAAACCATTGACAAAATGTACCCAGAAATAATCTCTGGTCTCACTGTTCTGCAGGTATAAAGAAAGATGAGAATAAAAAACCCTTGTCACTCTTAAAGATCCCTTCATCACCAGGAACCAATGGATCCTTTTGATGTTGTCCCTCAGCAATGTTCCCTCCTTCATGGTGGCTAATGCATGGGGAGGGCGAGAAAAAGGGAAACATGTCATAAAAGTGGCAATGCAGGTCTCCTACACCTAATAAATAAACCTGCCCAAAATATCGCTTCAAGATTAAAAATATGTTGGGGCAAAAGATATTTATCCGGTCTAGAACCTAACAATGCCAGCAGATATCTGCACATACATCCAATCTAGTGATTTGGGCACATAGTAATAGTCAGTTTCTTCAGAGAATCAATTCACCTATTCGAGATTTATTGACAATAAGTCACTCACATTTTAGAACATTTTCACATGGGTTTTTTTTTGCCTTCCTCTGGATCAACATGTTGGGGCATGTAAGGTTAGGCTATGGGTTGAACTAGATGGACTTAAAGTCTTCCTTCAACTTTAATAACTATGTTACTATTCCACTGGTGTACACAGACAGAAGAGGGCCCCTGTGCAGAAATAATATATGGGCCCTTCGCTGTCCGAAAACTCAATATATTGTACAATTCCACCTGCTTTGGGGATGGAAAGGGGGCCCCCTTACCTCTTCGGCCCCATGCGGCTGCATCGGTTGCCCCAATGATATTCCGTCCCTGCTTTATTCCTATTATACATGAAGCATAGTGATCAGCACTAGGGACGTCATTACAGGGCAGTTACAGCATTAGCTAGCCTTTCTCAGGCAGAGGTCCCTGTGATCACTGACATGTAGGCTATTCTCTAGCGCCAGTAGGATCTTTACAGCTCTGGGCTGCTAGTCAATAGATGGCGCTCTATGCACAATGCAGGGTCTCACCGTTCATTGCATCTGTAAGTATAGTGGGTAGGGGGAGGGGTTAACCCTTCCTCTGAATTTCGGGATGGTAACCAATTGCATTCTAGGACCGGAAGATAACCTGCAATCCACCCTGGCACATTACATTCAGCATTATCCAACTGCGGGTACTGCACGTTTCCACACAAGCTGTTACCTTGATATGTAATGCAGTATACCAAGGTATATACTGCGGAATAGTAAGAATATCCCATTGTCTATTGTCAATGTCAATGTCTATTGTCTCTACAAGTCCCCTCTATAATTTGTAAAGCGCTGCGGAATATGTTGGCGCTATATAAATAAAATTATTATTATTATCCCATGTAATGCCGCATGTTACTTACATACACAGATCAATTCATGCCGCTGGGGGCATGGCACGTGATCTGCATTGCAAGGTGCAATATCACAAATACTATGTAATAAGCACTAGCTGTATTCTGCAACGAATGGGAATATTTGCAGACTAAGTTCCCATGCGCCTGCCATACCTCCTGCAACATTTATCTGGTAGCGACACGTTACTGCTGCAGTTTCCTGTGTCTGATAAACAGATTAATGTTATTTGGTGAGTGTATACCAGCATATCATAATCATAAGTCATTCGCCATTTTTTTCACTACGATGGACATTTTCCAACATTTGCATCAGCTTCACATAACAGGCGAGAAGACAAAACTTATATATATATATATATATATATATATATACAGGTGCTTCTCACAAAATTAGAATATCATCGAAAAGTTACCGTAATTTATTTCAGTTCTTCAATACAAAAAGTGAAACTCATACATTACGGTATATACAGTCATTACAAACAGAGTGATCTCTTTCAAGTGCTTATTTCTGTTAATATTGATGATTATGGCTTACAGTCAATGAAAACCCAAAAGTCAAATTTCCAATTGATTCAATTGCCACCACTGATTGAAAGCCTAGGCGGCAAAAGCCTGGTGATAGAGTCCCCCAATCTTAGGACTGCTGGGGGTTCCAGTAGTTGGACACCCAGCAATTTACAACTTATTCCCTACAGTAAAATTCATGCATAACTTGATTTTTGGGGAATAACCCTTTAATAAGCAACAAAATTTGCATTAGTAATCATAATGTAATCAATAAAGTATCAGCTATGGATTTCTGTATGTGCAGACATCACTCATCATCTTATATGTCACCTGTACTATACTCATGCTATAGTACATCTATTATGTAGCACTCTTGGATCTTGCATTAAAATGGATTTTGTTTCAAAAACTGGACAGATTAGGATTATGAGTGATAGGGGCGTCCTCAGCACTGCAGCACTGCAGCAAACTAGACATTTCAGTAGAGGCATACACTTACACGCTACATGGATGGGTTAGATGTGTTAGAGTGAGTTTATCTGCTAAATTGACAGGAAGCAAATGACTACTGGCCTCCATTCCTAAAGGCCTGTTTGTGATAGCTCTAAGTCTCCACAACTGACAATGGTTGGGTCACATACAGACATGTCATCTAACCCCGTTATCACAATATAAACATGTTATCTGCTATGTCAGACTCAGATGGTGCATGACACTTGGATTTGTTGGGTGCGGTTATCTTATGTGTTACCTTCTGATTAGACTGGGGGGAGTGTGTGGCCATTAGGTTCTGCTCCCCACTGACTCTCCTCTTTTGGGAGGTGCATCAACAGTTGAAGGTTCCCAACTTTTGCTTGGGTAGAAGCTTGGGCAGAAACTGGGAGCGCGGCTGAGGCTCCCTTGGCTTCGGCTGAGGGAGACGAATTAGTCCCTGACCCTTGCTGTGCTTTCTGGCTTGGAGGGACAGGGATTGGTTTTGGGGACCCTTCTCCTGTTGGAGAGAGATTTAATAGACCAGCATCCAGTGCACATTTTTGTGGCACCTTTAGTCTCTTTTTTCTGTGCATTCGGGTGGAGAGCAGGATCTCGGGCTTTGAAATAAAATAACAAGGAGTGCTGAGTCGACATCAAGGATTGAGGGATACCTTGGCCCAAACGTTTCTACATTGGTACCTTCTACTTTTGTGCTACTTAAGCATAAAAGCAGCAAAAAATGAAAAACAGAAGTTCAGAAGAATTAAAGGGGATCCTGTGTAGCTACATCTTGATAAAATTGCTTCAACAACAGAATCCATCATAACATAATACAAAAAATCAACTTCACAGTAAACACAATTTTATTAAGGACACCAATTAAAATTACACCAGACATGATAAAAACATATAACAAATAATTAAAAAACAAGGAGAGCAGGGCACCACATACAATCCAAGCATGATCTTTAGTAAAAAAGAGGTGGCCCATTTCGACCTCTAAAGCAGGTGGAATTATACATTTTGATGAGCTATTGAACTGCAAAGGGCCCTTATACTGTTCTTGCACAGGGGCCATTTTCTGTCGGTGTCCGCCAGTTCTGGGGGGCAGGAGGTTGTGAGAGGCTTCAGTGGCGCAGAAAGACTTTCCAACTTGTCTGGGAGGTTTCCCATTTTTCCGAGAGTCTCTTGAACATTTCGGAAGATATAGATGTATATGGCTTTTGAAATGACAAACCTTTTACAACCTTTATGAAATCTATGACATATTCCATTGGTAACTAAATACATTCTTTGTCTTAAATGAATCAAGCTTCTTGTTTACATCATATCCCAGTGGGGAAAAAGGAAGACAAGCTGTCCAAAACTAGTGTGATAAAGTTGTTTTATTAAAGGTTAACAGGAAAACTTGAAGCAAACAACAAATTTGTGAAATATGTTGTGTAGGACTCATACATTTGATATCAATAAAACATGTTTCTCCATTCCAACACTGCCTATCTCCCCCATGCTAATCCTGTGACCAGTGTGACTGTTTCTCAGTATTAGGCCGGGTCACACTTGCGGGTGTGATGCAAGCAACTCGCACGAGTTGCCGCCGGCACTCGTGACTGAAGTGTTCAGCTGCATAGAAATTCATGCCGTTGGGTATTGATGCGAGAGACTCGCATCACACTCACAAGTGTGACCCTGGCCTTACTTGCCCTGTCACTGCCCTTTTCAGGCATATCCCGACTACTTAGAGATCTCTGCATCCTTAGGATTCGCCATTCAGTGCGCTGGGAAATCTGAGTGATAACCGCCATATGTACCCTATAGAAAAGATTGTCCTGTTGTCCCCGATTAGGCTGTTAAACCACAGTATACCCTTTTTCTGCTATATGCATTATGGCAGTCTGCTGCACAAATCTATACAAAGGCATCCAGTAAGGTTCCTTGTCTTTACCCTAGTGTCAGATGCTACTGTTGACGTATTTGCAGTACAGAAACCTTAGTTCCTTGGTTTCCATTTATCAGTTGGGTCTGGATAGTTATTTTAAAACTGAACACAACTGATGCAAGATCCATGGCAGGATCAGAAAATGCTGCATATTAAAATTTTCGTTTAAATAAATTCTCATTACATGAATCAGTCTAAAACATCTGCAAAAGCAACTCTGATGCAAAAATTAGAAAATGAACAAGACTTCCAAATGGCATAAGGCCATCTCCAAAGACCTTGGTATCCCAGTTTCAACAGTGTGCAATGTTATTAAGAAGTTTGCCAAGCATGAAACCATCAAGAACCTCCCTGTATGTGGACTAAAGAGGAAAATTGACAAGAGATGTCTTCGAAAGTTGGTGCGAATGGTGGAAATAACACTGCGTCAAACATCCAAAGACCTAAAGACCAACCTGTAACAGTCTGGGGTCATAGTTTCCACAAGTTCCACACGCCGCACACTAAAGCAAGCAGAGCTTTATGGGTGAAGGCCAAGGAAGAAACCCCTGCTGAAGAAAAGACATAAAAAGGAACAACTGATCTTTGCCGAAGAGTACATTGACAAGCCACAATCCTTCTGGGAAAAAGTTCTGTGGACAGATAAAACAAAAATAGAGAGTTTTGGCAATGCAAAGCAACAGTTTGTTTACAGATAATGAAAGGAAGCTTAGAAGAAAAAAAATACCCAACCAACAGTTAAGCACTGTGGAAGATCCATAAAGCTGTAGGGTTGCTTGCTGCATCTAGTACTGGAGGCCTTGAGTGTATCACAGGAATCATGAAATCAGAAAACTATTAAGAGATTTTAGAGCGAAATGTCCTACTCAGTGTAAGAAAACTTGGTTTGAGTCAAAGTTTATGGGTCCTCCAGCAAGACAATGACCCAAAGCACACAGGAATAACTGAAAAAGAAAAAATGGACTGTTTTAAAGTGGCTATCAATGAGTCCTGACCTCAATCCCATTGAAAATATTTGGGGTGAGCTGAAATCTGCAATTGGGGAAAAGAACCCTGCAAACATTCAAGAGTATGAACAAACTGCAAGGGAAGAGTGGGAGAAAATACCAGCTGAGACGTGCAAGAAGCTTATAGATAAGAAAGGTGTGCAACCATGTAGTAATTAGTAGTGCTTTTATTGCTTCACATGCTGTTTATTCTGTTTGTTCTTTGAAATTGCAACATGTAAGGTGATAAACAATGTTTTATTCTTGTATTACTGTGGACCACTAATCAATAATGGTGAGCAGCACTGTGTGTATAAATAGAGAGGAAAAAAAAACAAGAGTGGCACAATAGAAAAGAGAGTGAGGGTGCAAAGCCCCCCAGGCAGATACCAAACCTCATTTGTAGAACTACAAAAATCAGTGGCAGCACACATTTGTAGTTAAAAAATAGCTATTTAATTAGCTAAGATGAGCTAATTAAATAGCTATTTTTTCACTAAAAATGGTGTGCTGTCTCTTATTTTTTGAGTAATATATATATATATATACATATATATATATAGTTATGTAACTAATTTTTCTGAAGAACTATATAAAGATAAATTTAGAATCCTGTTACCAAAACAGGTGTTCTCTCTTAAGCTATGTTCATATGTTGCGTTTTTTTTCCTAAGGCAAAAACTGCTTTCTTGGCAGTAAGAAACTTGCCTCAAAAAAGCAGGCTTTGCTTAGTTTATGTTGCGTTTTTCGTGTTTTTGCAGCGTTTTTATATCACATTTGTCTCTTTTGCTGATAAGTTTAGTTTTAGCCCAAAAAACGCAGAAGAAACTGAAACCTGCATTTTTTGCACTACCAATTGCTTTCAATGGGTGAAAAGCGCTGAAAAAATGCTGAATTGACATGCTGCATTCTGCAAAAACCAATGTTTTCTAAATACTGAGGACAAAAAAACAAGCATGAGATTCCTGAAATCTCATACACTTTTTGTAAGTACTGTAAAACGCAGCTGAAAATTTGCATAAAAATAGCATTAAAAAAACGCTAGAAAAAAACGCCACGTGTACACATAACCTTAAAGGGACTCTGTCACCTGAATTTGGAGGGAACAATTTTCAGCCATGGAGGCGGGGTTTTCGGGTGTTTGATTCACCCTTTCCTTACCCGCAGGCTGCATGCTGGCTGCAATATTGGATTGAAGTTCATTCTCTGTCCTCCATAGTACACGCCTGCGCAAGGCAAGATTACCTTGTGCAGGCATGTACTACGGAGGACAGAGAATGTACTTCAATCCAATATTGCAGCCAGCATGCAGCCAGCGGGTAAGGAAAGGGTGAATCAAACACCCGAAAACCCCGCCTCTATGGCTGAAAATTGTTCCCTCCAAATTCAGGTGACAGAGTCCCTTTAAGGCCAGGACTCCAGGCAGACACATTGTCCAGAAAATCTCAGTGAAGACCTACACATGATAGTTCCATTTGTGACTTGTGGAAGGGGTCATGGCCTTCTGAAAATGTTGAGGCAATAAGACAATGTTGTGGTAATGCCCGGCACAATTCAGTAAAAGCTGAAAAGATTTCTCCACTGACCTAAATGAGTGGAAATTCTTTAAGTACCGCATTACATCACAATTGTACAGTATGGATATGTGGACTTCTGCTGAATCAAATGTAGACACATAATGACGTTCTAATCAACTGGTCCCACAAAAAACAAGCCCTCAAAGGAGAGAGTGAAAATAAGTCAAATAAGGCAGTCATTTACACAGTCATGGCCGAAAGTGTTGGCACCTTAAAAATTGAAGTATTTCTCACAGAAAATTCTTACAATTACGCTTGTTTTGTTATACACGTTTATTTCCTTTGTGTCTATTTTAACAACACAAAAAAAACAGAGGGGGAAAAAAGGCAAAATGGACATAATTTTGCACAAAATCCCAAAAATGGGCAGCACAAAATTGTGGGTAAACAACTTGTTTCAAGCATGTGATGCTCATTCAAACTCACCTGTAGCAAGTAACAAGTGTGGGCAATTTGAAAATCACATGAGAAACACGATAAAAAGGAGAGACGTTTACTCAATCTTTGCATTGTGTGTCTGTGTGGCACACTAAGCATGCTGAATGGAAAGAGAAAATCTTGATGTTCCTTTTTCCATGGTGCACAAGATAATCAAGAAGTTTGCAACCCATAACACTGTAGCTAATCTCCCTGGACGTGGACAGCAGAGAAAAATTGATGAATCACAGGATTCTCTGGATGGTGGATAAGCAGCCCCAATCAAGTTCCAAAACAATTCAAGCTATCCTTCAGGCTCAGGGTGCATCAGCATCAGCGCAAACTATCCACAACATTTGAATGAAATGACTAGAGACCCAGGACCACACTACTGACACAGAGACATAAAAACTAGAATGCAGTTTGCCAAAATGTACGCAAGTAATCCAAAATCCTTCTGGGAAAGCGTCTTGTGGACAGATGAGACCTAGATAGTAAAGCACATCATTCTGTTTATCGAAAATAATGGAATGAGGCCTACAGAGAAAAGAACATAGTGACTACAGTCAAATATGGTGGAGGTACAAAGGTGTTTTGGGATTTTTCTGCTGTTTCTGGCACTGGGTGCCTTGACTCTATGCAAAACATCAGGAAATCTGAAGGTTATAAAAGGATTTTGGGTCACAATGTAGGGTCCAGTGTTAGAAAGCTGGATTTGCTTCCTAAGTCACGGGTCTTCCAGAAGGACAATGACCCCAAACATACTTCAATAAGCTCCCAAAAATGGATGGAAACGAAGTGTTGCAGAGTTCTCAAGTGGCCAGTAATGGGTCTTCATCTAAATCCCATTGAATACCTGTGAAAAGATCTCAAAATTGCTTTTAGGAGAAGGCGCCTTCAAATAGGAGAGACCTGGAGCAGTTTGCAAAAGAGCGATCCAAAATTCCGGTTGAGAGGTGTAAAAAGCTTGTTGATGGTTATAGAAAGCGATTGAGTGATTGCAGTTATTTATACCATAGTGTGTGCAACCAAATATTAAATTAAGGGTGCCAGCAATTTTGTGCAGTTCATTTTTAGTGTTTTCTGTGAAATTATGTCCAATTTGCCATTTTTCTGTTCCTTTTTGTGTTGTTCCAATACACACAAAGGAAATAAACATATGTATAACAAAACGTGTAATTGGAATAATTTTCCGGAACTATTTCAAGGGTGCCTACACTTCCAGCCAGGATTATAGATATACCGTACTTTTTCTAATCTGCATTTAGTTTCTGGTACATTTTATTTAATCTCTATTTTTTAAAAAAAACTGCTTTATGGCAGCAGCATGAGCCTCTGTTAACAGCAACTAGAGGTCTATTTTACAAGAGTTACTTATATACCAGCTGGTGGGAACTCTGTCTTGTATGTATAAAAGATGGCTGGACCATACAACACACTATTCCTCGCAGATTATAAGATCTTCTGAGCACAATAAAGAGTCCTGTAAATTTATAGTTGGATTTTTTTTTCACATGCTTTCCCTCGATTGTAAAATGCTGCACATAAGGCTTCTTTCACACATCCAGATAATTCCGGTACCGGAGAAATCGGTACCGGAGTTATCCGTGTCCGTCTGCTCACGTGGCACATCAGTGTGGCGCATATTCATCACTGTAATGAGCGGTACCACGTGACCGCTCACACAGGACCTGCTGCCGGCGCTGAGAGCATACATCGCAGGAGCCGGGTGAGTATTTCTCGGCAAGCGGGCGGGCGCACAGGGGATGGGAGGCGGGAGGGGACCCACAAACTTTTATTTTTTAACACACAAAAAAACCCTTGATTTTTCATTCCTTCTCTCCAGCGAACGCTGCTGGGGAGAAGGAATGAATGCCGGCTTCAGCACCACACGCAGGGGGGACAGCGCTTACTGTAGCGCTGTCTCTCCTGCGGGCGGTACGTGCACACGGAGGAGAGTGCACACTGTTCTCCGTGTGCGGGACGCTTTGCGGTACGTGCTGCCGGAGAAAAGCGGACATGTCTCCGTGTTTTGCACACGGACACACAGTCCATGAAAACACAGAGACATGCGCATAGACCCATTCATTTGAATGGGTCCACGTGTGTCAGTGTCTCCGGTACATGAGAAAACTGTCAGTACACATACCGGAGACACTGATGTGTGAAAGAGGCCCAACACACAGTACTGCTGCATATGTGGTGTACATTGCTCTGCTACATACAGGTGGAATAACACACACAGCTCTGCTGCATACAGTACAGAGCAAAAGTTTGGACATACCTTCTCATTTAAAGATTGTTCTGTATTTTCATGACCATGAAAATTGTACATTCACACTGAAGGCATCAAAACTATGAATTAACACATGTGAAATTATATACTTAACAAAATAGTGTGAAACAACTGAAATTATGTCTTATATTCTAGGTTCTTCAAAGTAGCCACCTTTTGCTTTGCACACTCTTGGCATTCTCTAGATGAGCTTCAAGAGGTAGTCACCGGGAATGTTTTTCACTTCACAGGTGTGCCCTTTCCGGTTTAATAAGTGGGGTTTCTTGCCTTATAAATAGGTTTGGGACCATCAGTTGTGTTGTGCAGAAGTCTGGTGGATACACAGCTGATAGTCCTACTGAATAGACTGTTAGCTGCTTTTTTCTTGCCATAATACAAATTCTAACAGTAAGTAAAGAAAAACGAGTGGCCATCATTACTTTAAGAAATGAATGACTTGTTTGGCCTAAAGAACACAAGGAATGGACATTAGACCAGTGGAAATCTGTGCTTTGGTCTGATGAGTCCAAATTTGAGATCTTTGGTTACAACCACCGTGTCTTTGTGCGACGCAGAAAAGGTGAACGGATGGACTCTACATGCCTGGTTCCCACCGTGAAGCATGGAGGAGGAGGTGTGATGGTGTGGAGGTGCTTTGCTGGTGACACTGTTGGGGATTTATTCAAAATTGAAGGCATACTGAACCAGCATGGCTACCACAGCATCTTGCAGCGGCATGCTATTCCATCCGGTTTGCGGTTAGTTGGACCATCATTTATTTTTCAACAGGACAATGACCCCAAACACACCTCCAGGCTGTGTAAGGGCTATTTGCCCAAGAAGGAGAGTGATGAGGTGCTACACCAGATGACCTGGCCTCCACAGTCACCAGACCTGAACCCAATCGAGATGGTTTGGGGTGAGCTGGACCGCAGAGTGAAGGCAAAAGGGCCAACAAGTGCTAAGCATCTCTGGGAACTCCTTCAAGATTGTTGGAAGACCATTCCCGGTGACTACCTCTTGAAGCTCATCAAGAGAATGCCAAGAGTGTGCAAAGCAGTCATCAAAGCAAAAAGTGGCTACTTTAAAGAACCTAGAATATAAGACATATTTTCAGTTGTTTCACACTATTTTGTTAAGTATATAATTCCACATGTGTTAATTCATAGTTTTGATGCCTTCAGTGTGAATGTACAATTTTCATAGTCATGAAAATACAGAACAATCTTTAAATGAGAAGGTGTGTCCAAACTTTTGGTCTGTGCTATATATGTTGTACATAGCTCTGCTGCATGTATGCCGTCCATGGCTTTGCTGCATTCAGGTGGAATAACACACACAGCTCTGCTGCACATATGTTGCACATGGCTCTGCTGCATACACGCGGGATAGCACGCAGCTTCCATACAGGAGCTCTTCTCGCCCAGTGAGGTGAATTCCCCGCACACCAATAACCGCTGCTTCCCAAGATGACACATTGCAGAAAAGCTCCGCCCCGCGCTTGTCCCCTCCCTCTAAATGTCACTGGTCACGTGGTATGACATCATCACAGGTCCTTTATCCCAATAGGATTCGCGCTACTTCCTCAGGTAAATCTCCGGTGCAGGCCGCGCGGTGTGCGCGCACTGAGGGCGCAGATGTGTACGGAGCGGCTGTGCGATGTCCGCTCCTGCCCTGTGCTCGGTGCCGCGCACTGCACTAGTGACCGGTCTGAGTGCGGCACGATTGTCTGCGCGCTGCGGCGGCTGCTTTCCAGTGTTTAGCCGCGGTGCATTATGGGAGGCGGTGGAGATGTTTGGGTTAACCGGATGTAGAAGGAGAAAGAGGCGGCGAAGTCACGTGACGAGAGGCCCGTCCTCTCCTGAGACCACAACCCTGTGTTTTTTGTTTGTTTGTTTTTTAACACACTTTACCCTAAATATTAATGATATTTTAGCTCATATGATTTTTTTTTAGAATTAACTACAAAAGCGTGATTCACACGTCTCACTATCTAGCGGGCGATTAACCCCTTCTGCAGCCTGCCACACAGGTGTGAAGGAGGTGTGTTCCCATGGAAGTCTGCCAGGCTGCTGAACACACAGATCTCTGACCTCCAAGGTCGTTTCAGCTGCTGCAGAACTTCTTTGGGAAGGCTAAAGGAAATTTCCTTCTTACAATTCTATTTCTTATGCTTTATGTAAAGGATCTAAGATGTGTGATCTGTTCTGCAGAAGTGTACGGGGCGCGCTGCAGCTGCTGAGGAACCTCTTTAGGCCGGGGACACACAACGTATAAAAAAAACGGTCCGTTTTTGACGGAGGAGAATCGCAAAAATTTTTAGAAAACAGTGATCCGAGTGCAGTGCGAGGATGCGATTTTCTCGCATCAAATGATCCGTGTGACATCCGTATGGCATCCGTACTGCGTGTTTTTATCGCAGGCTTGCAAAACCAACATACGGCTATACAAGGGATCCATGTGTCAAAAAAAACAAACATATATACTGTCTATATATATATATATATATGTCAGTAGACACATATATATATATATATTAATATTTCATCCAGCGCGATATAGCAGAAAGCCGGTAATTGAATTACCGGCTTTAAAGCTGTCTAGCGCTGGAAGAAATATTAATATATATACATATATGTGTCTCACTGACATATCTATAATATAACGCTGGGAGCGTCACTCTGTCCGAAGCCTCTATAGACTGCGCAAGCGCCGGCGCAGTCTGGGCCTCACAGAGCGACGCTCCCGGGAGATCGCGGTATGCGTAAGCACTGAACGCATACCGCCATCTCCACCGGAGAGTCAGGGACCGCCAGGAGGGAGGGTAAGTATACTCACCTTTCCCGGTTCCAGCGCTGCTTGCGGCTCCGTCTCCCGGCTCCTCTGCTCCCGGCTCCGGAGGGCGCGGACTGCGCAGGCGCCGATTCCTGCTGCCGGAATCGGCGCCTGCGCAGTCCGCGCTTTCCGCCGCCATTTTCTTGAAGACACACTCCGGCTCCACTGCAGGTGTGTCTTCAAGAAAATGGCGCCGGAAAGCGCTGACTGCGCAGGCGCCGATTCCTGCTGCCGGAATCGGCGCCTGCGCAGTCCCCGCTTTCCGGCGCCATTTTCTTGAAGACATACCTGCAGTGGAGCCGGACGATAGGTGAGTATGGTATTTTTTTTTTTTTTTTTTATATGGCAGCAGCATTCGGGGGCATACACACTGGAGCGGGGGGCATATAATACAATGGTGGCGCAGGATGGCAGCAGCACATGACAGAACGGGCGCAGGATGGCAGCAGCACATGACAGAACGGGCGCAGGATGGCAGCAGCACATGACAGAACGGGCGCAGGATGGCAGCAGCACATGACAGAACGGGCGCAGGATGGCCGCAGCACATGACAGAACGGGCGCAGGATGGCAGCAGCACATGACAGAACGGGCGCAGGATGGCAGCAGCACATGACAGAACGGGCGCAGGATGGCAGCAGCACATGACAGAACGGGCGCAGGATGGCCGCAGCACATGACAGAACGGGCGCAGGATGGCAGCAGCACATGTCAGAACGGGCGCAGGATGGCAGCAGCACATGTCAGAACGGGCGCAGGATGGCCGCAGCACATGACAGAACGGGCGCAGGATGGCAGCAGCACATGACAGAACGGGCGCAGGATGGCAGCAGCACATGACAGAACGGGCGAAGGATGGCAGCAGCACATGACAGAACGGGCGAAGGATGGCAGCAGCACATGACAGAACGGGCGCAGGATGGCAGCAGCACATGACAGAACGGGCGCAGGATGGCAGCAGCACATGACAGAACGGGCGCAGGATGGGAGCAGCACATGACAGAACGGGCGCAGGATGGCAGCAGCACATGACAGAACGGGCGCAGGATGGCAGCAGCACATGACAGAACGGGCGCAGGATGGCAGCAGCACATGACAGAACGGGCGCAGGATGGCAGCAGCACATGACAGAACGGGCGCAGGATGGCAGCAGCACATGACATAACGGGCGCAGGATGGCAGCAGCAAATGACAGGATGGGAGCAGCAAATGACAGAATGGAGGCGCAGGATGGGAGCAGCACATGACAGAACGGGGACGCAGGATGGGAGCAGCACATGACAGAACGGGGGCGCAGGATGGGAGCAGCACATGACAGGATGGGGGCGCAGGATGGAGCAGCACATACCAGGATGGAGACCATATACCAATATAAATGCTCGCCACCCGGGCGTAGAACGGGTTCAATAGCTAGTATATATATATATATATATATATATATATATATATATATATATATATATATATACCTATTCTATGTGTAGACATTTATTCGACCTATTCTATTCTAAGCTGTCAGTGTGATTTTACTGTACACCGCACTGAATTGCCGGCTTTTCTCTCTAACAGCGCTGCGTATTCCTCGCAAGTCACACTGCTGGTCCGTGTGTGATCCGTATTTTTGGGGCTTCCATAGACTTTCATTGGCGATTCTCGGCCGCGAAACGCTGACAATCGCAGCATGCTGCGATTTCACTCGGATCCTGAATACGGCCGAGAAAATATCGGATGATGGGAGCTGCCCCATAGATTAACATTGGGACGAGTGCTATGCGATTTTTTTATCGCATTGCACTCGTCCGTATTACGGTCTAGTGTGACCCCGGCCTTAGGAAGGAAGGAGCCCTGTGTGTGCCAGCAGTGCCAGCACAGCGCCTCTTGGAGCTTTATTTTAAACACACTTATTCATATCTTCTCTACAGCAAACGCTGCTGCAGGGAATATATGAATGGGGCTTCAGCACCAGTTGGGGGGACAGCGCTTACTGTAGCACTGTCTCCTGCACAGCACACGGACTGCACACGGACAACGTCCGTGTGCGGTACGTGTTTTACACGGACCCATTGACTTTAATGGGTTTGTGTAATCCGTGCGCTCCCACGAACACTGACATGTCTCCGTGTTTGGCACACGGAGACGCGGTCCGCAAAAAATCAATGACATCTGCACAGATGCATTGATTTTAATGTGTCTACGTGTGTCAGTGTCTCCGGTACGTGAGGAAACTGTCACCTCACGTACCGGAGCCACTGACGTGTGAAACCGGCCCTAGGGCCGTGATAAAAAGAGACCAAATTGCGGGTAAATCGCTGTCACATGTGACTGGCATTGAAGTCTATGGAGAATGAGTCTTGTGGAACCTGGAACCAGAGACAGAAAATCCAACACATATGGAAACATTGGCGACAGACACCATAGGAAATAATGACATGCCGTGTCACTGTGTGGCCTAAGGCTACTTTCACACTAGCGTTAACTGCAATCCATCACAATGCGTCGTTTTGCAGAAAAAACGCATCCTGCAAAAGTGCTTGCAGGATGCGTTTTTTCCCCATAGACTTGTATTGACGACGCATTGCGACGGATTGCCACACGTCGCATCCGTCGTGCGACGGATGCGTCGTGCTTTGGCGGACCGTCGGGAGCAAAAAATGCTACATGTAACGTTTTTTGCTGCCGACGGACCGCTTTTTCCGACCGCGCATGCGCGGCCGGAACTCCTCCCCCACCTCCCCGCACCTCACAATGGGGCAGCAGATGCGATGAAAATCTGCATCCGCTGCACCCGTTGTGCGGCGCTTACAACGCTAGCGTCGGTAACCTCGGCCCGACGCACTGCGAAGGGCCGAGCCCGACGCTAGTGTGAAAGAAGCCTAAGGCTGTGTGCACACGATGCGGATTTCCTTCGGATCCGCAGGGGTTTTTTTCTGTGCAGAAACGCAGATCCGCAAACTGATTTACAGTACAATGTAAATCAATTTAAAAAAAACCGCTGTGCTAATGGTGCGGAAAATTCCACATGGAAAATGCAGCGGAGTGAAAGAAGGAGCATGTCACTTCTTTTGTGCGGGTCTGCAGCATTTCTGCACCCTTCCATTATAGAAATCCACAGGGGTAAAAAACGCATGAAATCCGCAACAAAAACACGCAAACCCCGCATAAAAAACTGGATCAGATCTGCACCTGCTTTTTCTGCCAGGAGATGCAGATTTTGTGCAGAAAATTCTGCACCTAAATCTACAACGTGTGCACATAGCCTAAATGGTGAGGGTGATATGTACAGGCATGTGAATGGTTAATGTGCCATAAAGAGCAGCACATACATTACCATAAAGCCATCTCAGCACCTGGGGGCAGAAATATCAAATTAAAAAAACAACAACTAATGTCCCAGGACAATCGGTGCTGCCCACCTCGAGCTGTTCAGTCAAAGGGGTTACCAAATGTTAGACATTAATATTATGTTATATATGTGGGATATTTGCTGATCAGACCTAACATTAACCCATTCGTGCCGCATCTATTTTCCATATTTTCATTTTCACGCTTTACACCCTTCATCCAACAGCCATAACTTTTTTTTATTTTTCTTTCCCCATAGCCATGTAAGGTCTTGTTTTTTGCGGGACAAGTTGTTCTCTTCAATGACACAATTAATGTACTGGAAAGTGGGGAAAAAATGCAATTCTACAATTGTTTTTGTCATTTTTTTTATTTGCCATGTTCACTATAGAACTGACCTGGCAATGTGATTCTCCAG
Organism: Ranitomeya imitator; assembly: GCF_032444005.1. NCBI lineage: Eukaryota > Metazoa > Chordata > Amphibia > Anura > Dendrobatidae > Ranitomeya > Ranitomeya imitator. Next base: position 721,156,198 of record NC_091284.1, read on the forward strand.
GTCAATACGATTACGCAGATACCAAACACATACAGGTCCTTCTCAAAAAATTAGCATATAGTGTTAAATTTCATTATTTACCATAATGTAATGATTACAATTAAACTTTCATATATTATAGATTCATTATCCACCAACTGAAATTTGTCAGGTCTTTTATTGTTTTAATACTGATGATTTTGGCATACAACTCCTGATAACCCAAAAAACCTGTCTCAATAAATTAGCATATTTCACCCATCCAATCACATAAAAGTGTTTTTTAATAACAAACAAAAAAACCAACAAATAATAATGTTCAGTTATGCACTCAATACTTGGTCGGGAATCCTTTGGCAGAAATGACTGCTTCAATGCGGCGTGGCATGGAGGCAATCAGCCTGTGACACTGCTGAGATGTTATGGAGGCCCAGGATGCTTCAATAGCGGCCTTAAGCTCATCCAGAGTGTTGGGTCTTGCGTCTCTCAACTTTCTCTTCACAATATCCCACAGATTCTCTATGGGGTTCAGGTCAGGAGAGTTGGCAGGCCAATTGAGCACAGTAATACCATGGTCAGTAAACCATTTACCAGTGGTTTTGGCACTGTGAGCAGGTGCCAGGTCGTGCTGAAAAATGAAATCTTCATCTCCATAAAGCATTTCAGCCGATGGAAGCATGAAGTGCTCCAAAATCTCCTGATAGCTAGCTGCATTGACCCTGCCCTTGATGAAACACAGTGGACCAACACCAGCAGCTGACATGGCACCCCACACCATCACTGACTGTGGGTACTTGACACTGGACTTCAGGCATTTTGGCATTTCCTTCTCCCCAGTCTTCCTCCAGACTCTGGCACCTTGATTTCCGAATGACATGCAAAATTTGCTTTCATCAGATAAAAGTACTTGGGACCACTTAGCAACAGTCCAGTGCTGCTTCTCTGTAGCCCAGGTCAGGCGCCTCTGCCGCTGTTTATGGTTCAAAAGTGGCTTTACCTGGGGAATGCGGCATCTGTAGCCCATTTCCTGCACACGCCTGTGCACGGTGGCTCTGGATGTTTCCACACCAGACTCAGTCCACTGCTTCCTCAGGTTCCCCAAGGTCTGGAATCGGTCCTTCTCCACAATCTTCCTCAGGGTCCGGTCTCCTCTTCTCGTTGTACAGCGTTTTCTGCCACATTGTTTCCTTCCAACAGACTTACCATTGAGGTGCCTTGATACAGCACTCTGGGAACAGCCTATTTGTTGAGAAATTTCTTTCTGGGTCTTACCCTCTTGCTTGAGGGTGTCAATGATGGCCTTCTTGACATCTGTCAGGTCGCTAGTCTTACCCATGATGGGGGTTTTCAGTAATGAACCAGGCAGGGAGTTTATAAAAGCCTCAGGTATCTTTTGCATGTGTTTAGAGTTAATTAGTTGATTCAGAAGATTAGGGTAATAGGTCGTTTAGAGAACCTTTTCTTGATATGCTAATTTATTGAGACAGGTTTTTTGGGTTATCAGGAGTTGTATCCCAAAATCATCAGTATTAAAACAATAAAAGACCTGACAAATTTCAGTTGGTGGATAATGAATCTATAATATATGAAAGTTTAATTGTAATCATTACATTATGGTAAATAATGAAATTTAACACTATATGCTAATTTTTTGAGAAGGACCTGTATAGTTTATATTTTATTCAAGTGGTCGGAAAAAAATTGGAAATTTGTGAAAAATTTTTCGCTTGTTTTTACATTTTCCAAGACCAGTAACTTTTTTAATTTTCAGTATCTGCAGCAGTATGCTAGATTTTTTTTTGTTCCCTGAGCTGACGTTTTTACTGTTACCATTTTGGGGTGTATTTGATGTTTTGATCACCTGTTATTGTAGTTACTGAAATGTTGCGGCAGCAAAAAAAGGTAATGTTGTCATTTTTATTTTTTTCTTGTTACACTGTTTACCAATCAGATTAATTTATTTTATATTTTGATAGATTAAACTTTTACAAACACAAAAATGCCAAGTATGTCTATTTTTTTATTTTCTTTGTTTCATTTGTAATGGGGCAAAAGGGGAGTGATTTGAACTTTTGTATTTTTTTCATATTTTTAAAACTTTTTTTTCACTTTTAACTGTACTTGTTAGTCCCCTTAGGGAACTTGAAGCTGCAATCATCTGATTGCTTGCACGATACATACAGTTGTGCACAAACGTTTACAAACCTCGGGAGAATTTTTGCTTTCTTGGCCTTTTTCAGAGAATATGATTGTTAACACCAAACCTTTTTGGCCGGCGTCACACACAGCGTATGAAAATACGGTCCGTATATTACGGCCGTAATACGCTGAAAAGTCCCGAAAATAGTGGTCCGTAGCTCCTCCGTAGGCAGGGTGTGTCACCGTTTTTTGCGCATGGCATCCTCCGTATGTAATCCGTATGGCAGCCGTAATGCGTGTTTTTAGCGCAGGCTTGCAAAACCGACATACCGCTATACAAGGGATCCATGTGTTAAAAAAACAAAACATATATACTTTCTCTCTCTCTCTCTATATATATATATGTCAGTAGACACATATATGTATATATATTATTGCTTCATACAGCGCGAGATAGCAGAAAGCCGGTAATTCAATTACCGGCTTTTGCTTTCTCCTTCCTAAACCCGACATGATATGAGACCTGGTTTACATACAGTAAACCATCTCATGTCACCATTTTTTTTGCATATTCCACACTACTAATGTCAGTAGTGTGTATATGCAAAATTTGGCCGTTCTAGCTAGTAAATTAAAGGGTTAAATGGTGGAAAAAATTGGCGTGGGCTCCCGCGCAATTTTCTCCGCCAGAGTAGTAAAGCCAGTGACTGAGGGCAGATATTAATAGCCTGGAGAGGGTCCATGGTTATTGGCCCCCCCCCTGGCTAAAAACATCTGCCCCCAGCCACCCCAGAAAAGGCACATCTGGAAGATGCGCCTATTCTGGCACTTGTCCACTCTCTTCCCATTCCCGTGTAGAGGTGGGATATGGGGTAATGAAGGGTTAATGCCACCTTGCTATTGTAAGGTGACATTAAGCCTAATTAATAATGGAGAGGCGTCAATTATGACACCTATCCTCTGCTGGCTGTCCTCATATGAACTCGAGCAAGGGAGCTTTCAAGGAAAGTTCCCACGATCTAGGAACAGCCAGCAGAGGGCGCCTCACCTCATTCGCCGGGGTTTTGCAGAAATGAGCATCCTGCATTAGCGGAGCTCGTGTCTGCAAAATATTTTAACCCCTTCAGATGGATCTACATCGTTGGACCTTACAGATCCTCGGAAGGTATGTATATTGTTGGTTTATTATTTTTTTTTAATTTACAGATCGAGGGTCTTCAGTGAGTGGATTGAGAGTAGAATAAATTAATACAACAGCCTTTGTGATTTTTTCAATAAATTAATTTTTAATAATGTGTGTGTGTTTTTTTATTTAACCCTTTACTTGTATTGGATTAATAATGGATAGGTGTCAATTGACGCCTCTCCATTATTAATTTGGCTTAATGTCACCTTACAATAGCAAGGTGGCATTAACCCTTCATTACCCCATATCCCACCGCTACACGGGAATGGGAAGAGAGTGGCCAAGTGCCAGAATAGGCGCATCTTCCAGATGTGCCTTTTCTGGGGTGGCTGGGGGCAGGTGTTTTTAGCCAGGTGGGGGCCAATAACCATGGACCCTCTCCAGGCTATTAATATCTGCCCTCAGTCACTGGCTTTACTACTCTGGCGGAGAAAATTGTGCGGGAGCCCACGCCAATTTTTTCCGCCATTTAACCCCTTATTTTACTAGCTAGAACTGCCAAATTTTGCATATACACACTACTAACATTAGTAGTGTGGAATATACAAAAAAAATGGTGATATGAGATGGTTTACTGTATGTAAACCAGGTCTCATATCATGTCGGGTTTAGGAAGGAGAAAGCAAAAGCCGGTAATTGAATTACCGGCTTTTCTCTCTAACACCGCTGCGTATTCCTCGCAAGTCACACTGCTGGTCCGTGTGGAATCCGTATTTTTGGGGCTTCCATAGACTTTCATTGACGTTTTATTTGCGCAATACGGTGACAAACGCAGCATGCTGCGATTTTCTATGGCCGTAGAAAGCCGTATAATACGGATCAGTTTAATACGGCAGATAGGAGCAGGGGCATAGAGAATAATTGTGCCGTATTTTTTGCGAGTTTTACGAACGTAGTTTCTGCGCTCTTACGTCCGTAAAACTCGCAAGTGTGACGCCGGCCTTTCTCTACTCATGGATACTGGTTGGGTGAAGCCATTAATTGTCAAACTACTGTGTTTTTTAAATCATACTGACAACCAAAAACATCCAAATGACCCTGATCAAAAGTTCACATACCCCATTTCTTAATACCGTGTATTGCCCCCTCTAACATCAATGACAGCTTGAAGTCTTTTGTGGTAGCTGTGGATGAGGTTCTTTATTTTCTTAGGTGGTAACGCTGCCCACTCTTCTAGGCAAAAAGCCTCCAGTTCCTGTAATTTCCAGGGCTATCTAGCATGAACTGTGCGCTTGAGATCTCCCCAGAGTGGCTCAATGATATTGAGGTCAGGAGACTGAGATGGGCACTCCAAAACTTTCACTTGGTCCTCCGGTAGCCAATGACAGGTCGACTTGGCCTTGTATTTTGGATCATTGTCATGTTGGAACGTCCAAGTACGTCCCATGAGCAGCTTCCGGGCTGATGATTGCAAATGTGCCTCCAGTATTTGCTGATAACGTGCTGCATTCATCTTTCCTTCAGCTTTGACCAAGTTTCCTGTGCCTTTGTAGCTCACACATCCCCAAAACATCAGTGATCCACCTCCGTGCTTTACAGTAGGAATGGTGTTCCTTTCATCATAGGCCTTGTTGACATCTCTCCAAATGTAACGTTTATGGTTGTGGCCAAAAAGTTCAATTTTGATCTCATCACTCCAAATTACCTTGTTTCAGAAGTTTTGAGGCTTGTCTCTGTGCTGTTTTGCGTATTATAGGCGAGATACTTTGTGGCATTTGTGCAGTAATGGCTTTCTTGTGGCGACTCGACCATCCAGCCCATTTTTCTTCAAGTGCCTATTGTGCATCTTCAAACAGCAACACCGCTAGTTTTCAGAGAGTCCAGTATTTCAGCTGATGTTATTTGTGGGTTTTTCTTTGCATCCCGAACAATTTTCCTGGCATTTGTGGACGACATTTTTGTTGGTCTACCTGACTGTGATTTTGTTTTTACAGAGCCCCTGATTTTCCATTTGTTAATCACAGTTTGAACGCTGCTGACTGGCATTATCAATTCCTTGGATATCTTTGTGTATCCCTTTCCTGTTTTATACAGTTCAACTACCTTTTCCCGCAGATCCGTTGACAATTCCTTAGCTTTCCCCATGACTCACAATCCAGAAACATCAGTGGCTGGATGAAAGATGCAAGAGTCTGTCTGGGTCCCAGAAACTCACTCAGTTTTTATGCACACACACTGATTACAAGCAAAGGGGTCACAGGTGAGGATGTTACCTTTAGTAGCCATTAAAACCCATTTATGTCAACTTCTGTGCATGTTATCAGGCCAAAATCACCAGGGTATGTAAACATTTTATCAGGGTCATTTGGATGTTTTGGGTTGTGTAATGCCTCGGTAGCATCGTACGCAGTGAAGAGGCAGTGACCCACAAAGTTCCAACACAAAGCCTCTTTAATGTGTTTCCTCACAGCATTAAAATCCAATTCACACACTAGTGCATATCATTTCAGGTCATATAACTTCAGTGTATATTATCAGTGTTCAATTCACACCAGTTCATAGCACTACATATCATATTGCTTTTAGATTGCAGTCCCTAAACACGCCAGACCTCTCCTTGTCCAGTATCCGTGGGGCGACCGCATGCCATATTACAGTCTCCATACACAGCCTCAAATGTTGCAGACATTACACACGCCAGCCCTCCCTTCAGACTAGTTCCCGTGCGTATCCTGCATCACTGTATCAAAGTCTCTCTACTCACACAGCCGTACACAGCCCAGGATATCCTCCTGTAGCAGCTGGGCACCATATCCACCTGTTTGCAATCGTTACACACGCCAGTCCTCTTTTGGGCACAGCACATCCACCTTCGGGCACAGGACTATCCACATCCGAGACCAATACCATGGACGACTTGCATCGCTGTGTACGATGCGGATGCCAGGCTATTCAGCTGCCTTGGGTGTTGGCTCTGCTGGCCTGTGCCTCCATGCACTCAGCCAGCACTCTGCAGGACTCTACTCTGCACACCAGACTGACACTGACCTCCAGCCACATGGGAAAACCCGGACTGGAAATCTGTGACTCCCATGCACACCTATGGACTTCATCCGTCTTCATGCACAATCTGGGGAGAACACACAGCGACCCCTACCTGTGACACGAGTTACTGCCTCACATTGCATTCACATCTACACCTGCGACTGCCATTCACACCTATGGCCTTCATACGCCTCTGTGTGCATTCTGGGGAGCACAAACAGCGCCTCCTAGCTATAACAGGGGTCACTGCCTCACGGTTGTCATTAATGATTTAAAAAGAGAAAACACAGTAGTTTGACAATAAGTGGCTTCATCCAACCACTAACCACGAGTGGAGAAAAATGTTTGGTGTTATCATTCATATTCTCTGAAAAAAGGCCAAGAAAGCAAAAATTCTGCCGGGGTATGTAAACTTTTAAGTATAACTGTAGCAGTGCATTATCACTACTATCTATAGCAAAAATCACAATCTCTTGTGAACACCAGCTACATGCTGGCTTTCACAAGAGAACCGTCAAGAGAAACACAGAAATCTTCAGCAAACGCTCGGGTGTCTCGCAACCCAATGGCGCCTAACAATCAAATCATGGATGCACCGATGGGCATGTTGTATGACGCGCCCCTCTGCTGACACCTGTTAAATGCCACTGTCAGAGATTGACCGCAGAATTTAACTGGTTAATAGGCGCAGGCAGTTAGAAGCAGATGATGGCTGATTTAAATGTACATCATATGTCTGTGAAGTTAAAATGGAACAGCTCAGAACTGTCTGACATGGACTGCACTGGGCTGTGATTTTTGCCACTAAGATGTTAGCAGCAGATCCTTTAACCCTATGTATGTCTGAAAAAATGTTCTTATAAAAATAATAAAAGTATCAATGTTTGAATCAAGCAACTTTTTTCCAATCCAAAAATAAATAAAAAAATAAACATATTTGGTATTGACACATCCAATTCTGATAATATAAAATGATTTACCTTAAATGGTAAATGCCCTAAAGATATAAAAAAAAAAATTAACCCCTTGCCGACATGCGCCGCACATATACTTCTCGGTGCGAGCTGTGTTCCCGCAAACAGCAGTACAGGTACAGCGCACCTATCTCACAATAAGCGCAGCGATCGGGTGCTGGTGTCAGCTCTTTGTGGGAGCTGACACTCCGCAGCAATGCACACAATCGGTGCTGCTATTTCTGCTTTTCTAACACTTAGGGGCTCTGTATATGGAGTCCGCAAACTATTCTAGGAAAATCTGCGCTCCAGGAGGCAAATAGCATTCGGTCTCTCCCGAGTCTCTCCGTATGGCTAAGTACTGTACAGCCACATATGAGCCACATTCAGTAGAGATTGTGGGACAAATTTTGATGCCATTTTTACAGTTTTCCCAGTATGAAAATGTACATTTTGGGGCTAACACACAATCTTGGTGGTAAAAATGTAAATTATTTTTTCTTTACTGCCCAATTGTATAAAATTATTTGACACACCTGTGGTGTCAATATACGGTAATTACTGCACCCCTAGATGACTTCCTTGAGAGGTTTAATTGGTAAAATGGGGTCACTTATGGGGGGTTCTGCTGTTCTGGTACCTCAAGGCCTCTACCAATGTAACATGGCACCATCAAACCAGTGCAGCAAAATCTGCACTGTAATATGGAGCTACTTCCCTTCCGAGCCTTGCACTATGCCTCCAAAAGTAGTTTTCGACCACATATGTGCTATCGGTGAACTTAGGAGAAATTGCAAAACAATTTTTGGGGTCAATTTTCTCCTGTTACCCTTGTGAAAATACAAAATTTCGAACAAAAAAAGATTTTTGAGGGAAAAATTTCATTTTTTTTTATTTTCACGGCTTAACGTTATAAACTTTTGTGAAGCACCTGGGGGTTCAAGGTGTTCAATACACATCTAGATAAGTTTCCAAAGGGGTGTAGTTTCCAAAACTTGTAGGGGGGTTTCCACTGTTTAGGCACATCAGGGGATCTCCAAACGTGACATGGCGCCCGCTGATTATTCCAGTAAATTTTACATTCAAAAAGTCAAATGACGCGCCTTCCCTTTCAAGCCCTGCCGTGCACCCAAACAGTTGTTTTCCTCCACATATTGGCTATCTGCGCACTCAGGAGAAATTACCCAACAAATTTTATGGAGCAATTTCTCCTTTTACCCTTAAGAAAATGCAAAATTTGGAGCTAAAAAAGATTTATCTGGGAAAAATGTGATTTCTTTTTTTTTTTCACAGCTCTACGTTATAAACTTGTGTGAAGCACATGTGGGTTCAAGGTGCTCACCACACCTCTAGATAAGTTCCTTAAGGGATCTAGTTTCCAAAATGGTGTCATTTGTGGGGAGTTTCCACTGTTTAGGCACATCAGGGGCTGCTCTCCAAACGAGACATGGTGTCCACTAATTATGCCATTCAAAAAGTGAAATGGCGCTCCTTCCCTTCTGAGCCCTGCCGTGTGCCCAGACAGTAGATTTCCCCCACATATGGGGTATCGGCATGCTAAGGAGAAATTGTACAACAAATTGTATGGTCCATTTTCTACTATTACCCTTGCGAAAGTAAAACAAATTAGGTCTAAAGGAAAATTTTTGTGAAAGAAAAGTAAATGTTTATTTTTCCTTTCACTTTTCAAAAAAGCCATTGAAGCAACTGAAGAGTTAATAAACTTTTTTGTAATCTTGCCTGAAGAAGGCGCCTCTGTGCTCTGAAAGCTTGCAAACATATTATTTTCTGGTTAGCCAATAAAGGTATCACTCCTGGAATACTTCTGTCATCATTGGGCAGAAAAATATTCACATGGGATGAATAGAAAATTCTAACATGTTAAATAAAGGCATAGTAAAATGAATTATGCAGGGAGAAGGTTTAATGATTGTGTTACTTTTTAAGCACTATTCCACTGTAGCTGGGGCTGCACAGCAGGAAATCTGCCATTACAGTCTCTATTGTTCACCTGAACACTTGGACCAACAAGTGACCGCAAAGTTGCCTTTATTCCCTGCACTCATTAACTAAAGCAGTATTCCCATCTCCAAGATCCTATCCCAATATGTAGTAGGTGTAATAATATTAGCTCCAGTTAGAAATGTAGTATAGTTCTTCTGATTCACTATGTTACCATGGTTATGACCACCAGGGGCGGACACAGACAGCTTGGGGCCCCTGTGCAGGAAATGTGTTTGGGCCCCCCCTTCTTTAAAGGCGACAAAGCTAATATATATATATATATATATATATATATATATATATACACACACTGTAGAATATGCCCATGTATAATAAACACCTGTGTCTACTGCATATGTGACATAGTATACATTAATGTATAAGGGTATGGTTCCATGGTCAGGAATCGGCAGCGCTTTGGATGCAGCACATGTCCGCTCGGTCCAAAGCGCTGCCGGCTTTTGTACGAGTGATGCTTCCGCATGTGTTCATTGAACACATGCGGAATCACCGCATCCTATACATTGGACTGTGATATTTATCTTGTGGAGACTGAGCGTCTCCGCAAGATAAATAGACATGCTACAGTCTAGAAAGATGTGCCGCATGTCCGTCTCTGCAGGGAAGCTGCGGGTGCCGCTGCATACATAGTGGACATTGGATTCCTTGAAATCTCATGCACTATGCTGTAACATCAGGAGCTGCGGACTGGATGCTGCGGATGTACACAGCGTCCAATCCGCAGAGTTTACTGACAGTGGAAACATACCCTTATATGTGTGTTTAATGCAACAGATACAGTATATGTGAAAAAGTCTTCACTGGGGGATGGGCTCAGGGGTCAGTCCCAGCCTGGATCTGATACTGCAGTGATGACTGGAGTCCCGTCAAAGAATAGACCCAGTGATTTAGTGACTGTGTTCCTGAGCTCTGAACTCTCTGGTCCCTGCTGTGTGTGGATGAAAATCCTGCACTGACCAGAGAACACAAAGCTCCGGGGGTCACAGTCAGTAAATCACTGCTTCTAGTCTCTGACTGCTGCCCCTGTCTCCCCTCTTTACTCTGCAAACAATCCGTCACATTCAGACCGTTCTTTACCTCCTGTTCAGGGGGTGATTGAGGTACTGCACAGCTGCAGCTTCCTTCCAGGCATGAGTGTGCAGAAGCCAGTGTGCGGCAGCTTCCTGTCTCGCACAGCCGCAGCGCGGAATGATGATGTCATTCAGCTGAGCCGCTGCTGTCTGTGTGAGAAAGGAAGCAGGAAGCATCCATTCCCTGCAGATCCGTTGCCATTTTCTCTTGCAGGCAGCGGAGCTGCAGGGATTGCTCCATGCCTGCCGCACATGAGGGCAATCTGGCCAGGGGGCCCCCGGAGCCTCGGGGCCGGATAGGCTGGCCAGATTGCCCTCTATATTAGCCGCCCTCAGGGGTGAACCTAGCCTCTCTGCTGCCTGAGGCGAACGGAAAAATGGCTCCTAACATAAATAAAAACATGAGAATTAGTTAGTATCACAAATAACATTTACATCCAGGTACCTTATAGATAACGTCGTCTCTGTAGCTGTTCTTCTTTTCTTCATCTTGTCCAGATCCCATGATGAGTTTTCTCAGCCACAGCCGTCTCTGCAGACTTCCATCTTTTCCGCTCTTTTGCAGAAAGTCTCCACAAGATGCCCTTAAAGATACAAGTGTCATTACAATGCTCCGGAATAAAAAATTGCCCCTCACTATATTGTCTGCACAAAATATGACCCCCACACTGTCCCTCTTATGGTACATGCTCTTCACACTGACCTCTCCTTTCTATACCGGCCCCCTCTTCACACTGTCCACTCACATTGTGTCCCCCCTATAGGGCCCAGTATTTATACTCCATATTTATACTCCATCCTCCCACCCTATGTGCATGGCTCCCCCATCCTTCTCCCCTGCGTTCACGGCTCCCGTAATTCCTTCTCCCCTGCGTTCACGGCTCCTCCATCCTTCTCCCCTGCGTTCACGGCTCCCCCATCCTTCTCCCCTGCGTTCACGGCTCCCCCATCCTTCTCCCCTGCGTGCTGGGCTCCCCCATCCTTCTCCCCTGCGTTCACGGCTCCCCCATCCTTCTCCCCTGCGTGCTGGGCTCCCCCATCCTTCTCCCCTGAGTTCACAGCTCCCCCATCCTTCTCCCCTGCGTGCTGGGCTCCCCCATCCTTCTCCCCTGCGTTCACGGCTCCCCCATCCTTCTCCCCTGCGTGCTGGGCTCCCCCATCCTTCTCCCCTGCATTCACGGCTCCCCCATCCTTCTCCCCTGCGTTCACGGCTCCCCCATTCTTCTCCCCTGCGTTCAAGGCTCCCCCATTCGTTCTCCCCTGCGTGCATGCCTCCCCTATCCTCCCACCCTGCGTGCATGGCTCCCCCATTCTTCTCCCCTGTGTGCATGGCTCCCCCATCCTTCTCCCCTGCGTGCTGGGCTCCCCCATCCTTCTCCCCTGCGTTCACGGCTCCCCCATCCTTCTCCCCTGCGTGCTGGGCTCCCCCATCCTTCTCCCCTGCATTCACGGCTCCCCCATCCTTCTCCCCTGTGTTCACGGCTCCCCCATCCTTCTCCCCTGCGTTCACGGCTCCCCCATTCTTCTCCCCTGCGTTCACGGCTCCCCCATTCTTCTCCCCTGCGTTCACGGCTCCCTCATCCTTCTCCCCTGCGTGCATGCCTCCCCTATCCTCCCACCCTGCGTGCATGGCTCCCCCATTCTTCTCCCCTGTGTGCATGGCTCCACATCCTTTTTCCCTGTGTGCATGGATCCACATCCTTTTTCCCTGCGTGCATGGCTCCACATCCTTTTTCCCTGCGTGCATGGCTCCACATCCTTTTTCCCTGCGTGCATGGCTCCACATCCTTTTTCCCTGCGTGCATGGCTCCACATCCTTTTTCCCTGCGTGCATGGCTCCACATCCTTTTTCCCTGCGTGCATGGCTCCACATCCTTTTTCCCTGCGTGCATGGCTCCACATCCTTTTTCCCTGCGTGCATGGCTCCACATCCTTTTTCCCTGCGTGCATGGCTCCACATCCTTTTTCCCTGCGTGCATGGCTCCACATCCTTTTTCCCTGCGTGCATGGCTCCACATCCTTTTTCCCTGCGTGCATGGCTCCACATCCTTTTTCCCTGTCATACTTACCTCTCACCGCCCAGCACAGAACAGAACTTCCTTCCTGGCATCTCTTCTGCAGCGTCTTCCTTCCTGTCTTCAGTGGTCACATGATAGCGCTAATTAAGGTCATGAATATGCGCATATTCATGACCTTAAATTAGCGGTACCATGTGACCGCTGAAGACAGGACGCGCTGCCGGCGCTGGGACGCAGTTGCAGCCACCGCTGGAGGAAGGTGAGTATTACGTCTTCAGGGAGGGAGGAGGGGGGGCGGGCACTTGACACCGGAGTTTTAGAAAAAAAAAAAAAAAAAACTAGCAGCGCAAATTCACTTACTATAGAGTCTGCCGCCCTCTCTTCTGCCGCCTGATAGTCAAATCGCCTAATGGTAGCAGCGTCCCTGGCCGCCCTGCAGGGGCCCCCCAGAGCCTCCGGGCCACGGTGCAGCTGCACCGGTTGAACCGGCGGTATGTCCGCCCATGATGACCACGCATATAGACAGTTGTCAGTTGTCATAACCCTGGATTCCTAAGCTACTGCAATGCCCTACATGGATAAAGTGACATAGCTAATCAGAAGAACTATGCAACATTTTTAATTGGAGGTATTTGCTAATATTATAATTACATCTACAACATATTGGGATAGGATCCTGGAGATGGGAATGCCTCTTTAATGTGTATCTGACAATAGAGAAGACAGAAGTCGTGAGAACAGCTCTGTCCTCTCTCCTGGGGCTCCAGCAGTCTCTTGACAAGCGGGCACCGAATAGTCGACTGGTGGATTTTAAGGACATAGATCGCCTGCAGTATATATTCAGTGAGTGGTCCTTAAAGTGGTCCTGTCTTCTGATAACAGTCTGCATTCACTGCAGATTTCTAAATCCTGATCGCATGTGGTGTGCATGCTGTCGGGATTCTCCAGTATTGCCAGTGAGTGCAGACGGTCACATGTCCGCAAGCATGCGATTTGCATACTTTGTGCCACATTACGACTAGTCATGCCTAGTGACTTGAGAGAAGCCGAGTAGGTCTAGTTGGCATGTGACCGCATGTATGTATATTGCGTACTTTCTTCCATGCGACCGTCTGCTTACACTCTTTCAATACTTTTGTAACCTGATAACATAGTCACCATACGTAAAGTGACCGCAGACCTTTATCAGATGAATGGACAACCCTTTTAACTGGTTAGTAGAGTTTTACCATGTCTGATTGTCAGAAGAACTACAGATCCCCAGTAATGCCTAATGGTATGATACCATGAATACACAGATGGGATCCCCTCACTCAGATTTATTTACTCCGTGTTCCATAATAACTTTTATGGTCTTTTTATCCTTGGTCATCATTTCTGCTCTTGCTGTGAAGTAAATCATCTCTCCGTAAACTATCTTCTCAAAGGTCTTATGATGAGGCGTGTGATTGTACACAAGCAGAGCTGCAGTATAAAGCAGGGAGGACAGAGCCACAACATTGTCTTCTGATAATCCAGGAGGGTTTATTTTCAGCTACATGATCTTCCCATTCAGACCTTGCTGATAAGTTAAAGCTCCGGACCTGAGTCCTTTCTTGGAATTCATTACGATACCACGAGGGAGAAGCCGTATTGTGGGAACGGTTAATGGTCTAAAGACGTCACATGGGCATTTGTGGATACACGGGACGTGTCAGTAGTGGAGAAATGATGAGAGTATGCATGAGTATGGGATGTGTCGCTGCAGAACTTGGCAGAATTGCTATTCAGGAGCCTGGGAAAGCTGGGTGACAACTTTTTGCAAAAGCTATAACTGTGCCCAAATTGGTTGTCGCCCAGCTTCCCCAATCTCAAATCTGCATTGTATTGGGCAGTGAATATGACAAAATAAATAGATGGCTCCTAAATCTAATGCACTAATAATGTGTCCTATAGCTGCGGCAGTGGAGAAGACGGAATGATTGTCGCTCAGCCTCCGTCCGACGTGTCCCCCGACCAGGAGAATCCCGCTAATGGCTTCCTACAGGTAGAGTTGGAGTTGAACTTGAAGCTGGGACATCTGCTCTTCCAGGATCCGGTGAAGTACGTGTACAACCCTTTGTTGTATGCCTGGGACCCCCACGAGAAGTACGTCCGGACATACTGCCAATCCAGAAAGGAAGTGCTTTTCTTAGGAATGAACCCTGGACCATTCGGCATGGCTCAGACGGGGGTAAGATCCTCACTGAACGAGGTTAATTTGTGCCAAGGGGACGGATTGATTTTTTTTTTTTCCATTTAATTGCGTTGGTGCCATATTAACCTGCATAAAATTGCTCAATTAAAGGTGTCTTCAGCATTTTGCGCCATTAACTCATCTCTAATACAGACACTTGTTAGGGATTCGTTCATCCCTTCCTTTCCCATCATAAATCTGCCAAGGTTTACTTCATTATGACTATACCTGCCATATACCAGGCCCGCCAACATTGTCCTACTCACTTCTATCCCCACCTCTATAAATACCAGGCCTGACACAGACTGATGCTGGAAAAAAGAGCAAGAAATCTGTTAATGGCAGATGGAGAGACTGGCTGGGAGTGGGAGGAATGACACTATATGAAAAGGTCAGACAGTCTTGCTGGCTGTGATAATTGGTTACACCTCTCTGCCCCACTCTTTTATTAAGCTGTGTGATAATTTTGAGATGATGCCAAACTGCGTCATACTTCAGCTTAGGGAAAGAATTATGTGGCTACGATGCGCTACAAGTCGCTAGCCAAATGGGATATGATTGCCCTGATATCCTGATAAGGATCTTATATACGGATCCCTATGGATATTTGTCACACAATAAACCTGAAAATAAATGTTCCTTTTAATAACACTGAACACTGCTGCGAAGAACTGTAGGGGCATATTCAGACCCAAACGCCTTCCTGTATTTCCACAACTGAAATCTCAGGCTGACGCAGAGGCGTAGCTAGAGCTTTTGCCGCCCGGGGCTGTTCCCGAGTTTGGCGCCCCCCCCCCCCCCGGCTCAATACACACAAAGGTTACCAAAAATGGTTTTCCTGTTTTGTAGAACTTAAACTGGGCCTAATGGTGTCACCCCCACATGCCACACCTGTGACTTAATACCACCACACCATGACCAGGCCACAGAGTGACCGAATAATACTACATACAAGGGACAAATACCACAACACCATTTCCAGACCACATATTACCACCACATAGTGACTGAATACTACAATACTGATCAGTAATAAAAAAAAAACCACAATACTATCACCATAAGTGCCAGTATTCACAGGAGATCTGTACTTAGTATGCAGTGTCTGTGTAGAGGTAATACAGAGATCACTGGTGACATTATACACAGGACCTCTATATAGTATACAGTGTATAGTGTCAGTGTATAGGTAACACTGACTCACCAGTGACGTCTCTAGGTGAAGTCCTTCATCTTTCATCCAGCACAGACCGCCATCATTCCTTCCAGCCAGGACTCGTTTCTGCAGGAAATAACACAGTTATCTCGAGCTCCGCTTGCAGAACACATTACTTAATTTTTAACAACTTCTACATTACATCACATGAAGAAAAAAAGGTGATATAGTGTCACTCTGCACAGTAACAGGACCGCCCCCCCATTTAAAACAGTATACTCAAAAAATAAAATAAATACATCACTGCAGTAATAATATCCCTTAATTATCCCCTATGGTAATAATATTCCCCACCCTGGCCCCGTTTATCTCATTCCTGGCTCCAGCCATATGTTCTCGCATCCTGCCCTCATGAGTATCCATTCTACCCCATATGATCTCCCCATCCTGCCCCACCAGCCTCCATCGTATCCATCCTGCCCCATGATCCAATCCTGCCCCGTGTCTCCAATCATGCCCCGTATCTACATTCTGCCCATGCCTCAAGTCCTGCCCCCAGTGTGTCCAGCATATTACCCCCATGTTGTCCAGCAATCTGCCACAGTGTGTCCAGCATATTACCCCCATGTTGTCCAGCAATCTGCCCCAGTGTGTCCAGCATATTACCCCCAGTGTGTCCAGCAATCTGCCCCAGTATGTCCAGCACTGCCCCCAGTGTGTCCAGCAATCTGCCCCAGTGTCCAGCCTTTCCCCAGTGTGTCCAGCAGTCTGCCCCAGTGTGTCCAGCATATTACCCCCAGTGTCCAGCATTGCCCCAGTATGTCCAGCATATTACCCCCAGTGTGTCCAGCAATCTGCCCCAGTGTCCAGCATTGCCCCAGTGTGTCCAGAAGTCTGCCCCAGAGTCTCCAGCATTGCCTCAATGTGTCCAGAAATCTGCCCCAGGGTCTCCAGTATTGCCCCAGTGTGTCCAGCAATCTGCCCCATGGTCTCCTGTATTGCCCCAGTGTGTCCAGCATTCTGCCCCATGGTCTCCTGTATTGCCCCAGTGTGTCCAGCAATCTGCCCCATGGTCTCCTGTATTGCCCCGGTGTGTCCAGCAATCTGCCCCATGGTCTCCAGTATTGCCCCAGTGTGTCCAGCAATCTGCCCCATGGTCTCCTGTATTGCCCCGGTGTGTCCAGCATTCTGCCCCATGGTCTCCAGTATTGCCCCGGTGTGTCCAGCAATCTGCCCCATGGTCTCCTGTATTGCCCCAGTATGTCCAGAAGTCTGCCCCAGGGTCTCCAGCATTGTCTCAATGTGTCCTGAAATCTGCCCCATGGTCTCCAGTATTCAGTGTGTCCAGCAATCTGCCCCATAGTCTCCTGTATTGCCCCAGTGTGTCCAGCATTCTGCCCCATGGTCTCCAGTATTGCCCCAGTGTGTCCAGCATTCTGCCCCATGGTCTCCAGTATTGCCCCAGTGTGTCCAGCAATCTGCCCCATGGTCTCCAGTATTGCCCCAGTATGTCCAGAAGTCTGCCCCAGGGTCTCCAGCATTTCCTCAATGTGTCCTGAAATCTGCCCCATGGTCTCCAGTATTCAGTGTGTCCAGCATTCTGCCCCATGGTCTCCAGTATTGCCCCAGTGGGTCCAGCATTCTGCCCCATGGTCTCCAGTATTGCCCCAGTGTGTCCAGCAATCTGTCCCATGGTCTCCAGTATTGCCCCAGTGTGTCCAGCAATCTGCCCCATGGTCTCCAGTATTGCCCCAGTGTGTCCAGCATTCTGCCCCATGGTCTCCTGTATTGCCCCAGTGTGTCCAGCATTCTGCCCCATGGTCTCCAGTATTGCCCCAGTGTGTCCAGCAATCTGCCCCATGGTCTCCAGTATTGCCCCAGTGTGTCCAGCATTCTGCCCCATGGTCTCCAGTATTGCCCCAGTGTGTCCAGCAATCTGCCCCATGGTCTCCAGTATTGCCCCAGTATGTCCAGAAGTCTGCCCCAGGGTCTCCAGCATTTCCTCAATGTGTCCTGAAATCTGCCCCATGGTCTCCAGTATTCAGTGTGTCCAGCATTCTGCCCCATGGTCTCCAGTATTGCCCCAGTGTGTCCAGCATTCTGCCCCATGGTCTCCTGTATTGCCCCAGTGTGTCCAGCATTCTGCCCCATGGTCTCCTGTATTGCCCCAGTGTGTCCAGCAATCTGCCCCATGCTCTCCAGTATTGCCCCAGCCCCAGACAGTCAGACATAAAGAAAAAAAAAAAGTAAAATCCTCACCTCTCCCGTTCCTAGCGCAGGTCCGGTGCAGCCAGTCAGCGTCTCTCCGGCTCTGCGACGCTCAGGACAGAGAGGCTGAACGGCGCGCACAGTAGTGACGTCATCGCGCCCTCTGCTCTGAGACGTCGCAGAGTCAGAGGACGCTGAAGCCGCAGGAACCAGGAGAGGTGAGTATTAGAGCGGGGGGCGGGGGCGGCTGGGAGCTGGTCGTGGCGGTGGACGGCGCCGCCCGAAGATTTAAAGGGGCGTCTTTTTTTTTTTTTTTTCTTCTCCTGCAGCGCCGGCCGCCCCCCGCATTGTGCCGCCCGGGGCGGACCGCCCCCCCCCCGCACCCCCCTTCCTACGCCACTGGGCTGACGCCTTCTGCTGAATCTGCAGCAAATCTGTACAATTTTAGCTGCATTGTCAAGGCCGTCCTTTGTTTTTCTGTGAAGGATCCATTGAAATAACTCACATGCTACTTACAGTGCTGTGCAAAAGTTTTAGCAGGTATGGAAAAAATGCTCCGCAGAAAGAATGCTTTCACAACTATTTTTTATCAATGAACAAAATGCAAAGTGAATGAACAAAAGAGAAATCTAAATCAAATCTATATTTGGTGTGAACGCCCTTTGCCATCAAAATGGCATCAATTCTTCTAGGTATTTTGTAGGCCGTGATAGGATTATAGTTAGGTTTGTGGGTATGCAATTATACCAGACAAATAATTATAATTTTCATATGTAGATGGAAACACAACTTTTAGTTGAAACAAAAACTGCTGTGTAACATAGTAACATAGTTAGTAAGGCCGAAAAAAGACATTTGTCCATCCAGTTCAGCCTATATTCCATCATAATAAATCCCCAGATCTACGTCCTTCTACAGAACATAATTGTATGATACAATATTGTTCTGCTCCAGGAAGACATCCAGGCCTCTCTTGAACCCCTCGACTGAGTTCGCCATCACCACCTCCTCAGGCAAGCAATTCCAGATTCTCACTGCCCTAACAGTAAAGAATCCTCTTCTATGTTGGTGGAAAAACCTTCTCTCCTCCAGACGCAAAGAATGCCCCCTTGTGCCCGTCACCTTCCTTGGTATAAACAGATCCTCAGCGAGATATTTGTATTGTCCCCTTATATACTTATACATGGTTATTAGATCGCCCCTCAGTCGTCTTTTTTCTAGACTAAATAATCCTAATTTCGCTAATCTATCTGGGTATTGTAGTTCTCCCATCCCCTTTATTACTTTTGTTGCCCTCCTTTGTACTCTCTCTAGTTCCATTATATCCTTCCTGAGCACCGGTGCCCAAAACTGGACACAGTACTCCATGTGCGGTCTAACTAGGGATTTGTACAGAGGCAGTATAATGCTCTCATCATGTGTATCCAGACCTCTTTTAATGCACCCCATGATCCTGTTTGCCTTGGCAGCTGCTGCCTGGCACTGGCTGCTCCAGGTAAGTTTATTATTAACTAGGATCCCCAAGTCCTTCTCCCTGTCAGATTTACCCAGTGGTTTCCCATTCAGTGTGTAATGGTGATATTGATTCCTTCTTCCCATGTGTATAACCTTACATTTATCATTGTTAAACCTCATCTGCCACCTTTCAGCCCAAGTTTCCAACTTATCCAGATCCATCTGTAGCAGAATACTATCTTCTCTTGTATTAACTGCTTTACATAGTTTTGTATCATCTGCAAATATCGATATTTTACTGTGTAAACCTTCTACCAGATCATTAATGAATATGTTGAAGAGAACAGGTCCCAATACTGACCCCTGCGGTACCCCACTGGTCACAGCGACCCAGTTAGAGACTATACCATTTATAACCACCCTCTGCTTTCTATCACTAAGCCAGTAGCTAACCCATTTACACACATTTTCCCCCAGACCAAGCATTCTCATTTTGTGTACCAACCTCTTGTGCGGCACGGTATCAAACGCTTTGGAAAAATCGAGATATACCACGTCCAATGACTCACCGTGGTCCAGCCTATAGCTTACCTCTTCATAAAAACTGATTAGATTGGTTTGACAGGAGCGATTTCTCATAAACCCATGTTGATATGGAGTTAAACAGTTATTCTCATTGAGATAATCCAGAATAACAACCCTCAGAAACCCTTCAAATATTTTACCAACAATAGAGGTTAGACTTACTGGCCTATAATTTCCAGGTTCACTTTTAGAGCCCTTTTTGAATATTGGCACCACATTTGCTATGCGCCAGTCCTGCGGAACAGACCCTGTCACTATAGAGTCCCTAAAAATAAGAAATAAAGGTTTATCTATTACATTACTTAGTTCTCTTAGTACTCGTGGGTGTATGCCATCCGGACCCGGAGATTTATCTATTTTAATCTTATTTAGCCGGTTTCGCACCTCTTCTTGGGTTAGATTGGTGACCCTTAATATAGGGTTTTCATTGTTTCTTGGGATTTCACCTAGCATTTCATTTTCCACCGTGAATACCGTGGAGAAGAAGGTGTTTAATATGTTAGCTTTTTCCTCGTCATCTACAACCATTCTTTCCTCGCTATTTTTTAAGGGGCCTACATTTTCAGTTTTTATTCTTTTACTATTGATATAGTTGAAGAACAGTTTGGGATTAGTTTTACTCTCCTTAGCAATGTGCTTCTCTGTTTCCTTTTTGGCAGCTTTAATTAGTTTTTTAGATAAAGTATTTTTCTCCCTATAGTTTTTTAGAGCTTCAATGGTGTAATGGTATTAAAACTGGGTGAGGAACAGCCAAACTCTACTACAAGGGTGAGGTTGTGAAAGAGTTTCATGTCACAGGTCATAAGACTGAGAACAACAACAAGGTACAGGGTAGCAACAAAAGACCACAGATGAAGATACCGTACCCAAAACCTCCACCATGCTCACATCCCAAGTGGGGGAGCTACCCAGGGGGAGGTTTGATACCGTTAGTATAGATGGACACTCCTATCAATAGCAATAAAGAAGAAACCGTGGAGTTACAGTCCAAAACCAAGTTTTATTCAACAATAATGGGCAACCATAGCCATAACAGTATACAAAAATCCTAATTTAATTAAACACAACATATACCTGAAAAGGAGAGTAGAAGGTAGCAATAGATGGACGTGACCACTACATCCGGTCATTCATCATGAGCCTTAAATGGCACACCTTAGACAGGTAGCAGCACCGCCCCCTGACGAAGCTGACGCGAAACGCGCGTTGGGGCCACCACGTGGGTTATCCTGGCCACCAAACCTTGGGTAAGGTTCATTAGTAACTTTGTATGGTGTCTTCCTTTTTTACTTCTTTTTGGCTCATGATGAATGACCGGATGTAGTGGTCACGTAGCCTGTGCGCAGGGCTACTTATATGTATACTTAGCCGTGAAGTATAGATTTATAGGGGTACCAGTATACCATTTGATCCTTTTCCCAATTATTATATGGCACTATGCACTTTATTAATACTCAATTGGTGCCAGGAATACCTACGTGGTGTGTATTTCCATCTATTGCTACCTTCTACTCTCCTTTTCAGGTATATGTTGTGTTTAATTAAATTAGGATTTTTGTATACTGTTATGGCTATGGTTGCCCATTATTGTTGAATAAAACTTGGTTTTGGACTGTAACTCCACGGTTTCTTCTTTAAGGTACAGGGTAGTTATACTGCATCTGCAAGGTCTCTCCCAGGCCAAGAATTTAAGTCAGACTGACGTTTCAAGATGTGATGTTCAAGCTCTTCTGAAGACGCACCAAGAAATGAGCAACTTTGAGTGCTGTAGACGTAGAGTTTGGCCAAGGAAACTAAGTGCAGCAGATAAAAAAACATGATGCTTCCCCTGGTAATCAGAAGATATCCAGCATCGCCATCAGCTCAGAACTGGGGCAATAAATAGGACCTAACTACGCCCATCTACTGTTTAGAGAGTTCTGACCAGAAGTGGTTTTCATGGAAGAATTGGAGCCAAGAAGTCATACCATTGACATGGAAACAAGACCAAGTGACTCAACTATGCTCGAAAATGTAGAAGCTTGGGGAAGTAAAATGGCCGCAGGTTCCTCGTGCTGATGAGTTGACGTGTAAAACATTTGGCAGTTTCTTCACCGATAGGCTGGAGAGCAGTACAGTATTGAGTGTCTGCAGGCAGCAGAGAAGTATGGTGGTGCTTCATGGCTAATTTGAGGCTGCATTTCCGCAAATGGAGGTGGGAAATTGGAAAGGATTAATAGTGTCCAGTATTTTTTTTCACAACTGCCTAATACTTTTGCACAATACTGTATTTCTGCAGATAATCTTTTTTTCTGCTGCAAAGGCCAAAAATCTGCCCTGATAGTAGGGCTGTGGAAACCCAGTTGATATTCATTAGATGCTGATTGGGATTGTATTTTAAATCTCTCCCCAAACTCGTGTCAATTTGGACAGAACCCTAAAAGCTTTAAGACATGAAATATTGGAAGCATTCTAACTTGCAGTATATGTGCTAGCAGCTAGCCTCTTTATCCATAGTAATCTATACTAAGACACATGGCGAGTAGTTATCAATCATTAGGTTTCTGATACAATTGCATTTAAAAAAAATAATGTAAAAAAACATAATGCCTTCACCCTCTGGCAATTTTAATTTTTTTTGTATTTTCAGTTTTTTTTTTCTTCCCCTTCTTCCTAGAGCCATAACATTTTTATTTTTACTTCAATATGGCCCCATGAAAGCTTGTTTTTAGAGTTGTATTTTTGAATGACACCATTCCTTTTACCGCATACAGTATTGTACTGGAAAGCAGGAAAAAAAATTCCAAGTGCAGTGAAATTGCAAAAAAAGTTAAATTCCACAATTGTTTTGGTTTTTTTTTTTTATTTACCATGTTCACTATATGGTAAAACTGACCTGAGAATATGATTCCCCAGGTCAGTATGATTACGCAGGTCCCAAACATGTATAGGTTCATTTTTATTTAAGTTATGAAAAAAAATTCAAAATCTGTATGAAAAAAAGTTTTTGTGTTTGTCGCCATTTTCCAAGACCCATAGCTTTTCTCTTTTTTTGGAATCTAGGGCTGGTAAGGGCTTTTTTTTGCGGCTTGATCTGACATTTTGCCTGGTGCCATTTTGGGGTAGATGCGATGTTTTGCTCACCTCTTATTGCATTTTATTGCAATATTGCAGCGACCAAAACAAATTCTGAAGTTTTGATTTTTTTTTTCTTGTTAAATTTGTTAAATATTTTTTAAAACTTTTATTTAACTTTTTGCTTTGTTGAATAGTTGCCTTATGAGACTTGAAGCTGTGATCTTCCTATAGCCTGTGTTACACATAGCAGGGCTTCTGTACTGCTATACATATCCGAAAAATGATGATAATCAGTCCGATAGTATGAAACAACAAAAACTTTATTGTTAAAATCACACCAGGTGTAAGGGAGTAAGATAAAGACAGGAGTCTAAAGGTACCGTCACACTAGACGATATCGCTAGCGATCCGTGACGTTGCAGCGTCCTGGCTAGCGATATCGTCCAGTGTGACAGGCAGCAGCGATCAGGCCCCTGCTGTGCTGTCGCTGGTCGGGGAAGAAAGTCCAGAACTTTGTTTCGTCGCTGGACTCCCCGCAGACATCGCTGAATCGGCGTGTGTGACACCGATTCAGCGATGTCTTCGCTGGTAACCAGGGTAAACATCGGGTTACTAAGCGCAGGGCCGCGCTTAGTAACCCGATGTTTACCCTGGTTACCATGGTTAAAGTAAAAAAACAAACACTACATACTTACCTACCGCTGTCTGTCCTCGGCGCTCTGCTTCTCTGGTCTGGCTGTGAGCACAGCGGCCGGAAAGCAGAGCGGTGACGTCACCGCTCTGCTTTCCGGCTGCCCGGCGCTCACAGCCAGAGCAGAGAAGCTGAGCGCCGGGGACAGACAGCGGTAGGTAAGTATGTAGCGTTTGTTTTTTTTACTTTAACCATGGTAACCAGGGTAAACATCGGGTTACTAAGCGCGGCCCTGCGCTTAGTTACCCGATGTTTACCCTGGTTACCGGCATCGTTGGTCGCTGGAGAGCTGTCTGTGTGACAGCTCTCCAGCGACCAAACAGCGACGCTGCAGCGATCCGGATCGTTGTCGGTATCGCTGCAGCGTCGCTTAGTGTGACGGTACCTTTAAATAGTGCTGCAAAAACAATGGCAGGAGACATGTGACAGGAGGTCAGATAATCTATACAAGATAGTGGGATAGATAGGCGGTGTGACCTACACAATAGCCACACACAATACTGGGCTCACACACAAGTTCCATCATGCTCTGTAAGAATAGTAGGCTCTGCGACCACAGAGAATCCCATAATACCCTGCTGAGCAATTATATAGAGGCACAGCGCCACAAAAGATGATACAATAGACAGAGTACATAGCATATAATTACCCACCGTAATGAGAGAAGACACTCCTGGCACGCGCCTCCGCCCCAACGCGCGTTTCGGTGAACAACCTTCGCTATGTATAGCAAAAATTAACCTATAATCGCTGGCCACAGGCATTCGGTGTCCCGCAATTATGTGACAAGGTTGTTGATGGGCGAGACTTGTCACGTCCTTTCTGCCAATGCGTGTTAAATGCCGCTGTCAGTGATTGATAGATCGGACTTTTAAGTATTAAGTCGGCAAAATAAGGGTGACCCAGTTAAGATAGCGCTCCCTGGGACCTAAGAAAACGTGCCACTTGCTCACATGTAGCAGTGCCAGTGACTGTGACACATAATGCTGCATAAACTTTATTCACAATAAATACTAACACATCTCTTGGCATAGTGCCTGTATGAGTACATATCACCGTATTAACCATACACCATTGTGTACAATGTATTTTCTCAGGTTCCATTTGGGGAAGTAAAACATGTCCGTGACTGGCTTCAAATTGTTGGAAATGTTTATAAACCAGAAGTGGAGCATCCAAAAAGACCTATACGTGGATTTGATTGTCCCAACAGCGAGGTGAGTGGCGCTCGATTCTGGAGTTTCTTCAAATCTATCTGCGGCCAACCCGAAACTTTCTTCAAGTACTGCTTTGTGCACAACCACTGCCCTCTCATATTTATGAATCAGACGGGGAAGAATCTGACACCAACAGACCTTCCTAAAGCTCAGCGGGACACGCTGCTAGATATTTGTGATGAAGCCCTATGTCAAGTGGTCAAGACGCTTGGGGTCAAAATGGTGATTGGAGTGGGCAAGTTTTCCGAGCAACGAGCAAGGAAGGCCTTGGCCAGAGAAGGGATGGACGTGACTGTGAAAAGTATCATGCATCCCTCCCCGAGGAACCCGCAAGCCAACAAAGGATGGGACAGCGTGGTGAGGACGCAGCTCCAGGAGCTTGGAGTGCTACCGTTACTGACTAACAGGAGCTGACATTAGTATCTGATCGGATGGTTCCTGACACACTACGCTAATATGTATTATGGTCATTCCTTGTATGTCAGATGTATGTCAGATCACGTCTGTTCTCCTGTAATGTGCTTGGTGTATATGTGATATAAGCTGTAATTAGAATCTTTTCCAAACTGTTCCCAAATGATGTCGAGGTGACTATGGAGCGGCTTGTGGAAGCCTCCGCGGCTCAGAACTGCCAAGCGACTCTGGAAGTCATCACACGACAGATGGACGGTTCATTACGCTACCTCGTCTTGTGTGACCTTCACACCTCAGGGAAGACTGAAGCTCCCCATGCCCTAGAATCACACCTGCACTTTTGCGAAGGGGAGAGAATAGCAATTTTAGTTGCTGCAAATATAACCAGTTTATTTCCCAATTATCCTTCATATCAGCACTCAAAACTCTCCTACCTATGTGTGAAACATCGGGGAATGCTAAAGTGCGTCCACTTTTAACCATCACTATAGGAAATAGAAAGGCCAAACATTTTTGGGATTATTGAATTACATTTTAACATCCCAAGTTATAATTTATCGTATTAATGACGTGCCATTCCAGCACCTCCAAACTTACCATTCTTTGCCATGTCCCTGTTTTTTTGTGTGGTTTTTTTCCATAATTCTTTCATGCACATGGGCATAACTGTACGTCCTGCGGTGCTGATGATGGCATCTACACTAAATTTCCAACAGCGGCATTTAAATGACATCACAGTCTCGATGCGTTACTATGAGAGCCAGGGACTGCTGGAGGCACCCGTAGCTGCCATCCTGATACACCTTTGAAACTCAGCTGAGCTTCGAGGGGACTGTGAATACTGTACTATTACAGCATAGAGTTTAAGTGATTGGATGATCGCATGTTGCAGTCCCCCACGAAAGTAAAAAAATATATAAATAATATGATTCACCCCTCTTTTCCCCTTCCATTTAGAATAAAGAAATTAAAAATATATTTGGAAGTGTCACTTCCAGAAAATTTTGACCAATGAAAATATAAAACTTATTCAAAAATAAAGAATTAAAAAAAAAGAAAATATAAAACTTACCTGACTGGTAAATGCCGTAATGAGAAAAATAAATTAAAAAAAAAAGCAAAATTGCGGTTTTCCAATCTCCATGCTTACCTAAAAAAATTAAAATAAAAAGCAATAAAAATGTCACATGGACCCCAAAATGGTATCAATGAAAATATCAGCTCATCATACAAAAAACAAGCTCTCATCGAGTACCAGTGACTGAAAATTAAAAACTTTGCAAATCCCGGAAAATAGCGACAAACCCCATTTATTTATTTTATTTTTTTGCAAACTTCTATTTTTTTTTTTGTTATGGTCTTTATCGTACTGATCTGGAAAATCATAATTCCTCATCATTATCATAAAGTGAATGCTGTAAAGGCAAAAACCATGGGGGAATTGCATATATTTCACTTCATTTGGCATTTTTTCCCAATGTACAGGATATTGTACGGTTAACGTGATGGTGTCATTCAAAAGTACAACTCTCCCACCAAAACAAGCCATCGTACGTCTATGTGGTCAGAAAAATAAAAATGTACAACTGAAAATTGCTCTGTCCTGAAGGGTTTAAAGCGGTTGTCCATTAATAAACACATAATAGTGTAAAAAGATAAAATACCACCTCCCCGCTGACTGCAACAATGACATGTCTGTTAATACAGAGCAGAGGAACAGAGGCAGTCTCTGCACCCCAACCTCCATGTGGGCAGAAATGGGACCTCTGCATCTAATCACTTCTTACATTGGTGACCAAGTCATTACTGCTGTAGCCAGGGATTGGCTGCAGTGGTCACTTGTACATCCAGATGGAGCAGGAGTATAGAGACCAATGGACGACCCAGGAAGAGTCTGAATGGGAACAGCAAGGGATTGGTAAAGTGATTATTATTTTGTTATTATTTAGAATAGTAGCCATTCTTTTAATTATTTTTTTAATGAATCTGTAACACATGTCAAAATAAGAAACTTTGTAAAACAACTTTCAGAGAAATTCGCTTCTCTTTTCTTGTGGACTGATCATTCATTGTTAAAATTCTGAGTACACGGGTATAATCATTCTTCAGGGAATGTAGACTTTCCCATTACTGACATGGGAGATGGCAGCTGGTGCGTATGAAATTCTGTAGAGAACTGTATAAGGTCATGTTCACACAATGCCTTTGTGATGTGTTTTCTTTTTGCAGCAATTTTCCAAAATTGCAATAAAATGACAGCTTTTTATTTAGTTATGAGCCTCTAGCTTTCCCATACCTGCCCTTTCCAAAATATTTTAACCCCTTTTAATGACAAGCCAATTTTAACCTTAATGACCAAGCCAAATTTAACAATTCATTTCTGACCACTGTCAGTTTATGGGGTTATAACTCTGAAACGCTTCAATGTACCCCACTGATCCTGATAATCTTTTTTCATGACATATTGTACTTCATGATAGTGGTAAAATTTCTTCGATACAACTTGCGTTTATTTGTGAAAAAAATGGAACTTTGGCGAAAAATTTTGAAAATTTCATTTTTTTTTTTCAAACTTGTAATTTTGATGCCCTTAAGTCAGAAAGATATGTCACACAAATAACATTTCCCACATGTCTACTTTACATCAGCACAATTTTTGAAACATAATTTTTTTTGTTAGGAAGTTATAAGAGTTAAAAGTTGACCGGTGATTTCTCATTTTTACAACAAAATTTACAAAACCATTTTTTTAAGGACCACCTCACATTTGAAGTGACTTTGAGTGGTCTATCTGATAGAAGACATCCAAACATGACAACATTCTAAAAACTGCACCCCTCAAGGTTCTCAAAACCACATTCAAGAAGTTTATTAACCCTTCAGGTCTTCAGAGGAACTGAAGCAATGTAGAAGGAAAAAATTAGCATTTAATTACTTTAGACCCATTTTTTTTTTCAAAAGGGTAATAGAAAATGGTCCCCAAAATTTGTTGTGCAATTTCTCCTGAATGCGCTGATACCTTATTTGTGGGGGAAATCTACTGTTTTGGTGCACTACAGAGCTCGGAAGGGAAGGAGGAATGTAAATTTTGCTGGAATAATTAGCATACGCCATGTTGCGATAGGAGAGCCCCTGATGTACCTAAACAATGGAAACCCCCGACAAGTGACCCCATTTTGGAAACTACACCCCTCAGGGATTTTATCCAGGGGTATAGTGAGTATTTTGAACCCACAGGTACGACACAAAATTTTATAACATATTAAATATGTTGTCATTAGTGTTGAGAGCAGGTGCTCGCTGCTCCAGTGTGCATTGGGCACTCGGTATGCACCGAATATCACGTGTACTCGAGTGACATGCTTGAGTCCCTGCCCCGCATGTTTTGCGGCTGTTAGACACCCCAAAAAAATGCTTGGATCTGCGAAACTCCGAGCACCTGATGCAAACTCAAGTAGCGAGTAGTGATGAGCGAATATACTCGTTTCTTGAGATTTCTCGAGCATGCTCGGGGGTCCTCCTAGTATTTTTTAGTGCTCAGAGATTTAGTTTTTATTGCCGCAGCTGAATGATTTATATCTGTTTGCCAGCATTACTACATGTGGGAGTTCCCTAGCAACCAGGCAACCCCCACATGTACTTATGCTGGCTAACAGATGTAAATCATTCATCTGCGGCAAGAAAAACGAAATCTCCGAGCACTAAAGAATACTAGGAGGACCCCCGAGCATGCTCCAGAAATCTCGAGTAACGAGTATATTCGCTCATCACTAGTAGCGAGCACTTGTGCACAACTGTTATGATAAGGTAATTCAGTACCACAATGGACATAGAAGTCAGAGCACATACAGTGACCTGACAATAACCCAAAAAACATAGAACGAGCTCTGAGACGTGGGAACTCTGCTGACCGCAATCCCTAATCCTCTCCAACCACACTAGAGGCAGCCGTGGATTGCGCCTAACGCTCCCTATGCAACTTGGCACAGCCTGAGAAACTAGCTAGCCTGAAGATAGAAAATAAGCCTACCTTGCCTCAGAGAAATACCCCAAAGGAAAAGGCAGCCCCCACATATAATGACTGTGAGTTAAGATGAAAAGACAAACGTAGAGATGAAATAGATTTAGCAAAGTGAGGCCCGACTTTCTGAACAGAGCGAGGATAGGAAAGGTAACTTTGCGGTCAACACAAAACCCTACAAAAAACGATGCAAAGGGGGCAAAAAGACCCTCCGTACTGAACTAACGGCACGGAGGTACACCCTCTGAGTCCCAGAGCTTCCAGCAAGCAAGAAAAAAACAAACAAGCAAGCTGGACAGAAAATACAGCAAACAAAATAGCAAAAGCGGAACTTAGCTATGCAGAGCAGCAGGCCACAGGAACGATCCAGGAGGAAACAGGTCCAATACTAGAACATTGACTGGAGGCCAGGATCAAAGCACTAGGTGGAGTTAAATAGAGCAGCACCTAACGACTTCACCACATCACCTGAGGAAGGAAACTCAGAAGCCGCAGTACCACTCTCCTCCACCAACGGAAGCTCACAGAGAGAATCAGCCGAAGTACCACTTGTGACCACAGGAGGGAGCTCTGCCACAGAATTCACAACAGTACCCCCCCCTTGAGGAGGGGTCACCGAACCCTCACCAGAGCCCCCAGGACGACCAGGATGAGCCATATGAAAGGCACGAACAAGATCGGGAGCATGGACATCAGAGGCAAAGACCCAGGAATTATCTTCCTGAGCATAACCCTTCCACTTAACCAGATACTGGAGTTTCCGTCTTGAAACACGAGAATCCAAAATCTTCTCCACAATATACTCCAACTCCCCCTCCACCAAAACCGGGGCAGGAGGATCAACAGATGGAACCATAGGTGCCACGTATCTCCGCAACAATGACCTATGGAATACGTTATGTATGGAAAAAGAATCTGGGAGGGTCAGACGAAAAGACACAGGATTAAGAACCTCAGAAATCCTATACGGACCAATGAAACGAGGTTTAAACTTAGGAGAGGAAACCTTCATAGGAATATGACGAGAAGATAACCAAACCAAATCCCCAACACGAAGTCGGGGACCCACACAGCGTCTGCGATTAGTGAAACGTTGAGCCTTCTCCTGGGACAAGGTCAAATTGTCCACTACATGAGTCCAAATCTGCTGCAACCTGTCCACCACAGTATCCACACCAGGACAGTCCGAAGACTCAACCTGCCCTGAAGAGAAACGAGGATGGAACCCAGAGTTGCAGAAAAACGGCGAAACCAAGGTAGCCGAGCTGGCCCGATTATTAAGGGCGAACTCAGCCAAAGGCAAAAAGGACACCCAGTCATCCTGATCAGCAGAAACAAAGCATCTCAGATATGTTTCCAAGGTCTGATTGGTTCGTTCGGTCTGGCCATTAGTCTGAGGATGGAAAGCCGAGGAAAAAGACAAGTCAATGCCCATCCTAGCACAAAAGGCTCGCCAAAACCTCGAAACAAACTGGGAACCTCTGTCAGAAACGATATTCTCTGGAATGCCATGTAAACGAACCACATGCTGGAAGAACAATGGCACCAAATCAGAGGAGGAAGGTAATTTAGACAAGGGTACCAAATGGACCATCTTAGAGAAGCGATCACAGACCACCCAAATGACTGACATCTTTTGAGAGACGGGAAGATCTGCAATAAAATCCATAGAGATATGTGTCCAAGGCCTCTTCGGGACCGGCAAGGGCAAAAGCAACCCACTGGCACGAGAACAGCAGGGCTTAGCCCGAGCACAAATCCCACAGGACTGCACAAAAGAACGCACATCCCGCGACAGAGATGGCCACCAAAAGGATCTAGCCACTAACTCTCTGGTACCAAAGATTCCAGGATGACCAGCCAACACCGAACAATGAACCTCAGAGATAACTTTACTCGTCCACCTATCAGGGACAAACAGTTTCTCCGCTGGGCAACGATCAGGTTTATTAGCCTGAAATTTTTGCACCACCCGCCGCAAATCAGGGGAGATGGCAGACACAATTACTCCCTCTTTGAGAATACCCGCCGGCTCAGATAAACCCGGAGAGTCGGGCACAAAACTCCTAGACAGAGCATCCGCCTTCACATTTTTAGAGCCCGGAAGGTACGAAATCACAAAGTCAAAACGGGCAAAAAACAGCGACCAACGAGCCTGTCTAGGATTCAACCGCTTGGCAGACTCGAGATAAGTCAAGTTCTTATGATCAGTCAAGACCACCACGCGATGCTTAGCTCCTTCAAGCCAATGACGCCACTCCTCGAATGCCCACTTCATGGCCAGCAACTCTCGATTGCCAACATCATAATTTCGCTCAGCAGGCGAAAACTTCCTGGAAAGAAGGCGCATGGTTTCATCACCGAGCAATCAGGACTTCTCTGCGACAAAACAGCCCCTGCTCCAATCTCAGAAGCATCAACCTCGACCTGGAATGGAAGCGAAACATCTGGTTGACACAACACAGGAGCAGAAGAAAAACGACGCTTCAACTCTTGAAAAGCTTCCACAGCAGCAGAAGACCAATTGACCACATCAGCACCCTTCTTGGTCAAATCGGTCAATGGTTTAGCAATACTAGAAAAATTGCAGATGAAGCGACGATAAAAATTAGCAAAGCCCAGGAACTTTTGCAGACTTTTCAGAGATGTCGGCTGAGTCCAATCATGGATGGCTTGGACCTTAACAGGGTCCATCTCGATAGTAGAAGGGGAAAAGATGAACCCCAAAAATGAAACCTTCTGAACACCAAAGATACACTTTGATCCCTTCACAAACAAAGAATTAGCACGCAGGACCTGAAACACCGTTCTGACCTGCTTCACATGAGACTCCCAATCATCCGAGAAGATCAAAATGTCATCCAAGTACACAATCAGGAATTTATCCAGGTACTCTCGGAAGATGTCATGCACAAAGGACTGAAACACTGATGGAGCATTGGCAAGTCCGAATGGCATTACTAG
Organism: Ranitomeya imitator; assembly: GCF_032444005.1. NCBI lineage: Eukaryota > Metazoa > Chordata > Amphibia > Anura > Dendrobatidae > Ranitomeya > Ranitomeya imitator. Next base: position 721,188,536 of record NC_091284.1, read on the forward strand.
ATACTCAAAATGGCCCTCGGACGTATTAAATGCAGTTTTCCGTTCATCGCCTCGCTTAATACGCACCAGATTATACGCACCACGAAGATCTATCTTGGTGAACCAACAAGCCCCCTTAATCCGAGCAAACAAATCAGATAACAACGGCAAGGGGTACTGAAATTTAACCGTGATCTTATTTAGAAGGCGGTAATCTATACAAGGTCTCAGCGAACCATCCTTCTTGGCCACAAAAAAGAACCCTGCTCCTAATGGCGACGATGATGGGCGAATATGCCCCTTCTCCAAGGCCTCGTTCACATAACTCCGCATGGCGGCGTGCTCAGGCACAGATAAATTAAACAGTCGACCTTTTGGGAATTTACTACCAGGAATCAAATCGATAGCACAATCACAATCCCTATGCGGAGGTAGGGTATCGGACTTGGGCTCATCAAATACATCCCGGTAATCAGACAAGAACTCTGGAACCTCAGAAGGGGTGGATGACGAAATAGACAGAAATGGGACATCACCCTGTATCCCCTGACAACCCCAGCTGGACACAGACATGGATTTCCAATCTAATACTGGATTATGGACTTGTAGCCATGGCAACCCCAACACAACCACATCATGCAGATTATGCAACACCAGAAAGCGAATAACCTCCTGATGTGCAGGAGCCATGCACATGGTCAGCTGGGTCCAGTACTGAGGCTTATTCTTGGCCAAAGGCGTAGCATCAATTCCTCTCAATGGAATTGGACACTGCAAGGGCTCCAAGAAAAACCCACAATGCCTAGCATACTCCAAGTCCATCAAATTTAGGGCAGCGCCTGAATCCACAAATGCCATGACAGAATAAGATGACAAAGAGCAGATCAAGGTAACGGACAAAAGAAATTTTGACTGTACCATACCAATGGTGGCAGACCTAGCGAACCGCTTAGTGCGCTTAGGACAATCAGAGATAGCATGAGTGGAATCACCACAGTAGAAACACAGCCCATTCAGACGTCTGTGTTCTTGCCGTTCAACTGCATAGGCTCAGGTTTATGCTCAGATAATACCGCCAAATGGTGCACAGATTTACGCTCACGCAAGCGTCGACCGATCTGAATGGCCAAAGACATAGACTCATTCAGACCAGCAGGCATAGGAAATCCCACCATGACATCCTTAAGGGCTTCAGAGAGACCCTTTCTGAAAATAGCTGTGAGCGCACCTTCATTCCATTGAGTGAGTACGGACCACTTTCTAAATTTCTGACAATATACCTCTATTTCATCCTGACCCTGACACAGAGCCAGTAAATTTTTCTCTGCCTGATCCACTGAATTAGGTTCATCGTACAGCAATCCGAGCGCCAGGAAAAACGCATCGATATTAATTAATGCAGGATCTCCTGACGCAAGAGAAAATGCCCAGTCCTGAGGGTCGCCACGTAAAAAAGAAATAATAATCCTAACTTGTTGAACTGGGTCACCAGAGGAGCGAGGTTTCAAAGCCAGAAATAGTTTACAATTATTTTTGAAACTCAGAAATTTAGTTCTATCTCCAAAAAACAAATCAGGAATAGGAATTCTTGGTTCTAACATAGAATTCTGAACCACAAAGTCTTGAATATTTTGTACTCTTGCCGTGAGCTGATCCATACATGAAGACAGTCCTTTAATGTCCATCGCTACACCTGTGTCCTGAACCACCCAAATGTCTAGGGGAAAAAAAAGGCAAAACACAGTGCAGAGAAAAAAAAATGGTCTCAGAACTTCTTTTTTCCCTCTATTGAGAATCATTAGTACTTTGGGCCTCCAGTACTGTTATGATAAGGTAATTAAGTACCACAATGGACATAGAAGTCAGAGCACATACAGTGACCTGACAATAACCCAAAAAACATAGAACGAGCTCTGAGATGCGGGAACTCTGCTGACCGCAATCCCTAATCCTCTCCAACCACACTAGAGGCAGCCGTGGATTGCGCCTAACGCTCCCTATGCAACTCGGCACAGCCTGAGAAACTAGCTAGCCTGAAGATAGAAAATAAGCCTACCTTGCCTCAGAGAAATACCCCAAAGGAAAAGGCAGCCCCACATATAATGACTGTGAGTTAAGATGAAAAGACAAACGTAGAGATGAAATAGATTTAGCAAAGTGAGGCCCGACTTTCTGAACAGAGCGAGGATAGGAAAGGTAACTTTGCGGTCAACACAAAACCCTACAAAAAACCACGCAAATGGGGCAAAAAGACCCTCCGTACCGAACTAACGGCACGGAGGTATACCCTCTGCGTCCCAGAGCTTCCAGCAAGCAAGAAAAAAACAAACAAGCAAGCTGGACAGAAAATACAGCAAACAAAATAGCAAAAGCGGAACTTAGCTATGCAGAGCAGCAGGCCACAGGAACGATCCAGGAGGAAACAGGTCCAATACTAGAACATTGACTGGAGGCCAGGATCAAAGCACTAGGTGGAGTTAAATAGAGCAGCACCTAACGACTTCACCACATCACCTGAAGCCGCAGTACCACTCTCCTCCACCAACGGAAGCTCACAGAGAGAATCAGCCGAAGTACCACTTGTGACCACAGGAGGGAGCTCTGCCACAGAATTCACAACACACAACATAAATAATTCTAACCCCAGCTGCAAAAAATTAAGAGACCACTGCAAAATGTTAAGTTTGTCTGATTTTTCTCTTCATAGGCATATTTTTGAGTAAAATGTAAATTGTTCTTTTAGTCTATAAACTTCTGAAATGTCTCCAAATTTCCAAGCAATGAATTTTGTATTGTTTTTCTGACAAAGAAAAATGGTCAAAATTTTAAAAAAAACCTCAGTGCTTCTATACCTCAAATAATGCAAAGAAAACAAGTTCATAATCATTTAGAAAACAACAATACTAATTTTTTTAACTCGGGAAGAGTTCAGAAATCAATATTTTGTGGAATAACCATGATTTTTAATCACAGCTTTCATGCGTCTTGGCATGCTTTCCACCAGTCTTTCTGCTTCTGGGGCACAAAAATGTGAGCAGTTCTTCTCTGTTTGATGGCTTGTGACTATCCATCATCCTCTTGATTACATTCCAGAGGTTTTCAATGAGGTTCATGTCTGGAGATTGGGCTGCCCATGACAGGGTTTTGATGTGGTGGTCTCTTAATTTTTGCCCGAGCTGTATATGAACCAATAGGAATTTCTTTTAATGCGTATTGGCGATCGCTAAGGGGTTAAAAGCACCGCCTGTCACCTCCTAATGGGAAATTCTGTATTTACTGGTGCAGATTTTACACATTTTACCCCTGAATTGAGAATGAATGATCAGTCCTGGATTACAAAGAAGCAGATTTCCCTGATAATATATATTACAAAGTTGCATATTTTCATGTGTACTATTAATTTATGAAATTAAAATGAAACAAAAGGCTACTCCTTAAACTGCACTAAATATTTGTTTATGTATTTTCAGCACTCGGCCCCAGTTATGTATGAGTTCTAACAAAAACCGCTACAAAAAATACGGAAGAAGCAAATGACTTGATTGTGGACATATACATTAGGATGTAATTTCCATTAATCCCATTACTTTGCTTTTCCTGAAGGTTTCCGGATGTCTTCTGCTGCGGATCTTTTCATTGCATCAGTTGTGCTGCTTCACTAGCCGCCGCTGTGTGGTGGGAGAGACTTACTCTTCGGCAGCAGGTGATCTCGGCTCTGACATATGCTGTGCTGTTGGCATCTTCTGCTGTAGAACCTGGTGCTCACAGGGAAGAGCCTGGGTAGCAATAAGACGAGGCGGATGGCTTGTTACAAGTCCTAATGTATGTCTAGAAGGTGCAGTGAGGCAAGGGGCAGACTGTTTTATTGCTCTAATAAAGTAGCCCATCTAGCCTCATTGCTTATGTAAACCGTTATCTCCTAATTAAAGGGAAAAGGATTACTGTTTTGTAATTCTGTCTGCCAATAGGGTTACGCTTATGTAAGTATCTGCCACTGCTTTGGCTACCAACATTTCTAAATCTTTCTAAAATGTGTGGCCCTCGTGAAGCTACACGAATCACTAAACACTGTCATGTCAGTTGCTGATGTCTCCTTATATAACTGCATTTTTGACATTTCCTTCAAGGAGACCCCCATTAATTGCACACATGATGCGGCATATTACCACTGGTATTATTCTCTTAAAGGGGCAAAACAAGTTATCACCTTTCTGCAGGTACGTAACAACTTGTATTTCGGTAGTGGTCCAACTGATGGGATCCCCACCAATTAACAGTGTGGGGCACTATTATTCATGTTAGATTGAAGCGGCAGTGCAAATGCTTGATCATCGCTCCATTCATTCAATATTGGACCACCTCCTCTTTTTTTTACAGCAGTCCCATGGAGAATGATTGGAGCGACGGTCAGGCATGCTCACTGCCAGTTTATTGTGTGTTAACAGGTGCCCCAGTCTAGCGAACATAGCGATCGGGTAGTGCCCTAATGATCAGACCCCCTCCAATCTACAGGACATCACTTATTATTTAGATATGTGATAACTTGTTCCAGCCAGACAAGCCCTTTAAGATTCCGTAAAGCGCAGCAAAATATCATACCCTGAAGCAGATTTCTGAACACTGTCTTAATTTTAGTTTAAAACTTCATGGGACCCCAAATATATCACAAATACATAATAAATGTGGTGCAATGTAATTTGATACAGAATCCTGGCGCATTTTGCTTAGCAAATCTCTCTCCCAATATCTGGATTGGTTTCTGAATAAAATGTCAATAGGATTGTGAAACATAATAAATATATATATGTACACATATATGCACCCGCATCTTCACATCTGCCTAATATATATACAGCTCTGGCAAAAATTAAGAGACCACTGCAACAAAAACCTGTCATGGCCAGCCCAATCTCCAGACCTGAACCCCATTGAAAACCTCTGGAATGTAATCAAGAGGATGATGGATAGTCACAAGCCATCAAACAAAGAAGCAAAGAAGAACTGCTTACATTTTTGTACCAGGAGTGGCATAAGGTCACCCAAAAGCAGTGTGAAAGACTGGTGGAAAGCATGCCAAGACGAATGAAAGCTGTGCTGTGATTAGAAATCATGGTTATTCCACAAAATATTGATTTCTGAACTCTTCCTGAGCAGGCCCAAACCATGATGTTGCCACCACCATGTTTGATAGTAGGGATGGTGTGTTCAGGGTGATGAGCTGTGTTGCCTTTACGCCAAACATATCATTTGGCATTGTTGCCAAAAAGTTCGATTTTGGTTTCATCAGACCAGAGCAACTTCTTCCACATGTTTGGTGTGTCTCCAAGGTGGCTTGTTGCAAATTTTAAACAACACTTTTTATGGATATCTTTGAGAAATGGCTTTCTTCTTGCCACTTCTTCCATAAAGGCCAGATTTGTGCAGTGTACAACTGATTGTTGTCCTAAGGACAGATTGTCCCACCTCCGCTGTAGATCTCTGCAGTTCATCCAGAGTGATCATGGGCCTCTTGGCTGCATCTCTGATCAGTCTTCTTGTTTGAGATGAAAGTTTAGAGGGACGGCCGGGTCTTGGTAGATTTGCAGTGGTATGATACTCCTTCCATTTCAATATGATCGCTTGCACAGTGCTCCTTGGGATGTTTAAAGTTTTGGAAATCATTTTGTATCCAAATCCGGCTTTAAACTTCTCCACCACAGTATCACGGACCTGCCTGTTGTGTTCCTTGGTCTTCATGATGCTCTCTGTGCTTCAAACACATCCCTGAGACTATCACAGAGCAGGTGCATTTATACGGAGACTTGACTAAACACAGGTGGATTATATTTATCATCATTAGGCATTTAGGACAATATTGGATCATTCAGAGAAACACAATGAACTTCTGGAGTGAGTTTGCTGCACTGAAAGTAAAGGGGCCGAATAATATTGCACGCCCCACTTTTCAGTTGTTGAATTTCCACAAAAATTTAAAATAACTAATACATTTCGTTCAACTTCACAATTGTGTTCCACTTGTTGTTGATTCTTCACCAAAAGTTTACATTGGGTATCTTTGTTTGAAGCATAATATGTGGGAAAGGGTGGAAAAGTTCCATGGGGCCGAATACTTTTGCAAGGCACTGTATATACATATATATACACACATAAGCTATGTGGATGTATATGATTCTTTTGGTTTGTGGTAAGCAGCGTGATGCCTCTATGTAGGCGCTGCCATTAGTGGTTATTTCCCAGCATATTGAAGACCATTATAATTTCTAAACAACAGAACCAAACTAACTTCAAACAAGGAAAGCTCATGGACTTATGTTTTAACATGGGGGAAGTGGTGTAGTGTTCGGTTAGTGGGAGACCCACTTGGGGTCCTCTATGTTCACCCGTAATATCTAGTCGGACCTTGGGTATAATTATACTGGTGCAGGATATGTTGGCAGCATATTTTGTTTCCATAAATGATAGACGGTAAGTTCCGTAATTGTCGCGCTCTAAATATTGGTCTTCATTTCACCGTCTACATCTACAACAATCATCCAAAATAACTGGACACATAACATTTGGAAACCTGTTGACCTGTAACGCTGATGGATCGGTGCCGGGTAACATTTTCCTGCACGTCGTGGAGCACAAGGTTATACAGATTGTTTGCTTTGCTTTACTGCTAATGTCACTGCAGTAACTAAGAAAAATTGGACTTGCGCATCCCCCAACACAGAGAAGCTATATCGTAGCAATAATCTAATTTCCTGTGTTTCTCACCACTTCCATGACTCAGGGACCAGGTGGGCTTCTTTACGCTAGACAAGGCTAAAAGTTTTGCCTGTGGTATATGCACAAGGGTTGCTAATAGCATTTTGTGAGCAGTAATGCTGCTGCCCGGTGCTGCAGCACTATTTCTGCCACTCTTGAGTGCTGTCAGCAGAAGTGATGGATGGCCTTTGGTGCAGTGTGCTGGTCAGAGGCAATCAGCAGTCCCTGCTAACTTAATTCACTGCTTCATAATCTACCATGGGTCCACACGGAATTGACTTAACCCCTCAGACACGGCCAATCCTTTTAGAGTTCTTTTACGACGTGTTTCGAAGAAGCATTGTTCTTACTACTAAAATTATGTTGCCCTCGGCCCAACAGAAAATTATATCCAGAAAAATCATATCCCGTCGGCTAACGGGACCCGGCAAATTAGATCACCCAAAAGGGCGTCAAGCAAACCAAATAGGAAGAGAGGGAGAAAGAAGCACAAATATGTAGTGCAAGTCTTACATATATTACAGGCTATATAGTACGATTCCTTCTTTCCACCACCGACAGGTAAAGAGTCTGGGCTAAAGAAATATAAAAACACTTGGGGGTCATTTAAAATAAGTTAATAGTCAACTATAGATGAAATGGAGCATACAGTAGTGGGTTCACTTTCTAGGTCTTCATTGTCCACTTATGCAGAATGCTGAGATGTTTATATATATATATATATATATATATGTGTATATATATATATATATATGTATATATGAGTTCAAATGTTATTTATGTTTGCCAGGTATGACCGGGTTTTGCTTCCAATTATTACAGATCAGAAATGTATTCGGGCCTCCCAATCAGCGCAGCAGGACGAGGCGAACACACGAGCGATGACATCCTTAAACAGAAGTTGCAGCTCAAATCTATTATAAATTATAAAATGCTCGGAGGCACATGACTGATCTGGGAGCCGGGTACTGACAGTGCAATCATTTATCGATTTCTGCCTTCTATTTGATCACATTCGCACAGATCTGTGACAGAGCAGCTGGAGGGAAGCCGCAGCTCACGTCTAACCATTTACTAGGATGATTCTGTGTTACAGGTCAAAACTAGTAAAAAGCGCAAGGGAACATTTATGAAAAAAACTAGCGGAAAGGTGACAACGAAGAGTGCGATACGAAGGCTGCGCGCCCCACAATGGAACCTAATCTGCTCCTATAGGTTGTAGTATCTTCTCACATTCAATAATTGCCCGCACTCTTTCACTAGATATCTCCCACTCCTCCTCGTGTCGGGCGCTTTATTTAATACCGCTTGTATTTATACATATTCATTTCTTTTTGTGCATTCAGGACATATGGGAGTGAAATGTTCTTCGGACTCCCATATTTTAACATAATTGTTTTTTTTTCCCCTAAAAATGCTTTTAGTTGAAGTGAACAATCTTACATTACAAGAATTTAATCTCATTCTTGCGTCTGTTTCAATGTACAGTCATTACTGGAAATCTAGACTGTTAATAGCGGTAAGTACATAAAGTACGCGGAATAGAACGAAGGAGAAAATCCAATATCTTATTTTACATTTAATTTTTCCGTACTGTAATTAATGGGAAATAACACGGAATAAAGGCATAATGCAATACCAAGCTATGGTATTTTTGAAGAATTCTCTATTGTTTTTCGGCACCGTCTGGCTGGTGTGGTATTATATATATGTAAAATATGGCACCCGACAAACGCCTGTGAATTTAGCTGCCCCCAATCCTCGAAGTTCCTGGGACAGTGGCGCTTTCTGGGGAGCAGATATATTTATATTGCCTTTTCTATCACCCCGGTACTACCCTCCCTTGGAATCCCATTGTGCCGACGTGAAGTTGGCTCATTTATAGCTCTGGTCTTGCTTCTGTAACATGACCACCACTAAATTACTCCAAAGCTTTTCCTAGAGACCCCCAGCCCCTCGTCTAGTGTGCCATCCTTATTTGCTACTTTATAGTGTGATATGTTTTGCTCTCACACCCGCGATCTACACTTGTCGAATGTGGATGTAAATGTATACAGGTGCGCAGGCCTCTTTCTGTATTTTTGGAAAATTTTGATTTGCATTTTTTTTTTTACTAGGTGATCTTTGGAAATTTGCCTTAGTCGTAATATATTGCAATTTTAGTCGGGAGGTTACGATCTAAAACTGAAATGTTATGGCGGCGTTGAAAAGGGTGAAATAATCACAGCAATGACTTGGCATAATGGAAGATCTGTAGGCAGGACGAACCTGTCTGGGGTGGGGGGCTTCTACCTCCCATGCTTAGGCTATTAAATGTCTGTTTGCAAATGCACAAGTTGGCATAGAAATGCATGTTTGGAAAGATGAGATACTGGAGTTTAATATGCAGCCGCTCTCTGTGTAAACAAAGCCCCCAAATAAATGTGATTCAGGCTGCATCCTAAGCACTTGATCTGAAAATAAGAGTGAATTCTGGGCTGTGCCAGTAGCGCGGAGCGAGGCGGCTGGCAGCTGCTTGCAGGAGCCTTGCTTAGCATGCATCTCACCTCCTCTCTGACTCGTTTGGAAGCAATGTCTCTACAGAAGGAGTGTGCACTGAATTTCATAGGTACGGGGTGAATTTCAGGTCACAAGCAGCTATTCCACTTCTTTGCCAGAGGAGACTGTAATGCTCTGTTCTTTGATATTTCGCAAAAATCCGCCACACTATAGCGGTTAACTGGTTAGTGTCCAAATGAGATCCGCTGCCCAGAATTATAGGGAAATCTCAATGTCCATCGTTTTAATAATTCAGCAATCTTATCAAGTTCCTTCATGTTTAAATCAGGGGATTTATTAGACTTCTGTGACTTACATTAAATATACATATATATGCTCCTTACCGCCAGGTTATTATAAAACCAATAAAGCCATACTCCTCCAAATTCTATATTATCGATACATCTATGTCACGGCAGCGATCATGGAAATCACAGTCTTCAGTATCTACGTATTCGTCGCAGTCACTATATCACCGTTAAAACGACTTTTTATTAACAGGACTTTAAAATCTCATTCATTTGGCTGTTGGATCTGGTCCCCGGCATAGAAGAACAAAATCGGTGTAATTAATGGAGCATCCCTCAACAGATGTCTCTTTAGCAGGTGAAACAATGAATGCGTCGCTGGTCTCTTGCGTCGATGACTTTTAAAGGGTCCATGCTGCTGAGAAGACCCTCCAGGCCCATGGTAAGGAAAGGGTTGATGTGGCGGCGGCATAAAAACGCGATCACAGACGAAGCGCAGAGCTTGGCAATAGGCGGCCGCTCGGCAATCTGCACCGCAGCTCGTTACATGTTTACAATTAACAGCCAAGCTGTCTGCACTAATGAGTATGCAAACTCCAGAACAACACCGATTAACTATGTCCTTCCCACAATTCTCCTGGTATTTAACGCAAGATGCTGCCGATGTATTTAATGGCCACAGGGCTGAGCCATATGCCCTATTCATATTGACTTGGTTAAATCAAACATAAATAATATTATAGCAGATCTGGCTGGCTGGTGCCCAGTGAGGTCATTATTAACACTGCATCCCTCTCTGGAGAAGGAATGGTATATTACTTCTGACCCTCTTCTAGATTTAATGACTGTCTGGATGGGTTTTGATAGATAGCGTGTACTGTATAGGAAAAATAGCACAATTCCTAGCCTTGTTGTTATAATAACCTTTGAATCTCAACAGGGTTGTATCTAGTCCAATTTTCCTCTTTTTATAACAAAGTCCAATGCTCTTATTATTCCGTAGACAATGGTATAAACATATAACAGAAAATATACAGTCATTGATGGATTTGTACAAATATAAAGTAGCCAACAACTGACGTCCATTATAAAGCCGGAGCTTAGTTATACTTCTAGGTAGGTCCAAAAGCATAAACCACAATGTGCATATTTTTTATTAAACTTGCAATTATAGATGATGGTGATCAAGCAGAACAGACCTTACATGCATTGTCATTGTGTTGGGAGCTTTCTTCTAACCGAGATTTCTGACGGACTCCAAAGTGTTTTCAATGTTGTTTTCTTGAGTTTTACAGGTCCTTCATTATAGAGGTTGTCCACTACCTTAGCACTGAAGACCTATGTCTGATTGGTCAGGTACCCCCGCCGATCAGCTGTTATAGGTGTTGGCACCAGCAGGAAATACTCACTTGCGGAACTGGCAATCATCTGATAGTGGCCGCCGCAGGTTATTACACATCCCTTCCTGTTCAAATCAATAGTAGGTGGATGTGTAGTACCCTAAGGCGGCCACGATCAGATGATGGCCAGTTCCACAAGTGAGTATTTCTGGCCAGTAGCCGCCGTCAACACCGATAACATCTGATCGCTGGGGGTGCCAGGTGTCGGACCACAAACAGACATTGATGACCCATCCCAAGCATAGGTCTTCAATACTAAAGTAGTGGACAACCACTTTAATGTAGTCGGCAAGAGTCTGAGCTCACAGAACTCATGCGATGCTGTCTATATCACCTAACCAATTCTGGCAAAATTTCCAATTTTCCCTTAAAGTCACGTTAAGACTGTATTCACACATCCGTATGAAATGTCTTTGTGCTGTCCGATTTTTTTTTCTGTTCAACAGCACATGGACCCATTGAGTAGAATGGATGTATTCATATATTCAATTTATATCTTTGTACCGTGTTAGCTAGTAGATAGAAGCATTTTTTAACAAATGTATTTTTCAATCAATCCACATAGCTGAATCAGGGCTTGTTTTTGTGGGACAAGTTGTTACTTTTGAATCACACCATTTATTTTATCAAGTGACTCATTGAAAAGTGGAACAAAAATTCGAAGTACAATAAAATTGCAAAACAAGTGCAATTCCACAATTGTCTTTTGAGCTTATCATTTACCATGTTCACTATACAGTAGAACTGACCAGGCATTATGATTCTCCAGGTCAGTACGATTGCGCAGATACCAAACATGTATAGTTTTTCTTTTATTTAATTGACAAAGAAAATTCCCAAATCAATAAAATAAAATTTCAAGACCCGTAACGTCTCAATTTTAGGGATATGGGACTGTGTGATGGCTTATTTTTTGCCCCCTGAGATGACGGTTTTAATGTTACCATTTTGGGTAGATACAATATTTTGATGGCCTCTTTTTGCATTTTATCACAATGTTACGCTGTTTACAGATCAGATTAATTTATTATAGATTTTCATAGATCGAACTCTTATGAATGCCACAAGACCAAATATGTGTATATATACAGTGGGTACGGAAAGTATGTTCAGTCTTTGTTTCATTGCCGCCATTTGTTAAATTCAAAAAAGTTCATTTTTTCTCATTAATGTACACTCTGCACCCCATCTTGACTGAAAAAAAAACAGAAATGTAGTAATTTTTGCAGATTTATTAAAAAAGAAAAACTGAAATATCACATGGTCATAGGTATTCAGACCCTTTGGTCAGTATTGAGTAGAAGCACCTTTTGAGCTTGTACAGCCATGAATCTTCTTGGGAATGATGCAACAAGTTTTTCACACCTGGATTTGGGGATCCTCGGCTATTCTTCCTTGCAGATCATCTCCAGTTCCGTCAGGTTGGATGGTGAACGTTGGTCTCTCCAGAGATCCTCAATTAGGTTTAGGTCAGGGCTCTGGCTGGGCCAGTCTAGAATTGTCACAGAGTTATTCTGAAGCCACTCCTTTGTTATTTTAGCTGTGTGCTTAGGGTCATTGTCTTGTTGGAAGGTGAACCTTCAGCCAAGTCTGAGGTCCAGAGCACTCTGGTAGAGGTTTTCATCCAGGATATCTCTGTACTTGGTCGCATTCATGTTTCCTTCAATGGCAACCAGTCGTCCTGTCCCTGCAACTGAAAAACACCCCCATAGCATGATGCTGCCACCACCATGTTTCACTGTTGGGATTGTATTGAGCAGGTGGTGAGCAGTGTCTGGTTTTCTCCACACATACCGCTTAGAATGATCACCAAAAACGTCTACGACCAGAGAATCTTATTTCTCATAGTCTGGGAGTCCTTTATGTGTTTTTAGCAAACTATGCGGGCTTTCGTATGTCTTGCACTGAGGAAAGGCTTCTGTCAGGCCACTCTGCCATAAACGCTGCAGTGATAGTTGACTTTGTGGAACTTTCTCCCATCTCCCTACTGTATCTCTGGAGCTCATCCACAGTAATCTTGGGGTTCTTCTTTACTTCTCTCACCAAGACTTTTCTCCCACAATTGCTCAGTTTGGCTGGACAGCCAGGTATAGGAAGACTTCTGGTCATCCCAAACTTCTTCCATTTAAGGATTATGGAGGCCACTGTGCTCTTAGGAACCTTGAGTACTGCAGAAATTATTTTGTAACCTTGGCCAGATCTGTGCCTTGCCACAATTCTGTCTCTGAGTTCCTTGGCCAGTTCCTTTGACCTCATGATTCTCATTTGATCTGACATGCACTGTGAGCTTTGAGGTCTTATATAGACAGGTGTGTGCCTTTCCAAATCAAGTCCTATCAGTTTAATTAACCACAGCTGGACTCCAATGAAGGAGTAGAACCATCTCAAGGAGGATCACAAGGAAATGGACAGCATGTGACTTAAATATGAGTGAGCAAAGGGTCTGAATACTTATCACCATGTGATATTTCAGTTTTTCTTTTTATTGCATATACTCGAGTATAAGCCGAGATTTTCAGCCCATTTTCTTGGGCTGAAAGTCCCCCTCTAGGCTTATTCTCGAGTCATACCCAGGGGTCGGCAGGGGAAGGGGAGCAGGGGCTGTCTAATTATACTCACATGCTCCTGGTGCGGTCCCTGCAGGTCCCTGGTTCCCTGGTGCCGCAGCTTCTTCCTGTACTGAGCGGTCACATGGTACCGCTCATTATAGTAATGAATATGCTGCTCCACCTCCCATAGAGGTGGAGCCGCATATTTATTACTGTAATGAGCGGTAACGGTGACCGCTCAGTACAGGAAGAAGCTGCGGCGCTGGGGAACCAGGGACTGCACAGCGCCAGGAGCAGGTGAGCATAACGGGGAGGGGGAGCGCTGCGCGATATTCACCTGCTCCCCGTTCCGGGCGCCGCTCCATCTTCAGCGTCTTCTGCAGTGACGCTCAGGTCAGAGGGCGCGGTGACGTGGTTAGTGTGCGCCCTCTGCCTGAACGTCAGTGCGGAAGACGCTGAAGATGGAGCGGCGCCGGAACAAAGTCAGGTGAATATTGAAAGTGCCGGGGGCCTGAGCGACGGAGAGGTGAGTATGTGATTTTTTTTATTGCAGCAACAGCAAATGGGGCAAGTGTCTGTATAGAGCATCTTATGGGCCCTAATCAACGTTTGTGCAGCATTATATGGGGCAGATATCTTTATGGAGCATCTTATGGGGCCATAATCAACATTTGTGCAGCATTATATTGGGCAAATGTGTCTATGGAGCATCTTATGGGGCCATTATTAACCTTTATGCAGGATTATATGGGGCATATTTTAATATGGAGCATCTTATGGGGCCATCATAAACTTTATGGAGCATTATATGGGGCTCCCGATTCAATATGGATATGCAAAAACACTTAACCTACTGATGTCTCCATTAATTTTACTTTTATTGGTATCTATTTTTACTTTTGACATTTACCGGTAGCTGCTGCATTTCCCACCCTAGGTTTATTCTCGAGTCATTAAGTTTTCCCAGTTTTTTGTGGCAAAATTAGGGGGTTTGGCTTATACTCGGGTCGGCTTATACTCGAGTATATATGGTAATTAAATTTGCAAAAATTGTACATTTCATTTTTTTCTGTCAAGATGTACAATATATACAATACAGATGCAGAATGTACAATATTGAGAAAAAAAATTGCATTTTTTAATTTACCAAATGGCTGCAATGAAACAAAGAGTGAAAAAATTAATGGGTCTGAATACTTTCCTTACCCACTGTATATATTTTTTAATTGTTTTATTTTTAATGGAACAAATGAGGGTGATTTGAACTTTTGTGTTTTATTTTTTCATATTTTGTAAAACTTTTTTGTCTACTACATTTTATTATTTTGAAAATGGGCTCATGGTGGTCTTACAATTAAAGAAAAAAGTTACTCTCACCCACCAGATAACTATTTTCCTGGCGTTCTCTTCCAGTGATAAACACCTAAACAGCAGATACCTTCACCATAATCACTCACGGTGGACGGCTATCCAGTTAGGAGACCTACAGTATAGTATGGAGACCCAGCTCATATCTTCTATCTGGATTGCCATACATTATGGCTGAATATGGTGAAAGTTTCTGTTGTTTAGGTGTTCTCATTTGGATATGTGCAATTGAATACTTAATACACCAAACCATTTTACATGCAAAGTAGATTATTGTGTGATGTGTTTCTTTTTATGATCTTATACAAGAACCGAGAAATCCTGAATTTATATGCAGTACATGATTGGCGGCAAAAGTTGCATATTTTAAAGATTTCTGCCTTCCAGTGTGTTGGGAGATGGGGTGGTCACCAAGTGACAACTGCAGCCATTCCTAGGCCAGTGACTGACAGCAGTGGTCTCCTTTCATCAGAGGCAGAAAAGAGCTAGGAGTTTCTTCTGACCCAAGTGCAATGTGACTGCTGCAGCCAATCAGTGGCTGATAATTGGCTGCAGCAGTCACCTGATACCCTTCCTCCGGAAGAGGAAGCCAAGAGACTGGTGAAGGTCCAGTAGGTATGTGTTTTTTTTCTGAACTAAGAAAAAGAAGAATATGACATGTTAAAAAAGGACACCATGATCCCTTCTGGTTCCTACTACCAATGACTCATTCTTAAAGCAGTTTTAAAAGTAAAAAAAAAAATAATGTCCCCCTATATTACAGGAGACCTATGTGCACAGGTGGCTGTCAGTCCAGATGGATGTAGGGGATGTGATTACAGTGTGCTCACTGCACCGCCCTGATGACTCAAAGCAAGTGGCTGCATTTCCAGTGAACAAGCCAGAGATTATTTAAATGCTTTTTACCTGCAGATTTACCCACTTTATTTGTAGGTAAATAGCATTTTTGTATGTGACAGTTTCCCTTTAAGTAGTTAAAGACTCACTCCCATCAAAGTTTTTATCTTCTTATATTCCAATCATCATATTATGTAGCACTGTGTACTTACAAGTGCTCATTTTGCCCTTCTACCCAGATAAGTATTCTCTTTTCTCTGCTCTATGTAGAAACAGGAAGTTTCCTGTGCATAATTGCCAATCGTCTGTAAAATTCCGGTGTTTTTGTCTGCCGTCCGTAGCGTCCGGCAGAAAAAAGCACCGTCCATGAATTTTCCCATCATCCCTAAGTTTATAGTGCGCATGCGCGGTACTAACAGAAACTCTCCTGGAAGAAGAGTCACGTGGGAGCCTGCTGGGTGGTGTCAGACTGACGTGAAGAGGAGTTCCAGCAAAATGGCATTCTGCTGCTGACCTGCATATAGTGCTGCTGCTGCTCATCACCCGCTGGCTGATGATCTGGAACTCGGCACACACAGTACAGAGGTCGCACTGACATCATTGCAGCGCACTTTCTCTGCTGAGACATCACAGAAAGTCAGCAGAACGCTGAGGAAACCTGACCGGAGAAGCGGACACTGGAGCACTGGCAGTGGGGAATGGGGAGAGGTGAATATTTCATTTTTTTTCTATGAATGTAGCAATATATGGGGCATTTATACTGTATGGAGCATTATATGGGGCCCATTATACTGTATGGAACAATATATGGGACCATCATACCATATGGGGCAACATACGGGCCCATTACACTTTATGGAACATAATATGGGGCCATTATATACTGTATGGAGCTATATATGAGGCCTATTATTCTGTATGGAGAACTATGTGGGGGCATTATACTTTATAGAGCACTATGTGGTGCTGATAATACTGTATGAAGGACTATGTGGTGCCCATTATACTGTATGGAGGACTATGTGGTGTGTCTTTTATGTTGTTCTTTGTGTTATATAATTGTGCTTTATGTTTCTTTTTATTGATAGACTCTTTTATAGCATTTTAAACATTTGATCTATGGATCACAGACCGATCAGGTATGATTTTCATCCTCTGAGATTCCTTTCTTTGTCGGAGAGCATTCCTATTCTGGTCTTTAGGGGCCCGTGTCAAATGTTCGTAAAAATTCTAAGCCGCCTGCGATTTTGAGTCCAGGTGTCCATAATTTTTTTTTTAGTAGGTTGGAAACCCTGCTCTTGTTCCTGCAGAAATCATCTCCCTGTTCAAATCTTGACACAGTAGCTCCCTCCTCCCCCCCTGCCAGGGAACGTTTTCAGTGACTCATGAGTCATGCAGGGAAGAGTGCTTAGAAGGATTCAGCTAGTCAGTTTTTAATTATGTGATGTCATAGACCTAATGGAAAAGAGAAAAATCAAGTGGGTAGAAAGGTAAAATGAGCAATTTTAAGTACAGTGTACACTGCTATATAATATGATGATTGCAATATATTAAAGGGGTACTCCAGGGAGATAACAAAAAAAATTATTCTACTCTTCCTGCAGTCGGCCACTTTAAAGGTGAGATGGCCAGTGCACTTTTATTATCTTGTAACACTTGTAATTCTGTGTGACAGGAACTGCTCTTCACTGATCCCCCTCCCTTTGGGACAATATGTCACACTCCATTGTGAAGATCTCAGCTATTACTATCACCCAGCCTCTTGATAATAACTGTTTCTCTGCAGAGAAGAGGGGGCAGGCTTTATCATTCTGATAATATTGGGCGTGGTCATCAGCAGGCTGTTCCTAGCTGCCCGGCCCCTGTTATTTGTCTCTATGTACTGTCATGGGTTGTACAGCAGAGGATCAAAACATGCATTTGCAAGTTGTTGTTTACATGACTGCTACTAGGATCACGCCCTCTGTTCTTGGACTAAATAGAGACAGAGATCAGGTGGCGGGCAGTTAGGAACTAGCAACTACAGAACATACCCCCGTACCCCCAATTAGTGGACTAAAAAGAGACAGATATCAGGGGGCTAGCAGCTAGCAACCAAAGACCACAGGCCATACCCCCAATTAGTGGACTAAATAGAGACAGATATCAGGGGCGGGTAGTTAGGAACCAGCGACCACAGGCCATACTACCAATTAGCGGACTAAATAGAGATAGATATCAGGGGGCGGGTAATTAGGAACCAGCAACCACAGGCCATACCACCAATTAGCGGACTAAGTAGAGACAGATATCAGGGGGCGGGTAGTTAGGAACCAGCGACCACAGGCCATACCACCAATTAGCGGACTAAATAGAGATAGATATCAGGGGGGCGGGTAGTTAGGAACCAGCGACCACAGGCCATACCACCAATTAGCGGACTAAATAGAGATAGATATCAGGGGGGCGGGTAATTAGGAACCAGCGACCACAGGCCATACCACCAATTAGCGGACTAAATAGAGATAGATATCAGGGGGGCGGGTAATTAGGAACCAGCAACCACAGGCCATACCACCAATTAGCGGACTAAGTAGAGACAGATATCAGGGGGCGGGCAGCTAGGAACCAGCGACCACAGGCCATACCACCAATTAGCGGACTAAGTAGAGACAGATATCAGGGGGCGGGCAGCTAGGAACCAGCGACCACAGGCCATACCCCCAATTAGCGGACTAAATAGAGACA
This sequence comes from Ranitomeya imitator, assembly GCF_032444005.1. Classification (NCBI taxonomy): domain Eukaryota; kingdom Metazoa; phylum Chordata; class Amphibia; order Anura; family Dendrobatidae; genus Ranitomeya; species Ranitomeya imitator. Next base: position 721,206,932 of record NC_091284.1, read on the forward strand.
GATATCAGAGGGCGAGCAGCTGGGAACCAGCGACCACAGGCTATACCCCCAATTAGCGGACTAAATAGAGACATCAGGGGGCAGGCAGCTAGGAACCAGCGACTACAGGACATACCACCAATTAGCGGACTAAATAGTGATAGATATCAGGGGGGCTGGCATCTAGGAACCAGTGACCACAGGCCATACCCCCAATTAGCGAACCAAATAAACAAATATCATGGGCAGGGAGCTAGGAAACAACGACCACAGGCCATACCCCCAATTAGTAGACGAAGTAGAGACAGATATCGGGGCAGGCAGCTAGGAACCAGTGACCACAGGTCATATGTTGTGAATTCTGTGGCTGAGTTCACTTCTGTGGTCACAAGTGGTATTGCAGTCTCTGGGCTTCCTCCCTCAGGTGTTTTGGTGAGCTCGTTGGCTGCCTTGCTATTTAGCTCCACCTGAGTCTGTCTTCCTTGCTCCTTGTCAATGTTCCAGTGTTGGATCTGAGCTACTGCATCTTTCCTTGGGCCTGCTGCTCTGCTAGATAAGTGCTTCTAGTTTGTTTTCTGTTTTTTCTGTCCAGCTTGCTATTAACTTTTGCTGGAAGCTCTGAGAAGCAAAGGGGTGCACCGCCGTGCTGTTAGTTCGGCACGGTGGGTCTTTTTGCCCCTTTGCGTGGTTTTCGTTTTAGGGTTTTTTGTAGACTGCATAGTTCTCTTTGCTATCCTCGCTCTGTCTAGAATATCGGGCCTCACTTTGCTGAATCTATTTCATTCCTACGTTTGTCTTTTCATCTTGCTAACAGTCATTATATGTGGGGGGCTGCCTATTCCTTTGGGGTATTTCTCTGAGGTAAGTCAGGCTTGTATTTCTATCTTCAGGCTAGTCAGCTCCTCAGGCAGTGCCGAGTTGCATAGGTAGTGATAGGCGCAATCCACTGCTGCTTATAGTTGTGTGAGGATAGATCAGGTACTGCAGTCTACAGAGATTCCACGTCTCAGAGCTCGTCCTATTGTTTTTGGTTATTGCCAGATCTCTGTATGTGCGCTGATTACTGCACGCTGTGTTGCCTGATTGCCAGCCATAACAGTCATACCCCCAATTAGCAGACTAAATAGAGACAGATATCAGGGGCGGACAGCTAGGAACTAGCGACCACAGGCCATACCCCCAATTAGCGGACTAAATAGAGACATCAGGGGCGGGCAGCTAGGAACCAGCGACTACAGGACATACCACCAATTAGCGGACTAAATAGTGATAGATATCAGGGGGGCTGGCAGCTAGGAACCAGTGACCACAGGCCATACCACCAATTAGCGGACCAAATAAACAGATATCAGGGGCAGGCAGCTAGGAACCAGCGACCACAGGCCATACCCCCAATTAGTATAGACGAAGTAGAGACGGATATTAGGGGGCAGGCAGCTAGGAACCAGTGACCACAGGTCATACCCCCAATTAGCGGACTAAATAGAGACAGATATCGGGGGGACAGCTAGGAACCAGCGACCACAGGCCATACCCCCAATTAGCGGACTAAATAGAGACATCAGGGGGCGGGCAGCTAGGAACCAGCGACTACAGGACATACCACCAATTAGCGGACTAAATAGTGATAGATATCAGGGGGGCTGGCAGCTAGGAACCAGTGACCACAGGCCATACCCCCAATTAGTATAGACGAAGTAGAGACGGATGTTAGGGGGCAGGCAGCTAGGAACCAGTGACACAGGCCATACCCCCAATTAACAGACTGAATAGAGACATATCAGAGGGTGAGCAGTTAGGAACAATGTTCTAAAGTTAATAGAAGTGCACTGGACATCTCATATTTATAGTGTATGAGTGAAGGAACAGTATAAGAATTTTTTCCCCCCAGAGTACCCTTTTAAGGCTGGCGTCACACTGGCGTTTAAAACGGCTGAGTGCAATGCGATAAAAAATCGCAGTGCACTCGGACCAATGTTAACATATGGGGCCGCTCCCAGCAGCCGACTTTTTGTCGGCCGTTTTCCTCCGTCTGAGACAATCGCAGCATGCTGCGATTGTCTCGGACAGAGGAAAACTCTCGGCTCACTCGCACCCATATAAGCCTATGGGTGCGAGTGAGACAGCGCACACCAATAGGATATCATCCGAGTGATGTGCGCTATAAGCGGACCCCAGCAATGGAGGAGATGGAGAAATTCATTTCTCCGCCTCCTCCGCAGCTGTGCTCTGATCTTCCCTGTGCGAGAGAATCGGAGCACAGACGCATGACACTCGGCTCCTGCTCTGCTGCGGGCAGGAGCCGAGTGTCATTAGCATATCGCATCCGATGATCTCGCATCGGATGCAATACGCTAATGTGACGCCGGCCTAAGAGGAAAACAATTTTGATGGGAGTGTTTCATTAACTCCTTAACACCACTGACGTACATTTTCATCATAGGTCACTAAGGACAGTAATGATTCAGGCTCAGGAGGTGAGCAGACGCCTGTCGGATGCTGGCTATGTTACATTGCTAGCATCAATCTCTCGCTGCAGCGCCCGTAACTAGTTCTGATCACCGCAGTTTAGCCATTTAAAGACTGACATCCGTTTTTAAATTATGTCACTGATGCTCCGAACCTTATCAGTTGTAATTTTATATAATAATTAAAGTTTCCTAAGAAAGCTAAAAAATAAAGTAAAAATGAAAAAGTTTTAAAAAAGATAGAAAAGTATAAATCACTCCTCTTTCAAAAAAAATTAAAAATGTATGTATATAATTAGGTAGCAACGTGTCTGAAAGAATCGTCAGATCCATGGCAATAAAAAATGGCAATAAAAATTATTTAAACTAGATGTTAACACTAAAAGGAAAAAGAAAGTGGAAACCCAAAGTTTCCCCCCAAAATGCAATAAAAAGCGATCAAAATTTCACATGTCAAAATTGTATAAACACTCAGCGCAGAGAACAATAAACAGCATTCACAAAGCTCCATGAACATAAAAATAAATAACTTGACAAGATAATGGCGGCAAACAAGATAATTTATTTTAAATTTCAGAATTCTTTTCACATTTAAATTAATTTTTAAAAAATCTTGACAAGTTTGAGACCTGAGAATCACATTGCCAGGTCATTTTTACCATGCTAAGAATACCGTTAAATGAAAAACCCCAAAAGAATGGCAGAATTGGGTTTTTTGTTTTGTTTTTTTTACAATGTCACTGCTCCTGGAATTTTTTGTACTGGTTTCCAGTACATTGCATAGTAAAATTAATATCATTCAAAACTGCCACTCCTGAAAAAAGTAAACAAACAAGTCTTCATGGGTATCATCTATGGAAAATAAGAAAGTTATGGCTGTTGGAACAAGGGGAAGAAAAATTACAGGAAGGAAAGGAGGCACCTGACCTGATCTTTTGGGTAGTCGTATCATTTTCTGCAGTTCTGCTGATGGTTATCGGTGGCCGCTTACTTACCGTTTCTTAAATGAAATTATATGGAAATTCATTCGGTGGCGTTAATTCAAATTTTGGAAATTGGTTTCATAATTATGATACTGAACCGATACTGATCAATGAAATCGTCAGAGCTAGATTAGATTCTTGGCTGTCGCTCATCCTGCCTTCATCGCGGATCTCAAATTCTAAACATTACGTAAAATGAAAAAGGGGAATTTTGCTTTCGATATTCTTACAGTTAATTTGTGCTTTTTTGTTTTTGTCCCACACCAGACTATTCAATTACCGATGCATTAAATCTTGGACCTGCGCTTATTTAGAGAACGTTCCTTCACGAGTTCTGACCAGCGGCCATTCAGTCAATAGATCGCACTAATAACCTTCCTTTACTGTGCATATATTATTTAGACTTAGAAAACTCCCCCTTGGTGGCAGCTTACGGGAAGCGAGGCTTTTATGGCACATTTTAACTCTAGTATCTCTGGTGAGAGTGTGGTTCGTAAGTGCAATGAGTGAGAGAACTGTTGGATAGTCATCGTGCATTTGTGAAACCTCTCCATGATTAGTACATGTGGGGCTACATGAGAATATTCCCAGCAATAGACGTGTGGGTATGGTAGCGGCACGAGTTGTGATGTCAGGATGGAAAAAGTGATGGATGACTCGCCTAGAAAATTGACATGGTCGCCACCTAGTAAACTGCACCATAATTATAGGTAAAGAGTGGTGTGGTGAAATGTGAATCCAAAATATATGTAACATCTTTCCTTAAAAGTCTTCTCCACAATCTGAAAATGTCATCCATGTCTTAAACAGACCCTTTTTATTTTTCATCACTATTGAGGGCACGATAGCCTGTCAACCTCAACCCAGCTAAGATCAGGAACGTAATGTAGATGCAGAGACACTGTTTCCAGTGATGTGTCACTGACTGGGCTGCTTGCTTTAGTTTTGATTGAATCACTGTTTTATCAGCAAGAGGTTATCATTAAGAGGACTAGTAAACCTGCTTCCAGGTAGTCCTCTATAATCATAAGCTCTGTATAACCACTCCCCTACCACTCATGGCAGCTTTCTGCCTATGCACAGTGTACACAGCTGCCAATCACTAATGTGGGCAGGGTTATACAGGGCTCAGCATTAGAGAACTGCTAGATCTGCAGCAGATAAAACTGTTATTTTATGAAAACAGCAGGAAGCAGCCCAGTAAGTGATACATCACTGGAATCGGGGTCTCTGACTCTACAGCTCTCAAATGGGGTAGCAAAAACCTGGTGCCAGATCCTCTTTTACAGGGGTGAAAAACAATATTGTTTGCCATCCCAGGAACTTGAGAAATAAAAACCAGGTTGCCAGAGATCTTCTGCCCCATGAAGAAAACTGCGTTTTTGATCTGTACCGCAATCTTTGCAACTACGAAGTGTAAATAAACAGCTTGATAAAAGCCACATGCGATAGTAATCAGTAACTTTTAAAGCTATATATATAAAGCTGGAGATGTAACCTTCATTATACATATGCCTGTGCTTTTTAGAGAGGTTCTCTTCTATCCCTAGAATATTATTTCAGAAGGCTGAGGGACCATCCAGATATTTTGTAAAAAATATATTTTACAAATGAGAATTGCCATTTCATTCTTGGAGTAAGTAAGATGCCATTTCTGTCAATATTCACTATTGTCCCGTTTTCTAATGTGGAGACAGTAGCCCTTACTGTGCTCGAAAGTCCCAAAAGGAGAATTTAAACATTGTAGCAATGCCAGATAGGCTAGGGTTAAATCTTAGCTCTGCAGGCTTTGGTTAGCGCACCTGGCTAGCTCTGCATATAAACGGGCTAGGTGTTCACCTAAGGCTTTCTGCTAGGGAAGCTGAGCAGACTGGAGGTGTTGTGGAGCTGACGAGAGAGACTGGCAGAATCCCTCTCTGAGAACAGTGCACAGGCCGTGTGCAGAGAACCACAAGTATCAGTGTTTGTTATGGAGAATAGCTGTTTTGTGTGACCAAGTTGGGGCTGGCTCAGCGGTGTAGGGAGTTATATTTATGATTTTGTTCTTTTTGTGCTGTGCAATTTGTCAAAAGCAATAAAAACTGCACGTGTAGGACAATGCTGTATTGCCTGTGTGAACGCTACCTAAAGTCTTCCAGGGAGAGTGAACCCCTACAACATTTATAGCATACCAACAGGATATGACATGGATGCTGAATGGTAGGGATGCTATTCACTCCACCAATAGGAACACCGGGAGCCTGTTTAGTTGTAAAACTGGTAAAGCAGGGCAGATCTGGTTCCAATGTACACAGCTTTATCCATTTTATCCATCCATCTATGAAAACAGCCAAACTAAGAACTTTTGTTCTTCTGATGGACATTTTAATTGTCTGATGTTCACCGACCAGACAAACATAGCTGTTACCTTTTTAAGCATACAAAATTTTACCCAGATTCTGACCAATTAAACCAGGGGTGGGGAACCTTTTTTCTGCCAAGGGCCATTTGGAATTTTATAATAGCGTTCAGGGGCCGTATAATATAAGATTGATTTCTTTTTACTGTATAATCAGGTTACGTAGTTCTGTCTGTGCATAAATATGAAATCACTATTATACTTTATTTCTATTTTTTATGTACAGGTTTATTTTTGCATACAATCGTTGCTCTTTCCACCACCTCTATCATTGCCTTCTCCACCAACCCCATCATTGTCCATTCCACCACCTCCATCATTGCCTTCTTCCCCACTACCCCATCATTGCCCTTTCCACCTCCATCATTGCCTTCTCCCCCACCACCCCATCATTGCCCTTTCCATCTCCATCATTGCCTTTACCCCCATCATTGCTCTTTCCATATCATCATTGCCTTCTCCCCCAGCACCCGTATCATTGCTCTTTCCATCACCTCCATCCTGACCTTCTCCCCTACCACTCCATCCTTGACTTCTCCCCCACCAACCCCATCATTGCCCTTTCCACCTCCATCATTGCCTTCTCCCCCACCACCCCATCATTGCCCTTTCCACCTCCATCATTGCCTTCTCCCCCACTACCCCTATCATTACTCTTTCCACCACCTCTATCCTTGCCTTCTCCCCTACCACTCCATCCTTGCCTTCTCCCCCACCTAAACCCTATTGAGCGTCTGTGGGGCATCCTCAAACAGAAAGTGCAGGAGCACATCCACCAGCTCCGTGATGTCGTCATGGAAAAGTGGAAGAGGATGCCAGTGGCAACCTGTGAAGCTCTAGTGACCTCCATGCTCAAGAGAGTTAAGGCAGTGCTTATAAATAATGGTGACCACACAAAATATTGACACTTTGAGCACAATTTGGCCATTTTCACTTAGGGGTGTACTCACTTTTGTTGCCAGCAGTTTAGACACTAAAGGCTGTGTGTTGAGTTACTGAGAGGGAGCACCAAATTTACACTGTTATACAAGCTGTACACTGACTACATTACATTTTATTAGCGTCAGACCTTCAGTGTCCCGTAAAAAGATGTAATAAAATATCTAAAAAAAATGTGAGGGGCGTACTAACTTTTATGATATACTGTATGCAATAATAAAGAACATTTAGACAAATGTAAATACTTCCATAGTTTCAGTAGCTTTAGTCAAAATTAAAGGAAATTATTATTATTATTATTTATTTATATAGCACCATTGATTCCATGGTGCTGTACATGAGAAGGGGTACATACAAGTTACAAATATCACATACAGTAAACAAACTAACAATGACGGACTCATACAGAGGGGCGAGGACCCTGCCCTTGCGGACTTACATTCTACAGGATTATGGGGAAGGAGACAGTAGGTTGAGGGTTGCAGGAGCTCCGGTGTTGGTGAGGCGGTAGCTCCGGTGTTGGTGAGGCGGTAGTTCCGGTGTTGTTGAGGCGGTAGCTCCGGTGTTGGTGAGGCGGTAGCTCCGGTGTTGGTGAGGCGGTAGCTCCGGTGTTGGTGAGGCGGTAGCTCCGGTGTTGGTGAGGCGGTAGCTCTGTCAACATGTTTTTTGCTATTTAATCTGAGCGCAGCATAAGGTAGGTGTAGAGACCCTAATTACAGGGATGTATCACTCATACGCCTGTGTGCTGTAATTTCAATACAATAATAAAATAAGTGTTTTATCAGCTGAAGATTATCACTAGAGGACTAGGACTCACGTGGACGACATACCAGCTAACCTGTATAACCCTGCCCCTACCATTCATTTCTAAGAATGAATGTACAGTGTACACAGAAAGCTGCTAATCAGTGGTGTGGGCGGGGTTATACAGAGCTCAGCATTCTGAGCACTGCTACAGTAGACAAAACAGGAATTCTATCCAAACTATAGCAAACAGCCCAGTAAGTGATATATCGCTGGAATCAGGGTCTCTGCTCCTACACCATGCTGCTTTCATATTACGTAGCAGACACCTGCTGACAGATTCCCTTTGCAACTGTACCTACGTGTAAAATAGAAGCAGAATTTTCTGTATTATTTTTCCATATGTTAAATAAAATAAGATGTGTAGACTTTTTCTTTATATCCAATATGTAATTTGAAAACAGCACAATACTGAATGCTAGTAAAATCCAATGAAAGCATGATAGTAGCGAGGTATTAGGATTGTTTTCTTAGGGACATGCAGATTAATATTGAATGGCTTCCTGCAAGCAGTAAAGGAAAATGGATGATACCGGGAGCAGGGAAAGATCTAAATGGAACATGCAAGCAGAAAGGACAGCAGGCAGAAGAGCTCCTCTCCCGAATGCATTGTCTCCGTGCATTTTCCATCTCATCCATAACTGCATCAAAATGCAGAGCTCAGCGGAATGGATCTGTGATTCATGCAAATTAGAAGGAATGGCAGCTTCAAGTAATATGCAAAGTTAGTTTTATTAGATGATTTGGCAGTAGGTCTCATTTGTCACCAGTTTCTGCCCATCCCCCCATCGTCTGCAAGAAAATAACTATAAACAAAATCCTATTCTGTTCCAGGGCACAGGGTCAAGGAATGATATTACTGCCCATCAGGTGTTCTGCCTGCCTGCGCGGCTGGAGGAGCGCTGTCATATACCCATAGTTATGCTGTAGATGAATAAAAATAACCGGAAGGAAGACAAGTAAAAAGAATTAATCCCAGAAAAAGGGACAACTAATGTCTTCTCTATGCAGCAAATGTATTAGTGTGGAATTGCAATTACTGTAACTTCCATCAGTCCAAGCTTCATTCAAGTTTGGCCCAACTGGACCAAGCAGAATTGTACTGGAGCAGATGAGCAAAGATGGACGCAGATGGCAGGCAGTGGTTGACTTTTTTATTCTGTAGAAAAGATTTTAATAATTTTGGAAAATGGTTCAATAGATTTGGGTAAAAATGGATTAAAAGCTAGGGCAGCACAGAGGCTCAGTGGTTAGCACTGTCATTGGGCAGCACGGAGCCTTGGTGGTTAGGACTGTCTTTGGGCAGCACAGAGGCTCAGTGTTTAGCTCTGTTATTGGACAGCATGGAGGCTCAGTAGTTAGCACTGTCTTTGGGCCGCACGGAGGCTCAGTGTTTAGCTCTGTCATTGGACAGCATGGAGGCTCAGTAGTTAACACTGTCTTTGGGCCGCACGGAGGCTCAGTAGTTAGCACTGTCTTTGGGCCGCACGGGGGCTCCGTGGTTAGCACTGTCATTGGGCAGCACAGAGGCTCAGTGTTTAGCTCTGTTATTGGACAGCATGGAGGCTCAGTAGTTAACACTGTCTTTGGGCCGCATGGAGGTTCAGTAGTTAGCACTGTCTTTGGGCCGCACGGAGGCTCAGTGGTTAGCACTGTCATTGGGCAGCACATAGGATCAGTTGTTAGCACTGTCATTGGCCAGCACGGATGCTCAGTAGTTAGCACTGTCATTGGGCAGCACGAAGGCTCAGTGGTTAGCACTGTCATTGGGCAGCATGGGGTCTCCGTGGTTCGCACTGTCATTGGGCAGCATGGAAGCTCAGTGGTTAGCACTGTCATTGGGCAGCACGGAGGCTCAGTGGTTAGCACTGTCATTGGGTGGCACGGATGCTCAGTGGTTAGCACTGTCATTGGGCAGCATGGAAGCTCAGTGGTTAGCACTGTCATTGGGCAGCACAGAGGCTCAGTGGTTAGCACTGTCATTGGCAGCATGGAGGCTCAGTGGTTAGCACAGTCATTGGGCAGTATGGAGGCTCAGTGGTTAGCACAGTCATTGGGCAGTATGGAGGCTCAGTGGTTAGCACAGTCATTGGGCAGTATGGAGGCTCAGTGGTTAGCACTGTCATTGGCAGCATGGAGGCTCAGTGGTTAGCACTGTCATTGGGCAGCACGGAGGCTCAGTGGTTAGCACAGTCATTGGGCAGTATGGAGGCTCAGTGGTTAGCACTGTCATTGGGCAGCACGGAGGCTCAGTGGTTAGCACTGTCATTGGCAGCATGGAGGCTCAGTGGTTAGCACTGTCATTGGGCAGCACGGAGGCTCCGTGGTTAGCACAGTCATTGGGCAGTATGGAGGCTCAGTGGTTAGCACTGTCATTGGGCAGCACGGAGGCTCAGTGGTTAGCACTGTCATTGGCAGCATGGAGGCTCAGTGGTTAGCACAGTCATTGGGCAGTATGGAGGCTCAGTGGTTAGCACAGTCATTGGGCAGTATGGAGGCTCAGTGGTTAGCACAGTCATTGGGCAGTGTAGAGTCTCAGTGGTTAGCACAGTCATTGGGCAGTATGGAGGCTCAGTGGTTAGCACTGTCATTGGCAGCATGGAGGCTCAGTGGTTAGCACTATCATTGGGCAGCACGGAGGCTCAGTGGTTAGCACAGTCATTGGGCAGTATGGAGGCTCAGTGGTTAGCACAGTCATTGGGCAGTATGGAGGCTCAGTGGTTAGCACTGCAGCCTTGCAGCGATGGGGTCCTGGGTTCAAATCCCACCAAGGACAACATCTGCAAGGAGTTCTTCCCGTATTTGTGTGGATTTCCTCCAGGTTCTCCAGTTTCTTCCCACACTCCAAAGACATACAGACAGGGAAACTAGATTGTGTGCCCCAATGGGGACAGTGCCGATACTGGAATTGTCATTTATTTTCCTTGTTGTGAAATCAGGCTGTTCGCAAAAAAGGACACATTCTTTATGGTGCAGTTTTCTTAAGAGGGATTGTCTCAAAGATGCAGACCCTCACCTATCTCCAGAACAAGGGTCTCATGATCCACTGTTCAGGCCGGCGTGCAGCCACCAGTGAGTAGAAAGACATGACTTTTCTTTCCATTTATTGTGATGGGAATTACGAATACAGACAATCAAATGCACTTGTGGTTCAATAAAACAAAATGAGTATTTATGGTGCTACCTTGTATCAAATGAAATCTTCCTGTGTTTGACTGTTTAAAGCTTCTATATGACCACACGCATTTTTGATCCTAAACCTGAAGAAGATCTTGCTACAGGATCGAAAACGTGTTGGTGCATATAGACTTTTACACCAATACTCGTTTTTATTTGATCTATAAATAAAGTGGTTTTAAAACAGCTGAGCGTAGAAAAGTTTGTACTATACAAGGCAGCTCCAATTTTTTTTTTCATTGAACCCCATATGCACGACGGACTCCTCTGGTGATCTGGCAAGGAGACATCATCCATCCCATTATTGCTATGCTCTAGATCACAAGGTGAGCATACAGGCATTTACATACCCGGCTATACTATATAGTAGCTACTATTCATGGGAGCACCCACGTTCCTCTGATTTTCACTCCAGTCACTATGAAATACTTTTGGCTCTCCTACAGTAATGAATGGAGAGAGCCGCCACATGGGCCACCACCTCTCTGCTCACCAGTGGTCATGTGCTGGCATGACAGAGGAATTTGGCTACCCCCTTTCTGGAAATAGGTGTGGGTCCCCACATATATCAAACATTTCAAGCATGTACGCCTCTCTTGAGATAATCCCTTTAATGACATCTCATGTGAAAATTGTTGAGGGTGGCTGGAAATTGCCAATGTAGAGAACCAAACTGTGGGAGTCTTATCACGATCGTTAGCGACCCTTTAACCCTTGCATTAAATGTGGCTATATATTTCCAAAGTGTAGTCACTGTAACTAATGGCTTCCACTTTGCTCTTGATTTTCCTGTCTCTGAGATCAGTGTTCCATCTCCTTCTGGTTCAAAATGGCCACCACCTCTAAGGCATGTATAGTTTGAACCCTGCTTCCGCTGCCTTCGCAATGGTGGGGGATGCTTGGTGTTCTCCTTTCCAGCTAATTAAACGAGAGCCCTTCTGTCATGTGTACTGTATATGCCCTAACATATGTTCACAGCTTTGTTCAAGATGTTTCCATGACTGTTTTATGCATCTGAATGGGGCTTACAGAAATCATGCGCATGCTGCAAAAACAAGTCCAGATCACTGGGCAAAAGAAACTTTTCCGAGACACCAAACCATAACAGGACAATGAAAAATCGACCACTGTTTTACTTTATCTAAAGTAAAGATTTTTTTTTCTTCTTATAGCTTTCTTGGGAGCATGTCCATTTTTAGGAAACCTCCAGCTATCAAGTTCCATATTTTTACTCTGGTTCCTCCAGCAGGACTACACTGACAACTAATGAATTATAAGAACAATTGTGTTTTTTTTCCATTCTGCAATTGGCTTATTTGCCATATGGCCTCAGTGAGGCAAGAAATATTGTCCAAATATATTTACCATATTGTTAATATTATCTCTGGATAACAGAAGGAGGTTGTAATTGTGCAGCAAAGTTTACAAAGGGAGTGTTCTCGTGTGATGTGGAAATGACAAAACTGTGCGGTCCGAAACACAAATTAATTTTAATTCTAAATGCATATCTATCTAATGCCATAATCAAATATATTTTTTAATATACAAAACCCGAGAAACAAAATGAGCAAATACCTTGCTTTAAGTACGGTAAGTAAAAAGTAATAGTCCATATGAATAACATAGGGTGCTTAGTAAACACTGTTTTTGATTTAAAAAAAAAAGTAAAAGTCATCACACCGCAACACGGTGTACCCAAATCGGGACAGTACAATACTATGGGCAGCACGGTGGCGCAGTGGTTAGCACAGCAGCCTTGCAGCGCTGGGGTCCTGGGTTCTAATCCCACCCAGGACAACATCTGCAAAGAGTTTGTATGTTCTCTCCGTGTTTGCGTGGGTTTCCTCCGGGCACTCCGGTTTCCTCCCACATTCCAAAGACATACTGATAGGAATTCTAGATTGTGAGCCCAATCGGGGACAGTGATGATAATGTGATGTAAAGCGCTGCGGAATATGTTAGCGCTATATAAAAATAAAGATTATTATTATTACTATCTCTAATATTAACACCTTACCATGTATCAAAAAGGACCTCAATGTGAATAAGGGCAGAGCAGGACCGGAGCCCGACTGTGGACACCCAGCCATGGGAAGCTATATAAATGCAATGCCCAGCTAAAATAAAGGGAGGTCACGCACTTGTTTGTACAGAGGAAAAGAACCTGAAGCAAAACCAAAAAAATTAGCCGGAGCCAGTGTGAACATGCTCCAATACATTGCACTCATACCAACTTATACTGCGGCTCATTTTTGGGGAGTAGCCTGGATGCAGCAAGAAGTCCTGTCCATGTAGGCACACGTGTGATGCGACCGGAGTCGCTGGGTAAATGGCACCATTTACCAAGCAACTCCGGTCGCATCACACGTGTGCCTACATGGACAGGACTTCTTGCTGCATCCAGGCTTCCCTACCAATATTGGAATTTATAGAGACAGGATTAACGTTTCTCCCTGCACCATATCTCTTATATTTGTTCTGATGAAGGTCCGGATGTGGACCGAAAACATTCGACTTGCCTTTATGGATGCACATCAATAAACCTTTTGCATATGATAATTATTCATCTAGAGTGCCAAGTTTTTTCTGATTTGGATTTGTTGGGCTGGAAACCCTACTTGAGCACCTACTCTATACACTACTACGAGTGCCGTGTTGTTCTATTATTATATTATTTCATTTTTTTTTTTGGGGGGGGGGGTTGCAAGTGTATAAGTTTCCCTGCTCTGCCCTTCTTCACATTGAGGTCATTTTTGACACATGGTAAGGTTTTAATATTAGAGATAGTATAGGGCCATCCCGATTTGGGTACACAATGTCACAGTGGGATGGCTTTTACGCTTTTTTTGATCAAAACCAGTGTTTTCTAAGTACCTTATGTTATTTATATGTACAAATACTTTTTATTTACTTACAGATGGCTTTTTGCTCCTTTTTTTTCTATCTTAGGTTTTGTCTGTATGTTGGCCAGTGTGAACGTGCTCCTACACGTTGCATGCATACCAACTTATACTCCGGTCATTTCTTTTTTTTTTTTGCTTCTTTTTCCTAATATACTTTTTTTAAACATTGTCTCTCCTTCCCTCACTACTCTGTCTACTACTCACTACTCACTACTTTATTTTTATTTTTTTATTTCTTCCATTTTGATGAATCTTCGTTTGAGAATTCCAGTGCATGTTGTGAAATGCAAACGAGAGGCCGGGGCTGTGGTCTCTGCCATAGCCTCTGCCTCCTCCTAGAAAACGAAGTGTGATCAGTGACCTCCTTTTCAAGGGCTAGGCTAGTCCGTGCTCTACTGAGCATACGCCAGTTGTCAATTCTGACATATGCTCAGTAGATTCTTGTCACTGTGCAATATGAGTAATAACAGTTTTCTCTCTCACCGACTCTGATTAGAAGTAATGGGTTGGCAAGAGAGTGCACTCTCAGTGTGCACTGTAAGGCTGCCGTCACACTAGCAGTATTTGGTCAGTATTTTATATCAGTATTTGTAAGCCAAAACCAGGAGTGGGTGATAAATGCAGAAGTGGTGACGTGTTTCTATTATACTTTTCCTCTAATTGTTCCACTCCTGGTTTTGGCTACAAATACTGAGGTAAAATACTGACCAAATACTGCTAGTGTGACGGCAGCCTAAGACAAATACCTGACTTGCAGTGACCAGTGCCGCCCCCACAGTGACGGTTATGTGACCGCATGTATGTCTATCGCATACTTTTGGCCTCACACCAGTCATTGTCGGCAGCGAAGAATCATCACAGAGTGCAATGCGCACAACACGCCCACCACTGCCGTCATCGGAGAATCATCACATAGTGCAATGCGCACAACACGCCCGCCGCTGCCGGCATTGGAGAATCATCACAGAGTGCAAGGGGCGCAACACACCTGCCACTGGCGGCACCGGAGAATCATCACAGAGTGCAAGGCACGCAACACGCACGCCTATGCCGTTATCGGAGAATCATCACAGAGTGCAAGGCACGCAACACGCATGCCTATGCCGGCATCGGAGAATCATCACAGAGTGCAAGGGGTGCAACACACCTGCCACTGGCGGCACCGGAGAATCATCACAGAGTGCAAGGCGCGCAACACGCCCGCCACTGCCGGCATTGGAGAATCATCACAGTATGCAAGGGGCGCAACACGCACGCCACTGCCAGCATCAGAGAATCATCACAGAGTGCAATGTGCACAACACGCCCGCCACTGCCGGCATCAGAGAATCATCACAGAGTGCAATGTGCACAACACGCCCGCCACTGCCGGCATCAGAGAATCATCACAGAGTGCAATGTGCACAACACACACGCCACTGCCAGCATCAGAGAATCATCACAGAGTGCAATGCGCACAACACGCCCGCCACTGCCGGCATCAGAGAATCATCACAGAGTGCAATGTGCACAACACACACGCCACTGCCAGCATCAGAGAATCATCACAGAGTGCAATGCGCACAACACACACGCCACTGCCGGCATCGGAGAATCATCACAGAGTGCAATGCGCACAACACACACGCCACTGCCGGCATCGGAGAATCATCACAGAGTGCAATGCGCACAACACGCCCGCCACTGCCGGCATCAGAGAATCATCACAGCATGCAAAGGGCGCAACATGCATGCCACTGCCAGCATCGGAGAATCATCACAGCATACAAGGTACGCAACATGCCCACCACTGCCAGAATTGGAGAATCACCAGAGTGCAATGCACGCAACACGCCTTCCACTACCGGCATCAAAGAAAGACTGCAGACTTTGGAGCCTGACAATCCCTTTGAGAGCACTTCATTTTTGAAGACCTGTGAGCGCAATCAGATCAGTTTGTGAGCAAAATATATGCTCTTCTGAGTAATACAGTAGAAATATGAAAAGATAAATGTGGGCACACATGGCTGGCATGGTTTATTGAAGGCCTTTCTTACCAGGGTAATAATCCAGCTCCGGCAGCAGATAATGTGGCACTATGTGGCCTAGATTGCTATTCTGTGTAGCGCCTGATGTCATCACCGGGACAGCCCTAACACAATCAGTGCTATCCGCTGCATCTAAGTAAATGCAGTTGCTGTTGGACATACATTTTGTGCCATTCATAATGGAAGCAATCTATTTTACCTTGTCCACGCTGTTTTACAAATGACTCCGGATCTTTAATTATATACATCAGTTTTATCTGTCTAAATTTCATCTCATTTTTTCCCAGTCAGACAGATTCCAGATTACATCTGTTTGTGCATTTCTTTTTCACATGCTACCAAGAGCCGTTTACAGGTTACAGCTACCAGCCCCTGAACAGAAAATATCTGACACGGTCTCAGTTTTTTTCCCTTTTTTTGACCCATTTTTCTCTACAGAGAAACCATTACTCCTATATATAAACCATAAAACATGCATCTCTCGGAGAGAAGCTGTAAAATAGGATCGTGCATCCTTATCACAAACCTCCAGTCCAAACACAAGGCGACCAAATACCGCACATTTAACGTGAACACTTAGTTTACTTAGTAAACATTACAAATAATTAATTCTCTCATTATCCATTTCTACCAAATCCCCATCAAATAGCCGGGAATGCGAATTCCACTGGGACACATAAATAATGAAATTAAAGATATATCTTACAGATAAAGCATTGACTAGTGGAACAAAATGAGTCCTGAGGCCTCTCATTAAAGAGTTAAATTGGGCCATTGGTCTTACTGTCACTGACCAGCACAAGATCTGTGTGTTCTACTGTTTTTGTATTGATTGTATGGCTATCGCTCTGTCCCTCGCCTGCACAGAATATTGGTCCCGCACCTGTAGGGATTGTATATGTCCTTTGTTCTGTGCTCATTTTCTAGGAGATTTGTATCAGCTACAACTTGTGCTACATGAGCTTCAGGAGACGGAGAGTTACCGGCTTTGTGCATTGGTTAAGCGGCTAACATAGTTCTGTCGCTCTTGTAAATTGGAAATGTTATCAGCCACCATTTAGTCCATAAAGTTAGAACCTTGTGCCAAGCATTGATATATTCCATTTATTGTTTGATTTTTCAATTAGGAATTTCATTTTATTGCAATTTTTTACAATTGGGGAACTAAACATATTTTAGATGTAAGAAAGAAAAATATGGATGTATGAACTCAATTAATAATTACATGTGGGGTTCCCTTTTTATTATGCAGCATGTGCTTATCATTTCTGATTATGCAACTCCAATATCGCCAACATGCAAATTACCTCTTCGGAGAAGAAGAGGACTGGAACTGTAGTATCACCTATTGGCGGTAGAAAGCCTAAAAATCAATATCAATCCTTTTAATGGCGTTGGCACATGACTTAGAATATCAAGCCAAACCAGAAACTCAGTTTGGAGACCCTTGTTTCAGGGTGTTTGCCGCTCATCAGAGCAAAGCAGAAGAACTGATTTGAATGAGAGGCTTTGACGAGAGATTTTAAAGGGTAAAGTTAATCCTTGTGAAGAGTATCAAGTCGGCATAGCGAGACTTATTAGCCATGCAATGCTTCCCTGGAAATTTGAATATGCAAATTGCTTCTTCTCAGAGGAAGAGTACTTTAACTGATGTGCCACCTATACAAAGTAGCAATCTTAAAAGTCAATATAGAACCTCTATTGAGTTTTGCCATATGACTTAGGTTAAGAAACCAAACCAGAAACTCCATTTCCCGATGTGTTTTGCAGGTTTTCCCTTCGTCAGTTCAAAGCCGGGGAACTGATTTGGCTGGGTGAGAGGCTCTAACAGGGGCTCCAAGGGGTAACATTTCTCCTTATAGTGTAGGGAGACTTAAAAGCTATGCAGTGCTTCCTTGGCACTCTCCACAAATATTTAAAGGGTAACCATTGTTTTAATTTCTATTTCATAAATCAATAATACATATAAAAATAAGAAACTTTGTAATATATCAGAGAAATCTACTTCTTTATCCTCCTGGTCAGATATTTTATTCTCAAAATTCTCAATTCGGAGGTAAAATCCGTATTCAGTGAAGACAGACTTTCCCATTACTGAGATAGAAGATGGCGACTGCTACTGATAAGATCCTATGTAGAGGGGACGTGAAGGAGCTCTGTCTCTCCTCCTCCTTTTATCCCTCATCTCTACATAGAATTCTATCTGTAGAAACTGTCATCACCTAACTCCATAATGGGGAAATACTGTCTTCACTGAATATGGATTTTAACTGTGAATTGAGAATTTTGAGAATAAAATATCAGACCAGAAGGAGAAAGAAGCAGATTTCTCTGATTGGATATATTACGTTTCTTATTTTCATGTGTATTTATTAATTTATGAAATAAGAATTAAAACGACAGTGTACAACTGGTGGGTGCGTATCCACTGCGCCACGGTCCGGGCTTTCCCTGGAGGGGCATGAATACACAACTACCTGGTGTTCACTAGATCCTCTGATGGTGAGGTTAGGCTTGGCCACAGGTAGTTGCCAGGTACCACTCTAGGACAGTACCCGAGACTGCAGCAGTTGACCAAAGAGCCAGAGGCTCGGGTACGCAGTACAGAGGTGTAAGGCAAAATCAGACAGTCCGGAGTTGGGGCAGGCAAAATAGGATCAGAAAACGTAACCGTGGTCAGGCTGAGCCGGTAAACAGGTCGGGTCATTAACAGAAAGCTGAATACAGCACATGTGCCTACACAGCAGGAAACACGTTGGGTGGAGTTGCCTAAAATAGGAGCTGCTGGCAAGAGATATGCTGGAGAACCAAATCTACAGGACACAGCAGAGTTAAATTTCTGCAGAGACCGGCCATGCCCCAGTAACAGTGGAGTACAGGAACAAACAAGTTCAGCGGCACGGCCTACCGCAAGGAGAAACCGCACGCTAAGTGGGGTGGCGCTGAGGATACATGCTAGCTGCTGCTGTGACAGATGGTTAATCTTTAAATACCCAGTGGAGCATTGCATGGCCTTTAAGTCTCCCTAGACTGACTTGCAATTGCAATTTGTTACCATCTTTTCAGTTAGCCATTAAAAGGTATCAACCACTGAGGACTCTCAATTCTAAATATTTTCTAGACTGACTTGGTGATTGTCACAGGAGAAACGTTAACATTTAGGCCTCCGATATTGCTAGTAATCATATCTAATAATATTGACACAATATAACATTAATTAAATCTTGTTCTAACCCAATGATGGCTGTACCTTTTCTAGTTTGAGAGCCATAATAGATAACAATTTAAAAACCATTATTAATGGGCTTTTCTATTGTTTTCCTTTTTTTTGGAGAAATTTACTTAGTGACCGGTCCGCCACTTGTTTTTTGGAAAGAAGTTAGGAGCACGTCTGTTTTGCACAATTTTTTTTTTTTTACTTTTTTTTTACTTTTTCCTTTCTCACACCTTATTTTTTATAAACCATCATAGGTCTTATCTGAGCAGGAGGAGCTGCTTGCAGCCCAACAAATCTACTAGAATTTGCAGCATGAAGTGGCTGCCTGTTAAATTTGTCACATGTAACTCCAACATGCACTGATTTAAGACTGGCATATGAAACGCCAGTAAGTAGATTATAAACCCCCTGGTAATAAAGGGGCTTTTATTCTCACGCATCTGATCATTCATTGATAAATCTCAGAAAACCTTTTAAAGAGGTTGTATCTGGAGACTAATATTACTTTATAAGGGGGTCTACCTTTGAGGACCCCACCTCGCTAAGCTAGAACAAAGATAGGATCTGTTAGACCCTCATTCTGCCAGACCCATAATATGGATGGCTATGTATTTCATTGAAATTATATATTGATTTATTATGATGATTGATTTTTTTTAGGTAATAAAAGATTCTGTTCACAATATTTCCATTCTCTAGTTGGATGGAAAGTCTGTATTTTTTTGTTATTTTGTTACAATTATTTGATTTCTAAAAGTTTCTCTAGGGGAGATCAAAATATTTCCTCCATGTACTATCTGTACAGAGATAAGGATGCTTGTGCTTTATGGCATCTAATTGAATGAGGGTCAAAAGAGAAATCATCCCTGTCCCCATTGGGGCTCACAATCTGAATTCCCTAATAGTTTGTCCTTGGAATTCGCTGAACCTATCAACAGTCTAATGCGTATGGCTGACTTCCCAACTCACCAATGACAGATGATATCTGGGGAAAGAAAGGTCAGACCTTTTGGATTTCCGATATGTAGTCTTTTTTTTCTCTGGGAGATAAGATGTGGTGGAGTCTTATCATGTACTGGTGCTTTCTACAATGGTTCTCCCATAGAGAACACAGGTATGCTCTTCCAAGCCAAATGTTGCTGTATATGGCGGGAGGCAGGGCCGTATTTGCCACTAGGCACTCGAGGGCACGTGCCTAGGGCGGCGACATTGCGGGGGGCGGCACCTGAGCAAGGTTTTTTTTGTTTTTGTTTTTTTTGTTTAGTCCCGGGTCACAAACGCCACCGACCACCCCGCCCAATTCGCCTCCCGCCCCCTCCGAGTCCCACCCACCCTCCTTGAAGATGATACTCACCTGCTCCAGCGATGCCTGGTCTCAGCATCTGTAGCGCGTCCTGAGTGAGCGGTCACGTGGTACCGCTCATTAAGGTCATGAATATGTGCATATTCATGACCTTAATGAGCGGTACCACATGACCGCTCACTCAGGAAGAAGGCGCTGCAGCGGGACAGAGCCAGAGGGATGTCGGCGCGGCCGTGCGGTGGGACAGCTGACAGGTGAGTATGAGGGACAGGGGGCGGGGGGATGAAGGAGGAAGGTAAGCCGCCCGCGGCGCACCATTCAAGATGGCCCGGGAGAAGGAGCGGAAGAAGAAGCGGGGGAGGAGGTGGAGAGATGAGCAATGCATGGGTGGGGAATTATGAGCCATCAGCCATGCATACAGGGGGGGTGTTATGATCTGGTGGCCTAGGAGCAGCATGAGACGTACTCTGGAGAAGGTGGTACCTGTACTGACCGCGGACCCTGAACTTAGCATCGCAACTAGAAGTAGCCGTGGGATGTACCTAACACTCCCTAGACACCTCGACACAGCCTAAGAACTAACTTCCCCTAAAAATAGAAATGGGAAAACTATCTTGCCTCAGAGAAAATCCCCAAAGGATAGACAGCCCCCCACAAATATTGACTGTGAGAGGAGAGGGAAATGACATACGCAGACTGAAATCAGGATTTAGAAAAGGAGGCCATACTAGCTAAAAAGAAATAATAGGACAGAGTACTATGCGGTCAGTATTAAAACACTAGAAAATATCCACCACAGAAAATACAAATCTCCACATCTGACTAAAGACATGGAGGGTATATCTGCATCTCCAGAGACACTGCTTGGCTGCACAAAATCCTTCACAGACAAAGCTGGACAAGACAAAACATGAAAATGCACTGAACAATAAGGTCCACAGCATGTGGACAGCAAAAACAAAGCCAGAACTTATCTTTGATGAAAAGAACAGCAAAACAGGAGAGACCAGGTATGGATGTGAATCCTCCAAAAACAATGGACAACTGGCACTGACTAAAGGATCAAGCAAGACTAAATAGCCCAGTCCAAATTGCAATAAGTGGACACACCTGATAAATGCTGTGATCCAAAGACAGCAGCACTACCACTCATAACCACCGGAGGGAGCCCAAGAGCAGAATTCACAACAGTACCCCCTCTTGAGGAGTGGTCACTGAACCCTCACCAGAGCCCCCAGGCCGATCAGGATGAGCCAAATGAAAGGCACGAACCAAATCGTCAGCATGAACATCGGAGGCAACAACCCAAGAATTATCCTCCTGGCCATAACCCTTCCACTTGACCAGATACTGAAGCTTCCGCCTCGAAAAACGAGAATCCAAAATCTTCTCAACCACATACTCCAACTCCCCATCAATCAACACCGGGGCCGGAGGATCAACAGAGGGAACAACGGGCACCACATACTTCCGCAACAAAGATCTATGGAAAACATTATGGATGGAAAAAGAGGCTGGAAGGGCCAAACGAAAAGACACTGGATTGATAATCTCAGAAATCCTATAAGGACCAATAAACTGAGGCTTGAACTTAGGGGAAGAAACCTTCATAGGAACATGACGGGAAGACAACAAGACCAAATCCCCAACCTGAAGCCGGGAACCAACACACCGACGACGGTTAGCAAAACGCTGAGCCTCCTCCTGAGACAACACCAAATTATCCACCACATGAGCCCAAATTTGCTGCAGCCTGTCAACCACAGAATCCACAACAGGACAATCAGAAGGCTCAACCTGCCCTGAAGAAAAACGAGGATGAAAACCAAAATTACAAAAAAAAGGCGAAACCAAGGTAGCAGAACTAGCCCGATTATTAAGGGCAAACTCGGCCAATGGCAAGAAAGCCACCCAATCATCCTGATCAGCAGACACAAAGCATCTCAAATCAGTTTCCAAGGTCTGATTAGTTCGCTCGGTTTGGCCATTTGTCTGAGGATGAAATGCGGAAGAAAAAGACAAATCAATGCCCATCCTAGCACAAAAGGCCCGCCAAAACCTAGAAACAAACTGGGAACCTCTATCGGACACAATATTCTCCGGAATGCCATGCAAACGAAACACATGCTGAAAAAACAACGGAACCAAATCAGAAGAGGAAGGCAATTTAGGCAAAGGTACCAAATGAACCATCTTAGAATACCAGTCACAAACCACCCAGATAACCGACATCCTCTGGGAAACCGGAAGATCTGAAATAAAATCCATAGAAATATGCGCCCAAGGTCTCTCAGGGACCAGCAAAGGCAGAAGTAACCCACTAGTGCGGGAACAGCAAGGCTTAGCCCGCGC
This sequence comes from Ranitomeya imitator, assembly GCF_032444005.1. NCBI lineage: Eukaryota > Metazoa > Chordata > Amphibia > Anura > Dendrobatidae > Ranitomeya > Ranitomeya imitator. Next base: position 721,229,482 of record NC_091284.1, read on the forward strand.
ACAAATCCCACAGGACTGCACAAAAGAATGCACATCCCGCGACAAAGAAGGCCACCAAAAGGACCTACCAACCAAATCTCTGGTACCAAAAATCCCAGGATGGTCAGCCAACACAGAACAATGAACCTCAGAAATCACTTTACTAGTCCATCTATCAGGAAGAAACAGTTTCCCCACTGGACAGCGGTCAGGTTTATTAGTCTGAAATTCCTGAAGAACCCGTCGTAAATCAGGGGAGATGGCAGAAAGAATCACCCCTTCCTTCAGAATGCCGACCGGCTCAAGAACCCCAGGGGAATCAGGAAAAAAAACTCCTAGAGAGGGCATCAGCCTTAACATTCTTAGAACCCGGAAGATACGAGACCACAAAATCAAAACGGGAGAAAAACAGGGACCATCGAGCCTGTCTAGGATTCAGTCGTTTGGCAGACTCGAGGTAAATCAGATTCTTATGATCGGTCAGGACCACAATACGGTGCTTGGCCCCCTCAAACCAATGTCGCCACTCCTCAAATGCCCACTTCATAGCCAACAATTCCCGATTGCCGACATCATAATTGCGTTCTGCAAGCGTAAACTTCAGAGAAAAGAAGGCACACGGTTTCATCAAGGAACCATCAGAATTCCTCTGAGACAAAACGGCCCCTGCCCCAATCTCAGACGCGTTAACCTTAACCTGAAATGGAAGAGAGACATCCGGCTGACGCAACACAGGGGCAGAAGTAAATCAGCGTCTAAGCTCCTGAAAGGCAGAAACAGCCGCGGAGGACCAATTCGTCACATCAGCGCCTTTCTTCGTCAAATCGGTCAGAGGTTTAACCACACTGGAGAAGTTGGCAATGAAACGATGATAAAAATTAGCAAAGCCCAAGAATTTCTGAAGGCTTTTCACAGATGTGGGCTGAATCCAATCATGAATGGCCTGAACCTTAACTGGATCCATTTCTATAGATGAGGGAGAAAAAATGAAGCCCCAAAAAAGAAACCTTCTGCACTCCAAAGAGGCACTTCGACCCCTTCACAAATAAAGCATTATTACGGAGGATCTGAAATACCATCCTGACCTGTTTCACATGAGACTCCCAATCATCGGAAAAAATGAAAATATCATCCAAATATACAACCATGAATTTATCAAGATAACTCCGAAAGATATCATGCATGAAGGACTGGAACACAGATGGGGCATTAGAGAGTCCGAATGGCATCACAAGGTATTCAAAATGGCCTTCGGGCGTATTAAATGCAGTTTTCCATTCGTCACCCTGCTTAATACGAATAAGATTATATGCCCCTCAAAGGTCAATCTTAGTAAACCAACTAGCCCCCTTAATCCTAGCAAACAAATCAGTAAGCAAGGGCAAAGGGTATTGAAATTTGACCGTGATCTTATTCAAGAGGCGATAATCAATACAGGGTCTCAAGGAGCCATCCTTCTTGGCAACAAAAAAAAACTGCTCCCAATGGTGAAGAAGATGGCCGAATATGCCCCTTCTCCAAAGACTCCTTAATATAGCTCCGCATGGCGGCATGTTCTGGCACAGACAGGTTGAAAAGTCGGCCCTTAGGGAACTTACAACCTGGAATCAAGTCAATAGCACAATCACAGTCCCTATGCGGTGGAAGGGAACTGGATTTGGGCTCATCGAATCCTGGAAATCTGACAAAAACTCAGGAATTTCAGAAGAGGGGGAAGAGGAAATTGACATCAAAGGAACGTGACCATGAACCCCCTGACAACCCCAACTAGTCACAGACATAGATTTCCAATCTAACACCGGATTATGTACCTGTAACCATGGAAAACCCAGCACAATATCATCATGCAAATTATGCAACACCAGAAAACGACAATCTTCCTGATGGGCTGGCGCCATGCGCATGGTCATCTGTGTCCAAAACTGAGGTTTATTTATAGCCAACGGTGTAGCATCAATCCCCCTTAAAGGAATAGGGTTCTGCAAAGGCTGCAAGGGGAAACCACAATGTCTGGCAAATTCTAAGTCCATTAAGTTCAGAGCGGCGCCAGAATCCACAAATGCCATGACAGAAAATGACGATAATGAGAAGATCAAGGTCACAGATAACAGAAATTTAGGTTGTACAGTACTGATGGTAACAGAACTAGCGATTCTCTTTGTACGCTTAGGGCAATCAGAAATAACATGAGCAGAATCGTCGCAGTAAAAACACAACCTATTCTGACGCCTGAATCTTTGTCGTTCAGCTCTAGACAAAATCCTATCACACTGCATAGGCTCAGGGCTCCGCTCGGAGGACAACGCCACAGTGTGCACAACTCTGCGCTCGCGCAAGCACCGATCAATCTGAATGGCCAGAGACATAGAATCACTCAGACCAGCAGGCGTGGGGAACCCCACCATAACATCTTTAACGGATTCAGAAAGATCCTTTCTAAAAATTGCCGCTAAGGCATCCTCATTCCATTTAGTCAACACAGACCATTTTCTAAATTTCTGGCAATTCGATTCTGCCGCTTCTTGACCCTGACACAGGGCCAACAAGGTCTTCTCTGCATGATCCACTGAATTAGGTTCATCATACAATAACCCTAGCACCTGAAAAAAGGTGTCTACATTAAGCAAAGCGGGATTCCCAGATTCCAGGGAAAATGCCCAATCCTGAGGATCACCACGCAACAGGGAAATAACAATTTTAACCTGCTGAATGGGATCACCAGAAGAACGGGGTTTCAGAGCAAAAAACAGTTTACAGTTATTTTTAAAGCTCAAAAATTTGGACCTGTCCCCAAAAAACAAATCAGGAGTTGGAATTCTAGGCTCTAAAACCGGAGTCTGAACGATATAATCGGAAATACCCTGTACTCTAGCAGCAAGTTGGTCCACACGTGAAACCAATTCCTGAACCTCCATGCCAGTGCCAAACTCCTGAGCCACCCAGAGGAAAAGAGGGAAGGAAAGACAAAACAGGCTACAGAAAAAAAAAATGGCTCAGCACTTTTCTTCCCTTCTTCTGAGATGCGTTTAACTCATTGTGGGCCAGTTGTACTGTTTTGATCTGGTGGCCTAGGAGCAGCATGAGACGTACTCTGGAGAAGGTGGTACCTCTACTGACCGCGGACCCTGAACTTAGCACCGCACTAGAAGTAGCCGTGGGATGTACCTAACACTCCCTAGACACCTCGACACAGCCAAAGAACTAACTTCCCCTAAAGATAGAAACGGGAAAACTATCTTGCCTCAGAGAAAATCCCCAAAGGATAGACAGCCCCCCACAAATATTGACTGTGAGAGGAGAGGGAAATGACATACGCAGACTGAAATCAGGATTTAGCAAAGGAGGCCATACTAGCTAAAAAGAAAGAATAGGACAGAGTACTAAGCGGTCAGTATTAAAACACTAGAAAATATCCACCACAGAAAATACAAATCTCCACATCTGACTAAAGACATGGAGGGTATATCTGCATCTCCAGAGACACAGCTTGGCTGCACAAAATCCTTCACAGACAAAGCTGGACAAGGCAAAACATGAAAATGCACTGAACAATAAGGTCCACAGCATGTGGACAGCAAAAACTAAGCCAGAACTTATCTTTGATGAAAAGAACAGCAAAACAGGAGAGACCAGGTATGAATGTGAATCCTCCAAAAACAATGGACAACTGGCACTGACTAAAGAATCAAGCAAGACTAAATAGCCCAGTCCAAATTGCAATAAGTGGACACACCTGATAAATGCTGCGATCCAAGGACAGCAGCACTACCACTCATAACCACCGGAGGGAGCCCAAGAGCAGAATTCACAACAGGGGGGAAATTATGAGCCATCAGCCATGCATACGGGGGGGGGGAATTATGAGCCATCAGCCATGCATACAGGGGGGGGAATTATGAGCTATCAGCCATGCATACGGGGGGAGAGAATTATGAGCCATCAGCCATGCATACAGGGGGGGGGAATTATGAGCCATCAGCCATGCATACGGGGGGGGGAAATTATGAGCCATCAGCCATGCATACGGGGGGGGGGGGGGAATTATGAGCCATCAGCCATGCATACAGGGGGAGGGGAATCATGAGCCATCAGCCATGCATACAGGGGGGGGAATTATGAGCCATCAGCCATGCATACAGGGGGGGGATTATGAGCCAACAGCCATGCATACAGGGGGGGAATTATGAGCTATCAGCCATGCATACGGGGGGGGGGAATTATGAGCCATCAGCCATGCATACAGGGAGGGGGGAATTATGAGCCATCAGCCATGCATACGGGGGGGGGGGAATTATGAGCCATCAGCCATGCATACAGGGGGGAGGGAATTATGAGCCATCAGCCATGCATACAGGGGGGAGGAATTATGAGCCATGCATACGGGGGAATATGAGCCATCAGCCATGCATACAGGGGGGGGAATTATGAGCCATCAGCCATGCATACGGGGGGGAATTATGAGCCATCAGCCATGCATACAGGGGGGGGGGAATTATGAGCCATCAGCCATGCATATGGGGGGGAGTTATGAGCCATCAGCCATGCATACAGGGGGGGAATTATGAGCCATGCATAAGGGGGAATATGAGCCATCAGCCATGCATACGGGGGGGGGAATTATGAGCCATGCATACGGGGGAATATGAGCCATCAGCCATGCATACAGGGGGGGAATTATGAGCCATGCATACGGGGGAATATGAGCCATACATACAGGGGGGGGAATTATGAGCCATGCATACAGGAGGAGGGGGGGATATGAGCCATGCATATGGGAAGGGAGGGAAATGAGCTATGCATACAAGATGGGACAGGGGCATTATACACTATTGAGCATCATGTGGGGTCATTATACAGTATGGAGCATCATGTGGGGCCATTATACAGTATGGAGCATCATGTGTGGCCTTTATAATGTATGGAGCATCATGTGTAGCCATTATACAGTATTGAGCATCATGTGAGGTCATTATACAGTATGGAGCATCATGTGTGGCCTTTATAAAGTATGGAGCACTATGTGTGGCCATTATACAATATGGAGCATTGTGGGGCCATTATAATAATAATAATAATAATAATTTTTATTTATATAGCGCCAACATATTCCGCAGCGCTTTACAAATTATAGAGGGGACTTGTACATACAATAGACATTACAGCATAACAGAAATACAGTTCAAAACAGATATCAAGAGGAGTGAGGGCCCTGCTCGTAAGCTTACAAACTATGAGGAAAAGGGGAGACACGAGAGGTGGATGGTAACAATTGCTATAGTTATTCGGACCAGCCATAGTGTAAGGCTTGGGTGTTCATGTAAAGCTGCATGAACCAGTTAATTAATTTTTTTTTTTTTTTTTTTAATATAGGCCACACAGGGATCGTTAGGTTAATGCATTGAGGCGGTAGGCCAGTCTGAACAAATGAGTTTTTAGGGCACGCTTAAAACTGTGGGGATTGGGGATTATACAGTATGGAGCATCATGTGTGACCATTATACAGTATTGAGCATCATGTGTGGCCCTTATACAGTATAGAGCATCATGTGTGGCCATTATACAGTATTGAGCATCATGTGGGGCCATTATACAGTATTGATCATCATGTGGGGTCATTATACAGTATGGAGCATCATGTGTGGCCAATGGCCATTATACAGTATTGAGCATCATGTGAGGTCATTATACAGTATGGAGCATCATGTGTGGCCATTATAAAGTATGGAGCATCATGTGTGGCCATTATACAGTATTGAGCATCATGTGTGGCCCTTATACAGTATTGAGCATCATGTGGGGCCATTATACAGTATTCATCATCATGTGGGGTCATTATACAGTATGGAGCATCATGTGTGGCCATTATACAGTATGGAGCATCATGTGTGGCCAATGGCCATTATACAGTATTGAGCATCATGTGTGGCCCTTATACATTATTGAGCATCATGTGTGGCCATTATACAGTATGGAGCATCATGTGTGGCCATTATACAGTATGGAGCACTGTGTGGCCATTATACAGTATGGAACAACATGTAGGGCCATTATACAGTATGTGGAGCACTGCGTAGCCATTATATAGTATGGAGCACTGCGTGGCCATATTTTTTTTTTTGTTTTAATTATTGTATATGAAACAGCGTGATCAGCAGTGCTAAATGGGTGTGGTTGGGACTTGGATATGGGTGTGATTAGTTGTGAAATGGGTGTGATGAGAGGCGTGGCCTAAAATTTGCCGTGGCGCACTATGTGCGCCGCAACCTTTAGACCTTTTTCCCTTCTTCAAAAGTTGGGAGGTATGGTACCGCATTTCCCAGATCACAGCAAGTACCGCAAATCCCATAGGGAATGAATGAAACCAAATGCAGTGTTGCCGTAAGTGATCCGTTACGTGGCAGATGCAGAAAAACTGCCCGATCTGTTGAAAAAGGCGACTTTCACAACAGCGATTCTTGCCAAAGTCTATGCGGATAGTGTCATACTCACCCATGGGGGAGGCGGCACTAAAAGTGCCTAGGGCAGCAGAGACTCTTAATACGGCCCTGGCGGGAGGGGGGTGTCAGGGAAGATAGCTTACAACTATATCATGTCTAATGTGTATAAGGGCCTAAACATCAGTATAGGCAAGGCTTATTCAGCTTTTTAGGTACTTTGCAATACAGTATTTATTTATTATGTGTTGCTTATATAGCACCATCATTTTTCACAGCACTTTACAGGCATCATCATCACTGTCCCCATTGTGGCTCACAATCTAAATTCCCTATCAGTATGTCTGTGGCGAATGGGAGGAAAACCGAGAGCCTGGAAGAAGGCCACACAAATACGAGGAGAACATACAAACTCCTTGCAGATGTTGTCCTTGGTGGGACTGGAACCCAGGTCCTCAGTGCTGCAAATCAACAGTGCAAACCACTGAGCCACCGTGCTACTCGCAGTTATCATGAAGTCTTCTGCCCTCTGCTGACCACGTACTGGCGCTTTCTACAATGATCATATCTGGAGTAATTCCATTTTTATTGAGATGGTTACTTCAATAAACCCCACCACGATATGACATTCTCTGATTATGCGTTCCCTATTGGTATATCACTGTGCTTTAGGTAATTTCATTCTGCCTCTCTCTGGAGTACGCTTGCCTTTATTCATTTATTATATAAAATGAATAATTCTTATTGCATGTAGGTGAAGATATGGCTGATAAACCTTTTCTTCTTTGGTTCATGAAACTAAAATGTTGCAAAAATGTATTAAAAGGTCATGTCTCCCACTCTCGTCTTGCCTTGGTCTGTCCTGTGTTTGCCTGCTGTGCGCTCTCAGCAGGGAGGATACAGGCAGGAGTTTACATCTCACACGTACCGTCGTAATTTCTATCAAATTTACATAAATCTGACGTTTGACATCTGAGGAATCGGTGTCCTATGGATACTATACACCAGGTATCCAAGATGGGTTAAATGAACGGAGACAAGGAAAGCCAAGGGTCTGGGTTTTTATGGAATGATGGGTGGGTTGGTGATGGGACCTGCCAATCCCTCTCTCCCCAGTGCAGGTTTTATTGCTGATCATTAGACAGCTGGCAATCTGAGGCATAAAAGGTCTGCTTTAAATGTAGTCTGGAAAAAAATGAAAATTGACAAGCTCCTCAGAGCAAAATAAAATGAATGTACAGGTGCAGGTTGCTGTGACTGTATTGCCCTAGCATACAAATAAATACTAAGGTATGTGTGAACACTGAATGTATGATGTAGAGGTTCTCCGTGCACTTATAAATTGGAGGTTGGGATCAAATTTAGCAAGCCCATGTTCGGTGACAAGATGATTTCTCGAATGTAGACTGTGTCATAGCCTGGAAATGGACATCCAGTGGGAGATCTGACCCACAAAACACTGCTGTAATTACATCTCTAAACCTCGGATAGAAACAAAATAAGCAAAACGCAATAGTGCATATAAATAACATTGGGTACTTAGTAAACACAGTTTTTGATTAAAAAAGGGCAAAACCAGCGAGAAGGTGAACCTAATAGAAACGAACCTAACCTCTAGTATTAAAACCGTAACGTGTCAAAAATGACCTCAGTGTGGATAAGGGCCGAGCAGAACTGGGGTCCGACTATGGATAGCCAGCAATGGAAAGCTATATAAACGTAATGCCCAGCTCAAAGAAAGGGAGAACACACACTTAGTTGTACTGAGTGCAAGATCCTAAAGCAAAACAGTAAGAAATGAACTGGAGTATAGGTTGGAATACATGCAAGGTGTAGGAGCACGTTCACACTGGCTGTTAAACATATAAAACGTAAGATAGAAACAAAATGAACATATACCCTGCTATAAGTAATTATAAAGCAATAGTGCATATAAATAATACAGGGTACTTGATAAAGACTGGTTTTGATTAAAAAAGCATAGAACGTCCCACCCGCGCCAAGGTGTACCCAGTTGGGATGGCCCTAACATCTAGTATTAAAACCTCACCATGTGTAGTTACAGCTTTGCATGGATAAGAAAACCTCCATATTTGTATTTAGCAAGAGCCCAGATGTGCAGATGTTCATGTGACGTGCTGAATTAACCTGCTCATTATTGCTGATGTTCTTTGGTTGGACTTTATAAATATATCGATTTATGCACTACCTGTCCATGAAATTCATCATTGCCAACCATGCCCCCCATATATGAACCAACACTCCTCAAAATGGCCGTAGAGAGCACAAATGTTGCACTGTTTTAAATAAAATCTGGCAGTAGAATCAATCCTCCTAGGCCGTCGATATGGGCATGTAGGTCATAGGAAGCTGAATGAAATGATACTCTAATATCTGCGATCTGATGTCTTATTCCAGAGATAGCCACATTTTTTTATATATATATAAATTAGCTGTTTCAGGCTATGGGCTGAACACTGATCTCCCTGAGAATCTGCCTCCAGAGATTATTATAAATGACAGGAGGTGGTACTAGTGTAAGACATGTAACTAATACAGAACAGCAGAACTGAACTTTGTCTCCATATAAACACATTAGCTGCAGCTCTCACAGCTCTGCTGTATTGTAACACTGACTGCCTGTGAGAGGGAAGCAGAGAGGAATCTGCAGAGGTGTCAGGTATAGTCACACACAGCTCTGCAGTGAGATCAGGAGAGCAGAAAGCGGCCATTACACATCACACTGGTAACTCACCCTTTGATGTAAAATAATCTCATGCAGATCTGTGTCCTGGAACAGCTCATTTACGTATAGGAAAATGTGGATTTCTCTGGAATAAGACATCAGATCACAGATATTAGGGTATCATTTTATTCAGCTTCCTATGACCTACATGATCATATAGATGGTTTAGGAGGGTTATTCCTACGGACAGGTTCCCATTAACAAATTGAGTATGTAATATTTTTGGGCACATCCACAAATTGAAAACTTTTGTTGAAAGCAAAAGGGAATAAAATGATGGTTAATTGTAACATGAAAATATGGCCCATTCCTACTCCAAAATACTATTGTTTGTAGTCATGCCAAATGCCAAACTTTTTGTCTCTCTTGCCTAGGTTCTGATACAGTCGGCACGGTAGAAATTCCCTGAGCATCAGGATGGTTTAGCTCGGGTATTTTACTTACTGACACATTAATACATATGAATGCATTAATGTGATTAATGAGAGATCTTCCTGCTCTCTTCTCACACTGCATTTAGTATGATCAGTAGTGAGAGCTGTGCGCACAGAAAGGACTATTCATAATAATAACATATTTATGTGCCGTCCAAAGAAACCGCTAGGAAAAGAATAGAGCGCTCTCCATACTTGGCTGCACTTTGTATTGTATTTCATAACATCTCCTTACACACTTGAAGCAGAGACGAACGCTCCATTCCCGTCCATTCATAATATTTATATTGCTAGAAAATTATTTTGATCACAAAATACTTTGGATTGGAAAAATGACTTGTCCTTTGTCACAGCCTAGATGACTTTACTAGGAAAGTGCCTGCCCGGGATTCCTTCTAATATTCCGTGCTGATTGACTTAGCATCTGTGCTTCTGTTCTCCACTCTCTTTTTTATTTTATATTGCTTTGTATACAGTTTAGTGTTTTTTATGTTTCATTCTAAAGATTACCTGAGCAGCAAAAAAATGTATTTCAGCTGGATCTACAGATCAACCCTAGCTGTGACAGATGCAGCATGAAAAAAGATTGTACTTTGCCGCTGTTACAGTGCTTTGCTCCAAATTATAAATGAGCAGCATGTTGGCTCAGTGGTTAGCACTGTAGCCTTGCAGTATGGAGTACTTGGTTTAAAAGAAGCACTCTGATCAAAATGTTTACACTCTTAATGTATTGCAGTCATCATATTATATAGCAGTGTGCACTTACAATTGCTCATTTTGCCTTTCTACCCAGCTAATTCTTCTCTATTCCATTAGGTCATCAAATGATTAAAACAGACTAGCTAAATCTTTCTAAATACTATGTAGAAACAGAAAGTCTCTTTTACCTGCATGAGTCAACATTAGAACTACAATTCTACATCACTGCAATTTTCCCTGGCAGGGGCAGAGGAGCAGAGCAGAAAAGCTGGGTCAGGAGTTGAAGAAGAGGTGGAGTTGGCCTGCCAGGAACATTGCAGTGGTGCAGAATTCTGGACATGTGCAGTAGGCCTCTGAAGCTGGGAAGTGTACACCCGGCTTCAAGGAAGCAATAATGCGGGTGAAGAAAGCCGCGTGCACATGCGAGTTTTGCAAGGAGCTGGTGATGACACGGTCTCTTGCAAATCATTTTTTCACGACCACAGGGGTGTGATAGCATGCTGTGATTGGCCACTAGTCTGGAGAAACAAACGCCCCATTGACTAGTCAACGTAATTATTACCATATGAAATGCAATGTTTGTAAAAGCCATTTTTTAAACATGGGTCTAGGTTGTACACACTATAGAGAGCTGGTTAGGCAGGGTATTTAGCAACAAACAGTCTAATGCTGGAGTGTTGGAGGACATGGGGGAACCTTCGGGTTCCCTTTAACTGGGTAGAAGAGCAAAATGAGCAATTGTACGTGCACAGTACTGTATAATATGATGACTGCAATATAAAGAGGATAAAAGCTTTGATGGGAGCTCTTGTTTAAATTGCACAGAATGACAACATCCGCAAGGAATTTGTGTGTTCTCCCGTGTTTGGGTGGGATTCCTCCAGTTTTCTCCCATACTCCAAAAACATACCTATAGGGAATTTAGATTGTAAGCGCCATTTGGGACAGTGATGATGTTTGTAAAGCGCTGAGGGAATTTGTGTCTCCATATAAGCAAATAAAATCAATAAAAATGTAGTCCTATTGTCGTAACCACTCTGTTCACGTTCCTAAAGTTCCAAATCTTCTCAACTTTTTGCAACTTGCACGTAGCTGTCACGGAAATTATAATTCAACATGACTAGATTATTATTATTATTATTGCCTTAAATGATGGTGCGATGCAGCAGTGGCGCAGTACAATGTGTAATGCTTAGCCATGGTAAGAAACTTGCAAGTCAGAATCATAAAATCGAATATTCGCTTGCAGTTGCCGATATCTCACTGCTTTACACAAGTAGAACCAAAGCTAATGTGTGCAAAACTGTAAAGCGCTGCGGAATATGTTAGCGCTATATAAAAAATAAAGATTAATAAAGATTATTATTATTAAAGCGGCTGCAGTCACAGCCGAGCATTGGTTCCAGAGGAAGCACAAACCCCTCTGTTATGTAAGAATACACCTACACTACATGAACAAAAGGATATTATGGGATACCACAATCAATATACAGTATACTGTGGACAGTGACATTTGCCCTGCACACTGCCCCTTACACTATGACTTGGTATATAACATGTGTTTCCTGTGTGGGTAGTCGTGCAGAAAGATCTAAATGTATCGCAACTACTGAAATATTTTCACCTGACCCAGGAGATAATCATATTTCTCTTGCACGGTCCCAGAAAGCGGTGATAATGTAACATTTTGCCTATTTATGTCCTCTGTAGAGAGCATCAGTGACAGCCGGTGCAGTTCTTTATAGTGACCCACGTTACAGGCGAATATCTGCGGCACATTACTGCTTTCCCATTAATTTTATTTGCGGCATAAACTTTATTTACCATTTGTTTGGAACCATGGACTAGATAAGCGGCTGAGAGAGTTTTTTCCTCTTCCTATGGTCGACTGCGATGTCTTATGTGCTACGTTTTATTTATATGGCTACTTGAGAAGATAAGTTTTACATTATTTGCAGTCAGTCTTTTTTGCTTTCTCGTGCTGGATACTTTTATTAAGATCTTATCATGTTTATTAGTAATTTGTCACTTTAATTGTGCTTTTAAGTAGTATTCTTATTATGGTTTTTGGCCGAATGGGTCCCTGAGATCTTAATATGTTTAGCTGTGCACAGCTTTACCTCTCGCTGGCATTTATATGACACCTTTGTGGCCATTGTGCGCGCGTTGAGGTTCTAGGAACCATTCCGAGTCTAGTTTTCCATTAGCTTGACTTGGTGACACAGAAATAGTAAGCACTGATGGCTGCACTTCCCCAAGGCTTGGATTTCTACTAATAAAGTTCCAACTCCAGAAAGAGATATTTTTACTTAATTGGACTGGGAAATCAAAGAGCTGCTATGTCATAAACGTAGTGATGGGTAGAAAGTGAAAAAGGACTAATAAACTTTTCACTTTGTACTTTACTCTGTATATTTATAAATAAAATCTATATGATGGAAGGATTGTAGAGACCAGAAGTATTTAAATGTCCATTTGAATGAAATAAATGCCTCTTACCTTTTATTTAAGAGTGATGGCTGGTATGAAGATGAAAATAAGAAAGATATGAGTTAGAAAAATTATGAAAAATTAATTACAATAGTAGAAAGTAGTTTGCCGAACAGCAGCGGTATCCAGAGATCAGTGAGCAAAATTCGGGAGAAGCCACTTTGGTCAAAACTCTAGGAGAAGACATTTAATTTGTTGCCTTTGTCTATTGGGCTTGGGCAGATGAAATTAGTATTGAACACATCACCAATTTTCTAAGTAAATATACAGTACAGACCAAAAGTTTGGACACACCTTCTCATTTAAAGATTTTTATGTATTTTCATGACTTTGAAAATTGTACATTCACACTGAAGGCATCAAAACTATGAATTAACACATGTGGAATTATATACTTAACAAAAAAGTGTGAAACAACTGAAATTATGTCTTATATTCTCGGTTCTTCAAAGTAGTCACCTTTTGCTTTGATGACTGCTCTGCACACTCTTGGCATTCTCTTACGAGCTTCAAGAGGTAGTCACCGGGAATGGTCTTCCAACAGTCTTGAAGGAGTTCCCAGAGATGCTTAGCACTTGTTGGCCCTTTTGCCTTCACTCTGCGGTCCAGCTCACCCAAAACCATCTCGATTGGGTTCAGGTCTGGTGAGTGTAAAGGCCAGGTCATCTGGCGTAGCACCCCATCAATCTCCTTCTTGTGCAAATAGCCCTTACACGGCCTGGAGGTGTGTTTGGGGTCATTGTCCTGTTGAAAAATAAATGATGGTCCAACTAAACGCAAACCGAATGGAATAGCATGCCGCTGCAAGATGCTGTGGTAGCCATACTGGTTCAGTATGCCTAAATCCCAAACAGTGTCACAAGCAAAGCACACCCCACACCATCACACCTCCTCCATGCTTCATGGTGGGAACCAGGCATGTAGAGTCCATCCGTTCACCTTTGCTGCGTCGCACAAAGACATGGTGGTTGGAACCAAAGATCTCAAATTTGGACTCATCAGACCAAAGCACAGATTTCCACTGGTCAAAGGTCCATTCCTTGTGTTCTTTAGCCTAAACAAGTCTCTTCTGCTTGTTGCCTGTCCTTAGCAGTGGTTTCCTAGTAGCCATTTTACTATGAAGGCCTGCTGCACAAAGTCTCCTCTTAAGGGCTTGTTTTCACTTGAGAGGAACACGTCCGTGTCTCGCAGGTGGAAATGAAGCTCTGGCGCCGGCACTGTGGAGCGTGCGGCCGCATAGCAACACATGCAGCCGCACGCTCCGCTCCGGAGTGCTGGCACCAGAGCTTCGTTTCCACATGCGAGACTTGGACGTCTTCCTCGCAAGTGAAAACAAGCCCTAACAGTTGTTGTAGAGATGTGTCTGCTGCTAGAACTCTGTGTGGCATTGACCTGGTCTCTAATCTGAGCTGCTGTTAACCTGGGATTTCTAAGGCTGGTGACCCGGATAAACTTATCCTCAGAAGCAGAGGTGACTCTTGGTCTTCCTTTCCTGGGGCGGTCCTCATGTGAGCCAGTTTCTTTGTAGCGCTTGATGGTTTTTGCCACTGCACTTGGGGACACTTTCATAGTTTTCCCAATTTTTCTGACTGACTGACCTTCATTTCTTAAAGTAGTGATGTCCACTCGTTTTTCTTTACTTAGCTGCTTTTTTCTTGCCATAATACTAATTCTAAGTCTATTCAGTAGGACTATCAGCTGTGTATCCACCAGACTTCTGCACGACACAACTGATGGTCCCAACCCCATTTATAAGGCAAGAAATCCCCCTTATTAAACCTGACAGGGCACACCTGTGAAGTGAAAACCCGGTGACTACCTCTTGAAGCTCATCAAGAGAATGCCAAGAGTGTGCAAAGCAGTCATCAAAGCAAAAGGTGACTACTTTGAAGAACCGAGAATATAAGACATAATTTCAGTTGTTTCACACTTTTTTGTTAAGTATATAATTCCACATGTATTAATTCACAGTTTTGATGCCTTCAGTGTGAATGTACAATTTTCATAGTCATGAAAATACAGAAAAATCTTTAAATGAGAAGGTGTGTCCAAACTTTTAGTCTGTACTGTATGTCTAAAGGTGCTATTGACAGGAAGTTCTCAACAATCGGTCCACTCCACCCAGGCACAAAAAATCAAGCCATAGATGCCTATAAATTAAGTTATGTGTAATAATGAGAAATGACACAGGGAAAAAATATTGAACACATAAAGAAAGTAGCAAAAATTAATGGAAAGTCATGACATCAGCTGAAATCTGTCAGTAATCAGTATCTATATATTTTTTTTTCTCTCTCCACCGCCGAGAAAATTGGATCCCACTCTGATACCACTATAATCTCACTCTGATCAAACAATGATTAGCATAATCGACCAGATTCTTTTGGATGGAGATAGAAAAGTCGTGTGACCCTAGCCTGAGTGTTCATTTCACTGGCAGAATACCCGAGCCTCCAGCAGTTTAACTGATCACCATATGTCCCTATATCATGTCCATATGTCAGCAGTGAAAGTCTGACCTGAAGTTGTAGTTGTCACCGCTCCCAGCAATAATGTGCATTTTAAAACTCCTTGTCCTATAAATATTCATAGAACATAGGACTCCTGGTAACATTTGATGTCAATTTTCCAGCCCCAATGTAGACACCAACAATATCTATGTGAATAATATACTGAAACCTCCGACTGTTGTGCTCATAATTAGGACACATAATGTAATTGTCTGGACCAAACTGAGATGTTTCTGCCCTTAACAGAGTCTGCTGGCAGCCATGTAATTATTAATACAGATATGGAAATCACTCACCCAGAATTCAATTTAAATATTTTACTTACCAGAAGATAAAATATTTAGCTCATCTCTTTGCAGCTATTTAACATTGCTGGGATACATAGTTGTGCTGCGTCTGCTGTTTCTAAACCCATCGTTTTGTAAATCTCGAGCTCCTAATGTAAAGCGTTTAATCACAATATATATAATAGCCGAAATAACTTGCATAGCTTCCAATCTTACGTCCATATTGTTGTGTGCCAGTATTTATTAAACAGGGATATATAAAGTCGGACAGTACACTATAAGAAGTGCGCGGACATACAAACAGAAACAAACTGAAGATTGCGGAGGAAAGCCAAGAACACAAGTAGTTATAATCTTCTGGTGCCGCTCGGACTTTATTTAATTTTTACGAACACCATGAGCATGGGAGGGACGAGCTCTTTTGGTTCTCAAGACAGGAGCTAAATAAAGCATCCTAACCATCCTCGGGCTCTAGAAAGATTCTTAAGGAAACTACAAATATTTTTAAAAGGTTTTAACTTAGTATAACAAAAGAAGAACAATATTCAATCTCACTGATTCCTCACAGCTCTTTTAACAACCCTTACCTGCTCCAATCTTTAATGGCTACACGTAAAGGGAATGTATCACCATAAAATGACATTTAGTTTTAAGTACCAGTGCTTTATTTTAGCTCTGGAGTGGTGCCACTAATCTAAGTTCCCCAACCCTAGTATTATACTCACCCGCTGCTGTTTTGGGCTCTTCCCTGCACCTCTACGGTTCTGGCCCGCCATCTTGTGACCACAATGTCTGGCTGACCGGGAGTCAGAGGTAACAATTACAATCTCTCAATATCAGTCTATGAGAGTTCTAGTTCTGGCCCCGTTCTGGCTCTCATAGACTTACATTGAGTTGTGACTCCAAACGTTGGAGCAATCCGGTAGATCACAACCTGCAGAAGATGACCCGAGCAACGCTGATAACAGATGAAGACAATGGCTGGTAACTATAATACTATCGCAGGAAACTACAATTAGTGGCACAATTCCATCAGTAAAATTTAAAAAAAATCCTGGAGAAGTGCTTTAAATCTAGTCTTTTGGTTGGCAATATTTTTGTTATATCATGGTCTTGTTATTCTAAAGCAAAAATAGTAATCTTGCACTTTTCACACGGATCCCCGAAGCTATTTTACACTTAAACTAGCATTTCAGGAAGAGTTTTCAGCAGTTTCCTTATCAGCAGAGGCAGGATTACAATGACAGCGTCTCTACACACAGATGACAACACAGGATCCACCATTTACAACAAGTGATGTCGCAGTTGACCTGCTCCCCCTCCCTTCACAAAGACTCTTGCACAGGCTCATTAGATGCTTCAATACAAAGATAGGATCTGTTACACACATGGTTGTGGAACCATTGTGCCATGGTCCAGAGAGAGCCTGGAGAGGCGTAACTAGGTGAACACCTGACTCTTCGCTGGAGCCATTGATGGTAGGGTTAGACTTGGCACCAGATAGACGTGGTACCTTAGGATGGACCCCGGAGCAATGGCAGCTAACCCCAAAGGGGCAGGGTGTGATGCCAATCACTTCTCACGGCCAAGCCGTAAGTCAGAGTGGTCAAGGGTCCAAGGTCAGAAGCCAGGAGAGTACGTCATAAACAGAAGGAAGAGACAAATGCATAGTCAGGTAACATTCCGAGGTCAGAGTACCGGGATGATAACGGATCAGACCTAAAGGAGTTAAACAGGTGGGTAGTCAGAACAAAGTCCAAGGTCAGGCAACAGATCAAACATATAGAACTCAAGGCACAAAGAGCACAGCACAAACCACAAGATGAATATATGTCTGCCAGTGTTCTGTGAAACTCAGCACAGTTAAGAAGCATGGCCATTAAGTGGAATAATGAACACAAGAGACAGCTGATGCCTCACAGTCTCAGATTGAATAGTCAAACTGTCAATCAACACACTGACAACTCAGCACGCCCCTGTACCAGATTGGATGGCCAAGCTGTCAGTAACTGCATCCCAGACACCCTGAGGGGAACCGTGACACAGGGAAGCAGGACCAGCCAGTAACTGGTTAAACAGGAGGCATATGGCTCGTAGGCCTATGAGGTATCAGGCAGGACAGGAACAGGTACACAGGATAGCCTCAGGTACAGGATCATGGATGCAGGTACACAGGTGCAGGTTCAGGAGGATCAGGAGCAAGACTAGGCATGGGCAGGATGGATACGATTATGGGCTCAGCAGGACGTACTGGAATAGGTGAAGATAGGGCGGACAGCATCAGGTAAGTGGGGGGACAAGATCAGAGAGCATGAGTATTGGGACCTAACAACTATCTAGCTGGATATACAGTTGTGCTCAAAAGTTTACATACCCCTGCAGAATTTTTGCTTTCTTGGCCTTTTTTCAGAGAATATGAATGATAACACCAAACTTTTTCTCCACTCATGGTTAGTGGTTGGGTGAAGCCATTTATTGTCAAACTACTGTGTTTTCTCTTTTTAAATCATAATGACAACCCAAAACATCCAAATGACCCTGATCAAAAGTTCACATACACTGGTGATTTTGGCCGGGGTATGTAAACTTTTGAGCACAACTGTACACTGATTGAGTACAGTTGCTAAGGAACCTCCCAATAGGTGAGGGTGCCTTATATACCAGACATCTTTCAGCAATTGGTTGGGGACATTTTAGCAGCATGCATTGGACCTTTACGAGTAAGGGAGCGCTCACTAAGCACACTTACAGGAGACGTGTGTGTCTTGCGCAGGTCCTGGAAACAGACAGATGCCGAGGGAGTGCAGACGGGTAAGTGAACATCCATATATCAGAGCATCCATATATTGATATTATCTCTTCTAGTTCAAACTGCACAGTTTTCCACGCATCTAAGCACTTTATTACCTGCCATAGTCGCTCTACTGCCCCTCTGAGAGTGTTGGACATTGAAAGAGTGCAGAGACTACCCAGAGGTAGAGATATTAAAGGGAACCTGTCACCCCCCAGGCGTTTGAAACTAAAAGAGCCAACTTGTGCAGCAGTAATGCTACATTCTGACAAGGTGGCTCTTTTAGTTATTGGTACTGTAAATGCAGAAATAATCCGTTTTGTAATTTGTCCGAAATACCTGTCTTCAGTCCTGGAGGCAGGTCTTCCCCCCCCCCCCCCCCCCCCGCTGCAGACGCCTTCTTGGCACTGGGCACCGCCTCCTCTGCGCTGTTTGTTTTGAAATCTTCCGGCGCATGCGCTCTTTTGTCTAGCTTGGGGCAGGCGCAGTGAGCGCTGCCCGTCTGTCCTCATATGCAGTCTCGCTGACTGCGCCTGTGCGGCCGCCCTGCTTGTGAATCCCAGCCCCTCAGTGTCTTATCATTTATTCACACTGCGGGGCTGGGATTCCTGGGCATGCGCACTGCGACCTGGGTGAGTGGCTTAGACACACAGCGAGACCGCATATGAGGACGGGCAGCGCTCACTGCGCCTGCCCCAGGCAAGACAAAAGAGCGCAGGCACCGGCAGATTTAAAAATAAACAGCGTTGAGGAGGCGGCACCCGGCGCCAAGAAGACTTGAGTGACGGCTGTGAGGCGTCTGCAGCAGGGGGGGAAAGACCTGCCTCCAGGACTGAAGACAGGTATTTCGGACAAATTACAAAACGGATTATTTCTCCATTTACAGCACCAATAACTAAAGGAGCCACCTTGTCAGAATGCAGCATTACTGCTGCACAAGGTGGCTCTTTTAGTTTCAAAACCCTTGGGGGGGTGACAGGTTCCCTTTAAGACTGTACAACAAGGTCAACCATCAGCACTCAGACAAAGGATGCACGCTCCAAAATCCAAGGATCCAATCGGACAAAAACGTATATAAAGAAGAAAAGGCAGCATCCATACCAGGTGATGATAATCCAAAAATAAGTCCTTTATTCCGCCATAGTGAAAAATACAACGTTTCGGCCTGGTTGGCCTTTGTCAAGTATACACACTGTCAAAAGTAGCCATCTTAAATAGTGTGGAACCCACATGAGCTCCAATCACCATCAAGGGGCGGTCTTTATTAAATATACATTTAATGTGCTTAAATCTCAAATAATATACATATATCTACCAAATCTATTTGGTAGATATATGTATATTATTTGAGATTTAAGCACATTAAATGTATATTTAATAAAGACCGCCCCTTGATGGTGATTGGAGCTCATGTGGGTTCCACACTATTTAAGATGGCTACTTTTGACAGTGTGTATACTTGACAAAGGCCAACCAGGCCGAAACGTTGTATTTTTCACTATGGCGGAATATAGGACTTATTTTTGGATTATCATCACCTGGTATGGATGCTGCCTTTTCTTCTTTATATAGGTTCCCTTTAAGAGACGTCGCTGACTAGAGAGGTTTTTTGGAAATTGGGTGCTTGTTTTCCTACAGGCTTAAATGCTTGAAGAGAAATAATGTATCATTATTGATCTGCTGTGCTACTGTTAATACTTTGTGAAACATTATTAGTAGTGTTATATGATTTATAGTTGGAATACTTTGGTTTTAAAATTCATATATTTTTAATTAGTCACATGTTTTGTTTAAGCAATTTTATTGGTTGTATTGTTGTATATTACTGCGCTATGACTCCCCTATCATTAGTTTTGAAAAAGAACTCAAAGACAGTGTTTGAAATGCGTAGCTCTCAGATCACCACAATATCCTTGCAATCATGCTTTTAATGTTTGTAGAATAAAGTTTTTTTCATTTAAGAAGCTGGATCTACTCTTTTCTTCTGGATATTTACACGTGTGGCCAGTGGCCACATGTTTCTGTGCTTCCATACGCATTACCCATCCAGGTGAGCTGGTTTGTTTCTTCTATGGAACAGGTGAAGACAGAGCGGACATGATCATGTAACCGGGGCAGACAAGATCAGAGAGCATGGGTGGGAGGACCTAACAACTAGTTAGCAAGATATATACTGTTTGATTACAGCTACTAAGGCACCTCATAATAAGGGAGGGTGCCTTATATATTTTAACTGTGGGCTTGTTGGGCCATTAAGAGTCACAGAGTGCGTGCCCTATGCACACTCCCAGGAGACCTGCGTGCTCTGCGCAGGTGCTGGGACCAGTCAGATGCCAAGGGGGCGCGGACAGAAAAGTGAACATGCTGGCATCCCCCTGGGTGCCTAAGTCAGTCTATTGCTAATAGTGTACATGTGGATTTTTTTTGAACCAACATGAAGTATGAGTCTAAAAATGCCCCAGTGACCAGTGTGAAAATTGTAATATTTCTATTTTTTATTTTGAATAAAGATTGTGATAAGGAAAAAAAATGACAATATTAAAAAAATATATATTTAACATAAAAATATGATTTATACAATAGGTAATTTTTTGTGACATATCTCTTTTAACATTCCAATACATATTAGAAAAAATAGACCATCTAATATTTATGGAGGCCTCTGAGCATCACCTGGTAAATGAGATAAAGATCTGACAGTTGGAATTCCAGCACTTGATCCTTTTGTTTTTACAGATAATGGGCCACTAACAGAGGTTTCTGGCAATGACTTGCTCTACTCTGCTCACTGAAAGCACCTTGAGGTTAGGTCAAACCGTCATGTACAGGTGCTTCTCACAAAATTAGAATATCATCGAAAAGTTAATTTATTTCAGTTCTTCAATACAAAAAGTGAAACTCATATGTTATATATATAAAGTCAATACAAACAGAGTGATCTATTTGAAGTGTTTATTTCTGTTAATGTTGATGATTATGGCCTACAGCCAATGAAAACCCAAAAGTCATTATCTCAATAAATTAGAATATTTTATAACACCAGTTTGAAAAATTATTTTAAAATCTGAAATCTTGGCCTACTGAAATGTATGTTCAGTAAATGCACTCAATACTTGGACGGGGCTACATTTGCATCAATTACTGCATCAATGCGGCGTGGCATGGATGCAATCAGCCTGTGGCACTGCTGAGGTGTTATGGAAGCCCAGGTTGCTTTTGATAGCAGCCTTCAGCTCGCCTGCATTTTTGGTTCTGGTGTTTTTCATCTTCCACTTGATAATACCCCATAGATTCTCTATAGGGTTAAGGTCAGGTGAGTTTGCTGGCCAATCAAGCACAGTGATACTATTGTTTTTAAACCATGTATTTGTAAATTTTGCAGTGTGGACAGGTGCCAAGTCCTGCTGGAGAATGAAAATTTCTTCTCTAAAAAGTTGTCAGTAGAGGGAAGCATGAAGTGCTCTAAAATTTCCTGGTAGACGGCTGCGCTGACTTTGATCTTGATAAAACACAGTGGACCTACACCAGCAGATGACATACAGTTAGGGCCAGAAATATTTGGACAGTGACACAAGTTTTGTTATTTTAGCTGTTTACAAAAACATGTTCAGAAATACAATTACATATATAATATGGGCTGAAAGTGCACACTCCCAGCTGCAATATGATAGTTTCCGCATCCAAATCGGAGAAAGGGTTTAGGAATCATAACTCTGTAATGCATAGCGTCCTCTTTTTCAAGGGACCAAAAGTAATTGGACAATGGACTCTAAGGGCTGCAATTAACTCTGAAGGCGTCTCCCTCGTTAACCTGTAATCAATGAAGTAGTTAAAAGGTCAGGGGTGGATTCCAGGTGTGTGATTTTTGCATTTGGAAGCTGTTGCTGTGAGCAGACAACATGCGGTCAAAGGAACTCTCAATTGAGGTGAAGCAGAACATCCTGAGGCTGAAAAAAAAGAAAAAATCCATCAGAGAGATAGCAGACATGCTTGGAGTAGCAAAATCAACAGTTGGGTACATTCTGAGAAAAAAGGAATTGACTGGTGAGCTTGGGAACTCAAAAAGGCCTTGGCGTCCACGGATGACAACAGTGGTGGATGATCGCCGCATACTTAATTTGGTGAAGAAGAACCCGTTCACAACATCAACTGAAGTCCAGAACACTCTCAGTGAAGTAGGTGTATCTGTCTCTAAGTCAACAGTAAAGAGAAGACTGCATGACAGTAAATACAAAGGGTTCACATCTAGATGCAAACCATTCATCAATACCAAAAATAGACAGGCCAGAGTTAAATGTGCAGAAAAACACCTCAAGAAGCCAGCTCAGTTCTGGAAAAGTATTCTATGGACAGATGAGACAAAGATCAACCTGTACCAGAATGATGGGAAGAAAAAAGTTTGGAGAAGAAAGGGAACGGCACATGATCCAAGGCACACCACATCCTCTATAAAACATGGTGGAGGCAACGTGATGGCATGGGCATGCATGGCTTTCAATGGCACTGGGTCACTTGTGTTTATTGATGACATAAGAGCAGACAAGAGTAGCTGGATGAATTCTGAAGTGTACCGGGATATACTTTCAGCCCAGATTCAGCCAAATGCTGCAAAGTTGATTGGACGGCGCTTCATAGTACAGATGGACAATGACCCCAAGCATACAGCCAAAGCTACCCAGGAGTTCATGAGTGCCAAAAAGTGGAACATTCTGCAATGGCCAAGTCAATCTCCAGATCTAAACCCAATTGAGCATGCATTTCACTTGCTCAAATCCAGACTTAAGATGGAAAGACCCACAAACAAGCAAGACCTGAAGGCTGCGGCTGTAAAGGCCTGGCAAAGCATTAAGAAGGAGGAAACCCAGCGTTTGGTGATGTCCATGGGTTCCAGACTTAAGGCAGTGATTGCCTCCAAAGGATTTGCAACAAAATATTGAAAATAAAAATATTTTGTTTGGGTTATGTTTATTTGTCCAATTACTTTTGACCTCCTAAAATGTGGAGTTTTTGTAAAGAAATGTGTACAATTCCTACATTTTCTATCAGATATTTTTGTTCAACCCTTCAAATTAAATGTTACAATCTGCACTTGAATTCTGTTGTAGAGGTTTCATTTCAAATCCAATGTGGTGGCATGCAGAGCCCAACTCGCGAAAATTGTGTTACTGTCCAAATATTTCTGGCCCTAACTGTAGCTCCCCAAACCATCACTGATTGTGGAAACTTCACACTAGACCTCAAGCAGCTTGGATTGTGGCCTCTCCACTCTTCCTCTGGGACCTTGATTTCCACATGAAATGCAAAATTTACTTTCATCTGAAAACAACACCTTGGACAATTGAGCAACAATCCAGTTCTTTTTCTCCTTGGCCCAGGTAAGGCGCTTCTGGCGATGTCTATTTGTCAAGAGTAGCTTGACACAAGGAATGCGACACTTCTAGCCCATGTCCTGGATACATCTGTGTGTGGTGGCTCTTGAAGCGATGACTCCAGCAGCAGTCCACGCCTTGTGAATCTCCACCAAAGTTTTGAATGGCCTTTTCTTAACAATCCTTTCAATACTGCAGTTATCCTGGTTGCTTGTGCACCTTTTTCTACCATACTTTTTCCTTCCACTCAACTTTCCATTAATATGCTTGGATACAGCACTCTGTGAACAGCCAGCTTCTTTAGCAATGACCTTTTGTGGCTTACCCTCCTAGTGGAGTGTGTCAAGGACTGCCTTCTGGATATGTCAAGTCAGCAGTCTTGCTCATGATTCTGGAGCCTACTGAAACAGACTAAGGGACCTTTTAAACGCTTAGGAAGCCTTTGCAGGTATTTTTTTTTTATTTATTCTAATTTATTGAGATAATTAGAGTTGAGCGACCTTGACCTTTTTAGAGTCGAGCTGGGTTTTGCGAAACCCGACTATGTCCAAAGTCGGGTCGAGTGAAATCGGCCGATTATGACGTAAAGTCGGGATCGACCGAAACACGAAACCCAATGCAAGTCAATGGGGCAGCATAGTCGGCAGTGAGTGGGGGCCAGGAAAACACCTAGAGTGGCCATTTTAATGTCAAAACCATCCATTCTTCTTAATGAAGCTTGTCAAGCGTAATTTACCTTATAATAATTGGAAGGCATTTGAAATTGGGGGTCATTTGGCTAAAGTTGTGGGGGGTAGGGCTGGTTCAAGTAATTAGTGGGCCCAGGAAATCTGGACCACGTCACGGCAGTGGAGCAGGGAGAGGTAAGTATTTCAACTTTGCAAGTGCTGTGAACCTGAGCAAGCAGGGGGGGCCCACTCGTTGGCATTGGCACTGGCACAGGGCCCCTCAAAGTACAGCGGTGTGTTTGCACGGCGGGGGCGCCTCCCACCGGCAGCAACACTTTTGCGTACTATGAGAGGCCCTGTGCCAGTGACGTCGCCAACTAGTATTCCTCCCCCCACCTGATGAAGGAACCTGCACTTTCATCTGCACCTTCCTCTTTGTCCCCGTGTAAGGTGGTATGGTATGCGGGAAGAGCAACCTGACTTTCAGCAGGGTCACAATGTTGTTGTGTAGCGTGCACGGGGAATGTTGCGTTATGGGTCAATGTACCAGCAGACTCATCTATCACTGGCTGGGCAATGGGCACGATGAAGTGGAAACACAGATATAGGCCCAAAGAAGAAAGTGGGCTAAATGCAGTTCAAAATTGGTAACACAGGAATAACCAGGGGGCATTGCAGTGGAGGACAACTGGAATGAGAGGCTGACACAGAGAGTAGGGCCAAATCAGTAAGTAGTCGAAATGCAGTTCAAAATTGGCAACCGTAGTAAACAGGCGGCACAGCTTTGTTCAGTGGAGGAGAACAGCAAGGAGTGGCAGACACCGATAGTAGGCCCCAACCCAACTAGTAGGCCAAATGCAGTCTAACATTAACAACTACTTAACGAGAGGCTGAAAATGGTATTTCAGGACAGGAAACCAGGAGAACAGCAAGGAGTGGCAGACACCGATAGTAGGCCCCAAACCAACTAGTACGCCAAATGCAGTTGTTCCATTTAACCACAATTTAATGAGAGCCTGAAGATAGAAGCTCAGGAAAGGCAACCTGGGGAACACCTTGGAGTGTAACACACCATCTCTCTCCACCCCATACCCATTTTGTAGGCCTAATGCTGTGTACTTTTCTACAACTACTAAACGAGAGTCGGAAGACCGAAGCAATGGCAAGGAAACCTGGGGAACACCTTGGAGTGTAACACACCATCTCTCTCCACCCCATACCCAATTTGTAGGCCTAATGCAGCCTACTTTCCGACACCTACTAAACGAGAGCATGAAGATCGAAGCTCAGGAAAGGCAACCTGGGGAACACCTTGGAGTGTAACACACCATCTCTCTCCACCCCATACCCATTTTTTAGGCCTAATGCAGTGTACTTTTCTACAACTACTAAACGAGAGTCGGAAGACCGAAGCAATGGCAAGGAAACCTGGGGAACACCTTGGAGTGTAACACACCATCTCTCTCCACCCCATTCCCCATTTTTTAGGCCTAATGCAGCCTACTTTCCGACACCTACTAAACGAGAGCATGAAGATCGAAGCTCAGGAAAGGCAACCTGGGGAACACCTTGGAGTGTAACACACCATCTCTCTCCACCCCATACCCATTTTGTAGGCCTAATGCTGTGTACTTTTCTACAACTACTAAACGAGAGTCGGAAGACCGAAGCAATGGCAAGGAAACCTGGGGAACACCTTGGAGTGTAACACACCATCTCTCTCCACCCCATACCCAATTTGTAGGCCTAATGCAGCCTACTTTCCGACACCTACTAAACGAGAGCATGAAGATCGAAGCTCAGGAAAGGCAACCTGGGGAACACCTTGGAGTGTAACACACCATCTCTCTCCACCCCATACCCATTTTGTAGGCCTAATGCTGTGTACTTTTCTACAACTACTAAACGAGAGTCGGAAGACCGAAGCAATGGCAAAGAAACCTGGGGAACACCTTGGAGTGTAACACACCATCTCTCTCCACCCCATACCCAATTTGTAGGCCTAATGCAGCCTACTTTCCGACACCTACTAAACGAGAGCATGAAGATCGAAGCTCAGGAAAGGCAACCTGGTGAAAACCTTGGAGTGTAACACAACCTGTCTCTACACCCCATACCAAATTTGTAGGCCTAATGCAGCGTAGTTTCCACCAACTACTAAACGAGAGCCGGAAGATCGAAGCTCATGAAAGGCAACCCGGGGAACACCTTGGAGTGTAACACAACCTCTCTCTACACCACGAAAGGGCTGATTCTTAGGAAGGAAGGCTGTTGTAAATAAGCATTGCGCGTCCGAGGGTGATTATATTCTTATTCGGTATCTACTCACCCTCGGACGCGCCATGCTTCTTGATTTGTAATTAATGTTTATTTGCAATGTGCTTTTGACTTACTCAATTATTTTTTTAATTATTGATTTTATTAAATTAATAGTTTAACATCTTATTGGAAATAATTTAAAGGAGACGCGACAGGACAACACTCGGTGGATGCCATATCTGTGTTAACAACT
This sequence comes from Ranitomeya imitator, assembly GCF_032444005.1. Classification (NCBI taxonomy): domain Eukaryota; kingdom Metazoa; phylum Chordata; class Amphibia; order Anura; family Dendrobatidae; genus Ranitomeya; species Ranitomeya imitator. Next base: position 721,256,401 of record NC_091284.1, read on the forward strand.
CCAAAAAACTTTCAGTTAACTTCTTGCAGGAGAAAGAAATTGTAGCTGTTGGACCTTTGTAGTACAGTTCCAGATATTTGTTGTGTGTTTGTTTTGATTGTTAAAATGTCTGCATTTGAGATCTCAACACGATCTTATTTTTTATAATCAAATTAATTTTTTAAATATTTTATTAGGTTGGTTCAAGGGGTACACGGGCCGCAGTAGACAGGTCAGTGGAGGCCTAGTGGAAGGAGGGACCGCAGATGCGCCACTGTTTCACCCATACACAATTAGTAGGCCTAATGCAGCGTAGTTTCCAACAGCTACTAAACGAGAGCCGGAAGATCGAAGCTCAGGAAAGGCAACCTGGGGAACACCTTGGAGTGTAACACAACCTCTCTCTACACCACGGAAGGGCTGATTCTTAGGAAGGAAGGCTGTTGTAAATAAGCATTGCGCGTCCGAGGGTGATTATATTCTTATTCGGTATCTACTCACCCTCGGACGCGCCATGCTTCTTGATTTGTAATTAATGTTTATTTGCAATGTGCTTTTGACTTACTCAATTATTTTTTTAATTATTGATTTTATTAAATTAATAGTTTAACATCTTATTGGAAATAATTTAAAGGAGACGCGACAGGACAACACTCGGTGGACGCCATATCTGTGTTAACAACTCCAAAAAACTTTCAGTTAACTTCTTGCAGGAGAAAGAAATTGTAGCTGTTGGACCTTTGTAGTACAGTTCCAGATATTTGTTGTGTGTTTGTTTTGATTGTTAAAATGTCTGCATTTGAGATCTCAACACGATCTTATTTTTTATAATCAAATTAATTTTTTTTATATTTAATGATGTTGGTTCAAGGGGTACACGGGCAGCAATAGACAGGTCAGTGGAGGCCTAGTGGAAGGAGTGACGGCAGACAGGCATCAAAGGCCTAACATTGGGCTGGCTGTAGGCAAGTTAAAATTGGTTCCAGGGGAACACGGCCATCAGTGGCCTGGTCAGTGTAGTTGTAGTTGAAAGAACGGGACGCAGACAGGCTTCGAAGGCCTAACATAATAACATAGGGCTGGCTGTAGGCAAGTTAAAATTGGTTCCAAGGGAACACGGCCATCAGTGGCCTGGTCAGTGTAGTTGTAGTTGAAAGAACGGGACGCAGACAGGCTTCGAAGGCCTAACATAACAAACTTGGGCTGGCTGTAGGCACTTTTAAATTTGTTCCAGGGGTACATGGGCAGCAGTGTATGGTCAGTGGAAGTCTAGTGGAAGGAGTGACCGCAGACAGGCTTCCAAGGCCTAACATAACAAACTTGGGCTGGCTGTAGGCACTTTTAAATTGGTTCCAGGGGTACACGGGCAGCAGTGGTCTGGTCAGTGGAAGTCTAGTGGAAGGAGTGACCGCAGACAGGCTTCCAAGGCCTAACATAACAAACTTGGGCTGGCTGTAGGCACTTTTAAATTGGTTCCAGGGGTACACGGGCAGCAGTGGTCTGGTCTGTGGAAGTCTAGTGGAAGGAGTGACCGCAGACAGGCTTCGAAGGCCTAACATAACAAACTTGGGCTGGCTGTAGGCACTTTTAAATTGGTTCCAGGGGTACACGGGCAGCAGTGGTCTGGTCAGTGGAAGTCTAGTGGAAGGAGTGACCGCAGACAGGCTTCCAAGGCCTAACATAACAAACTTGGGCTGGCTGTAGGCACTTTTAAATTGGTTCCAGGGGTACACGGGCAGCAGTGGTCTGGTCAGTGGAAGTCTAGTGGAAGGAGTGACCGCAGACAGGCTTCCAAGGCCTAACATAACAAACTTGGGCTGGCTGTAGGCACTTTTAAATTGGTTCCAGGGGTACACGGGCAGCAGTGGTCTGGTCTGTGGAAGTCTAGTGGAAGGAGTGACCGCAGACAGGCTTCGAAGGCCTAACATAACAAACTTGGGCTGGCTGTAGGCACTTTTAAATTGGTTGCAGGGGTACACGGGCAGCAGTGGTCTGGTCAGTGGAAGTCTAGTGGAAGGAGTGACCGCAGACAGGCTTCGAAGGCCTAACATAACAAAATTGGGCTGGCTGTAGGCACTTTAAATTGGTTCCAGGGGTACATGGGCAGCAGTGTATGGTCAGTGGAAGTCTAGTGGAAGGAGTGACGGCAGACAGTCTTCGAAGGCCTAACATAACAAAATTGGGCTGACTGTAGGCACTTTTAAATTGGTTCCAGGGTAACACGGCCAGCAGTGGCCTGGTCAGTGTAGTAGTTGTAGAAAGAAGGGACCGCAGACAGGCTTCGAAGGCCTAACATAACAAAAATGTCAAAACAATGGTATTGTCAGTGCCAGGCATTGAAGGATGTCAGCGCCTAGACTACACATTGGTGAAGCTGTGAGAGATAATTTTGCTAGTGGTAGAGCACTGTTTGAGCTGGGGGGGGGAACTGTCTTGTGGCCGGCGGTACAGGCACAGGGCCCCTCATATTACAACGGTGTGTTTGACGTTGGGTGCGCACCACCACCGCCAGAGACACTTTATTGTACTATGAGGGACCCAGTGGCAGTGCCGTCGACCAAAAGCGGCCACACCCACCTCTTCAGACAAACAGCACTCTCAAGGGTCCAAGCGCAAAGTGGCGATAGCACGGCCCCGTGTGGGGAGTTTGGCCATTTCGTGAGGTGGAAACATGTCGTATGCTGGACAATCAGGTGAAGAAAATTACGAGATTGGAAAAGTCATTCAGAATAGTCCACAGGCAAGACCTTTTCATAGGAAAGCTAGGTGTCAGCCGGGCAGGGTGGGGCAAAAGATTTTGAAATCCAGTTGTGGTTCATTTTAATGAAGGTTAGATCATCTACATTTTGGGTAGCCAGACGAGTCCTTTTTTCTGTTAGTATTGAACCTGCAGCACTGAATACTCTTTCTGATAGGACACTAGCTGCCGGGCAAGCAAGCTCCTGCAATGCATATTCTGCCAATTCTGGCCAGGTGTCTAATTTGGATGCCCAGTAATCAAATGGGAATGACGGTTGAGGGAGAACGTCGATAAGGGATGAAAAATAGTTTGTAACCATACTGGACAAATGTTGTCTCCTGTCACTTTGAATTGATGCTGCAGTACCTGTCCTGTCTGCGGTCATAGAAAAATCACTCCACAACCTGGTCAGAAAACCCCTCTGGCCAACGCCACTTCTGATTTCTGCCCCTCTAACACCTCTGGTCTGCTGGCCCCTGGAGCTCGTGTGAGAACGATCACGGGCGCTGTGTGCAGGGAATGCCAGAAGCAAACGGTCAACAAGAGTTGATTGTTTTGTTGCTAATATTAGTTCCAAGTTCTCATGTGGCATAATATTTTGCAATTTGCCTTTATAGCGAGGATCAAGGAGGCAGGCCAACCAGTAATCGTCATCGTTCATCATTTTTGTAATGCGTGTGTCCCTTTTGAGGATACGCAAGGCATAATCCGCCATGTGGGCCAAAGTTCCCGTTGTCAAATCTGCGGTTGTGCTTGGTTGAGGGGCAGTTGCAGGCAAATCTACGTCACTTGTGTCCCTCAAAAAACCAGAACCCGGCCTTGCCACGCCACCAATTTCCCGTGCCCCCGGGAAAGCTTCCTCATTAAAAATATACTCATCCCCATCATCCTCCTCATCCTCCACCTCCTCTTCGCCCGGTACCTCGTCATGTACACTGCCCTGACCAGACAATCGCTGACTGTCATCAAGGCTTTCCTCTTCCTCTGGTGCAGACGCCTGATCGTTTATGTGCGTCAAACTTTGCATCAGCAGACGCATTAGGGGGATGCTCATGCTTATTATGGCGTTGTCTGCACTAACCAGCCGTGTGCATTCCTCAAAACACTGAAGGACTTGACACATGTCTTGAATCTTCGACCACTGCACACCTGACAACTCCATGTCTGCCATCCTACTGCCTGCCCGTGTATGTGTATCCTCCCACAAAAACATAACAGTCCGCCTCTGTTCGCACAGTCTCTGAAGCATGTGCAGTGTTGAGTTCCACCTTGTTGCAACGTCTATGATTAGGCGATGCTGGGGAAGGTTCAAAGAACGCTGATAGGTCTGCATACGGCTGGAGTGTACAGGCGAACGGCGGATATGTGCGCAAAGTCCACGCACTTTGAGGAGCAGGTCGGATAACCCCGGATAACTTTTCAGGAAGCACTGCACCACCAGGTTTAAGGTGTGAGCCAGGCAAGGAATGTGTTTCAGTTGGGAAAGGGAGATGGCAGCCATGAAATTCCTTCCGTTATCACTCACTACCTTGCCTGCCTCAAGATCTACAGTGCCCAGCCACGACTGCGTTTCTTGCTGCAAGAACTCGGACTGAACTTCCGCGGTGTGTCTATTGTCGCCCAAACACTTCATAGCCAATACAGCCTGCTGACGTATGCCAGTAGCTGCCCCATAATGGGAGACCTGGTGTGCAACAGTGGCAGGTGCGGATGGAGTGTTTGTGCGACTGCGGTCTGTGGACGAGCTCTTGCTTCTGCAGGAGGACTAGGAGGAGGAGGAGGAGGAGGGGGTGCGAACGGCTACAGACAACTGTTTACTAGACCGTGGGCTAGGCAGAACTGTCCCAAACTTGCTGTCCCCTGTGGACCCTGAATCCACCACATTTACCCAGTGTGCCGTGATGGACACGTAACGTCCCTGGCCATGCCTACTGGTCCATGCATCTGTTGTCAGGTGCACCTTTGTGCTCACAGATTGCCTGAGTGCATGGACGATGCGCTCTTTAACATGCTGGTGGAGGGCTGGGATGGCTTTTCTGGAAAAAAAGTGTCGACTGGGTAGCTCGTAGCGTGGTACAGCGTAGTCCATCAGGTCTTTGAAAGCTTCGCTTTCAACTAACCGGTAGGGCATCATCTCTAACGAGATTAGTCTAGCTATGTGGGCGTTCAAACCCTGTGTACGCGGATGCGAGGCTAAGTATTTCCTTTTTCTAACCATAGTCTCATGTAGGGTGAGCTGGACTGGAGAGCTGGAGATCGTGGAACTAGCGGGGGTGCCGGTGGACATGGCAGACTGAGAGACGGTGGGAGATGGTATTGTTGCCGCCGGTGCCCTAGATGCAGTGTTTCCTACTACGAAACTGGTGATTCCCTGACCCTGACTGCTTTGGCCTGGCAAAGATACCTGCACAGATACAGCAGGTGGTGCGCTAAATGGTGGTCCTACACTGCCGGAAGGGATGTTGCGTTGATGACTAGCTTCATTGGCCGAGGGTGCAACAACCTTAAGGGACGTTTGGTAGTTAGTCCAAGCTTTCAAATGCATGGTGGTTAAATGTCTATGCATGCAACTAGTATTGAGACTTTTCAGATTCTGACCTCTGCTTAAGGAAGTAGAACATTTTTGACAGATGACTTTGCGCTGATCAATTGGATGTTGTTTAAAAAAATGCCAGACTGCACTCTTTCTAGCATCGGATACCTTTTCAGGCATTGCAGACTGAGCTTTAACCGGATGGCCACGCTGTCCTCCACCAGGTTTTGGCTTTGCCACGCGTTTTGGGCAAGATACGGGCCCGGCAGATGGAACCTGTGGCGATGTTGATGCCTGCTGCGGCCCCTCCTCCTCCTCTGCTTCAGAACTGCTGCCGCCTGCACCCTGTTCCCCCAATGGCTGCCAATCGGGGTCAAGAACTGGGTCATCTAATAACTCTTCTTGTACCTCCTGCGCAACTTCGTCTGTGTCACCGTGTCGTTCGGTGGTATAGCGTTCGTGATGGGGCAACATAGTCTCATCAGGGTCTGATTCTTGATCAGCACCCTGCGAGGGCAATGTTGTGGTCTGAGTCAAAGGACCAGCATAGTAGTCTGGCTGTGGCTGTGCGTCAGTGCACTCCATGTCAGATTCAATTTGTAATGGGCATGGACTGTTAACTGCTTCACTTTCTAAGCCAGGGACGGTATGTGTAAAGAGCTCCATGGAGTAACCCGTTGTGTCGCCTGCTGCATTCTTCTCTGTTGTTGTTTTTGCTGAAGAGGACAAGGAAGTGACTTGTCCCTGACCGTGAACATCCACTAACGACGCGCTGCTTTTACTTTTACCAGTTTCACGAGAGGAGGCAAAAGAGCTAGAGGCTGAGTCAGCAAGATAAGCCAAAACTTGCTCTTGCTGCTCCGGCTTTAAAAGCGGTTTTCCTAATCCCAGAAAAGGGAGCGTTCGAGGCCTTGTGTAGCCGGACGACGAACCTGGCTCCACAGCTCCAGACTTAGGTGCAATATTTTTTTCCCCACGACCACCTGATGCTCCACCACTACCACTACCCTCATTACCAGCTGACAATGAACGCCCCCGGCCACGACCTCTTCCACTAGACTTCCTCATTGTTTTAAAAACGTAACCAAACTAACGTTATTTGTTGCAGTCACACAACTTACACGGTGAGCTATAACTTCAGTATGATTTAGCTACCCCTTTACAGGTTGGTGAGACCACAGCGAAAATCAGGCCCAATGTTACACACTCTTTTTTTGGTGGCTGCAAATTAGAGAGATGCCCCACACGCAGGACTGTCACTGAAGCACAAATGTTAATATTAATGTCACACTATTATTTTTTTTTTATTTTTATTTTTTTCAGGAACACTTTAGAAACCCCCCAAAAAAAAAAAAATAGATTTTTGCAGGGAGAATTTAGAAAACAAATGTAACAAACTATATGCTTTCTATGGGCCACTGAGTGAGAGATGACGCACACAGGAATCAGGAGTGGCACACAAGCCCAGAGGCCAATATTTTTCTACCAATGATTGATGGAGTTATTTTCTCTGGTAGATTTTGGAACCCAAATCAAGGAAAAAAAATATAGGCTTTCTATGGACCACAATTGGAGAGAGAGAGAGAGAGAGAGAGAGAGAGATGGCACACCCAGGAGTCAAGACTGGCACACAAGCAGAAAGGCCAATATTAATCTCCCACTGTTTTTTTTGTTTGTTTTTTTTTTTTTTTTTTCAGGGAGACTTTAGAAAAAAAAATAATAAAAAAAATATGATTTTATCAGGAAGAATTTAGAAACCAAATAAAATAAAATGATTTTTTCAGGGAGAATTTATAAAAAAAATAAAAACAAAAATAGGCGTTCTATGGCCCACTGACTGAGAGATGACGCACACAGGAGTCAGGAGTGGCACACAAGCCCAGAGGCCAATATTTTTCTACCAATGATTGATGTAGTTATTTTCTCTGGTAGATTTTGGAACCCAAATCAAGGAAAAAAAATATAGGCTTTCTATGGACCACAATTGGAGAGAGAGAGAGAGAGAGATGGCACACCCAGGAGTCAAGGCTGGCACACAAGCAGAAAGGCCAATATTAATCTCCCACTGTTTTTTTTGTTTGTTTTCTTTTTTTTTTTTTCAGGGAGACTTTAGAAAAAAAAATAATAAAAAAAATATGATTTTATCAGGAAGAATTTAGAAACCAAATAAAATAAAATGATTTTTTCAGGGAGAATTTATAAAACAAATAAAAACAAAAATAGGCGTTCTATGGCCCACTGACTGAGAGATGACGCACACAGGAGTCAGGAGTGGCACACAAGCCCAGAGGCCAATATTTTTCTACCAATGATTGATGTAGTTATTTTCTCTGGTAGATTTTGGAACCCAAATCAAGGAAAAAAAATATAGGCTTTCTATGGACCACAATTGGAGAGAGAGAGAGAGAGAGATGGCACACCCAGGAGTCAAGACTGGCACACAAGCAGAAAGGCCAATATTAATCTCCCACTGTTTTTTTTGTTTGTTTTTTTTTTTTTTTTTTCAGGGAGACTTTAGAAAAAAAAATAATAAAAAAAATATGATTTTATCAGGAAGAATTTAGAAACCAAATAAAATAAAATGATTTTTTCAGGGAGAATTTATAAAACAAATAAAAACAAAAATAGGCGTTCTATGGCCCACTGACTGAGAGATGACGCACACAGGAGTCAGGAGTGGCACACAAGCCCAGAGGCCAATATTTTTCTACCAATGATTGATGTAGTTATTTTCTCTGGTAGATTTTAGAACCCAAATCAAGGAAAAAAAATATAGGCTTTCTATGGACCACAATTGGAGAGAGAGAGAGAGAGAGAGAGAGAGAGAGAGATGGCACACCCAGGAGTCAAGACTGGCACACAAGCAGAAAGGCCAATATTAATCTCCCACTGTTTTTTTTGGTTGTTTTTTTTTTTTTTTTTTCAGGGAGACTTTAGAAAAAAAAATAATAAAAAAAATATGATTTTATCAGGAAGAATTTAGAAACCAAATAAAATAAAATGATTTTTTCAGGGAGAATTTATAAAACAAATAAAAACAAAAATAGGCGTTCTATGGCCCACTGACTGAGAGATGACGCACACAGGAGTCAGGAGTGGCACACAAGCCCAGAGGCCAATATTTTTCTACCAATGATTGATGTAGTTATTTTCTCTGGTAGATTTTGGAACCCAAATCAAGGAAAAAAAATATAGGCTTTCTATGGACCACAATTGGAGAGAGAGAGAGAGAGAGAGAGATGGCACACCCAGGAGTCAAGACTGGCACACAAGCAGAAAGGCCAATATTAATCTCCCACTGTTTTTTTTGGTTGTTTTTTTTTTTTTTTTTCAGGGAGACTTTAGAAAAAAAAATAATAAAAAAAATATGATTTTATCAGGAAGAATTTAGAAACCAAATAAAATAAAATGATTTTTTCAGGGAGAATTTATAAAACAAATAAAACCAAAAATAGGCGTTCTATGGCCCACTGACTGAGAGATGACGCACCCAGGAGTCAAGACTGGCACACAAGCAGAAAGGCCAATATTAATCTCCCACTGTTTTTTTTTTTTTTTTTTTTTTTTCAGGGAGACTTTAGAAAAAAAAATAATAAAAAAAATATGATTTTATCAGGAAGAATTTAGAAACCAAATAAAATAAAATGATTTTTTCAGGGAGAATTTAGAAAACAAATAAAACCAAAAATAGGCGTTCTATGGCCCACTGACTGAGAGAGAGAGAGAGATGGAACGCTTAGTACTGGCACACAAGCCCAAAGGGCAATATTAATCTCCCTTTTTTTTTCCAGGGAGAATTTCTAAAACCCAAAAAAAAAAAAAATAGGCTTTCTATGGCCCACTATTTGTGAGAGAGATGGGACGCTCAGGACTGGCACAGATGGCACGCTCAGGACTGGCACAGAAGCCCAGAGGCCAATATTAATCTCCCTTTTTTTCTGGGAGAATTTATAAAACCAAAAAAATATTTAAATAGGCTTTCTATGGCCCACTATTTGTGAGAGAGATGGCACGCTCAGGACTGGCACAGATGGCACGCTCACAACTGGCACACAAGCCCAGAGGCCAATATTAATCTCCCTTTTTTCAGGGAAAATTTATAAAACCAAAAAAAAAATTAAATAGGCTTTCTATGGCCCACTATTTGTGAGAGAGATGGCACGCTCAGGACTGGCACAGATGGCACGCTCACAACTGGCACACAAGCCCAGAGGCCAATATTAATCTCCCTTTTTTCAGGGAAAATTTATAAAACAAAAAAAAAAATTAAATAGGCTTTCTATGGCCCACTATTTGTGAGAGAGATGGCACGCTCAGGACTGGCACAGATGGCACGCTCACAACTGGCACACAAGCCCAGAGGCCAATATTAATCTCCCTTTTTTTCAGGGAGAATTTATAAAACCAAAAAAAAAATTAAATAGGCTTTCTATGGCCCACTATTTGTGAGAGAGATGGCACGCTCAGGGCTGGCACAGATGGCACGCTCAGGACTGGCACACAAGCCCAGAGGCCAATATTAATCTCCCTTTTTTTCAGGGAGAATTTATAAAACCCAAAAAAAAATAAAATAGGCTTTCTATGGCCCACTATTTGTGAGAGAGATGGCACACTCAGGACTGGCACACAAGCCCAAAGGCCAATATTAATCTCCCACTGTATTTTTATCAGGGAGAATTTATACACCCCACAAAAAAAAATACAGAAAAATGAAAAGGCTTTCTATGGCCCACTATGTGAGAGAGATGGCACACACAGGGATGGCACTCTAGCAGAAATGCCAAATTGCCAATCTTAATCTCCCACCAAAAAAAAAAAAAAAAAAAAAACAGGGAATGTCCTACAATTACTATCTCCCTGCCTGCAGTAATCTCAGCCAGGTATGGCAGGCAGCTACTATCTCCCTGCCTGCAGTAATCTCAGCCAGGTATGGCAGGCAGCAATAAGGAGTGGACTGATGCACAAATGAAATAAAAAGTGTGGACAAACAAAAAAGATAGCTGTGCAGAAAGGAAGGAACAAGAGGATTTGTGCTTTGAAAAAAGCAGTTGGTTTGCACAGCGGCGTACACACAGCAATGCAGCTATCAGGGAGCCTTCTAGGGTAGCCCAATGAGCTACAGCGCTGAGGGGAAAAAAAAAAAAAAAAAACTTCCACTGTCCCTGCACACCGAGGGTGGTGTTGGACAGTGCAAATCGCTGCAGCACAAGCGGTTTTGTGGTTAATGGACCCTGCCTAACGCTATCCCTGCTTCTGACAAAGCGGCAGCAACCTCTCCCTAAGCTCAGATCAGCAGCAGTAAGATGGCGGTCGGCGGGAACGCCTCTTTATAGCCCCTGTGACGTCGCAGACAGCAAGCCAATCACTGCAATGCCCTTCTCTAAGATGGTGGGGACCAGGACCTATGTCATCACGCTGCCCACACTCTGCGTTTACCTTCATTGGCTGAGAAATGGCGCTTTTCGCGTCATTGAAACGCGACTTTGGCGCGAAAGTCGCGTACCGCATGGCCGACCCCGCACAGGGGTTGGATCGGGTTTCATGAAACCCCGACTTAGCCAAAAGTCGGCGACTTTTGAAAATGTTCGACCCGTTTCGCTCAACCCTAGAGATAATGACTTTTGGGGTTTCATTGACTGTAAGCCATAATCATCAACATTAACGGAAATAAACACTTGAAATAGATCACTATGTTTTGTAATGACTCTATATAATATATGAGTTTCGCTTTTTGTATTGAAGAACTGAAATAAATTAACTTTTTGATGATATTCTAATTTTGTGAGAAGCACCGTTATATGGTGTCAGGAGAGATAGCTGTTTGGTCAATTGTTATTCCATATAGATGGCCAACTTTAGACTTTTATACAGTGCCAAACTGATTGTCATTGTGAGGAGACATGGCATTGAAACTTGTAAGTTTAGAATGTGTATGTAATATTCTTAATGTTTCAGATTTAAAGTAATCTTTGCATAAAGTATTATGGTGCATCTGTGTTCTACATATTCCCATTTACACCTTTACTTTTCCACCAGTTCCATAAACAAACCCTTCTCTCTCAGCTCCGAACCCCAATGAAAAGTGTGGATACAAATTCTGAATTACCTGTCACTTCACCTCTGCAGACTCATGGATTCATGAGTAACATCATTGCTCATTTACTGCCATTTTGGTCAATGAAGAAAACATTTATTTCTTACCAATGACAAGTATGCTGTACGTATGTTGCTTTACTTTTCATATTATACCATCTTCCCAATAAAATAATTTCAGGAATGAAGTACAGTTCATCCATCTTCATCTCATTGTTCCTTCTGTGTATGAACGAGCCACAGAAGTGTTATTATTATTGATTTATAGAGCTATAAGATCTTCACAGACAGAGTAAGAATAAGAAGCAAGGCAATTAGAAAAATTGTGTAATGTTGAGCAGATTAGATACATAGGATGGAGAGGTCTGGGTGAACAAGTTTAGATTTTGGCAATTTATCTGTAAGCAGACTTACTGTGACTTCTCAATATTTGATGCATCTGCACATTGCATGCAATACATTTGTCCTCGTACATTTGGTGGATATTGAGATATGGAGAGGGTCCCGAAACTGTAGCTCCGGAGCCACATAATGCTCACGGGCATAAAATGTGTGGCTCGTGGCTGTCTGCCATCTAACTGCATTTGCACCTCATCTAGCAACCAGTTATGAAGAGGAGGTCTCCAGATGGGATTTTTATGAATAATCCTGGACAGAACAGAAGATCTGGATGTCCATATTCTTGTTGGGGGAAGGGAAATACAAGAAAAAATAGTTTGTTGGAGATAGGATAATACGTTTAGTTGGAGCAGATGTCATAAATACACAGTTGGGAGCATTCACCACTTTTTCCCCTTTGTCACAGATGACACCGGACAAATCCCACAGATCCCATTGCTTTCACCAGTTTGTCAGGGAATGCAACTCCACTGCCTCCAATCGTCAACACAATTACACAATTGTCTAAACAGTGATAGATGAGACGGTGACTGCTTCTGCCCCCAGATGCAGGGCTGCGGGGTACTCGGTCCGGGGTGGTCACGGTGGCTAGACCCGGTCCGTGACCCTGCTAAGGGGCGTCCAATAAAAGGGTGATAGTGCGTGGTAGAGAACGCGAGGAATAACGAGGACACAGGGTTGCAGTCTCTTTACCTTTTACTGAAGGCTTCAGGATCCACAATCCAGAGCACTGCTAACAGGGCTGGCTGAGACCGGCCCGTCCGAAGGCACATCCAGAGTTCCCTTTGCAGGTGGAAATCAGTGTCTACCTTCTAGCGCCTGTGTGTCCTTCCCTGCTGAGCACCACGGGATAGTCCTCACAACTGTCGTATCTGTTCTTTTTCTCTCCGTTCCCCAGTTTATCTGGCTAGGACGCACCCGTATGACAGGTAGGCCTGGAGTTATTCTGGGACCCTAGTGTCGCCCCTCTCCCACGATTGCCTCCGATGTCTGCTTAGGTGATTTTAGGGAGACAGCCAACCTGTAATCGACTGTCCTGCCGCTGTTTGAAGTAATTCGTAGAGTCTGTTACTTCCTCGGTGCTCCGGCCACCGGCTACGCGCCTCAGAAGGATGTTGCCACGGTCTTAGGGGCACGACTCCTTCTGGTTCTATCTCCTTCGTACTCTGATCCCGTTTCTCACTCCTCCACAATATACTTCCCTTCGTGTCCTTTCTTTGGATACCGCCCCAAGGTAGTGCAGGCGCGGCTCCGCAACGATCTGTCCTTTCTGCTAGGCCCCTGTCAGAAACCCACTTCTGACAGGTCCTCCCTGGAGCTCTCCCAGGCTACTTTCTGACTAACTTCCTATCCAACCCCCAGTTTTACCAGAGTGTGAGGAGTGGCCTAATACATAGTGCCTTTTGCTCCCCCTGGTGGCCGGAATGTGAAGTGTAATGTGTGACTGTGATACCTGGTCAGGTGAACTCCTTTAGTGCAGTCAGACATAACATCACTCCCCTTAGTGGCAGAACGACATTACTGCAACGACCAGACTCTGGGGCGGTGCACTGCCACTACTGTGCTGGCTTTTGGGGAGCTAACAGTGAGCATATGGTCTATATGTAGGAGTGGTGGAGCATACTCCTTTATACCCACAAATGGTTAAATGTATTTTATATTGATGCATGTTGTCAAAGGTAATACCCACTGGAGCTGTAGTGTAGCCTAGGTAGTAAGGTTAACTGTAGCGGCCTGCCCAGTTTGGGAGGGAGAACTGAGAGTTATTGCCAAGTTCAGGAAGGGACAGTTCAGTGTAGGACAATAGTGTGAAGTGACAGCAGCAGTCTCACGCAATAGGCCGCTAGGGACAATGTGGGCCTAATACTCGGGGCAGTGGATTGCCAAAAATATCCTTCATGTGATTCCACTTACCTGGAAACCCTTGAGATGGATGTTGGAGCCTGTGAAGCTACAGAGAAAGATGGACTCAAACACTGGGAGGCAAGAGGTGTTGCAATCCAGGTGCACTGCTAGTAGTGGAGAACTCCTAATGCTAGGGAATATTGCACTCTACCTATACCGAGAACCAGGGCTGAAGTTGTGGGAAAGACGACAACCCTTGGGGTTATCCTTTATGCCTGTTTGTAAAGACTGCCAGTTGTCAAGTAAAAGTTTGATTGTTTTTTCAAATCTCATGTCCCCTGGATTGATTGCTGCCAAGGTTCCAAAAGAGGAAAATCTGGAGCGCTTTGAGGCCTGTGGGCCAGAAGTAAGTGTGATGCACCCAAAACCCAGCAGCACACTGCAACAGGGACACATGTTGTCTGTAGAGTGCCAGAGTAAGTGGGAGCAACAGCTAGCCCACGACTTCCTCGCTTGGGCACTTTACATATACACCTCTGATTCTAATGCATATATGTATATACCCATCCATATGGTCACTGCCAACTCTGCAATAACAAAAGAACTTCTAGCTGCCACCACTACTCTTTTAGACAGACCGATTGGATACTCATTACATGTTACATATGCCTTCAAGGGTGTGATTTACAGGTCAAGAGGAACACATTTTATACACCGCTAAAAAAAAGGAACACTAAAATACCACATTCTAGATATCACTGAATGAAATATTCCAGTTTAAAATCTTTATTCATTACATAGTGGTATGCATTGAGAACAATAAGACATAAAAATAATGTAAATCAAAAGTAATATCCCATGGAGAACTGGATTTGGAATTATCAAAATCAAAGTGGAGAATCAAATTAAAGGCTAATTAATAAAATAATAAATCTTTATTTTTATATAGCGCTAACATATTCCGCAGCGCTTTACAGGTTGCACACATTATCATCACTGTCCCCGATGGGGCTCACAATCTAAATTCCCTATCAGTATGTCTTTGGAATGTGGGAGGAAACCGAGGTACCCGGAGGAAACCCACTCAAACACGGAGAGAACATACAAACTCTTTGCAGATATTGTCCTTGGTGGGGTTTGAACCCAGGACACCAGCGCTGCAAGGCTGCTGTGCTATCCACTGCGCCACCATGCTGCCCCTATTTAAACTTCAGTGGAAATGACTTAAGACAAGGAAATGAAGCTCAGTAGTGGGTGTGGCCTCCATGTGCCTATATGACCTCCCTACAACACCTGGGCATGCACCTGTTGAGGCGGTGGCATTGGTGGATGGAACAACACTTGATATCCCAGATGTTCTCGATTGGGTTCAGGTTTGGGGAACAGGCTTGCCAATCCATAGCATCAATACCCTCATCATGCAGGAACTGCTGACACACTTCAGCCACATGACGACTAGCATTGTCATGCATCAGAAGGAACACAGGGCCCACTGCACCTACATATCGTCTCACAATGGGTCTGAAGATCTCATCCCTGAACCTAATGGCAGTCAGGTTACCTCTGGATAGCACATGCAGGATTGTGCGGCCCTCCAATGAAATGCCTCCCTACACCATTACTGACCCACTGCCAAACCGGTCATTCTGGAGGATGCTGCAGGCAGCAGCACTTTCTCCACGGTGTCTCCAGATTCTGTCACATATGCTCAGTGTGAACCTGCTGTCATTCGTGCAGAGCACCAGTGTCGAATCTGCCAATCTTGGTGCTCTCTGGCAAATGCCCATTGCCCTGCAATGCATTGGGCTGTAAGCACAACACCCACTTGTGAATGTCTGGTCCTCATACCACCCTCATGCAGTCTGTTTCTGACAGTTTGAGCAGACACATGAATGTTAGTGGCCTGCTGAATTTCATTTTTCGGGGCTCTGGCACTGCTCCTACTGTTCCTCCTTGCACAAAGGAGGAGGTAGTGGTCTTGCTGCTTGCTTGTTGCCCTCATACGACCCCTCCTCGTCTCCTGGTGTACTGGCCTGTCTACTGGTAAATTATCTGCTCCATGCTCTGGACACTGTGCTGACAGACACAACTACCCTTCTTGCTACATCTTGCATTGATGTGCCATTCTGGATGAGTTGCACTACATGAGCAACTTCTGTGGATTGTAGACACCGCCTCATGCTACTGTACCTCTAGGGATGAAAGCAATGGCAAAATGCAAAAGTGACCAAAGCAACAGCCAAAAAGGATGAGAACAGAGAAATGGTCTGTGGTCACCCCCTGCAGAACCACTCATTTAAAGGAGTTGTCTTTCTAATTGCCTATAATTTCTACCTGTTGTTGGTTCCATTTGCACAACAGCAGGAGAAATTGATTCACAATCAGTGTTGCTTCTCAACTGGACAGGGTGATTTCACAGAAGTGTGATTGACTTGGAGTTACATAGTGTTGTTTAAGTTTTCCTGTTATTTTTTTGAGCAGTGTATATTTAATCCAGAAATGTAGACAGTGTTTATAAAAATAGGCAAGATGATACAAAATGGGAACAAACAATACAATATATACAATTACATAAAATAAAAAGGAATGACAATAGAGAATAACTAAACGGAAATGGCTCGGAGCTTAGGCTACTTTCACACTAGCGTCGGAATCTGCCCGTCGCAATGCATTGGGCTGAGATTCCGACGCTAGCGTTTGATGCGCCGCACAATGGGTGCAGCGGATGCATTTCTCCGGCACATCCGCTGCCCCATTGTGAGGTGCGGGGAGGTGGGGGCGGAGTTCCGGCCACGCATGCGTGGTCGGAAAAAGCGGTCCGTCGGCAGCAAAAAACGTTACATTTAACGTTTTTTGCTCCCGGCGGTCCGCCACAACATGGCACAACCGTCGCACGACGGTTGCTACGTGTGGCAATGCGTCGCAATGCGTCGCTAATGTTAATCTATGGGGCAAAAACGCATCCTGCAAACAACTTTGCAGGATGCGTTTTTTGCCACAAACGACGCATTGCGACGTATTGCAAAAAACGCCAGTGTGAAAGTAGCCTTAGCGGAGGGCAGTACTGCAGGAAAACAGACAGGACCTATAGCAAGCTGCACCTTGCACCAACTGACAATGATCCAAACCCAGATTCTGCTTTTTGTCAGCTCTTAGTTATGCTAACACATGTTCCCTTGATGACATCACTGGGGGCTGTTTGTGGGATATTCTCATCCCTTCAGGAATTTATGAGTTCTTCAACTTACAAGATATCTTTGCCTCTGAAGGTTCCAGGCATTACATATTGATGTCATATTTTCTATCATCATTTTACCTTTAGATATAGAGCAAATATGACCTAGTTCACATTGTGTGCAAACTGCTGTGGAATATGTTAGCACTATATAAAAATAAAGATTATTATTATTATTGTCTATCGTACCGATATTAAATTGGAGGCATTCTAGTGGCCCTATGGAGATGTGAGTGAATGCGTCAGGTCAGTCGCTTCACTAAGATGCTGAAGCTCATCCTGAGGAACACAGTTCTCCCCATTTGAGCAAAGGAGTCTCTGCTTCTTAAATATACAAATCATAGACTCCTTGTCTGCGTCCCAGAGAATCTACTGGTTAATAGCCTGTCCACAGCAGGAGGTCTTCTGCTTCAAAAGTTTTTATCGTTTTTTCTGTTCCTTGGTCTAATTAATCCCGCTTCAAAAGGAGGTTGGATCCTCTCACATTTTACATTTTACATGGGGAAGTGGAAAAATTACCTATAACTAGTTATAGGTAATTTTTCCACTTCCCCATGTAAAATGTAACTAGTTATAGGTAATTTTTCCACTTCCCCATGTAAAATGTGAGAGGGTTGGGGAGGGAACATATCTCCCTGGAGATGTATTATGGATTTTAATCTTCCTCTATGACCGTTGATGCAATTGTGTGGAGGGTGTGCTTGGATTTCGAAAACCAAGTGAGGACAAAGTGGGAGCCCTTTGATGTAATGCCTATATGGTAGGGGGCAAAAGGTCTCAGTGGTCTACCTGGTGATGGTGGATTCTAAGTGTCACTTTTGTGTGGGGGCAGACCTGGATGTGGCTTATGACCATTGCTCAGAGTTGAATATGGCCTCAAGGTAAGAAAGGTTGGGGACCAGTGAGATAACAGATCTAATGTTTAGTTGCTATTCGCTGTAGGTTCTCTGCACAAGAAATCCATATTCATATGTTCCTGATTCACTTCCCATCTTATGGGGGGTCTCCCAACTTTCCAATGACAGTTGATGTCATGAGAATGATAGATCAGGAATTTTAGCCCCCCCCCCTCCCCCCAACAGATGTGTCTAGTAGCAACATTCTCCTTGATTCCTGAATTCAGTTTTTATGTGTATGGCCAGCTGTATACAGCAAGTGACCAATTAGTTCTTGAAGTTGATGTGTTGGAAAAAGGAGAAATTAATTTGAGAAGGTCTCAAATTGTACTAGATGATTGATTAGGTCAGAACATCTACAAAATGGTAGGATGTTTGGGATGTTTCCAGAATGTAATGGTTAGTCTTTACGAAAGTAATCCTCAGATGGACAACCGGTGAACTGGTGACAGGGTCATGGGGAGGTGTAAGGGTATCTCTATAACTGTGGGCAACAAATAATATTTATGCATGTACCCCACCCTTTTTTAAACATTTAATGGGGATTTCTGGCTTAGGCTATAAGTCTGCAGTCTCTCTCTGTGACTGCAGACTTGTGAATTCTCCTGTGGAACTTACTGTGGCTTGCATACTTTGGCCACAATCCGATTAGATTTGTCCGGCCTCGCTCAGTATACTTGCATGGAGCGAGGTTGCGTCCATCTAGTTGCAATCACGCGCCTGGCATCAGAGAATCCTCACAGCGTGCAGTATGGGAGAGTGCGCAGTTCGGGCCCGCAGCGGCTTCCAGCGGTCAATATTCTGAAGTGCAACGTCTCTTGGCAAGCAAGGAGGTGTGAAGTTGGGGAGCAGCAGTACGTTTCTGAAAATAGAAAATGAGACAATCCCTTTAAGTAAATTTGTACCCTTAAACCTTAATTATTACTGTACCCGGCAACAGTGGAAATTCATTCTTCACCAGCTATGAACTGCCTGATGCATTTAATCAGGTATCTGTTATGCTATTACAGAAACATGAGCAGTGAATTTGTATTGGGTCTCCATGAGCAGATTTTGGTTTGCACAGGTATCCAGAATCATTTGCGTAAACCTCACGACTGCACACACAGGCAGGGGACAACTAGAGCAGTATACGCAGTGTACACTGGTCACATCTATACAGGGAAGAGAGACAGATGGGATAGAAGAGGATCATCCATCATCCTACATGTCCCTGGGGGTTAAGGCTGAGCACGAGCACAGTAAACTCTTCAGTCACTCACACACAGCAGCTAGCTGACAATCTTTAGGGCACAACACACTGCAATATCCACTGCGTAAATATTGATAGCGTTCTGATGAAAAATCAAATTTTTTCGATTTCTGTATTTAAATGCGTTTACTGTACACCAACTTTGTGTGTAATAACATTACTTTATATTTTGCTAGCTTATAGAGATGAACAAATAAATTTCAGTGGAACTGAATTGTTCTCGAATTTAAAAAAATACATTCCCCAAAATGCCGATTTTTTCGTTTGTCATCCTTCCGCACAGATTTAGCAAAATGGAAAAATGGTGGCAGCCGGCTGTCACTTTTCTGAAACTTAAAGGTCTGTCAAAAGGTTAAATAAAAAAATTAAAATATACTTATACTCACCTCATTACTTATCTATCTAGCCCCTCCACTCCTCACAGTCACCCATCCGGTCCTTGTCGCATCATCTGATCCCTGCCGCTTGCACTGAAATTCCCGGGACTTCCATCTCTGAGACCCAGGACAATTCCACAAATGAGCTTGCACAAGGTGACGGCGCACGTCATGACATTGTGATCTTTTCAGCGCTTATACCAAGCCCTCTCAATCGTAAGCAGCGAGATCAGAAGATGCGGCAAGAACCAGACAGGTGATAGTGAGGAGTAGAAGGGGAGTGAGTGGAAAGGTGAGACATTAAGTTCCGCAAGAATAACTTCTTTAATCGAATTTTCCTGAAAAATCTGCACTAACAAACGAATTTGGAAATTGCCTTACCCCCTAGCTCATTTCTACTAGTTGAGCCATTAATGTATGAAAATGTTGTAGATAATTTTGCTGCTCTTCGTTATGGTAAACACATCTGCATTTTGCACAATTGATATTAAATCATACCCCCTCGCACAATGTGAAAAGCCATTGAAAGCGGATTGCACATGCCTATACATTTGTGACATGCATGTGGATAAATAGGCCATAGTCAGCTAGTGGTTGGTTTTATGGTTCTGCAGGATATGTTTCACAAGGTCAGGATATTTTATGGCACCCTGAGTGTCCCCTGCTGAGTGAGTGTAGGTTTTCTGTTCCCTTCACCACAGGGAAAGTCTCTAATGTGTCTTCATTGTTCAGGCTGGCTGTGTGCTAGAAACTAAGGACCCTGGTTGAGACAGTGATGGTATTCAGAGATCAAGGAAAGGATAAAGGTCATACACTAGAGTGTACCTTCTGTCTACTGCCCAGGTTCATGAACTCTTACCCCTTGAACTGGGACACACAAGACCAATGCTGGTCTCCAGATACAATGAAGCATATGTTAACCATTTGTCCAGCGACCCGGTCTAGGCCTCATCACCCTGGTAACCAACCTAGAAGATACTTGGGTTACATGGCATCTTGACATTGGTGACCATGATACTCAACTGTGAGATCTTAGCGGTTTAAAGGAAGTCACCCTTGTGCTTTTTACCATCAATGGTTTTATAGTCTTTAACAGGGTAGGATTTTAGGTCAAGAATTTTTCATGACATTCTAGGTCCTTCTGGGCGCTGACAGCTATAGATGACCAGTAATTTGTTACAGGCTAAGAAACCGTAATGCAGGAAAGTTTATGATTAGAAACCAGTTGAAAAAGGTTTCATGCGCCATAAAACTTCATTAAAATCTATGGTGCATAAAGGTCTCTAAAACTGAGTGCTTAGCATTAGTGACATTCATCAGTCGCAACTCCGTATTTGCTTTATTAAAAAATGTTTTTAGCAAATTCTAAAGTTTCCAATATAAAAAGAATTTTAAGGTTGTTTCAAGTTGGCCATGTAAATGAGGGTCCACTGATTATTATTGTTCCCTAAGAGTTTTTTTTTTATTAAAATCAATATTCTCAACCACTAATTTTTATTATTTCAATGTTTTTTAAAAATAAAAAATGAATGAAAAATAGCATTTAGAAAATTTTAATTTTACTATTATTTTGTATCTATAGCTCCTACAGTGTGTGTTTCCACGGATACAGACTACAAAAAAACCTTACGTAGTCAGATATTACAGATACATTTTTACCCATCTGTCTGTTGCCAACTTCCTGCCATTTTACTAAATGTAACATATAATATATAAGAAGTTGGGTGCAAATGGGTATACAAGTTTTCTTTGCCTTCTGTTCCCATGAAGGAAGGTCTGCAATAGAGCTGTGGACACAAATAATAAGACATTTTTAATTAGCAATTTTTGTTGCTCCATTTTTTCATTTTATTTGTATCAGAGCTGTTACAACTTTGGACCCTTACATTAAAGGGATTTTCCACTACTAATAACATTTAGTCTGTAGTGTAAAGCATAGATCTTTAAATTTACGCTATCAGAACATGTATCTTTCTCATTTGAGCATCTTACCTGCAATTTCTGCCTCCCTCCCAAATTCGGTTCCCCAGAGTCCCTCTTAGCTGATTTCGACAAGTTGCATATTACTACATGTGCTACCCATTTTTTTATGAGGGTAAAATACTTTTAAGCTTGAGTACCAGCTAAAACATATTCTCTAATGTAAAATATTTCTCTTTCTAATGACTATTTAGAAAAATTTAGAGCACATCCATATTGTCTTCATACCATTCATCAGCTCAGTCAAGGATGGATTAGCTATGAAGATCGTGTCCTCTTTGAGTGATTAGGTAGTGTATGCAAGTGACGTGTGTTGGTTTCCTGTGATTTCATAATGGTGCATCTGGTATGTACCCGGCAGAGCATTAGTAACAGTCAATCAATAATACAAATATGACCACATTACTAGCAAGTAGCTTTACTCTGATGGGAATCAAAGTGATTTTCATCTCAACGCAAGATACATGTGTACAGTGGTGAGAAACCATGAACGGAATATCATTACACTACATTACACCGCTCATCCTTAATATCTCTATCTCTCTCTTGTCACAAAATAACTTTACTCGCTTCAGTGCTTGTAGTTCATGTACTGGAAAAAGTGGAAAGCAATTTTTACAAGATCCAAATTTTGATGGCTACTGCCTAAACAACTGGGTCAGAACATGTCCAAAAGCCCATGGTATGTAATGCTAGTACCTACTAAAAGTAGTCCAAGGAAGGACATCCAATGAACTTTCAACAGGGTTATCAGTGCCCATGTCTCTTTGATATGAGTGGGGAGTAAAGGCTGGTGCGTCTGGTTTGATTAATTATAGAACTACTGTCATGTCCCACAAATTAGGAATCAAACAATATTGCATTATCATTGTATTGTTGTTACACTGCTATGCAATTAAGTTTGTCTTGCCTCTTTCCTTGTAGTCCATCTCTGATATAAGTAACCCATCTCTTCTTCCCCAGTTAGTGTTCGTCAGTCATCTTTCTAGGTTCATCTCTGTACATCCCTTGTTCAGAATTGTTTTTACCTTATATTGCATAGCTCAAGTCTGCATAGACTTCAGTCTGCAGTGTGATTCCTATAAGTGTGTCCTAGAAGTGTGAAGATTAGGTAGAATTAAAATAAAATAGATGGATGTATACAGACTGTGCCCTGCTACCTGCCACCATCGCACTCTAACAAGCATCTCTATTCTTCCGACAGGTATGTTCATCCACCCAGCTCTCCTGCTCTCCTGCTGTCTGTCTATGAAGTGCACATAGTACATGACCCAGCTTTGTACATAGACTTGCCTCTGCACCTAGCATTCACATGGTATGTTCATCCACCCAGCTCTCCTGCTGTCTGTCTATGAAGTGGACATAGTACATCACCCAGCTTTGTACATAGACTTGCCTCTGCACCTAGCATTCACATGGTATGTTCATCCACCCAGCTCTCCATCTCTCCTGCTGTCTGTCTATGAAGTGCACATAGTACATCACCCAGCTTTGTACATAGACTTGCCTCTGCACCTAGCATTCACATGGTATGTTCATCCACCCAGCTCTCCTGCTCTCCTGCTGTCTGTCTATGAAGTGCACATAGTACATCACCCAGCTTTGTACATAGACTTGCCTCTGCACCTAGCATTCACATGGTATGTTCATCCACCCAGCTCTCCAGCTCTCCTGCTGTCTGTCTATGAAGTGCACATAGTACATCACCCAGCTTTGCACATAGACTTGCCTCTGCACCTAGCATTCACATGGTATGTTCATCCACCCAGCTCTCCTGCTGTCTGTCTATGAAGTGCACATAGTACATCACCCAGCTTTGCACATAGACTTGCCTCTGCACCTAGCATTCACATGGTATGTTCATCCACTCAGCTCTCCTGCTCTCCTGCTGTCTGTCTATGAAGTGCACATAGTACATCACCCAGCTTTGCACATAGACTTGCCTCTGCACCTAGCATTCACATGGTATGTTCATCCACTCAGCTCTCCTGCTCTCCTGCTGTCTGTCTATGAAGTGCACATAGTACATCACCCAGCTTTGTACATAGACTTGCCTCTGCACCTAGCATTCACATGGTATGTTCATCCACCCAGCTCTCCAGCTCTCCTGCTGTCTGTCTATGAAGTGCACATAGTACATCACCCAGCTTTGCACATAGACTTGCCTCTGCACCTAGCATTCACATGGTATGTTCATCCACCCAGCTCTCCTGCTGTCTGTCTATGAAGTGGACATAGTACATCACCCAGCTTTACACATAGACTTGCCTCTGCACCTAGCATTCACATAGTGTTTTCATCCACCCAGCTCTCCTGCTGTCTGTCTATGAAGTACACATAGTACATCACCCAGCTTTGCACATAGACTTGCCTCTGCACCTAGCATTCACATGGTATGTTCATCCACTCAGCTCTCCTGCTCTCCTGCTGTCTGTCTATGAAGTGCACATAGTACATCACCCAGCTTTGCACATAGACTTGGCTCTGCACCTAGCATTCACATGGTATGTTCATCCACCCAGCTCTCCTGCTCTCCTGTCTATGAAGTGCACATAGTATATCACCCAGCTT
Organism: Ranitomeya imitator; assembly: GCF_032444005.1. Classification (NCBI taxonomy): domain Eukaryota; kingdom Metazoa; phylum Chordata; class Amphibia; order Anura; family Dendrobatidae; genus Ranitomeya; species Ranitomeya imitator. Next base: position 721,280,301 of record NC_091284.1, read on the forward strand.
TGCACATAGACTTGCCTCTGCACCTAGCATTCACATGGTATGCCTTTCAGCTAACCCCAGCTCTACCCTAGTGTTATTTATGATGTTGTTTACTCAATGCTTGATTGTATGCATCTGGTCCACCCTTAATTCTCTGACCATGATGAGCAGAGACCACTCCTCTCTGCTTCACACGTGAATGCACTTAGTTGTACATATATTGCATAGCTCAAGTCTGCATAGACTTCAGTCTGCTGTGTGATTCCTATAAGTGTGTCCTAGAAGTGTGGGGATTATGTTAGAATTAAAATCAGAATTGAACCAGAAGGGAACTGAAGGGAACTGGCCAGTCACTGTTAGCAATGTTTCTGTTTGTTTTCACTTTCACCCCTATAATCCTTCACTTTCTGCTAACTCCCCTGATCCCTACTCCTAGTAAGGAACTGTTCATCTCTTCTTCAATCCTCCCCATCCACCTCACCTCCTCCTCAAAACTGTTCCTTAACATACAATCCTCTGTCTCCAAACACAGACAGCCCCCTCATGCCCTCTCCTGCTCCCACCTGCTAACACTTTCTCTGCTCCTCCTCACTGCTGGTGATATCTCTCCAAATCCTGGTCCTCCTCATCACATCCCCACAGTCAGTTCTACCTCCCATCCACGCTCTATCACAAATTTCCGTAACCTCTCTAACCTTATACCCATTCACCCAGCCCCCACTTCCCCAGTCCCACTAACCGGAGCTCTGTAGAACGCTCGCTCTGTCTACAACAAGCTTTCCTACATCCATGATCTTTTTGTTACTACCAAACTTTCCTTCCTCGCCATCACGGAAACCTGGCTCACCCCTTCTGACACAGCCTCTCCTGCTGCACTTTCGTATGGTGGCTTCCACCTTTTTCACACACCCCGCCCCAGCAGTAAACATGGCAGAGGAGTTGGTTTTCTCCTGTCAGATACCTGCTCCTTCACCCCAATCCCACTGCCACCCTCTGTTACCCTCCCTTCCTTTGAGGTGCACTCTGTGTGCATCTACTCCCCCTCCAACCTCCAACTGGCTGTCATCTACCGCCCCCCAGGCCCAGCCACCACCTTCTTTGACCACTTCACCACCTGGCTATTTAATTTCCTTTCCGCGGACATCCCTTCTATCATCATGGGCGACTTTATCATCCCCATTGATACTTCCTTCTCAGCTGTGCTAAACTTCTATCTCTCACTTCCTCCTTCGGCCTCACTCAATGGTCTTCTACAGCCACCCACAAAGATGGCCACACACTGGACCTCATCTTCACCCGCCTCTGCTCCTTATCTAACCTCTCTAACTCACCTCTTCCTCTCTCTGACCACAACCTTCTCACATTCTCTTCCCTTTCCACTCCATGTCTACAATCCCCACCCCACAAACTTTCACACCCTCGCAGAAATCTTAAACACCTTGACCTACACTCATTCTCTGAATCCCTCCTCTCTCTCACAGATATAAGTTCCTTACACAATGCGGATGAAGCTGCCACTCTATATAACCCCACAATAGCTGTAGCTTTGGAATCTGCTGCCCCACTTACACATACCAAAGCTCGCAAAATCAACAGACAGCCCTGGTACACCAGCCTGACCAAAGAACTGAGGCGAGCTTCCAGGGCTGCTGAGCGCAGATGGAAAAGATCCCATTCCAACGAGCACTTCATTGCATTCAAACAGTCCCTCACTACTTTCAAGACCACACTCGCCATAGCTAAACAAACCTACTTCTCATCTCTCATATCCTCCCTATCTCACAACCCTAAACAGTTATTCAACACCTTCAATTCTCTCCTCCGTCCCCCAGCACCTCCTCCCTCCCCACTCATCTCAGCTGAAGACTTTGCCTCATTTTTCAAGCAGAAGATTGATAACATCAGAGACAGTTTTGGTCAACAACCCCCAGAGCCCTTCCTCCCGACTTCCCAGCCCTCCACCTCCAAAACCAACTTCTCCACCATTACAGAAGATCGACTCTTCACTCTACTCTCAAGTTCACATCTCACCACCTGTGCACTTGACCCGTTCCCATCCCACTTCATCCCAAACCTCACCACAGTCTTCATCCCAACCCTAACCCATCTCTTCAACCTATCACTAACAACTGGTGTTTTCCACTCAAGCTTTAAACATGCCTCCGTCACACCTATCCTCAAAAAGCCCTCTCTTGACCCATCCTCTGTATCTAGCTATCACCCTATATCACTTCTTCCCTATGCCTCCAAGCTACTGGAACAACACGTCTACCTTGAACTGTCCTCCCATCTCCCTTCTTGCTCCCTCTTCGACAGCTTACAATCTGGCTTCCGGTCACACGACTCCACTGAAACTGCCCTAACTAAGGTCACCAATGACCTCTTAACCGCCAAGAGCAAGCGACACTACTCTGTCCTCCTCCTCCTGGACCTGTCGGCTGCCTTTGACACAGTGGACCATTCCCTATTATTACAGACCCTCTCATCCCTTGGCATCACAGACTTGGCCTTATCCTGGATCTCATCATACCTAACAGACCGGACATTCAGCGTCTCCCACTCACACACCACCTCCTCACCTCGCCCCCTATCTGTCGGAGTCCCACATGGTTCAGTCCTAGGGCTCCTGTTCTTCTCCATTTACACCTTTGGCCTGGGACAGCTCATAGAATCTCATGGTTTTAAGTATCATCTCTATGCTGATGACACACAGATCTACATCTCTGGACCAGATATCACCACCCTACTAACCAGAATCCCTCAATGTCTATCCACTATTTCATCCTTCTTCTCTGCTAGATTTCTGAAACTTAACATGGACAAAACAGAATTCATCATCTTTCCCCCATCTCACGTGACCCGCCAACGAACCTATCCATTACAGTAAATGGCTGCCCACTCTCCCCAGTCCCACAAGCTCGCTGCCTTGGGGTAATCCTTGACGCTAATCTCTCCTTCAAACCACATATCTAAGCCCTTTCCACTTCCTGCCAACTTCAACTCAAAAATATTTCACAAATCCGTTCATTCCTCAACCAAGAATCTGCAAAAACCCTAGTCCATGCCCTCATCATCTCTCGCCTTGACTACTGCAACCTCCTGCTCTGTGGCCTCCCCTCGAACACTCTCGCACCCCTCCAATCTATTCTAAACTCTGCTGCCCGACTAATCCACCTGTCCCCCCGCTATTCCCCAGCTTCTCCCCTCTGTCAATCCCTTCACTGGCTCCCTATTGCCCAGAGACTCCAGTACAAAACCCTAACCATGACATACAAATCTATCCACAACCTGTCTCCTCCATACATCTGTGACCTCGTCTCCCGGTACTTACCTAAACGCAACCTCCGATCCTCACAAGACCTCCTTCTCTACTCCCCTCTTATCTCCTCTTCCCACAATCGTATACAAGATTTCTCTCGCGTATCACCCCTACTCTGGAACCCTCTACCACAAGACATCAGACTCTCGCCTACCATCAAAACCTTCAAAAAGAGCCTGAAGACCCACCTATTCCGACAAGCCTATAACCTGCAGTAACCACCTATAACCTGCAGTAACCACCGATCGACCAAAGCGCTGCATGACCAGCTCTATCCTCGCCTACTGTATTCTCACCCATCCCTGGTAGATTGTGAGCCCTCGCGGGCAGGGTCCTCTCTCCTCCTGTACCAGTTATGACTTGTATTGTTTAAGATTATTGTACTTGTTTTTATTATGTATACCCCTCCTTACATGTAAAGCGCCATGCAATAAATGGCGCTATAACAATAAATAATAATAATAATAATAACCTTCTGCAACTGTTGCTATTGTGTAAAATGTAAAAATAATACTAGAGTTCAGCTGAAATTAAATTTCTTCTGCAATCCTCATGCATGCCTCTTCTGGTAGTAGTTCACTGTAATATCAGAGTTATATAAACAGAGGTTAATATATTATTTTTATTCTATACTTTAATCCCTTTCCACTAAATATAATTTGTTAATGATACAGTTTGCAAGTATTTCCAAAAAATGCTGTAAATAAATAGAACTGTGATCGCTGTTCCTGCTCTCACACCTGTGCCCAGGGCCGGCTCCAGGTTTTTGAGGGCCCTGGGCGAAAGAGTCTCAGTGGGCCCCCCCTTTAACACATACCACGATTCATGATCGCATATAAACACAGCCATGTATTATATAGCACAGCCCATGTAGCATATAACAGCCCATATAGTATATAGCACAGCCACATATTATATAACACAGTCCACGTAGTATATAGAACAGCCATGTAGTATATAGCACAGCCCACGTAGCGTATAACGCCCACGTAGCATATAACACACCCATGTAGTATATAGCACAGACATAGTATATAGCACAGTCCCCCTCCCCCCCTCAAGAATGGCCCCATAGTCCAGTACTCACTGTTAGTTAAAAAAAAAACACTCCTCACCTCTCAACGTTCCCGCGCCACGCTGCTCCCTCCCTGCTCTCATCTCGGTGGCTGCCACTGCACTGCCTGACACACAGAGAGTGCGCAATGACGTCATCGCGTACCCGCAGTGTCAGGCAGAGTGGGGAATGATGGGAGAGGGAGCATTAGGTGATGCTCTCTCCTCCATCATTTGCTTTGAACTTTACCGGCAGACTGGCACTGGCAGCTGCCTGCCCCTAACGCCGGCCCTAAATGGGCCCCCCTGTCTCGCAAGGGCCCCGGCACTTGCCCGGGTACGCCGGGTGCTGACGCCGGCCCTGCCTGTGCCCATGCAAACACCTGCAGGAGAGTAACAGTGAATGCTAACTGTCTTGCCATAACAGACAATATTTTCAGTAGAGATGAGCGAAGGAGGGATTATCATAGCCTTTATAAAAGCTGAGACTGGGAATGCAGCAGCCATTTTAGGGTGAATCAGGACTGTGAGAGGATGTCAGAGCTCATAGCTTAGCAATAGAAATAGGAGGGAAAGTCATTAACCATTACATAAATAATCCAGACTGTGTGTGTTGTTCAACTGCAGCACTGCAGAGGATCAGTGTAGTAGTCTGAAAAAAATACAGAGATAGATAGGATAGGTGCAAGCAGTAGTGCCAGTGTGAATGTTCAGTGATTTTATGTAGCTGGACTACCAGCTCGTCCTGCTATATTTGAACTACACATTTTTTCTTAATTCTTTATGCATTAGAAAGCAGCAAGCCAAAACAATTTTTTTTAAAAATCGGAACTCATTGTCAACCAGAGATTGTGTGCCTGTCACAAGTGAGCAACTGTACTGAGTTTTTTGCATTTCTTGTGGAATCCCTTTTGGTAAAGGGGAAATATTTGTATTTTAAAAACACACAAAAGAAATGTAACCTAAAACCAAACATATAACTAGGTCTGCTAACCCACAAAGTGGTTTGCATGTGACAAACATTTTTTTTGCACACCTGTTTTTCTTGTCAAATTACACCTGTTGCTGACTTTTTGGACATTTACCCACCTACCTCACATTCCTTGTTATGTCCTTTTTGGAAATGGTTGGATAATTGTTATAAAAAATTACAAAAAATCCAGACCTTTACATTTTCATGTCTGTTTTTGTACACGTTTTTACTAGTCCAATTTGACACACATGCATACCACACCAATAAAGTGGTGTGTTACCGCATTCATCTTTCTGGACAAGTACCAACCTACCTAACATTTCTTGTTATCTATTTTTGGGAAGTGGGAAATAATTATTTCATTAAAAAGTAATCGGCACATTTAACTGTGCATGTCTGCCAACCAAAATTACCCCAAGGGCGCAGTGTTGACCCATCCAAGATGTCACAAAAGACCCCACCACAACATCCAATGAACTGATGATCCCAAGACTTTTGGGAGAATACTCTGTGGACTGACAAGACAGAAATTGAACATTTTGGAAGGTGTATGTCCCATTACATCTGGCATCGAAGTAGCAGAGCATTTCAGAAAAGGAATATCATGCGAACAGCAAAATATGGATGTGTAGTGGGATGGTCTGGGGCTGTTTGCTGCTTCCTGACTAGGAAGACTTGCTGTGGTAAATGGAACCATGAGTTCTGCGTCCTAACAAAAAATCCTTGAGAATATCCTGCCATCTGTCTGTGACCTCAGGCTGAAGCACACTTGGGTTATGCAGCAGGACAATGATCAAAAAAACATCAGCAAGTCCACCTCTGAATGACTTAAGGAAAACAAAATTAAGACTTTGGAGTGGCCTAGTCAAAGTCATGACCTTATTCCGATTCAGATGCTGTGGTATGACCATAAAAAGGTGGTTCGTGATTAGAAACCCTGAATTCCAACAATTCTGCAAAGATGAGTTGGCCAAAATTCCTCCAGAGCGTTGTAAAAGGCTCATTTCCAGTTATCACAAATACTTGATGCAGTTGTTGCTGTTAAGGGTGTACCAACCAGTTATTAGGTTTAGGGAGCAATTGTTACACCGTTCTATCTGTATCTGTTTTTTTTTAACTTTTTTTTTTATAAAAAAAAATAAAGTTAAGTCACACAGTACATAAACCAAACATGACTATGCCAGGCTCCCGATTCCACACCTCCCAGAAGGGTACCACCCAGTGGCCCCCAAGGCACCAAAGGATCACCGAGGCACACATAAGCAGGACATCAGGACACAGACAGGACATCAGGGTACACAAGGTCATCAGGACGTAGGTAAAACATCAGTGTACACGAGGACATCAGGACGCAGGCAAGACATCAGGGTACACGAGGACGTCAGGACATCAGGGCATCTGGACACAGGGTAACTGGCAGACATCAGACAGGAGTCATTCGGTTTTGGACATCCGACACGACCTACAGGCACCACCACAGTCATCCAGCTCCAAGCTCCAGGCAGCGGAACTCAAGCGGGATGGTGCTGGAACCACAGGATTGCTGGGCCTGCCAGGAGCTAGCACTGCAAGGTAGGCAGAGCACAGAGTAGTAGATGCTCAGCAGAAACACCGGTTACAAGAGACTCAAAGTTACTGGGTGCGAGGCTCCAGACGCAAAGGGATTCCAGGAACATAACACAGCAGACACAGTTCAGACAGGGATGGGATCAAGGATTCAGGCCTGGATATACCGCCTCCAGAACAGACGCCAGAATCGGAAATAACAGGACTCAAGGCGAGGACTTTGGTACCACAACATAGACAGGAGAGGTGCAGGAACACAAACACAGATAGTAAAGTTCAGGAGCTTTGTGAGTAGCTCAGGACCCGCACATAGGGCAGGGGAACTTTATATAGGAGCTGCCCCTCAGCAATTGGCTGGGGACAGCATTTCAAGTACACACACTAACCCTGATAAAAGCAGGGGAGGTGTGGCCGCGCACGCCCTTAGCACAAACAGAAACCATTACAGCCCAATCAGTGCAGGAACTGAGGCTCAGGGTGCCTGGCAGCGACTGCTCGCTCAGACACATGTGGAAAGTCATGCACCAGCTGCAAATGACCTCACAACCCGAAGACAGCTTCCACAGCGGCAACCAGGGACTGCACATGTGGAAAGTAATGCAGCAGAGTAAATACCTAACCACCCATGTACGGCTACGCAGCAGGGCAGGGAACTGAGCAGGCTCCATACATGCAATAGCCAACAGTATCCCAGCTCAATTAGGGGGAAAAGAGCAAAGGGTTTAACCCCTTCATGACCCAGCCTATTTTGACCTTAATGACCTGGCCGTTTTTTGCAATTCTGACCAGTGTCCCTTTATGAGGTAATAACTCAGGAACGCTTCAACGGATCCTAGCGGTTCTGAGATTGTTTTTTCGTGACATATTGGGCTTCATGTTAGTGGTAAATTTAGGTCAATAAATTCTGCGTTTATTTGTGATAAAAACGGAAATTTGGCGAAAATTTTGAAAATTTCGCAATTTTCACATTTTGAATTTTTATTCTGTTAAACCAGAGAGTTATGTGACACAAAATAGTTAATAAATAACATTTCCCACATGTCTACTTTACACCAGCACAATTTTGGAAACAAAATTTTTTTTTGCTAGGAAGTTATAAGAGTTAAAATTTGACCAGCGATTTCTCATTTTTACAACGAAATTTACAAAACCATTTTTTTTAGGGACCACCTCACATTTGAAGTCAGTTTGAGGGGTCTATATGGCTGAAAATACCCAAAAGTGACACCATTCTAAAAAATGCACCCCTCAAGGTGCTCAAAACCACATTCAAGAAGTTTTTTAACCCTTCAGGTGCTTCACAGCAGCAGAAGCAACATGGAAGGAAAAAATGAACATTTAACTTTTTAGTCACAAAAATTATCTTTTAGCAACATTTTTTTTATTTTCCCAATGGTACAAGGAGAAACTGAACCACGAAGGTTGTTGTCCAATTTGTCCTGAGTACGCTGATACCTCATATGTGGGGGTAAACCACTGTTTGGGCGCACGGCAGGGCTTGGAAGGGAAGGAGCGCCATTTGACTTTTTGAATGAAAAATTGGCTCCACTCTTTAGCGGACACCATGTCACGTTTGGAGAGCCCCCGTGTGCCTAAAAATTGGAGCTCCCCCACACGTGACCCCATTTTGGAAACTAGACGCCCCAAGGAACTTATCTAGATGCATAGTGAGAACTTTGAACCCCCGGGGGCTTCACAAATTGATCCGTAAAAATGAAAAAGTACTTTTTTTTCACAAAAAAATTCTTTTAGCCTCAATTTTTTTCATTTTCACATGGGCAACAGGATAAAATGGATCCTAAAATTTGTTGGGCAATTTCTCATGAGTACACCGATACCTCACATGTGGGGGTAAACCACTGTTTGGGCACATGGTAAGGTTCGGAAGGGAAGGAGCGCCATTTGACTTTTTGAATGAAAAATTATCTCCATCGTTAGCGGACACCATGTCGTGTTTGGAGAGCCCCCGTGTGCCTAAACATTGGAGCTCCCCCACAAATGACCCCATTTTGGAAACTAGACCCCCCAAGGAACTTATCTAGATGCATATTGAGCACTTTAAACCCTCAGGTGCTTCACAAATTGATCTGTAAAAATGAAAAAGTACTTTTTTTTTCACAAAAAAATTATTTTCGCCTCAGTTTTTCATTTTCACATGGGCAATAGGATAAAATGAATCCTAAAATTTGTTGGGCAATTTCTCCCGAGTACGCCGATACCTCATATGTGGGGGTAAACCACTGTTTGGGCACACGGCAGGGCTCGGAAGGGAAGGCGCGCCATTTGACTTTTTGAATGGAAAATTAGCTCCAATTGTTAGCGGACACCATGTCGCGTTTGGAGAGCCCCTGTGTGCCTATGCATTGGAGCTCCCCCACAAGTGACCCCATTTTGGAAACTAGACCCCCCAAGGAACTTATCTAGATGCATATTGAGCACTTTAAACCCCCAGGTGCTTCACAGAAGTTTATAATGCAGAGCCATGAAAATAAAAAATAATTTTTCTTTCCTCAAAAATGATTTTTAGCCTGGAATTTCCTATTTTGCCAAGGGTAATAGGAGAAATTGGACCGCAAATGTTGTTGTCCAGTTTGTCCTGAGTACGCTGATACCCCATATGTGGGGGTAAACCACTGTTTGGGCGCACGGCAGGGCTCGGAAGGGAAGGCACGCCAATTGGCTTTTTAAATGGAAAATTAGCTCCAATCATTAGCGGACACCATGTCACGTTTGGAGAGCCCCTGTGTGCCTAAACATTGGAGATCCCCCACATATGACCCCATTTTGGAAACTAGACCCCCAAAGGAACTAATCTAGATGTGTGGTGAGGACTTTGAACTTCCAAGTGCTTCACAGAAGTTTATAACGCAGAGCCATGAAAATAAAATAAAAATTTTATTTTCTCTAAAATGATTTTTTAGCCTGCAATTTATTATTTTCCCAAGGGTAACAGGAGAAATTTGACCCCAAAAGTTGTTGTACAGTTTCTCCTGAGTACGCTGATACCCCATATGTGGGGGTAAACCACAGTTTGGGCACATGTCGGGGCTCAGAAGGGAAGTAGTGACTTTTGAAATGCAGACCTTGATGGAATGGTCTGCGGGCGTCACGTTGCGTTTGCAGAGCCCCTGGTGTGCCTAAACAGTAGAAACCCCCCACAAGTGACCCCATTTTGGAAACTAGACCCCGAAAGGAACTTATCTAGATGTGAGGTGAGCACTTTGAACCCCCAAGTGCTTCACAGAAGTTTATAACACAGAGCAGTGAAAATAATAAATACGTTTTCTTTCCTCAAAAATAATTTTTTAGCCCAGAATTTTTTATTTTCCCAAGGGTTACAGGAGAAATTGGACCCCAAAAGTTGTTGTCCAGTTTCTCCTGAGTACGCTGATACCCCATATGTGGGGGTAAACCACTGTTTGGGCACACGTCGGGGCTCAGAAGGGAAGTAGTGACTTTTGAAATGCAGACTTTGATGGAATGGTCTGCGGGCGTCACGTTGCGTTTGCAGAGCCCCTGGTGTGCCTAAACAGTAGAAACCCCCCACAAGTGACCCCATTTTGGAAACTAGACCCCCCCAAGGAACTTATCTAGATATGTGGTGAGCACTTTGAACCCCCAAGTGCTTCACAGACGTTTACAACGCAGAGCCGTGAAAATAAAAAATCATTTTTCTTTCCTCAAAAATGATGTTTTAGCAAGCAATTTTTTATTTTCTCAAGGGTAACAGGAGAAATTGGACCCCAGTAATTGTTGCCCAGTTTGTCCTGAGTACGCTGATACCCCATGTGTGGGGGTAAACCACTGTTTGGGCACATGTCGGGGCTCGGAAGTCAAGTAGTGACGTTTTGAAATGCAGACTTTGATGGAATGGTCTGCGGGCGTCACGTTGCGTTTGCAGAGCCCCTGGTGTGCCTAAACAGTAGAAACCCCCCACAAGTGACCCCATTTTGGAAACTAGACCCCCCAAGGAACTTATCTAGATATGTGGTGAGCACTTTGAACCCCCAAGTGCTTCACAGACGTTTACAACGCAGAGCCGTGAAAATAAAAAATCATTTTTCTTTCCTCAAAAATGATGTTTTAGCAAGCAATTTTTTATTTTCTCAAGGGTAACAGGAGAAATTGGACCCCAGTAATTGTTGCCCAGTTTGTCCTGAGTACGCTGATACCCCATGTGTGGGGGTAAACCACTGTTTGGGCACATGTCGGGGCTCGGAAGTCAAGTAGTGACGTTTTGAAATGCAGACTTTGATGGAATGGTCTGCGGGCGTCACGTTGCGTTTGCAGAGCCCCTGGTGTGCCTAAACAGTAGAAACCCTCCACAAGTGACCCCATTTTGGAAACTAGACCCCCAAGGAACTTATCTAGATATGTGGTGAGCACTTTGAACCCCCAAGTGCTTCACAGACGTTTACAACGCAGAGCCGTGAAAATAAAAAATCATTTCTCTTTCCTCAAAAATGATGTTTTAGCAAGCAATTTTTTATTTTCTCAAGGGTAACAGGAGAAATTGGACCCCAGTAATTGTTGCCCAGTTTGTGCTGAGTACACTGATACCCCATATGTGGGGGTAAACCACTGTTTGGGCACACGTCGGGGCTCGGAAGGGAAGGAGCACCATTTGACTTTTTGAATAAAAGATTGGCTGGAATCAATGGTGGCGCCATGTTGCGTTTGGAGACCCCCTGATGTGCCTAAACAGTGGAAACCCCTCAATTCTAACGCCAACACACCCCTAACCCTTATCCCAACTGTAGCCGTAACCCTAACCACAACCCTAACCCCAACACACCCCTAACCCTAACCACAACCCTAATTCCAACCCAACCCTAACCCTAAGGCTATGTACCCACGTTGCGGATTCGTGTGAGATTTTTCCGCACCATTTTTGAAAAATCCGCGGGTAAAAGGCACTGCGTTTTACCTGCGGATTTACTGCGGATTTCACCTGCGGATTCCTATTGAGGAATAGGTGTAAAACGCTGCGGAATCCGCACAAAGAATTGACATGCTGCGGAAAATACAACGCAGCGTTTTCGTGCGGTATTTTCCGCACCATGGGCACAGCGGATTTGGTTTTCCATAGGTTTACATGGTACTGTAAACCTGATGGAACACTGCTGCGGATCCGCAGCGGCCAATCCGCTGCGGATCCGCAGCCAAATCCGCACCGTGTGCACATAGCCTAATTCTAAAGGTATGTGCACACGCTGCGGAAAACGCTGCGGATCCGCAGCAGTTTCCCATGAGTTTACATTTCAATGTAAACCTATGGGAAACAAAAATCGCTGTACACATGCTGCGGAAAAACTGCACGGAAACGCAGCGGTTTACATTCCGCAGCATGTCACTTCTTTCTGCGGATTCCACAGCGGTTTTACAACTGCACCAATAGAAAATCGCAGTTGTAAAACCGCAGTGAAATGCGCAGAAAAACCGCGGTAAATCTGCCATAAATCCGCAGCGGTTTAGCACTGCGGATTTATCAAATCCGCTGCGGAAAAATCCGCAGAGGACCAGAATACGTGTGCACATATCGAAACCCTAACCCTACCCCTACCCCTAACCCTACCCCTAACCCTACCCCTAACCCTAACCCTACCCCTAACCCTACCCCTACCCCTACCCCTACCCCTAACCCTACCCCTAACCCTACCCCTACCCCTAACCCTACCCCTACCCCTAACCCTACCCCTAACCCTAACCCTAACCCTAGTTCTAACTCCAACCTTAGTGGAAAAAAAAAAAAATTCTTTATTTTATTATTGTCCCTATCTATGGGGGACAAATGGGGGGGGTCATTTACTGTTTTTTTATTTTGACCACTGTGATAGATTATATCACAGTGATCAAAATTCACATTGGAACGAATCTGCCGGCCGGCAGATTCGGCGGGCGCACTGCGCATGCGCCCGCCATTTTGGAACATTGCGGCGCTCGGGGAAGAAGACGGACGGACCCCGCCAGGATCGGTAAGTATAAGGGGGGGAGATCAGGGCACAGGGGGGGGAGATCAGGGCACGGGGGGGCGTCGGAGCACGGGGGGGGAGGGATCGGAGCATGGGGGAGAGTGATCGGTGTGCGGGCGGGTGGATCGGTGTGCAGGGGGGGTGGATCGGTGTGCAGGGGGGGTGGATCGGAGCACGGGGGGGATCGGAGTGCGGGGGGTTTGATTGGAGCACGGGGGGTGTGATTGGAGCACGGGGGAAGCGGACAGGAGGACGGGGGAGCGGAGCACAGGACGGAGGGGAGCGGGCCACAGATCGGGGGGCTGGGGGGGCGATCGGAGGGGTGGGGTGGGGGCACATTAGTATTTCCAGCCATGGCCGATGACATTGCAGCATCGGCCATGGCTGGATTGTAATATTTCACCATTTTTTTAGGTGAAATATTACAAATCGCTCTGATTGGCAGTTTCACTTTCAACAGCCAATCAGAGCGATCGTAGCCACGAGGGGGTGAAGCCACCCCCCCGGGGCTAAACTACCACTCCCCCTGTCCCTGCAGATCGGGTGAAATGGGAGTTAACCCTTTCACCCGATCTGCAGGGACGCGATCTTTCTGTGACACAGCATATGCGTCACAGGTCGGATTGGCACCGACTTTCATGACGCATACGCTGTGTCACAGGTCGGGAAGGGGTTAAGCAAAGACATGCATTGTGACACCGAAAACCAGATACAGACAGAACTGCGTGACACAAATCACTTTATCACACAGAGCCCTGTAGGATGGGATTTCTTTTTCTATTAATAATAAAGACCTTCATTTTAAAACAGCATTTTGTGTTTACTTGTGTTATCTTTGTCTAATATTTAAATTTGTTTGTGATCTAAAAAAGTAAATGTGACAAACATGCAAAAGGATAGGAAATCAGGAAATGGGCAAACACTTTCACACAACTATAAATAAAACGGCCTGTTGCATTTATTGTTTCCTTGAACAGGTATATAGCTGTCTATATTTCTTGTAACATCATTTATAAGAAGGGGCAATTGTTTAAAAAAGAAAAAGAAAAGTATATAGAATTAATCCAGCCATTTAACTGTGCATGTCTGTGCATGTCTAATGTTTCTGAACTTGTTTTGTTTTTTTGCACCTCTACGATAGGCACGAGCCGTCCAGGCAATAGAGTTGCCAAATTCGAACCTCAATTTGCCTTCTTATTAAAAACATGGCATATCATTTGTTTTTGCCACAGTAAAAAGACATTAGACGTTACTTCTGGATCGCCCCCTAACACAGGGCCACAAGTCACTCGGTACCGGTCCTTTCTGCTCGGTTATGCGGTTGTCACGGTGGCTGGACCCGGTCGTGACCCTGCTAAGGGGCGTCCAATAAAGGTGATGGTACAGTCTGTCAGGGGTTCGTGATGCCACCTGTGGTGTTCGGTCAGGGTGACCGACGCTGCTGTGGGGTCCGCTGGGGGTGATGGAATGGCAGCTGGATGGTATAACTTCCCACAGGTGAAGTATATCCCCAGGGCTTCCCAGTAAGGTGGATGGTGATGGTGTGAGGTGCAGGCAATAACGAGGACACAAGGTTGCAGTCTCTTTACCTTTTTGCTGAAGGCTTCAATATCCTCAGTCCAGAGCACGTTCAACTGGGCTATCAAAGACCGGCCGGTCCGATGGGCACATCCAGAGTTTCCCTCGCAGATGGAAATCGTTGCCTACCAATAGCGCCTGTGTGTTGTAGTCCTACCCTGCTGAGCGTTCGGAATAGTCCTCACAACTGCTGCTCTCGTTCGTTCTCAACAGCTTTCTTTCTCTCTCTCGTTCTTTGGTTCCAGATGTTGCTAGTTTCTAACGTCCCCCAGGTATATTTTGGCTAGGACGCCACCCGTATGACGGGAAGGCTTGGAGGTCTTCTGGGACCCTAGAGACGCCCCTCTCCCAATGTTGCCCCCTATGCCAACCTATGATTAACTGTCCAGCGGAATTTGAAGTAAGGCCTGAAGTCAGTTACTCCTACGGTGATCCGGCCACCGACTACGCGCCTCAGTAAGATGTTGCCTTCCTCTCTCGGCACGACTCTTACTGGCTCTCCTTTGTGCTGATCTCGTTTACACTGTTCCACAATATCCTTCCCTTCGTGTCTCTCTCTTAGGATACCGCCGCAAGGTGTGCAGGCGCGGTTCCGTTACGTTCTGTTCTGTTCGCTAGGCACCTGCCAGGTTCCCACGCCTGACAGGGACCCCCCTGTGTCTTCTCCCTGCAACACCCCCTGCCACGGGATGTTACCTGGTTCCAACCCAGTCAGCTTCTGACTAACTTCCTCCCCAGCCCCTAGTTTTACCAGTGTGAGGAGTGGCCCAATAAATAAAGCCTTTTTCTCCCCCTAGTGGCCGGAGTGTGAAGTGTAATGTGTTCTGGTGATATCTGGTCAGGAGAACTCCTTAGTGCCATCAGACGTACCGCTGCTCCCCTTAGTGGCAGAGCGCTATACTGCAACGACCAGGTCTCTGGGGCGCTGCACTCCCCCCCGGTTAAATCCAGTACTCCTGGACTGGGAATGAAGAACAACAAAATAATACAGTGCAAGACATACAAAAATTTTGAATGCTAAGAACAAATAATTAGAAAAGGTGCTTCCCTTTATGGGAGGTAAGGACGCTTGAACGTTGCAAACAATAACAAGATTAAATAGTTTTAAATAACATTTAGATTATAAATAACCTTTAGTACCCAGCCGGGTATTCTACTTAAGTGCAAATTTTGAACAAATAACTAACTCTTCCATTAAGGGCGTGTTCGCTGAACCCACTAAAAGCCTACTATAAAATGCTACATAACTCGTTTCTTTCCATTCTAACTTCCCCAATGCAGGACCGCCTAGCTCCTTGGCTGGGCCTACTGTCATTGTACCAACCATCTTTCTACATTTCTCAAGAGGACCCTCTCTCTAACCCCTACGGGTTCACTTCCAGGCTTTCCTGTCCTCAATCTTTACCAACATTATTAACTATCTAAATTCTCCAACATTATTAACGTTTCAACCTCTATGAAAGTAATCGTCAAACATTCCCTTTAAGAGGGACCCAAGTCTCTGGTGCAGACTCTCTTTCAGCAGCAAGTTCGCAATCAGTAAGTCCTTCTGCATCAGGTCTTCGCAAAGTCTTCTTCGACTTATAAAACCAGTAGGGAGCACCTTTAAGAAGGTGCAAACTATTTACAAGGCAGTTCTGAATCATTCACCGTCCATGATCCGACAGACTTTAAAACAATGATGAACGTTGGTTAACAGTAGAAAAGAAAACAATAGAAAACAATAGGGATCCCGGGTAAATGAAGGGATCCCTAGGAGTTAACCCTGGACGGGTTGAAGGTAGCAGCAGGAAACAACGAACTATGTACAAATCGGGTTTTCGAGGTTTATTCCTATAATAGGTTGCAAGGCATCCATCGGTCGAGGACTCTTCCCGGCCGCGGAAGTTCCGGTCCCGTTTTCTCGCCCGTTGCAGTGTCCTTGTCGTGGGTTCGTCTCTCAGGTGCGGCCAGGTCACCCGGTGTCTGGATCCGAATGTCAGCTTTGGTTGCAAGTTCAGTAGCGGCGATAATGCACACTGTGGTAAAAGGGGTGGAATTCATCAAATCCGGGTTAGTCGTAGTCAGGACAGCAGGTGGCGCCACTACCGGCTCGCATTGGTAAACAGTCCGGGTGCACCACCCTTACGCACTCCGATGGCAGGTGTAGGTCACCTGATCACCTTGATACAGCAGTTGATTATCCCATCTATCATGGCGTGGGGTCTTCACATTGTAGCTAGTAAAGAAGATTTCCGTCGGTAGCCCCGGTTCCTGTATATAGCCCCAACCTCGCTTCGGGTGAAAGGCTAACACAGTTCCCCGCTTTACCGGACATCCTTTATTGCGTCCTGTCTTTGGTTCTGGTACTTTCGGTGGGTCACATTGTTCTGTCTCTTGTCGGTCTTTCCAGTGTAAAATCAGGCATTGTTTATACTGTTCCCAGGTGAGCGCAGCGATGCTAAGGCCCTCCTGTCTGGTCCCGTCTGACCCTATTCTCGGGTTATCCCATTGGAAGATCACCCCCTCGGAGCTCACGCACAGTGGTGTCCCCATAGTTGTTGGAAGCGGAGGCACCAGTTTCTCCATGGTGCCGGGGGTTATAGCCACCAGTTCAGGGGTAGGGAGTTGGTCACTGTCAGGATGGGGAGTTGTCGCGGGAACCGGATCGGTCATGAGGGCAGGGGCGTTTTCCGTACCTCCGTCCGATATGGTTCCACCGATGCCGATCGGTTCCGTTGATAAGGCCACTGGAATCGGCTGCGGCTCGCACTGCGGTTCTCCCAACGCGGCTCTCGGTGGCGGCTCCGATCTCCATAGCTTCGCATCGGCTGGCTCCACGCTCGGGATAGGCTGACTCGGCTCCTCCGCCCGCGACCCCGGAAAGTCTGGGTCCTCCTCCGGTTGGCGGGGACAAGCCAGGATCACTTCTTCGCCGCTCGGGTACCCTTTGGTCGTCATCCCCTCTCCGGGATCTGCAATGGCACTCCCACGCTGCTCCTCCATTTCTTGGGGGTCGAGTTCCTCTTTGCCTTAGTTCCCTCCGTTGCAACTCAGGGGGTGGTTCTCCTCTGCTTCGGGGCAGATCGTCCTCCCGCAACAGTAATCGGAGGGGGCGGTCAGTACTTCTGGCGCCACTTTGATAGTCTCCTCCCATGGTACACCCTCCTTCTTCTCCTGCGCTCCTCGTGGCGAGGCAATGGCGGTGGTTTTGGCGGGAATTTTGCGCCAATAGTAATGCACAGTCCTTGCAATAAATCACAATTCCACACATCTCAATCACAGTTCTAAGGCACACATGACCCAATTCTTCAGGTTTAAGTACGATCCTGTTCGTGACGCCAAGTTGGATCGCCCCAGACACAGGGCCACAAGTCACTCGGTACCGGTCCTTTCTGCTCGGTTATGCGGTTGTCACGGTGGCTGGACCCGGTCGTGACCCTGCTAAGGCGCGTCCAATAAAGGTGATGGTACAGTCTGTCAGGGGTTCGTGACGCCACCTGTGGTGTTCGGACAGGGTGACCGACGCTGCTGTGGGGTCCGCTGGGGTGATGGAATGGCAGCTGGATGGTGTACCTTCCCACAGGTGAAGTATATCCCCAGGGCTTCCCAGTAAGGTGGATGGTGATGGTGTGAGGTGCAGGCAATAACGAGGACACAAGGTTGCAGTCTCTTTACCTTTTTACTGAAGGCTTCAATATCCTCAGTCCAGAGCACGTTCAACCGGGCTATCAGAGACCGGTCGGTCCGATGGGCACATCCAGAGTTTCCCTTGCAGATGGAAATCGTTGCCTACCAATAGCGCCTGTGTGTTGTAGTCCTACCCTGCTGAGCATTCGGAATAGTCCTCACAACTGCTGCTCTCGTTCGTTCGTTCTCTACAGCTTTCTTTCTCTCTCTCGTTCTTTGGTTCCAGATGTTGCTAGTTTCTAACGTCCCCCAGGTATATTTTGGCTAGGATGCCACCCGTATGACGGGAAGGCTTGGAGGTCTTCCGGGACCCTAGAGACGCCCCTCTCCCAATGTTGCCCCCTATGTCTTCGTAGGTGTAGAAGGTAGACAGCCAACCTATGATTAACTGTCCAGCGGAATTTGAAGTAAGGCCTGAAGTCAGTTACTCCTACGGTGATCCGGCCACCGACTACGCGCCTCAGTAAGATGTTGCCTTCCTCTCTCGGCACGACTCTTACTGGCTCTCCTTTGTGCTGATCTCATTTACGCTGTTCCACAATATCCTTCCCTTCATGTCTCTCTCTTAGGATACCGCCGCAAGGTGTGCAGGCGCGGTTCCGTTACGTTCTGTTCTGTTCGCTAGGCACCTGCCAGGTTCCCACGCCTGACAGGCACCCCCCTGTGTCTTCTCCCTGCAACACCCCCTGCCACGGGATGTTGCCTGGTTCCAACCCAGTCAGCTTCTGACTAACTTCCTCCCCAGCCCCTAGTTTTACCAGTGTGAGCAGTGGCCCAATAAATAAAGCCTTTTTCTCCCCCTAGTGGCCGGAGTGTGAAGTGTAATGTGTTCTGGTGATACCTGGTCAGGAGAACTCCTTAGTGCCATCAGACGTACCGCTGCTCCCCTTAGTGGCAGAGCGCTATACTGCAACGACCAGGTCTCTGGGGCGCTGCACTTGTGATAGTGATATCATCAGAATGAGTTGAGTTAGTGTCCTGCACAATCTTACTTGTCCACCGCTGTAACAGGTAATATTAAATATTGTGAAGTTTCTCTATCTGTTCTGGCCCTTAGAATCCTAAGCCACAACACTCCAGGAGGGTAAGAAAGATATGCACACAAGGGTAAAAGAAACTCAAGATATTTCTCACACTGAGGCAACTGTTATTCGAATCAGGGATGATAATGATAATGTGTGGTGGACAAAACCATGTCGCGTTCCTGTGCTGTTGGCGGGCACGTCAAAACGACGAATGCGAACACATCCGCATACAATGCAGGTCCCTGCATACCCAATGTTAAAAATAGGTACGCAGGACATACAGTGCCTACAAGTAGTATTCAACCCCCTGCAGATTTAGCAGGTTTAATAAGATGCAAATAAGTTAGAGCCTTCAAACTTCAAACAAGAGCAGGATTTATTAACAGATGCATAAATCTTACAAACCAAAAAGTTTTGTTGCTCAGTTAAATTTTTATACATTTTAAACATAAAAGTGTGGGTCAATTATTATTCAACCCCTAGGTTTAATATTTTGTGGAATAACCTTTGTTTGCAATTACAGCTAATATTCGTCTTTTATAAGACCTGATCAGGCCGGCACAGGTCTCTGGAGTTATCTTGGTCCACTCCTCCATGCAGATCTTCTCCAAGTTATCTAGGTTCTTTGGGTGTCTCATGTGGACTTTAATCTTGAGTAGGGTTGAGCGAAACGGATCGTTCATTTTCAGAAGTCGCCGACTTTTGGCAAAGTCGAGTTTCATGAAACCCGACCCGACCCCTGTGCGGGGTCGGCCATGCGGTACGCGACTTTCGGGCAGCGTGATGACATAGGTCCTGGTCCCCACCATCTTAGAGAAGGGCATTGCAGTGATTGGCTTGCTGTCTGCGGCGTCACAGGGGCTATAAAGGGGCGTTCCCGCCGACCGCCATCTTACTGCTGCTGATCTGAGCATAGGGAGAGGTTGCTGCCGCTTCTTCAGAAGCAGGGATAGTGTTAGGCAGGGTCCATTAACCACCAAACCGCTTGTGCTGTAGCGATTTCCACTGTCCAACACCACCTTTGTTTGCAGGGACAGTGGAAGCTACATTTTTTTTCCTCAGCGCTGTAGCTCATTGGGCTGCCCTAGAAGGCTCCCTGATAGCTGCATTGCTGTGTGTACACCGCTGTGCAAACCAACTGCTTTTTTCAAAGCACAAATCCTGTTGTTCCTTCCTTTCTGCACAGCTATCTTGTTTGTTTGTCCACACTTTTTATTTAATTTGTGCAGCAGTCCACTCCTTATTGCTGCCTGCTATACCTGGCTGAGATTACTGCACGGAGATAGTAATTGTAGGACAGTCCCTGTGTGTTTTTTTTTTTTAAATTCTCCCTAAAAAAAAAGCTGTGGGAGTTTAAGATTGGCATTTCTGCTCGAGTGCCATCCCTGTGTGTGCCATCTCACATAGTGGGCCATAGAAAGCCTAATTTTTTTTCTGTTTTTTTTGTGGGGTTTCTAAATTCTCCCTGAAAAAAAAAACAGTGGGAGATTAATATTGGCCTTTGGGCTTGTGTGCCAGTCCTGAGCGTGCCATCTCTCTCTCTCAGATAGTGGGCCATAGAAAGCCTATTTGTTTTGTTTTTTATTTGGTTTCTAAATTCTCTCTGAAAAAATCACTTTTTTTAATTTGTTTTCTAAATTCTTCCTTAAAAAAATCATTTTTGGGGGGGTTTCTAAATTCTCCCTGAAAAAATAAAAAAAAAACAGTGGGAGATTAATATTGGCCTTTCTGCTTGTGTGCCAGTCCTGACTCCTGGGTGTGCCATCTCTCTCTCTCAGATAGTGGGCCATAGAAAGCCTATTTGTTTTGTTTTTTATTTGGTTTCTAAATTCTCTCTGAAAAAATCACTTTTTTAAATTTGTTTTCTAAATTCTTCCTTAAAAAATCATTATTTTTTCTTGGGTTTCTAAACTCTCCCTGAAAAAATAAAAAAAAACAGTGGGAGATTAATATTGGCCTTTCTGCTTGTGTGCCAGTCCTGACTCCTGGGTGTGCCATCTCTCTCTCTCAGATAGTGGGCCATAGAAAGCCTATTTGTTTTGTTTTTTATTTGGTTTCTAAATTCTCTCTGAAAAAATCACTTTTTTAAATTTGTTTTCTAAATTCTTCCTTAAAAAATCATTATTTTTTCTTGGGTTTCTAAACTCTCCCTGAAAAAATAAAAAAAAACAGTGGGAGATTAATATTGGCCTTTCTGCTTGTGTGCCAGTCCTGACTCCTGGGTGTGCCATCTCTCTCTCTCAGATAGTGGGCCATAGAAAGCCTATTTGTTTTTTTTATTATTAGGTTTCTAAATTCTCTCTTAAAAAATCACTTTTTTTAATTTGTTTTCTAAATTCTTCCTTAAAAAATCATTTTTTTGGGGGGTTTCTAAATTCTCCCTGAAAAAAAAGAAAAAAAACAGTGGGAGATTAACCCCTTCAAGACCCAGCCTATTTTGACCTTAAAGACCTTGCCGTTTTTTGCAATTCTGACCAGTGTCCCTTTATGAGGTAATAACTCAGGAACGCTTCAACGGATCCTAGCGGTTCTGAGATTGTTTTTTCGTGACATATTGGGCTTCATGTTAGTGGTAAATTTAGGTCAATAAATTCTGCATTTATTTGTGATAAACACGGAAATTTGGCGAAAATTTTGAAAATTTCGCAATTTTCACATTTTGAATTTTTATTCTGTTAAACCAGAGAGATATGTGACACAAAATAGTTAATAAATAACATTTCCCACATGTTTACTTTACATCAGCACAATTTTGGAAACAAAATTTTTTTTTGTTAGGAAGTTATAAGGGTTAAAATTTGACCAGCGATTTGTCATTTTTACAACGAAATTTACAAAACCATTTTTTTTAGGGACCACCTCACATTTGAAGTCAGTTTGAGGGGTCTATATGGCTGAAAATACCCAAAAGTGACACCATTCTAAAAACTGCACCCCTCAAGGTACTCAAAACCACATTCAAGAAGTTTATTAACCCTTCAGGTGCTTCACAGCAGCAGAAGCAACATGGAAGGAAAAAATGAACATTTAACTTTTTAGTCACAAAAATTATCTTTTAGCAACAATTTTTTTATTTTCCCAATGGTAAAAGGAGAAACTGAACCACGAAAGTTGTTGTCCAATTTGTCCTGAGTACGCTGATACCTCATATGTGGGGGTAAACCACTGTTTGGGCGCACGGCAGGGCTTGGAAGGGAAGGAGCGCCATTTGACTTTTTGAATCAAAAATTGGCTCCACTCTTTAGCGGACACCATGTCACGTTTGGAGAGCCCCCGTGTGCCTAAAAATTGGAGCTCCCCCACAAATGACCCCATTTTGGAAACTAGACGCCCCAAGGAACTTATCTAGATGCATAGTGAGCACTTTGAACCCCCAGGTGCTTCACAAATTGATCCGTAAAAATGAAAAAGTACTTTTTTTTCACAAAAAAATTCTTTTAGCCTCAATTTTTTCATTTTCACATGGGCAACAGGATAAAATGGATCCTAAAATGTGTTGGGCAATTTCTCCTGAGTACACCAATACCTCACATGTGGGGGTAAACCACTGTTTGGGCACATGGTAAGGCTCGGAAGGGAAGGAGCGCCATTTGACTTTTTGAATGAAAAATTATTTCCATCGTTAGCGGACACCATGTCGCGTTTGGATAGCTCCTGTGTGCCTAAACATTGGCGCTCCCCCACAAGTGACCCCATTTTGGAAACTAGACCCCCCAAGGAACTTATTTAGATGCCTAGTGAGCACTTTAAACCCTCAGGTGCTTCACAAATTGATCTGTAAAAATGAAAAAGTACTTTTTTTTCACAAAAAAATTATTTTCGCCTCAATTTTTTCATTTTCACATGGGCAGTAGGATAAAATGGATCATAAAATTTGTTGGGCAATTTCTCCCGAGTACGCCGATACCTCATATGTGGGGGTAAACCACTGTTTGGGCACACGGCAGGGCTCGGAAGGGAAGGCGCGCCATTTGACTTTTTGAATGGAAAATTAGCTCCAATTGTTAGCGGACACCATGTCGCGTTTGGAGAGCCCCCTGTGTGCCTAAACATTGGAGCTCCCCCACATGTGACCCCATTTTGGAAACTAGACCCCCCAAGGAACTTATCTAGATGCATATTGAGCACTTTAAACCCCCAGGTGCTTCACAGAAGTTTATAACGCAGAGCCATGAAAATAAAAAATAATTTTTCTTTCCTCAAAAATGATTTTTTAGCCTGGAATTTCCTATTTTGCCAAGGATAATGGGAGAAATTGGACCCCAAATATTGTTGTCCAGTTTGTCCTGAGTACGCTGATACCCCATATGTGGGGGTAAACCACTGTTTGGGCGCACGGCAGGGCTCGGAAGGGATGGCACGCCATTTGGCTTTTTAAATGGAAAATTAGCTCCAATCATTAGCGGACACCATGTCACGTTTGGAGAGCCCCTGTGTGCTTAAACATTGGAGATCCCCCAGAAATGACACCATTTTGGAAACTAGACCCCCAAAGGAACTAATCTAGATGTGTGGTAAGGACTTTGAACCCCCAAGTGCTTCACAGAAGTTTATAACGCAGAGCCATGAAAATAAAAAAAAAAATTATTTTCTCAAAAATGATCTTTTAGCCTGCAATTTTTTATTTTCCCAAGGGTAACAGGAGAAATTTGACCCCAAAAGTTGTTGTCCAGTTTCTCCTGAGTACGCTGATACCCCATATGTGGGGGTAAATCACTGTTTGGGCACATGCCGGGGCTCGGAAGTGAAGTAGTGACGTTTTGAAATGCAGACTTTGATGGAATGCTCTGTGGGCGTCACGTTGCGTTTGCAGAGCCCCTGATGTGGCTTAACAGTAGAAACCCCCCACAAGTGACCCCATTTTGGAAACTAGACCCCCAAAGGAACTTATCTAGATGTGTGGTGAGCACTTTGAACCCCCAAGTGCTTCATAGAAGTTTATAATGCAGAGCCGTGAAAATAATAAATACGTTTTCTTTCCTCAAAAATAATTATTTAGCCCAGAATTTTTTAATTTTCCCAAGGGTAACAGGAGAAATTTGACCCCAAAAGTTGTTGTCCAGTTTCTCCTGAGTACGGTGATACCCCATATGTGGGGGTAAACTACTGTTTGGGCACATGCCGGGGCTTGGAATTGAAGTAGTGACGTTTTGAAATGCAGACTTTGATGGAATGCTCTGCGGGCGTCACGTTGCGTTTGCAGAGCCCCTGATGTGCCTAAACAGTAGAAACCCCCCACAAGTGACCCCATTTTGGAAACTAGACCCTGAAAGGAACTTATCTAGATGTGTGGTGAGCACTTTGAACCCCCAAGTGCTTCATAGAAGTTTATAATGCAGAGCCGTGAAAATAATAAATACGTTTTCTTTCCTCAAAAATAATTATTTAGCCCAGAATTTTTTATTTTCCCAAGGGTTACAGGAGAAATTGGACCCCAAAAGTTGTTGTCCAGTTTCTCCTGAGTACGCTGATACCCCATATGTGGGGGTAAACCACTGTTTGGGCACACGTCGGGGCTCAGAAGGGAAGTAGTGACTTTTGAAATGCAGACTTTGATGGAATGGTCTGCGGGTGTCACGTTGCGTTTGCAGAGCCCCTGGTGTGCCTAAACAGTAGAGACCCCCCACAAGTGACCCCATTTTAGAAACTAGACCCCCCAAGGAACTTATCTAGATATGTGGTGAGCACTTTGAACCCCCAAGTGCTTCACAGACGTTTACAACGCAGAGCCGTGAAAATAAAAAATCATTTTTCTTTCCTCAAAAATTATGTTTTAGCAAGCATTTTTTTAGATTCACAAGGGTAACAGGAGAAATTGGACCCCAGTAATTGTTGCGCAGTTTGTCCTGAGTATGCTGGTACCCCATATGTGGGGGTAAACCACTGTTTGGGCACACGTCAGGGCTCGGAATTGAGGGAGCACCATTTGACTTTTTGAATACGAGATTGGCTGGAATCAATGGTGGCGCCATGTTGCGTTTGGAGACCCCTGATGTGCCTAAACAGTGGTAACCCCTCAATTCTAACTCCAACACTAACCCCAACACACCCCTAACCCTAATCCCAACTGTAGCCATAATCCTAATCACAACCCTAACCCCAACACACCCCTAACCACAACACTAACCCCAACACACCCCTAACCCTAACCACAACCCTAATTCCAACCCTAACCCTAAGGCTATGTGCCCACGTTGCGGATTCGTGTGAGATATTTCCGCACCATTTTTGAAAAATCTGCGGGTAAAAGGCACTGTGTTTTACCTGCGGATTTTCCGCGGATTTCCAGTGTTTTTTGTGCGGATTTCACCTGCGGATTCCTATTGAGGAACAGGTGTAAAACGCTGCGGAATCCGCACAAAGAATTGACATGCTGCGGAAAATACAACGCAGCGTTCCCGCGCGGTATTTTCCGCACCATGGGCACAGCGGATTTGGTTTTTCATATGTTTACATGGTACTGTAAACCTGATGGAACACTGCTGCGGATCCGCAGCCAAATCCGCACCGTGTGCACATAGCCTAATTCTAAAGGTATGTGCACACGCTGCGGATCCGCAGCAGTTTCCCATGAGTGTACAGTTCAATGTAAACCTATGGGAAACAAAAATCGCTGTACACATGCTGCGGAAAAACTGCACGGAAACGCAGCGGTTTACATTCCGCAGCATGTCACTTCTTTGTGCGGATTCCGCAGCGGTTTTACAACTGCTCCAATAGAAAATCGCAATTGTAAAACCGCAGTGAAATGCGCAGAAAAAAACGCGGTAAATCCGCCATAAATCCGCAGCGGTTTAGCACTGCGGATTTATCAAATCCGCAGCGGAAAAATCCGCAGAGGACCAGAATACGTGTGCACATTCCTAACCCTAACCCTAGCCCTAACCCTACCCCTAACCCTAACCCTACCCCTAACCCTACCCCTAACCCTAACCCTACCCCTACCCCTAACCCTACCCCTAACCCTAACCCTAACCCTACCCCTACCCCTACCCCTAGCCCTAACCCTAACCCTAACCCTAACCCTACCCCTAACCCTAACCCTACCCCTAACCCTAACCCTATTCTAACATTAGTGGAAAAAAAAAATTTCTTTATTTTTTTATTGTCCCTACCTATGGGGGTGACAAAGGGGGGGGGTCATTTATTATTTTTTTTATTTTGATCACTGAGATAGATTATATCTCAGTGATCAAAATGCACTTTGGAACGAATCTGCCGGCCGGCAGATTCGGCGGGCGCACTGCGCATGCGCCCGCCATTTTGGAAGATGGCGGCGCCCGGGAGAAGACGGACGGGACCACGGCTGGATCGGTAAGTATGATAGGGTGGGGGGGGACCACGGGGGGGGGGGATCGGAGCACGGGGGGGGGGAATCGGAGCGCGGGAGGGGTGGAACGGAGCGCGGGGGGCGTGGAACGGAGCACGGGGGGGCTGGAATGGAGCACGGGGGGGGTGGAACGGAGCACGGGGGGGGGGGGTGGATCGGAGTGCAGGGGGGGTGATTGGAGCACGGGGGGGTGATTGGAGCACGAGAGGGAGCGGACACGAGCACGGGGGGGAGCGGAGCACTGGACGGAGGGGAGCCGGAGCAGTGTACCGGCCAGATCGGGGGGGTGGGGGGGCGATCGGAGGGGTGGGGTGGGGGCACACTAGTATTTCCAGCCATGGCCGATGATATTTCAGCATCGGCCATGGCTGGATTGTAATATTTCACCCGTTATAATGGGTGAAATATTACAAATCGCTCTGATTGGCAGTTTCACTTTCAACAGCCAATCAGAGCGATCGTAGCCACGAGGGGGTGAAGCCACCCCCCCTGGGCTAAACTACCACTCCCCCTGTCCCTGCAGATCGGGTGAAATGGGAGTTAACCCTTTCACCCGATCTGCAGGGACGCGATCTTTCCATGACGCCGCATAGGCGTCATGGGTCGGAATGGCACCGACTTTCATGACGCCTACGTGGCGTCAAAGGTCGGGAAGGGGTTAATATTGGCCTTTCTGCTTGTGTGCCAATCCTGACTCCTGGGTGTGCCATCTCTCTGTCTCAGATAGTGGGCCATAGAAAGCCTATTTGTTTGTTTTTTTTGGTTTCTAAATTCTCTCTGAAAAAAATCACTTTTTTTTAATTTGTTTTCTAAATTCTTCCTTAAAAAATCATTTTTTTTTTGGGGGGGGGTTCTAAATTCTCCCTGAAAAAATACAAAAAAACTGTGGGAGATTAATATTGGCCTTTCTGCTTGTGTGCCAGTCCTGACTCCTGGGTGTGCCATCTCTCTCTCTCAGATAGTGGGCCATAGAAAGCCTATTTGTTTTTTTTTATTTGGTTTCTAAATTCTCTCTGAAAAAATCACTTTTTTTTAATTTGTTTTCTAAATTCTTCCTTAAAAAATCATTTTTTGGGGGGTTTCTAAATTCTCCCTGAAAAAATAAAACACAGTGGGAGATTAATATTGGCCTTTCTGCTTGTGTGCCAGTCCTGACTCCTGGGTGTGCCATCTCTCTCTCTCAGATAGTGGGCCATAGAAAGCCTATTTGTTTTGTTTTTTATTTGGTTTCTAAATTCTCTCTGAAAAAATCACTTTTTTTTAATTTGTTTTCTAAATTCTTCCTTAAAAAATCATTTTTTTTGGGGGGGTTCTAAATTCTTCCTGAAAAAAATAAAAAAAAAACAGTGGGAGATTAATATTGGCCTTTCTGCTTGTGTGCCAGTCCTGACTCCTGGGTGTGCCATCTCTCTCTCTCAGATAGTGGGCCATAGAAAGCCTATTTGTTTGTTTTTTTTATTTGGTTTCTAAATTCTCTCTGAAAAAAATCACTTTTATTTATTTGTTTTCTAAATTCTTCCTTAAAAATCATTTTTTTGGGGGGGTTTCTAAATTCTCCCTGAAAAAATAAAAAAAACAGTGGGAGATTAATATTGGCCTTTCTGCTTGTGTGCCAGTCCTGACTCCTGGGTGTACCATCTCTCTCTCTCAGATAGTGGGCCATAGAAAGCCTATTTGTTTTTTTTTGTTTTTTTGGTTTCTAAATTCTCTCTGAAAAAATCACTTTTTTTAATTTGTTTTCTAAATTCTTCCTTAAAAAAATCATTTTTTGGGGGGTTTCTAAATTCTCCATGAAAAAATAAAAACAAACAGTGGGAGATTAATATTGACATTTGTGCTTGAGTGACAGTCCTGCGTGTGTGGCATCTCTCTCATTTGGTGCCACCAAAAACAGAGTGTGTAACATTGTGCCTGCTTTTCCTTGCGGTCTCACCCACCTGTAAAGGGGTATCTAAATCATACTGAAGTTATAGCTCACCGTGTAAGTTGTTTGACAGCAACAAATACCGTTAGTTTGGTTACGTTTTTAAAACAATGAGGAAGTCTGGTGGAAGAGGTCGTGGCCGGGGGCGTTCATTGTCAGCTGGTAATGAGGGTGGTGGTAGTGGTGGAGCATCAGATGGTCGTGGGAAAAAAAATATTGCATCTAAGTCTGGAGCTGTGGAGCCAGGTTCGTCATCTGGCTACACAAGGCCTCGAACGCTCCCTTTTCTGGGAGTAGGAAAACCGCTTTTAAAACCGGAGCAGCAAGAGCAAGTTTTGGCTTACCTTGCTGACTCAGCCTCTAGCTCTTTTGCCTCCTCTTTTGAAACTGGTAAATGTAAAAGCAGCACGTCGTTAGTGGATGTTCACGGTCAGGGACAAGTCGCTTCCTTGTCCTCTTCAGCAAAAACAACAACAGAGAAGGATGCAGCAGGCGACACAACGGGTTACTCCATGGAGCTCTTTACACATACCGTCCCTGGCTTAGAAAGTGAAGCAGTTAACAGGCCATGCCCATTACAAGTTGAATCTGACATGGAGTGCACTGATGCACAGCCACAGCCAGACTACTATGCTGGTACTTTGACTCAGACCACAACATTGCCCTCGCAGGGTACTGATCCAGAATGAGACCCTGATGAGACTATGTTGCCCCGTCACGAACGCTCTACCACCGACTTACACGGTGACACAGACGAAGTTGCGCACGAGCTAGAAGAGGAGGTTATAGATGACCCAGTTGTTGACCCCAATTGGCAGCCATTGGGGGAACAGGGTGCAGGCGGCAGTTGTTCTGAAGCGGAGGAGGAGGGGCCGCAGCAGGCATCAACATCGCAACAGGTTCCATCTGCCAGGCCCGTATCTGGCCCAAAACGCGTGGCAAAGTCAAAACCTGTTGGAGGACAGCGTGGCCATCCGGTTAAAGCTCAGTCTGCAATGCCTGAAAAGGTATCCGATGCTAGAAAGAGTGCAGTCTGGCATTTTTTTAAACAACATCCAATTGATCAGCGCAAAGTCATCTGTCAAAAATGTTCAACTACCTTAAGCAGAGGTCAGAATCTGAAAAGTCTCAATACAAGTTGCATGCATAGACATTTAACCACCATGCATTTGCAAGCCTGGACTAACTACCAAACGTCCCTTAAGGTTGTAGCACCCTCGGCCAATGAAGCTAGTCAGCAACGCAACATCCCTTCCGGCAGTGTAGCAGTGTAGGGCCACCATTTTCCGCACCACCTGCAGTATCTGTGCAGGTTTCTTTGCCAGGCCAAAGCAGTCAGGGTCAGGGAATCACCAGTTTCGTAGTAGGAAAACTGCATCTAGGGCACCGGCGGCAACAATACCATCTCCCACCGTCTCTCAGTCTGCCATGTCCACCGGCACCCCCGCTAGTTCCACGATCTCCAGCTCTCCAGTCCAGCTCACCCTACATGAGACTATGGTTAGAAAAAGGAAGTACTTAGCCTCGCATCCGCATACACAGGGTTTGAACGCCCACATAGCTAGACTAATCTCGTTAGAGATGATGCCCTACTGGTAAGTTGAAAGCGAAGCTTTCAAAGCCCTGATGGACTACGCTGTACCACGCTACGAGCTACCCAGTCGACACTTCTTTTCCAGAAAAGCCATCCCAGCCCTCCACCAGCATGTTAAAGAGCGCATCGTCCATGCACTCAGGCAATCTGTGAGCACAAAGGTGCACCTGACAACAGATGCATGGACCAGTAGGCATGGCCAGGGACGTTACGTGTCCATCACGGCACACTGGGTGAATGTTGTGGATGCAGGGTCCACAGGGGACAGCAATTTTGGGACAGTTCTGCCTAGCCCACGGTCTAAGAAACAGTTGGCTGTAGCCGTTCGCACCCCCTACTCCTCCTCCTCGTCCTCCTGCAGAAGCGAGAGCTCGTCCACAGACTGCAGTCGCACAACCACTCCATCCGCAGCTGCCACTGTTGCACACCAGGTCTCCCATTATGGGGCAGCTACTGGCAAGCGTCAGCAGGCTGTATTGGCTATGAAGTGTTTGGGCGACAACAGACACACCGCGGAAGTTCTGTCCGAGTTCTTGCAGAAAGAAACACAGTCGTGGCTGGGCACTGTAGATCTTGAGGCAGGCAAGGTAGTGAGTGATAACGGAAGGAATTTCATGGCTGCCATCTCCCTTTCCCAACTGAAACACATTCCTTGCCTGGCTCACACCTTAAACCTGGTGGTGCAGTGCTTCCTGAAAAGTTATCCGGGGTTATCCGACCTGCTCCTCAAAGTGCGCAGACTTTGGTCGCATATCCGCCGTTCGCCCGTACACTCCAGCCGTATGCAGACCTATCAGCGGTCTTTGAACCTTCCCCAGCATCGCCTAATCATAGACGTTGCAACAAGGTGGAACTCAACACTGCACATGCTTCAGAGACTGTGCGAACAGAGGCGGGCTGTTATGTTTTTGTGGGAGGATACACATACACGGGCAGGCAGTAGGATGGCAGACATGGAGTTGTCAGGTGTGCAGTGGTCGAAGATACAAGACATGTGTCAAGTCCTTCAGTGTTTTGAGGAATGCACACGGCTGGTTAGTGCAGACAACGCCATAATAAGCATGAGCATCCCCCTAATGCGTCTGCTGATGCAAAGTTTGACGCACATAAAGGATCAGGCGTCTGCAGCAGAGGAAGTGGAAAGCCTTGATGACAGTCAGCCATTGTCTGGCCAGGGCAGTGTACAGGACGAGGTAGCGGGCGAAGAGGAGGAGGAGGACGAGGATGATGATGGGGATGATTATATTTTTAATGAGGAAGCTTTTCCGGGGCCACTGGAAATTGGTGGCGTGGCAAGGCCGGGTTCTGGTTTTTTGAGGGACACAAGTGACGTAGATTTGCCTGAAACTGCCCCTCAACCAAGCACAAACGCAGATTTGACAACTGGAACTTTGGCCCACATGGCGGATTATGCCTTACGTATCCTCAAAAGGGACACACGCATTACTAAAATGATGAATGATGACGATTACTGGTTGGCCTGCCTCCTTGATCCTCGCTATAAAGGCAAATTGCAAAATATAATGCCACATGAGAACTTGGAACTAATATTAGCAACCAAACAATCAACTCTTGTTGACCGTTTGCTTCAGGCATTCCCAGCACACAGCGCCCGTGATCGTTCTCACACGAGCTCCAGGGGGCAGCAGACCAGAGGTGTTAGAGGGGCAGAAATCAGAAGTGGAGTTGGACAGAGGGGTTTTCTGACCAGGTTGTGGAGTGATTTTGCTATGACCGCAGACAGGACAGGTACTGCAGCATCAATTCAAAGTGACAGGAGACAACATTTGTCCAGTATGGTTACTAACTATTTTTCATCCCTTATCGACGTTCTCCCTCAACCGTCATTCCCATTTGATTACTGGGCATCCAAATTAGACACCTGGCCAGAATTGGCAGAATATGCATTGCAGGAGCTTGCTTGCCCGGCAGCTAGTGTCCTATCAGAAAGAGTATTCAGTGCTGCAGGTTCAATATTAACTGAAAAAAGGACTCGTCTGGCTACCCAAAATGTAGATGATCTAACCTTCATTAAAATGAACCACAACTGGATTTCGAAATCTTTTGCCCCACCTTGCCCGGCCGACACCTAGCTTTCCTATGAAAAGGTCTTGCCTGTGGACTATTCTGAATGACTTTTCCAATCTCGTAATTTGCAGCACCTGATTGTCCAGCATACGACATGTTTACACCTCCCTAAATGGCCAAACTCCCCACACGGGGCCGTGGTATCGCCACTTGGCGCCAGCACCCGTGAGAGTGCTGTTTGTCTGAAGAGGTGGGTGTGCCCGCTTTTGGTCGACGGCACTGCCACTGGGTCCCTCATAGTACAATAAAGTGTCTCTGGCGGTGGTGGTGCGCACCCAACGTCAGACACACTGTTGTAACATGAGGGGCCCTGGGCCTGTACCGCCGGCCACAAGAGAGTTCCCCCACCCCCAGCTCAAACATTGCTAAACCACTTGCACAATTATCTCTCACAGTTCCACCAATGTTTAGTCTATGCGCTGACATCCTTAAATTCCAGCCACTGACAATACCATTGTATTGACATGTATGATGGTACTTAACATAGTCCGGGGCAGTGTCCTATATTTGGCCAAGTAAATACTTTGCGCCAAATTACTAGGTCTGAAACTCCGCAGAGGAGCCCACCCCAGTACCGAATGTTTGCACCCTTTGGTGGTTTCGTTTTGTTGTCATGCGAGAGATTAACATCTATTTTTTGTTTGGGACTACTAACTGACAGACACTCATTACAATCGGCCTCCGCTGACAACACCAATGCTGCCCGTGTACCCCTGGAACCTATTTAAAAGTGCCTACAGCCCAATTTTTTTATGTTAGGCCTTCGAAGCCTGTCTGCGGTCCCTTCTTTCTACTACTCCTCCACTGACCAGACCACTGCTGCCCATGTACCCCTGGAACCTATTTTAAAGTGCCTACAGCCCAATTTTTTTTATGTTAGGCCTTCAAAGCCTGTCTGCGGTCCCTCCTTCCACTAGGCCTCCACTGACCTGTCTACTGCTGCCCGTGTACCCCTGGAACCTATTTAAAAGTGCCTACAGCCCAATTTTTTTATGTTAGGCCTTCGAAGCCTGTCTGCGGTCCCTTCTTTCTACTACTCCTCCACTGACCAGACCACTGCTGCCCGTGTACCTCTGGAACCTATTTTAAAGTGCCTACAGCCCATTTTTTTTTATGTTAGGCCTTCGAAGCCTGTCTGCGGTCCCTCCTTCCACTAGGCCTCCACTGACCTGTCTACTGCTGCCCGTGTACCCCTGGAACCAATTATAAAGTGCCTACAGCCCAATTTTATTATGTTAGGCCTTCGAAGCCTGTCTGCGGTCCGTTCTTTCTACTACTCCTCCACTGACCAGACCACTGCTGCCCGTGTACCCCTGGAACCTATTTAAAAGTGCCTACAGCCCAATTTTTTTATGTTAGGCCTTCGAAGCCTGTCTGCGGTCCCTTCTTTCTACTACTCCTCCACTGACCAGACCATTGCTGCCCGTGTACCCCTGGAACCAATTATAAAGTGCCTACAGCCCAATTTTTTTTATGTTAGGCCTTCAAAGCCTGTCTGCGGTCTCTTCATTCTACTACTCCTCCACTGACCAGACCACTGCTGCCCGTGTACCCCTGGAACCAATTATAAAGTGCCTAGAGCCCAATTTTTTTTATGTTAGGCCTTCGAAGCCTGTCTGCGGTCTCTTCATTCTACTACTCCTCCACTGACCAGACCAATGCTGCCCGTGTACCCCTGGAACCAATTATAAAGTGCCTACAGCCCAATTTTTTTATGTTAGGCCTTCGAAGCCTGTCTGCGGTCCCTTCTTTCTACTACTCCTCCACTGACCAGACCACTGCTGCCCGTGTACCCCTGGAACCTATTTTAAAGTGCCTACAGCCCAATTTTTTTTATGTTAGGCCTTCGAAGCCTGTCTGCGGTCCCTTCTTTCTACTAGTCCTCCACTGACCAGACCAATGCTGCCCGTGTACCCCTGGAACCAATTATAAAGTGCCTACAGCCCAATTTTATTATGTTAGGCCTTCGAAGCCTGTCTGCGGTCCCTCCTTCCACTAGGCCTCCACTGACCTGTCTACTGCTGCCCGTGTACCCCTGGAACCAATTATAAAGTGCCTACAGCCCAATTTTATTATGTTAGGCCTTCGAAGCCTGTCTGCGGTCCCTTCTTTCTACTACTCCTCCACTGACCAGACCAATGCTGCCCGTGTACCTCTGGAACCAATTATAAAGTGCCTACAGCCCAATTTTTTTTATGTTAGGCCTTCGAAGCCTGTCTGCGGTCCCTTCTTTCTACTACTCCTCCACTGACCAGACCAATGCTGCCCGTGTACCCCTGGAACCAATTATAAAGTGCCTACAGCCCAATTTTATAATGTTAGGCTTACTACGCCTGTCTGCGGTCCCTCCTTCCACTAGTCCTCCAGTGACCAGTCCACTGCCGCCCGTGTACCCCTGGAACCTATTTCAAAGTGCATACAGCCTACTTTTTTTCTTTAATTTATAATTATAAAGCCCAGATGGACTACGCTGTACCACGGTAAGAGCTACCCAGTCGTCACTTCTTTTGCGAGAAAAGCCATCCCAGCCCTCCACCATCATGTAAAAATCCGCATTGTCCATGCTCTCAGGCTATCTAATAGTAGAAAGGTGCACCTGACAACAGATGCATGGACCAGTAGGCATGTCCACGAAAGGTTACATGTCCATTACGGCGCACTGGGTTAATGTTGTGGATGCATGGTCCACAGGGGACAGCCTACTATGTCTGTCTGCAGTCCCAAATAGAAATTGTCCTCCACTTACCACACCAATTCTGCCTGTGTACCCCTGGAACATTTTATAAACTCCATTGACCAAAATTTTGGGTTTAAAGCC
The DNA here is from genome assembly GCF_032444005.1 of Ranitomeya imitator. NCBI lineage: Eukaryota > Metazoa > Chordata > Amphibia > Anura > Dendrobatidae > Ranitomeya > Ranitomeya imitator. The sequence goes on from NC_091284.1 coordinate 721,315,189, forward strand.
TACTACCAGTGTCTGCCGCTCCAAGGTGTTCTCCAGGTTGCCTTTTCTCAGCTTTGATCTTCAGGCTCTCGTTTAGTAGTTTTTTAAAATCTAACTGCAGTGGGGCTAGTACTTGGGTTGGGGCCTACTACCAGTGTCTGCCGCTCCAAGGTGTTCTCCGGGTTGCCTTTTCTGAGCTTTGATCTTCAGGCTCTCGTTTAGTAGTTTTTTTAAATCTAACTGCAGTGGGGCTAGTACTTGGGTTGGGGCCTACTACCAGTGTCTGCCGCTCCAAGGTGTTCTCCGGGTTGCCTTTTCTGAGCTTTGATCTTCAGGCTCTCGTTTAGTATTTTTTTGTAAATCTAACTGCAGTGGGGCTAGTACTTGGGTTAGGGCCTACTACCAGTGTCTGCCGCTCCAAGGTGTTCTCCAGGTTGCCTCTCCATTGCTTCAATCTTCTGGCTCTCGTTTAGTAGTTGTTGAAAACAACACTGCATGCGGCCTACAAGTTGGGTCAGGGGTGTAGAGACGGTGTGTTCCACTCCAAGGTGTTCCCCAGGTTGCCTCTCCATTGCTTCAATCTTGAGGCTCTTCTTAAGTAGTTGTTGAAAACAACACTGCATTCGGCCTACAAGTTGGGTCTGGGTTGTAGAGACGGTGTCTTCCGCTCCAAGGTGTTCTCCAGGTTGCCTTTCCTGAGCTTCTATCTTCAGGCTCTTGTTAAATAGTTGTTAAATGGAACAACTGCATTTGGCCTACTAGTTGGGTTGGGGCCTACTAACAGTGTCTGCCGCTCCTTGCTGTTCTCCTGGTTTCCTGTCCTGAAATTCCATTTTCAGGCTCTCATTAAGTAGTTGTTAATGTTAGACTGCATTTGGCCTACTAGTTGGGTTGGGGCCTACTATTGGTGTCTGCCGCTCCTTGCTGTTCTCCTCCACTGAACAAAGCTGTGCCGCCTGTTTACTACTGTTGCCAATTTCGAACTGCATTTAGACTAATTACTGATTTGGGCCTACTCTTTGTGTCAGCCTCTCATTACAGTTGTCCTCCACTGAACAAAGCAATGCCCCCTGGTTAGTCCTCTTACCAATTTTGAACTGCATTTAAACCACTTTATTCTTTGGGCCTATATCTGTGTTTCCTCCTCATCCTGCCCATTTCCCAGCCAGTGATAGATGAGTCTGCTGGTACATTGACCCATAACGCAACATTCCCCGTGCACGCTACACAGCAAGATTGTGACCCTGCTGAAAGTCAGGTTCCTCTTCCCGCATACCATACCACCTTACACGGGGACAAAGAGGAAGTTGCAGATGAAAGTGCAGGTTCCTTCATCAGGTGGGGGGAGGAATACTCGTTGGCGACGTCACTGGCACAGGGCCCCTCATAGTACGCAAAAGTGTCGCTGCCGGTGGGAGGCGCCCCCGCCGTGCAAACACACCGCCGTACTTTGAGGGGCCCTGTGCCAGTGCCAATGCCAACGAGTGGGCCCCCCCTGCTTGCTCAGGATCACAGCACTTGCAAAGTATAAATACTTACCTTACCTTAACTATTATTATAAGGGAAATTAAGATTGACAAGCTTCATTAAGAAGAATGCATGGTTTTGGCATTAAAATGGGCACTCTAGGTGTTTTCCTGGCCCCCACTCACTGCCAACTATGCTGCCCCATTGACTTGCATTGGGTTTCGTGTTTCGGTCGATCCCGACTTTACGTCATAATCGGCCGATTTCACTCGACCCGACTATTGAGATAGTCGGGTTTTGCGAAACCCGACTCGACTCTAAAAAAGTCAAGGTCGCTCAACCCTAATCTTGAGCTCCTTCCACAAGTTTTCAATTGGGTTAAGGTCAGGAGACTGACTAGGCCACTGCAACACCTTGATTTTTTGCCTCTTAAACCAGGCCTTGGGTTTCTTGTCTGTGTGCTTTGGGTCGTTGTCTTGTTGGAAGATGAAATGACGACCCATCTTAAGATCCTTGATGGAGGAGCGGAGGTTCTTGGCCAAAATCTCCAGGTAGGCCGTGCTATCCATCTTCCCATGGATGCGGACCAGATGGCCAGGCCCCTTGGCTGAGAAACAGCCCCACAGCATGATGCTGCCACCACCATGCTTGACTGTAGGGATGGTATTCTTGGGGTCGTATGCAGTGCCATCCAGTCTCCAAACGTCACGTGTGTGGTTGGCACCAAAGATCTCGATCTTGGTCTCATCACACCAGAGAACCTTGAACCAGTCAGTCTCAGAGTCCTCCAAGTGATCATGAGCAAACTGTAGACGAGTTTTGACATGACGCTTTGAAAGTAAAGGTACCTTACGGGCTCGTCTGGAACGGAGACCATTGCGGTGGAGTACGTTACTTATGGTATTGACTGAAACCAATGTCGCCACTGCCATGAGATCTTCCCGGAGCTCCTTCCTTGTTGTCTTTGGGTTAGCCTTGACTCTTCGGACAAGCCTTGCCTCGGCATGGGAGGAAACTTTCAAAGGCTGTCCAGGCCGTGGAAGGCTAACAGTACTTCCATAAGCCTTCCACTTCCGGATGATGCTCCCAACAGTTGAGACAGGTAGGCCCAACTCCTTGGAAAGGGTTTTGTACCCCCTTGCCAGCCTTGTGACCCTCCACGATCTTGTCTCTGATGGCCTTGGAATGCTCCTTTGTCTTTCCCATGTTGACCATGTATGAGTACTGTTCACAAGTTTGGGGAGGGTCTTAAATAGTCAGAAAAGGCTGGAAAAAGAGATAATTAATCCAAACATGTGAAGCTCATTGTTCTTTGTGCCTGAACTACTTCTTAATACTTTAGGGGAACCAAACAGAATTCTGGTGGGTTGAGGGGTTGAATAATAAATGACCCTCTGAAAAGACTTTTCACAATTTAAAAAAAAAAAAATAAACAAAGAAATAACATTCTTTTTTGCTGCAGTGCATTTCACACTTCCAGGCTGATCTACAGTCCAAATGTCACAATGCCAAGTTAATTCCAAATGTGTAAACCTGCTAAATCTGCAGGGGGTTGAATACTACTTGTAGGCACTGTATGTGGAAGTAGACGTAGCTTAAGGGAAGACGTGTGGAAGTAGGTGGAGATTAAGGGAGGAAGTACGCAGCCCTACGCACTCAACCCGAACCCAAGTGTGAAACCGACCTTAGTTCTTGAATTTTTGGATGATTTTTATTCCTCTTTTTGTGGCTTTGCTATTAAGTTCTATATGAAGGGTCCCTAAGTGTTAGAAAAGCCAAACAAGTGACCCCATTTTGGAAATTATAACCCTATGGAAAATGTATCTACAGATGCAGTGATGATTTTGACTCCATGGGTGTTTTCCAGAAACAAGCAGCAGTGGATGTTGCGGAGTGAAAATTGCAAACTGCCGTTGTAGTGACCAATACAATATGCCCAGCTTCTGGAGACACACAACCTGTAAATTAGGGGGTTCTCATCACTACAGAAATGCCAAACATGTGGGCGCTAAATGTGGTTTAGGCACACTGAGGCTCAGAAGGGAGAGGGGCATTTAGATTTGTGATCTTTGGGAGGCAGAATGAAAAAATCAACAGCATGTGAAGAATTAGTTTCATTTATTTTTTACTCTGTTCCTCGTGTGGTATAAGTGATTAGGTGAGTTTATTCTTCGGGTGGGTGCGATAATAGTGATACCAGATTTATACAGGGTTTTTATGTCTAGCAGCTGTCACATACTAAAAAAACTTTTTTATTACAAAAACTAGTTGCATGACAATAGTTGGACAGCTATAATTTTTTCCATTTTTCTGCTGACAGAGTCATGTGAGGTCTTGTTTTTTGCAGGACGAGCTGACGTTTTTATTGGTACCATTTTCGGACACATGATATTTGATCGCTTTCTATTCTGATTTTTGGAAGACAGAATGAATAAAAACCAGCAATTCAGGAATTACTTTTTGTTTTTTGTTTTTTATACTGTTCCGCATGTGGTAAAATTGATAAGGCAGCTTTATTCTGCAGGTCAATATGATTACAGTGATACCCAATTTACTGTACTTTTTGGGATTATAAAACGCACTTTTTTCCCCAAAATTTTTTGGGGAAAATGGGGGTGTGTCTTATAATGCAGATATACCTTACCGGCAGTGGTGCAGCAGCGACCCTGGGACCCCGCGTCACCACAGCCACAACCCCGGTAAGCAATTAGACGCATGGATTATAAGGCTGCCGTCACACTAGCAGTATTTGGTCAGTATTTTACATCAGTATTTGTAAGCCAAAACCAGGAGTGGAACAATTCGAGGAAAAGTATAATAGAAACATATGCACCACTTCTACATTTATCATCCACTCCTGGTTTTGGCTTACAAATACTGATGTAAAATACTGACCAAATACTGCTAGTGTGACGGCAGCCTAAGAAGCACCAGCATTTTATTAAAAAAAAGAGATTTTCCTATTTTTCTCCTCAAAATTTGAGGTGCGTCTTATAATCCAGTGCGTCTTATCATCCGCAAAATATTGGTATATAGTTTTTTTATGTTTTGTCGCTTTTACACAATAAAAAAAACTATTTTATAGAAACATTTATTATTTTTGCATTGCTTTATCGTGAGAGATATAACTTTTTTTATTTTTCCGCTGATGGAGCTGTTTGGCAGCATGTTTTTTGCGGGACAAGATGACATTTTCAGCGGTGCTATTTTAATTTACATTTGTCTTTTTGATCACGTTTTATTGCACTTTTTGTTCAGCGGTATGATGATAAAGCATTGTTGTTGCCATTTTTTTTACAGTGTTCACTGAAGGGGTTAACTAATGGGTCAGTTTTAGGCCGGTTTCACACGTCAGTGGCTACGGTACGTGAGGTGACAGTTTCCTCACGTACCGGAGCCACTGACACACATAGACACAGTTAAATCAATGCATCTGTGCAGATGTCATTGATTTTTTGCGGACCGTGTCTCCGTGGGAGCGCACGGATTACACGGATTACACGTCTTTATGAAGACGTTGCAATGCATCGTTCTGTGCAAAAAACGCATCCTGCAAAGTTGCCCGCAGGATGGGTTTTTTGCACATAGACTTGTATTACCGACGCATCGCGACATATGGACACATGTTCCATACGTTGTGCACTGGATGCGTCGGTAATTGGTGGACCATCGTCACAAAAAAACGTTCAATGCAACTTTTTTTGTGCAACGCGTCCGCCATTTTCTACCGCACGTGCGCGGCTGAAACTCTGCCCCCTCCTCCCCGGAACTCATAATGGGCAGCGGATGTGTCTGAAAACTGCATCCGCTGCCCACGTTGAGCACTATTTTGCACAACGTTCGTCGGTACGTCGGGCCGACGGAAGTGTGAAAGTAGCCTTATAGAGCAGGTAGTTACAGACGCCGCGATACCAAATGTGTAATTTTATTGTTTCTTTTTTTATTTACATAAATAAATGTATTTATTGGAAAAAAAAATATTTTTTTTGTTCTATTATTTGGGGATTTTTCAAAAAATATTTTTACACTTTTTAATATTTTTTTTTAAACTTTTTTACATTGTCCCAGAATGGGACATCACTGTATAGCATCAGATCGCTAATCTGATGCTTTGCAATGCTTCTGCACTGCAGAGCATCACATCATCATCTGACAGGCCGGGATGGAGGCGTCTCAGGTCCTGCTCCCTGCAGGCAGTGACACGCCACCTTCCCTGAAGGACCCCCTGGCATTCTTGTGGCCAGGGGTTTCCATGGAGACTATCAGGCAACATGATCGCATCGCGTTGTCCTGATGGAGGCACGCAGGGAACCTATTCCCTGCACAATGCTTCTCTATGTCGCTGTAACTACTGACAGTGGCATCAGAGGGGTTAAATGCCCTTGAACAGTGCTAGCACCGATTGTGGGTATTGCTACAGGGTGTTAGCGCTCACACAGAGCTGACGCTCACAATTGATCTCCGCGGCCCGCAGTGTGAGGCTGCGTGATCGGTGCGCCGTACCTATACTGTGGTTTGCGGGAACGCAGCTCCCACAGAGCAGTATATGTATGGCAGATGTCATGAAGGGGTTAAATGTTGATTTGTACATAGACATTTTCTATGTGAATGTCAAATAAAAATGTTTAGATTAATAACTGGATGTGACAATTTTTTGCACAGTATCTTCCTTTTTCCCATGTTTTCAGCCATATTTATTTCATCCAGAAAGGGGCACCTGCTCTGTTCTTTCACATGCAGAAGAACGTGGGCCACTCTCTCGACCTGGCATTCAGCTTCAGAAGTGTACTGCACCATAGACACGTTGAGCAGAAACTATAGACAGACAATATATGTCTTTCACAGTCCACTGGGTGAATGTTTGAGTGGTAATGATGCACCACCACCCCAACCAAGACAGGTGGTGAAGCCTCTATGGTTTGGCAGTAAGACACTTTCGCATTTTTTTATTGTCCCCTTATTAGCAATCAGTTATATGTATAGCACATGTATAAAAATACCTACCAGTCACCATCTTCTGCTCTGTCATGAAGTGACCACATTTGCAGTCTACCAGCTCACACAGTGTCTTCTGTATGGTCACTTTCTCAGACCTAGCCAGACAATTAAAGAAAATGCCTGAGTGTTGCTTTAAAAAAATATATATCTGCTTGAGGGAGGTGGTAGCCATTGCAAAGTTGCTGGCCATTTAAACCAGTCTTATGTGGCAAAGCATGACCTCAAGCCTGAGGGCTGCCTGATTTGCGACTTCACAACCTGCTGGAATTCAGTGCTGCATATGCTTAAGCATTTGTACAAACAGTGTACTAATTCTAAAATGCAGCAGTAACATGGATGACTTTGAAATGCACCGTTGGCAACTCATGAGGTACACATGTCGCCTACTGAAGCCCTTCAAAGAGGCTACTAAATGTGACAGTAGGGACAACTGTGGCATCAACTATGTCATCCTCCTCATATTTATATTGGAAAAACACAAGGATGCAACTGTAAAAGGAGAAAGAACAACAAGTTGCACATGTTCATCGCCCCATACTGGGTCTACATGGGACCCTCAAGGTCCTTGTCGCATTCAGCAGGATGTGGGGGAGGAGCAGCATCAGATGGATGTGGCAGGGGACATTGGGTTGCTCCTAGCACAGGCATGAGACAAAGAAATTAATGATAATGGTGAAGATGCTGCCTATGACAACCAACCATCACAGCAGGGTGCGGAAAACTGTTGTTAATATTGGCGAGCTTGGCAATTTGCATGCTCAGTTACTTGTAGAATGTCAGGTATTTCTAGCATTATGCATAGGGATGGCTATTGGCAAAGGCACAGAGTGCCGAGACAAGAGCAAAGCAAGGTCGCAGAGTGCGGAGCCAAGAGCAGAGCAGAGAGACACTGCAGGGAAAGAAACCACAGACAAGGAGAGAGAGATAGGACAAAGTTCAGACAAGGTAATGGAACAAGACAAGGTACCAGAACAAAGACACAGGGACCAGGATATTCTATCTCCTGGAGGGCGGACAGACCAAAACAAGGCAAAGCAAGGACACAGACACTAAGACCAGGATATACAGCCTCATGGAGGGCAGACCAAGAAGAACAAGGCAAAGCTAAGGAATAGAGCCTCCAGAAAAGGAGAATCACAGATTAAGGCCTGACAGCTCAGATGCAAAACACCAACTGAGTTAACACATTGCACATGCCCAGTCCATTGGGTGGAGCTGCTCTAAATACTGGAGGCCTCTTGTTAATTGGTCAGGAACAGATTAGACAGGTGCACCTGCTTCCTATAAGGACCAGAGAGTTCAGGTGCCGCCCCCCTATGCACACAGCCAGGAAGCATGCAGAGAGCAGAGGCACAGAATATGGAGCTGGCAAGAAACAGAAACCACAACATGACCTGGAGCAGTGGGTAAGATAGTGTGAGAGATGAGAGGCCATGCCGTGATGCCAGCAGAGTTGTTACAGCTATTTACCAACGATTACCATCAGTTTACTCATACAAAGGCATGCAAACAATTGGGCACGCCTAGTCAAAATTACTGTTATTGTGAACATTTAATCAAGTTGAAGATGACAAAACAAAAGGAAAAGCGGCCAATGAAAAGGTTTTGGCATCCTGCATAGTTAATACCTGGTAGCACCCTCTTTTTAAAAGTATCACAGCTTGTAAACACTTTTTGTTGCTAGACATGAGTCTTTCAGTTCTTGTTTGAGGGATTTTCATTCATTCTTCCTTGGAAAACTCTTCCAATTTTGTGAGATTCCAGGGTAGTCTTGTATGCACTGCTATTTTGAAGTTTAGCCACAGATTTTCAATGATGTTCATATCAAGGGACTGTGAGGGTCATTGTAATACATTCAGCGAACACCTTTGGAGGTAGTCTACTGTAGATTTTGACATGTGTTTAGGATCATTATTCTTTGTAGCAGCCACCCTCTTTTCATCTTCAGCTTTTTTACAGATGGTGTTAGGTTTGCATCAAGAATTTATTGAAATTTAATTCAATCCATTCTTCCCTCTACCCGTTAAATGTTCTCCATGCCGTTGTCTGCAGCACAACCCCAAGGCATGATTTATCCACCCCCATGCCTAATGGTTGGCGAGATGTTCTTTTCCTGAAATTCTGTGCTTTTTTCCTCCACACATAAAGTAGCTTTGATCATTGTGGCCAAAGCAGGGGCGGACACTGACAGCCTGGGGCCCCTGTGCAAGAAATGTCTTGGCCCCTTTTATGGCGACAAAACTACATATATTATATATAGTTGATTATGTACAGCCACACACACACATACATGTGTATTTATATGACCTAGTCTTCTTTAATATGTACAGTGCCTTGCAAAAGTATTTGGCTCCCTGGAACTTTTCACCCTTTTCCCGCATATCATGCTTAAAACATAAAGATATCAAATGTAAATTTTTGGTGAAGAATAAACAACAACTGGAGCACAATTGTGAAGCTGAATGAAATTTATTGGTTATTTTACATTTTTGTGGAAATTCAAAAACTGAAAAGAGGGGCATGCAATATTATTCGGCCTTATTAAGTTAATACTTTGTTGCGCCACCTTTTGCTGTGATTACAGCTGCAAGCCCCTTGGGGTATGTCTCTATCAGTTTTGTACATCGAGAGACAGAAATTCTTGCCCATTCTTCCTCGGCAAACAGCTCGAGCTCAGTGAGGTTTGATAGAGATCGTTTGTGAACAGCAGTTTTCAGCTCTTTCCACAGATTCTCGATTGGATTGAGGTCTGGACTTTGACTTGGCCATTCTAACACCTGGATACGTTTAATTGTGAACCACTCCATTGTAGATTTTGCTTTATGTTTGGGATCATTGTCTTGTTGGAAGACAAATCTCCGTCCCAGTCTCAGGTCTTTTGCAGACTCCAACAGGTTTTCTTCAAGAATGGGCCTATTTGGCTCCATCCATCTTCCCATCAATTTTAACCATCTTCCCTGTCCCTGCTTAAGAAAAGCAGGCCCAAACCATGATGCTTCCACCACCATGTTTGACAGTGGGGATGGTGTGTTCAGGGTGATGAGCTGTGTTGCCTTTACGCCAAACATATCGTTTGGCATTGTTGCCAAAAAGTTTAATTTTGGTTTCATCTGACCAGAGCACCTTCTTCCACATGTTTGGTGTGTCTCCCAGGTGGCTTGTTGCAAACTTTAAAAGACACTTTTTATGGATATCTTTGAGAAATGGCTTTCTTCTTGCCACTCTTTCATAAAGGCCAGATTTGTGCAGTGTACGACTGATTGTTGTCCTGTGGACAGACTGTCCCACCTCAGCTGTAGATCTCTGCAGTTCATCCAGAGTGATCATGGGCCTCTTGGCTGCATCTCTGATCAGTCTTCTCCTTGTTTGAGATGAAAGTTTAGAGGGACGGCCGGGTCTTGGTAGATATGCAGTGGTATGATGCTCCTACCATTTCAAAATGATTGCTTGCACAGTGCTCCTTCGGATGTTTAAAGTTTTGGAAATCATTTTGTATCAAAATTCGCCTTTAAACTTCTCCACAACAGTATCATGGACCTCCCTTTTGTGTTCCTTGGTCTTCATGATGCTCTCTGTGCTTTAAACAGAACCCTGAGACTATCACAGAGCAGGTCCATTTATACAGAGACTTGATTACACACAGGTGGATTATATTTATCATCATTAGGCATTTTGGACAACATTGGATCATTCAGAGATCCACAATGAACTTCTGGAGTGAGTTTGCTGCACTGAAAGTAAAGGGGCCGAATAATTTTGCACGCCCCACTTTTCAGTTTTTGAATTTCCACAAGAATTTAAAATAACCAATAAATTTGGCTCAACTTCACAATTGTGTTTCACTTGCTGTTGATTCGTCACCAAAAATTTACATTTGGTATCTTTATGTTTGAAGCATGATATGTTGGAAACGGCTGAAAAGTTCCAGGGGGCCGAATACTTTGGAAAGGCACTGTATATATATGCTGAGGTCATTTGGACATTATTAAAGCTGTGTTTGCGTTAAAGATCTTGAGAGGGGCTCAATACATTCCTAGGAGACCTCAGAGTGTTATACACATCTTATTCTGAACAATTGGAGTTTTTGCAGTCAGTATTCACAGTGGACCTATTTGCTGACAATCATTTTTGGGGAAAAAATTTAAGAAGCTGGCGAATTTGAATTCCAAATGATTTGCTCATCTCTACTATACAGACTTTTTGTAGGTGTACAGTATGGACGAAGCATTTATATGCGAAACGTTCGTCAGGTGTTGTGGACGCTCGGACTCTTGGTAGCTATTGAGTATGAGTAATTTAGAATGTGAACTCTACTCACTATTATGTGTTATTTGGCACGATATTAGCACAATATTAGGAACTTTACTGACATATGTTACACTTACCTTTTTCTTTTTACCCCTTACCTGGCAACGATTAAGCTGTTCTAATTTTAAATCAGTGTTATATTGTACATTACAAGATGTGTGAGTGGTATAACACTAGGTTTATGATTGATCACCAGGTCTCTCACCTATATCTTGTATGTACACTATTATAGGGTATACTGGGTATACTCATGTTTATTGTACTTGTCTATATTTGCCCCATTCCCATGTAAAGCGCCATGGAATAAATGTATAATAATAATACTGTGTTGTTATTATAGCCAGTTCTCAGTAATCTCATATTACCATATAATTACTTACACTTACCGTCTTTGCCTTTTTTTTATTAACTATAAACAACACGTGGTCCAGACTTTCCATCAAGTCGCCTAATGGTTTTTTTTTTCTCGTTTTTAACAAATATATTTATTATGGTATATATGTGTTTTTATGGGTTTTTAATAAAATGTGATTCTACTCTTCACTTTGGTCTATTTATAAAGTCAAATCTTTTTGGTGCCCAGGTGTACAATTATGGTTAAAATGTACTGGTATTTTTTTAAGGACTTCTATAAAATGGCACTAATTGAATTAGATGAAATTCTTTATATGTATGTGTAAGTCTACATGTATTTGTTTACATATACACTTGTATATATCCATGTGTTTGAATCTTTTTTTTGGCAATAAACCCTTTTACTCTAAAAATCGAAATAATGATTTAGAATCTTTTGCATTGAGGTAAATGGCTGTGGTGTTGAAGTGTTTAAGAGAAGGTGGAGTTTCAATATAATATTCCATCTACTCTTTATCATCTTATTAGCTTTTTGAGCTGTGGAATATTTTGTAAAAATACTGTTTAAAGATTGGATACTAATGCACTAAATGTGGCAAGGGAGTTAAAACTATATGAACAATGGAAAACTGGGAGTGAGAAGTACTCAGACAGCAAGCAAAATAGTTGGTTCATGAGATCAGCCAAGGTTAAAAATTGTTGAGGTGACTATCTTGGGAGCCATAGATCAATGAGATCTTGAAAGCCCAAATTTCTAGCACAAAGAATAGAGAACCTAGGCCAAATAAAATCATTTCAGGTAACAATAAAGTTGAACAATAGTTGTACAGCTCCATATATCCCAATATTTTTTCTTTAGCTGTTCAGTTCATTTTTTTTAAATTTTGTTTTTGGTGTGATAGATCTACATTATAAATTTTCGAAGAAGTTTTTTTTCTATTCTGTGATTTCAGTTTTGTATAGAATGACATCCCTATGGAATATGTATACTATGCCATATTTGTACAGGCTTCCTCCATTTGCTCTTTTTTCTGCCACACTCCTGATACTAATAGGGGATATCCAGCTAATTGTTAATTTAATATTACATCCAAATAAAACTAAAAAAGTTAATATATCTGGATATTGCAGTTACAGTATATACCTGTTATATGCCTATTGTTATTTACTACTACATACACACTTCTCAGCACGGGACGTGAGTGTGTCTGCAAGGGTTTATTTATCTCCTCTCACTCAATCCAGCACTCATCCTCTATTACACGCTATAAAGTAGGCATTAAATCACACCCCCAACACAGACTATATACCCCGATCATGTAACACGCTGTCATCACTCATCAAACACATGTGGTGATGAGTCACCAAAATATGTTACCGTGAAACATAAAAAGAGGTCACACTCTCTGAAAGTCTATGGATTTTTTAGCGCATACAAGGATCAAACTCATTAAAGATTTTAAGCTTTAATATAAAAATATACAGTGCTTACAATAAAAGATATAAAAATATAAAAAAATGACACCCACATATGCAAACCACTTATAAAATAAAAAGGGAGAAATAACAGAAAATAACTAAATGTTTCCATCTACAGTTATCTTCTGTTTCCTTGAGGGAAGGAGAAATGAATTATGGATCACAATCAGCAGTCACTGATTCCCACATATAAACAACTTTCCTATTGTGTCACCCATCTTTTAGATGTCTGGTTCTTGGCTCATAGTTCCAGAATGGCCTGGATAGAACTATTTAAAAATTGCTGGACAGCGGGCTTATTTAGGTGCCGCGGGCTTATTTAGGTGCCAGGGCCTCACATTTCAAATATCCTGTGTCTCAACCTACTTACAGTACATAGGAAATATTCAGCTTGGTTATAATCAACATCTACCCACACTTAGAAGCTTGCCTCACTAGACCAAGTTGTCACAATTGACATAGCTCAGTATTCTTCCAGGAGAACCCCTTTTTTCTAAATTCCTGCAATCTGTAAATCCAGTCTTTTTTGTCAACAAAATGTAGGTCTACTACTGGTATATATTCTCCTACAATTATATTTTCCTTCACATATACAGTGGGGCAAAAAAGTATTTAGTCAGTCAGCAATAGTGCAAGTTCCACCACTTAAAAAGATGAGAGGCATCTGTAATTTACATCATAGGTAGACCTCAACTATGGGAGACAAACTGAGAAAAAAAAATCCAGAAAATCACATTGTCTGTTTTTTTATAATTTTTTTTGCATATTATGGTGGAAAATAAGTATTTGGTCAGAAACAAACAATCAAGATTTCTGGCTCTCACAGACCTGTAACTTCTTCTTTAAGAGTCTCCTCTTTCCTCCACTCATTACCTGTAGTAATGGCACCTGTTTAAACTTGTTATCAGTATAAAAAGACACCTGTGCACACCCTCAAACAGTCTGACTCCAAACTCCACTATGGTGAAGACCAAAGAGCTGTCAAAGGACACCAGAAACAAAATTGTAGCCCTGCACCAGGCTGGGAAGACGGAATCTGCAATAGCCAACCAGCTTGGAGTGAAGAAATCAACAGTGGGAGCAATAATTAGAAAATGGAAGACATACAAGACCACTGATAATCTCCCTCGATCTGGGGTTCCACGCAAAATCCCACCCCGTGGGATCAGAATGATCACAAGAACGGTGAGCAAAAATCCCAGAACTACGCGGGGGGACCTAGTGAATGAACTGCAGAGAGCTGGGACCAATGTAACAAGGCCTACCATAAGTAACACACTACGCCACCATGGACTCAGATCCTGCAGTGCCTGACGTGTCCCACTGCTTAAGCCAGTACATGTCCGGGCCCGTCTGAAGTTTGCTAGAGAGCATTTGGATGATCCAGAGAAGTTTTGGGAGAATGTCCTATGGTCTGATGAAACCAAACTGGAACTGTTTGGTAGAAACACAACTTGTCGTGTTTGGAGGAAAAAGAATACTGAGTTGCATCCTTCAAACACCATACCTGCTGTAAAGCATGGTGGTGGAAACATCATGCTTTGGGGCTGTTTCTCTGCAAAGGGGCCAGAACGACTGATCCGGGTACATGAAAGAATGAATGGGGCCATGTATCGTGAGATTTTGAGTGCAAACCTCCTTCCATCAGCAAGGGCATTGAAGATGAAACGTGGCTGGGTCTTTTAACATGACAATGATCCAAAGCACACCGCCAGGGCAACGAAGGAGTGGCTTCGTAAGAAGCATTTCAAGGTCTAGCCAGTCTCCAGATCTCAACCCTATAGAAAACCTTTGGAGGGAGTTGAAAGTCCGTGTTGCCAAGCGAAAAGCCAAAAACATCACTGCTCTAGAGGAGATCTGCATGGAGGAATGGGCCAACATACCAACAACAGTGTGTGGCAACCTTGTGAAGACTTACAGAAAACGTTTGACCTCTGTCATTGCCAACAAAGGATATATTACAAAGTATTGAGATGAAATTTTGTTTCTGACCAAATACTTATTTTCCACCATAATATGCAAATAAATTGTTAAAAAAACAGACAATGTGATTTTCTGGATTTTTTTTTCTCAGTTTGTCTCCCATAGTTGAGGTCTACCTTTGATGTAAATTACAGACGCCTCTCATCTTTTTAAGTGGTGGAACTTGCACTATTGCTGACTGACTAAATACTTTTTTGCCCCACTGTACCTGTTATTATACCTATATATAAAATAGTTATCTGCGCCACCTTGTTATTCTTTTGATTCTGTCTCAGACCTTCTGTTCAATGCTGGAGAGAAAATTAAATCTCTGCTGAAATCACTCCACTACTTATGTAGAAGAGGATCCAATAGTGCGATGAAACTACTTGGAAGGTGTGCCCATCTGCATAGTATACATTGGATGGAAGTTCTGAAAGAAAATGAAAAAGGGTGCCATAAAACGTTTGTTTTTTTTTTTAATATATTATTATTATTAGTAGTAGTAGTAGTATCTTTTTTAACCCCTTCCCGACATGCGCCATGCTAGTACTATTCTGCAGGAAGTGCGTTCCCACAAACAGCAGTACTAGTACGGCGCACTGATTGCACGGCCTCAGGCTGAATGCCGCGACGATTGGGTGCGGGTGTCAGCTATATGTGCTAGCACCGATCGTGGCCATTGAACCCTTCTGATGCTTCTGTCAGTAGTGACAGCACCATAGAGAAGCGTCGCGCAGGTAGGGGGCTCCCTGCACGCTTCCATCAGAACATCGCGATGAGATCACGATGTCCTAATGGTCTCCATGGAGACCCCCAGCACCAAAATGACCACGGGGTCCTTCCGGGTCCTGCAGGGAGGTGGCTTGGAGCACCTGTTGAGAGCAGGCGCCGGCATGCCTCCTTCCCTGCTTGTCAGATCCTAACAATAAACAATAAAAGTACACATATTTGGTATCACTGTGTCCGTAACGACCCGCTCTATAAAACTATCCCACTAGTTAACCCCTTCATTGAACAGCATTAAAAAAATAAACAAAAATCGAAGCAAAAACAATGCTGTATCATCATACCGCCGAACAAAAGTGGAATAAAACGTGATAAAAAAGACAGATGTAAATAAAAATGGTACCTTTAAAACAACATCTCGTCCCGCAAAAAACAAGCCACAATTCAGCTCTTTCAGCAGAAAAATAAAAAAGTTATAGCTCTCAGAATAAAGCGGTGCAAAAATAATTATTTTTTTCTATAAAATAGTTTTTATTGTTTAAAAGCGCCAAAACAAAAAAAATATAATTGTGGTATTGCTGTATTGGTATTGTCCCGAAGAATAAAGCTGCCTTACCAATTTTACCACATGCGGAACTGTATAAAAAGCAAAAACAAAAATCAATTCCTGAATGGCTGGTTTTTGTTCATTCTGTCTCCCAAAAATTGGAATAGAAAGTGATCAAAAAATGTCATGTGCCCGAAAATAGTACCAATAAAAACGTCAGCTCGTCCCACAAAAACCAAGCCATAACATGACTCTGTCGGCCGAAATATTAAAAGATTCTAGCTCTCAAAATTTGGTGATGCAAATCCTAGTTTTCGCAATAAAAAGTGTATTTTGGTGTGTGACAGTAGTCGCACCACCCCAAAAATAAAGTTGCCCAATCACTTATACCACACGAGCAACGGCATAAAAAATAAATAAAATCAATTTTTCACATGCTGTTGATTTTTTTCATTCTGCCTCCTAAAGATCACAGTAAGGCTTGGCGCACATTTATCCTGTGCTGAGTGCTTACACCAGGGTTTCTGTGTAAATCTCAGAAATACGCGATTCAGACAGACCACCCAGCAGAAGATTCCCTATAATGGGGCAGATGGAGGCACTGTGGATGCCATCTGACATGTGATCCGGTGGTGTCCGTCTTTTTAGGATTGCATAAAAGTGCTGTTGGCCACAGTTTTGTGCATTTCTGAAAAGAAGGACACCGCTGAACAAAGGCCAGACGGAGTCCAGAGTAAATCTGCTGCCTCATTATAGCGAAGGGATCTCTCTGGGGTTTCATCTTTCAGGGCACTCAGAGATTTTTATGGAAACTCCAAAGTAAGTGCTCAGCGTGGAGCACCTAATAAATGTGATCCCTAACGTTATGTAAAATGTTCCCAATAAAAGCTACAACTAAATCCACAAAAAAAGCAAGTCCCCACTCAGATCCGTCATCTGTTAATGGAAATATGGGGGGCTTACATGTTACTGGTAACACAAAGGCTCTGGAAAAGCTGAATGGCTTCACGCTCAATAAAAGAAATTCAGCAAATTCTGCGCTCGCGGTTCCAAATCCAAATGCCCCCCTCCCTTCTGAGCCCCAGTGTGCCTAAACAACATTTAGCGCCCACATGTTTGGCATGTTTGGCATTTCTTTAGTGATGAGAGCCTGTCTAATTCACAGGTGCGTGTCTCCAGACGTACGAGCTGGGTATAATGTACTGGTCACTACAACGACAGTTTGCAATTTTCACTCAGCAACATCCACTGCTGCCTGTTCCTGGAAAACATCCATGGAGTCAAAATCATCATTACATCTGTGGATAAATTCCCAAAAGGGTTAAATTTCCAAAATGGGGTCACTTGAGGGGGGGTTTGCACTGTTTAGGCACATCAGTGTCTCTCCAAATGCAACATGGAATCCGCTAATTATCCCAGTAAATTTCACATTCAAAAAGTCAAATGGCGCTCCTTCCCTTCCGAGCCTAGCTGTGCACCCAGTAGTATTCCCCCACATATGGGGGTATCGGTGTACTCAGGAGAAAGTGCACAACAAATATTATGGAGCAATTGCTCCTGTTACCCTTATGAAAATGCAAAATATGGAGCTAAAAAAGATTTATTTTGGAAAAATTTGATTTTTTTTTATATTTTCATGGCTTAATGTTATAATTATAACCTTCTGTGAAGCACCTTGGGGTTCAATGTGCTCAATACACATATAGATAAGTTCCCTAAGGGGTCTAGTTCCCAAAATGGCATCACTTGTTGGGGGTTTCCACTGTTTAGGCACATCAGGGGCTCTTCAAACACGACATGGCGTCCGCTAATTATTCCAGCAAATTTTACATTCAAAAAGTGAAATGGTGCATCTTCCCTTTCAAGCCCTGCCATGTGCCTAAACAGCAGATTTCCCCCAAATATGGGTCATCGGCATGCTCAGGAGAAATTGTACAAAAAAATGTATGGTCCATTTTCTCCTGTTACCCTTGAAAAAGTAAAAAACATTAGGTCTAAAGGAAAATTTTTGCGAAAGAAAAGTAAATGTATTTTTTTTTCTTCCACATTCCAAAAATTTCTGTGAAGCACCTGAAGGGTTAATAAACTTCTTTAATGTGGTTTTGAGTACCTTGAGGGGTGCAGTTTTTAGACTGGTGTGATTTTTGGGTATAGGCCCCTCAAAGTCACTTCAAATGTGATATGGTCTCAAAAAAAAGGTTTTGCAAATTTTGTTGTAAAAATGAGAAACCTCTGGTCGACTTTTACCCCTTATAACTTCCTAATAAAAAAAATTATGTCTCCAAAATTGTGCTGATGTAAAGTAGACATGGGGGAAATGTTATTTATTGACTATTTTGCGCGACATGACTCTCCGCATACTCTAAGGGCATACAAATTAAAAATTTGAAAATTTGCTAAATTTTAAAAATGTTCACAAAATTTCCGTTTTTTAACAAATAGATGCAAGTCATATCAAAGAAATGTTACCACTATCATATAGTATCATAAAGCTGTATATATATATATATATATATATATATATATATACTAGCACAGTCTTTATTAAGGGTCACAGTCACAAGGAAAATGTCTGGGTCAGAGATCGCAGGAAGGACTTGTACAGCTCCAAATCAAATGTTCCTGCTGTGATATCGGATTCCTGATCTCAAATCTCTACACAGAGATCTCAGTATAACTGTTCCGATATAAGGAATATCACCAACAATAACATTTTCTGGAAGTTTTGAGAAACAGGAAATTTGTTGTAATATTTTTTGCTACAATAAATAATTGATATCTAATTTTGCGTTTTAGTATAACATTTTAACAAGTGTTAAACTGTAATTTCAGTGTAAATGATAAGATTAATATATTAGTAATTTTAAATCCTCTAATTACTAGATCATGTTTCCCTAGTCTTTCTGTTTTCCAGATCTCTCTGTAATTACTGCTTGTCACCAAAGTATCATAAAGTTTGCAAAGTGTTCTTTGCCTGTTCGTGACTAAGTACACATATGGGCTGCAAAGTTCTCCTGCTACTGCTGACTTTTGACAAATGTCAGTTTAATAATTGATCCAAGTAGGCAGATGCTGTCTAATGCTTCTGTGTCTTCCCATTTGCTTACTAGTTGTCTTTCTTTCTCTTAAACTGCACACAAACTTAGATGGCTGTCGGTCAAACAATGCGTCAACTGATCATTTCAGCCAACCCTTCTATACACAGAAGACTCGTTCAGCTGAGTTCTTCTGTGTTTTCTATGAGAAAACCACTGACTGACACGTTGGTCAGCAGCTTAGCTCATGGAGAACAATGTGAAATCGGACGTTTCACGATCTCCCCCAGCCAACAGTCGGTCAGCACCCTTATACACATTAGATTGTCGGTTTAACCCATCAATATCGGTAAGTTCAGCCGACTTAATTCTAATGTGTATGGGGGCCCATAGTCTTAGGAAACGGATGATCTAACCTACTCAAAATTGAAATTGCGACACCAAGAAGGAAAAGTCATGGATTACAAAAAATCACAGGATTGATAGACATGTTAATGATATGCAAATGATGAAACAATGGAAAACAAATTTTCAAAATGTCTTAATTTATTCCAGTCCGAGCATGATCACCACTCCGTCACATGGACATTTTTCATTGTCACATGGCAGCTCCAAAATGGCTACCTTGAACAGGCTTGGTGCAAGCTACTCCATTTCCCAGAGCCCAGGAATTGCTTTGGCCTTCATCCTTTATCCTCTGTACAGGGATCTGGACTTACACAGGGGTCCATGGGCAAGGGCCACAGAGTCAGCTTCTGTTTGGTGGTACAAGCTGGCAAGAAGGGCTTGCAAGCATGGTCAAAGACAAGTCAAGCCGAGATCAAAGAACAGGAATAATCAAAACAAACAGCATCAGAGCACATCAGTATTTACCATGATAGCAATACTATTGACTGGCAGTGGAGTCATAGCTTCAGGGGTTTTCAAAACCTAGATCAAAATTATCGCCATTGCTCCCTAATAAAGAAGCACCAAAAGTCCCAGGGGGAAAAACAAAAACACGAATCACAAAGAAGAAAGGCGTGCTGCTGCTCAGCTGTCAAAGCGGATGCAGAGGAGGCACAAATCAGAACTGATATTATACACATAAAGAGATCCTCACTCTTACACGGCTTGTCATGCTTATCAATGAGATTATTAATGGTTGTCTGGTTCTGCCGTGCTGAATGCACTTGAAAATCATTAAGATCCTCTGCTGGCAGATCCCTTTGCAATTGCCAACCAATGACGCACCAGATGTACTAGACTTCCACAACTTTTCCTTTGTGGTTTTGCAATTTCAATGTTGTGGAGTGTAGTGTCACTATGTCATATAAGTGGTTTTATAGGTTCTCCTTATACATATTCTGTTCTATGTTGATGTAGTGCAGGATAATAATAATGAAATTAAACTCCTTGATATCAAATTTATTAGTATAATGCATCCTGCCATTTATAGAAGTCTGTATTCTGCATATGGAACTGCTGATATGTTTTTGTGTAATTTAATATGGTTTTTATGGTTTCCAACAGCCGATCTTTTTTTCTCTGGGGTATAAACTGCTGGCAGATGAGACAAACAGTTACTCTCTCAAAGAGAACTGCTATGATGAGAGTCTTTTTGTGTATGGGTCTATTTGGAAAGACATTAGCTACCAAATGTGTATGGGGTGCTTACTCTGCTGTACCAATGGAGAATACAGCTATCAACAATGATAGAGAACACAGCTATCAACAATGATGGAGGAAACAGCTATCAACGACCATGGAGGAAACAGCTATCAACAACCATGGAGGAAACAGCTATCAACGACCATGGAGGAAACAGTTATCAATGATCATGGAGGAAACACTTATCATCGACCATGGAGGAAACAGCTATCAACGACCATGGAGGAAACAGTTATCAACGACCATGGAGGAAACAGCTATCAATGACCATGAAGGAAACAGTTATCATCGACCATGGAGGAAACAGCTATCAACGACCATGGAGGAAACAGCTATCAATGACCATGAAGGAAACAGTTATCATCGACCATGGAGGAAACAGTTATCAATGACCATGGAGGAAACACTTATCATCGACCATGGAGGAAACAGCGATCCACGACCATGGGGGAAACAGCTATCATCGACCATGGATGAAACAGCTATCAACAATCATGGCGGAAACAACTATCAACAACGATGGAGAACACAGCTATCAATGACGATGGAGAACACAGCTATCAACGACGATGGAGGAAATAGCTAGCAACAACTATGGAGGAAACAGCTAGCAACGAAGATGGAGGAAACAGCTAGCAACGACTATGGAGGAAACAGCTGTCAACAACGATGGAGAACACCGCTATCAACAACGATGGAGAACAACGCTATCTTTCCTTTCTTCCCCATACACATGAGCAAACATATATGTGGGATAAATAGCTGTTGTCTTATATCTATCATATGTGGTTTTCTTTATATATAAAAGAAGACCTGTTTTTAGTCCTTATGACAATGTTTAGACCGTGGAAGCTATTGGAGGTGCACAGATTGCAGTTGCACCAACAACCCTGAGAGTAATGAGGTTTAAGAGCTCATTCTTTCCTATGCAAAAAGATTTTTCACTATAGGAGATGTATGTTACGTTGGGATGGAGAACCTGTTACTGATTCTGCACTAGGGCCCAGGAGTTTCACGTTCCATTACCTGTCTTTTGTTCCATCACCTGGCTTGATCCATTTTATCTTTACTCTTTATTTCTGTTTTATTTTTCAATTTTCAGCACTGAGGCGTTGATGAAATATTGAAAGTTATTTATTTCCTAAGCCGTGAATCTTACTCTTTCCGTTTAACATATGTATGTTTATGGCGAAGAATAGATGTATAGGTGATATGAGTTCTGGGACACATTCCTAAAAGTGTGATTTGAGACAATTTCTGACATGTCATAGTCCAGGTATTAGGACCTCCACTAAATGTTATAACAAATAGGCTGAGTGTTGTGCCTTTTCAGCGGCAATTGGCTTTGCTCCACACGTACTGTAGATGCTACCAGAACAGTGTATGGTCTTATAGAAAGTTTTTATACAACCATACACCACTATTCCCGCATCTCTGAAGATCAGACAAGCAAAACCAATGGTAACCAGAGAAGGGCACTGTGCTCAAGTCAGCACCTTGCCCCTTTGTTTCAGCGTTTATTATAGTCTCTCACTAATTAAAACTTCTGACATATCATTATGATATGTGCATATGGCACTCTATATAAATACATAACATTAACCAACAATAAAAAAAGCAAGTACAATAAACATGGTTCACATATTTCACAATGGTAGATACCATGCAAAAAAGAAGTGAAGGAGATCAAGAGGGTAAAGTAAAATTAATATCTTTATTAATAACATAAATCTAAAAAAGGATAATTTAGAAGACAGGGTATGGGCCTCAAAAGATAGAGGGGGTAATCCTACAGCAAACTAGTTAAATTTGCATACATGCACAACCCCAAAAAGTGATAGTTAAACTAGTTCTGCAGCAAACTAGTTTTTGCCGGTTATCTACCATTGTGAAATATGTGGAACAAAGTATTGAAGTGACCATATGCCAAATATAGAATTAAGGACCATGAGAATAATTACAATAAACATGAGCAGCTTACTAAGCGATAGACTGGCATAGAAAAAACTGGGGCGTGCCTGTGAGTGCTTACAGTCTAAGGGGAAAGAGACATAAGACAATATGATATAGTTGTGTGCATTGAAAATGATCTACAAGGATAATGTGCAATCGTACAGTAAATGTAGAGTAATATCCGAGAATCCAGCAATCAATCTTCGGGCCAAGTTAACCATTGCTGTTGTCCTGTACAGTGTCCTGCTTGATCTCTCGCTCGTCTTGCTGGCGTTTGACTGCGGTATTTGGATTGCTATGTAAATGTTATGGAGATGAGAGATGGTAAGCATCAAATAATGACAGCTTCTCACAGGTTCAGAGAGTGTGAAGCTGTAAAGAATGTGCCAGTTACTCCGCTAACCTTTCTGTATACACAAGCCCGACTTTGGCCTTGCCAGAACTGTAAAACACTGTTACAATGTTTTCTACCAAGATACATTTCATGCAAGCCAGCAAATCGAGAGTATCAGTTTCTGTTCTGCAGATTGCCAGCTGTTTATGCGCCATGTGGGCACACAATCTACTGTATCTAGCTATGGAAATCTGACATAGGTATATAGCCATAAAGAGTATATGGTGATTTGTGGACCTTCCATATTAACCACTTCCCGACGTATGACGTACAGTTACTTCGTATTTCATGCCCCTGAATTTGATGCTGGCTAGCAAGCCAAAAATGCATCTTTCCCAGCAGATGATAGCTGAAGTATTCAGCCATCATCTGCCTTTAACAGCCACAGGTGGAACATTGCTCCACCCACACTATTAAGTAGTTCAATGCCATTGTCAATATCTGGCAGCGGCATTTAACACACGAGCAGGGGGACACGGCATTTCACGCAACCATCTGTGTGCCTGTGATGTAATCATGGGGCAATGATGGGTTGAAATGACAGCCCCTTAAGACCCCTGTGCTTGTCATGACGATTATCCTGTGAATGCCAGCATTTAGCTGCTGTCCATAGGAGACTGTGATTTTCACTATACATAGCTGTGCGACGCACAGCTGTGTATAGCAAGTGATCAGATGATCGTAGGTTCAAGTCCCCTAAGGGGACTAATAAATGAAAAGTGAAAAAAATGTTTCTAATATATATATATATATATATATATATATATATATATATATATATATATTTGAAATCACCCACCTTAATAAACAAAATACATGTTTGGTATTGCTGCTTTCATAAAAGTTAGATCTGACAAAATATAAAATAAATTACTCTGCATGGTAAACGGTGTACTGGGAGAAAATTGAAAAGCCAGAATTATTTTTTTTGGGATGCCGGAAAATTGCAATAAAATGCAATGAAAGATGATTAAAACATTGCATCTACCCCAAGATGGTATCAGTAAAAATGTCAGCTCAGATCACAAAACATAAGCCATCACAGAGCCCTATATCCCAAAAAATGAAAATGTTAGGGGTCTTGGGAAATGGCGACAAAAGCAATATACAGTATTTATATTTTTTTGAAAAGTTCACAAAAATATTTCACCACATAAATACTGTAAATAGAAACACTACATATTTAGTTCTGCACTGGATAATCATATTGCAGGGTCAGTTTTATCATATAGTGAACATGGTAAATAAAAAAAATCCCAAAAAGCAATTGAGGAATTCAACTTTATTTGCAATTTCAATGCATTTAAATTGTTTTCCTGCTTTCCAATGCACTACATAATAAAATGAATGGTGTCATTCAAAAGTACAACTGGTCCTGCAAGAAGCAAGCCCTCATACGGCTATGTGGATGGAAAAATAAAAAAGTTATCGCTCTTGGAAAAAGGGGAGGAAAAATGAAAAGCAGAAATTGGCTGTGGCGTGAAGGGGTTAAATAACATTTATGTCTCTGTAGTTGAGGTGCTGTTTAAGACTTTGACCAGTGGTAGTTTAAGAATGGAAAATACTCAGGATCTGAGCATGCACCTGACGGAGAGAAAATTACCAAGGCAGTTTGTGTATATTTCTTCTGCCGGTCCATCTGTCTCACTTCCAATGAAAGCCACTATTTCACTTGCTCAATCAGCAGTAAGGCCACACAGGGCCGGCTCCAGGTTTTCATGGGCCCTGGGCAAAAGAGTCTCAATGGGCCCCTTTAACACATACCACAATTCATAATGTACGGATACGGCAGAGAAATATAGGTCTAGTACAATGCCAAAGATTTCTCTTACTTCTTACATTACAAGAGTGATATCAATAGCTCAGAAACAGGACAGGATAGTCCTCCATACAGAATAATGAGCCACTTATGTTGCTCCATCCAGTGTTATAAGCACTACATAGTGCTCCATACAGAATAACGAGTCCCATATATTGCTCCATGCAGCATCCTGGGCACCACATAGTGTTCCATACAATGTAATGAGCCCCATATAATGCTCCATATAGAATAATGAACCCCATATAATGCTCCATAGAGAATAATGAGCCCCATATATTGCTCCATACAGTATAATAAGCTCCATATAATGTTCCATACAGAATAATGGACCCCATAAAATGCTCCACACAGAATAGGCCCCATATACTGTCCCATACATTATATGATGGGCACCATATAATGCTCCATACAGAAAAATGGACCCCATATAATGCTCCATAGAGAATCATGAGCCCCATATATTGCTCCATACAGTATAATGAGCCCCATATAATGCTCCATACAGAATATGATGAGCCCTATATTTTGTTCCATACAGAATCAACCCCATGTAATGCCCCATACAGAATAGGCCCCATATAATGCTCCATACAGTGTATGATGGAGCCAATATAGTGCTCCAGTATATGATGGGCTCCATATATTGCTTCAAGCAGAATGGGCCCCATATAATGCTCAATATATAATTGGCCCTATAAGATGCTCCATATGTAATTGGCTCCATAAGATGATTCATATATAATGGGCTCCATATACTGCTTCATGTGTAATTGGCCACATATACTGCTCCATATGTAATTGGCCCCATAAGATGCTCCATATGTAATTGGTCCCATAAGATGCTCCATATGTAATTAGCCCCATAAGATTCTCCATATGTAATTGGCCCTATAACATGCTCCATATTTAATTTGCCCCATGAGATTCTCCATAAGTAATTGGCCCCATATTCTGCTCCATATGTAATGGGCCCCATAAGATGCTCCATATGTAATTGGCGCCATATACTGTTCCATATGTAATTGGCCCCATAAGATGCTCCATATGTAATTAGCCCCATAAGATTCTCCATATGTAATTGGCCCTATAACATGCTCCATATTTAATTTGCCCCATGAGATTCTCCATAAGTAATTGGCCCCATATTCTGCTCCATATGTAATGGGCCCCATAAGATGCTCCATATGTAATTGGCCCCATATTCTGCTCCATATGTAATGGGCCCCATAAGATGCTCCATATGTAATTGGCGCCATATACTGTTCCATATGTAATTGGCCCCATAAGATGCTCCATATCTAATGGGCCCCATATAATGCTCCATATGTAATTGGCCCCATAAGATGCTCCAAACATTAAAAAATAATGAAATACCTCTCCACGCTGGCCGCTGCTCTGCTCTGGACTTCTCAGAATCGGCATCTTCTGGCTCTCTGCACTGACTGTTCAGGCAGAGGGCACACTGACATGACGTCATCGTGCCCTCTGACCTGAAATGTCACAGTCAGGAAACGCAGAAGACGCAGCAGTGATGGAACGGGAGAGGTACTAATCGCAATTGCCAGGGCCTGGAGCAGCCAAGGGAGCCCACTTGCGGGCATGGGCACAGGCGCCGGGCCCCCAGAGCGCGCCATTGTCCCTGACGGTGAGTGGGCCATCCCGCGTGTTTAGTACCCCAGCACTTGCCCTAGTGTGCTGGGTGCTGATGCCGGCCCTGAGGCCAGAAATAGCCAAGAGCTATGAAAAATCCACCAGCATTGGATTAGCCATAACTTCATTGTTGTTGCTATTGGAAATGTGATGGGAGTTTTTGGATCCCAATAGAGGTTCTGTGAATGTCCACCAACACTCCAGAAACATATTGATAGGACAATTGAAAATTTGGAGATGATAATGGAGACAGTTGTTTATTTTGTGAAACCCCTCTCACTGTTCAGTGTTAATTATCTCTGTGCAGCGCTACAGAATATGTATTACACCTACTGCCCCGCTCCCAGGTACTCACCTTCCTGCTCCATCGTCACGGTGCCTTGTTGGTCGGGGCTAGCAGTGTGTCTCTCCAGCGCTGTTGGGTCTGTGGCTGGCGGTGGCACTGCACTCCTCGCGCATGCGCTATAGGCCGCAGCCGCGCGCCTAACCATTGATTTGATCCACGGCGGTGCCCTGACCCGGAAGCATCGCCAGACCAATAAGCTGCTGTGTCAGGGTATAATATTATTATTTATTTATATAGCATCATTAATTCCATGGTGCTATACATTTATCAGGCTGCTCTCATTTAACGGAGGTGCTTGATTTTCGTGTATTCCTTTTACCCGTTGTTAGGCCCTGTGTTTTCTGCTGTTTAGTGATTTACCCTTCTCCTTGGTTGTGTTCCCTCAGCCCTGGTTTCTCTCTCTCTCCTGTTTCTGCTCCATCCTTGTATCTTCGTGGTTTCCTCTGCAGTTCCTGTCCTTCGCCTGTCCCGGTTCCACCTCTAGGTCCAGCAATTTCCTCGCCTGTCCCTTCCTGAGACACCCGTGAATTCCGTCTCTGCATCTAGTCCTCATCGTTCGCTGGCCTTCCCTGTCCCTGTCCTTTGGCATTCCCTCCTGCGGCTGTCTCGGTCCAGTCGGTATTTCTCTGCTTCTCTACGAGCTGTCTCTCTTGGTATCGGCTGACGTGGTATTTGAACCCCCGGGCCTACTCCTTACAATCCTTATATAGGGGTCATTTCCACCTGGGTCACTCACCCAGGGGGCTCGGTACCACGACCCAGAGGATCCACTCCTGGAAGCTTGCCTCGCGAGTCGTAACAATTTGTTTGTGTTACACATGTATCAGGAAACAAATAAAAAATGTAGCTCTAGAGACTTTTCTCTATCAAGTAGAACCTTTTCTACAAACTGATTTGTAATCATAATTCCTGGTTTAAATTGCCAAATAAAAGATTTTGGGGCAGTTTTAGGCTAGGTGCCCACATTGCAGAAATGCTGCGGAAATGTCCGCAGCATTTCTGCAACTCCCTGCCTGGGGTAAAATGCATGCGTTTTCCCATAAAACACAAGCGTTTTGCAAGCGTTTTTAGCTTGCAGAATGCTTGCGCTTTACAAGCGATTTGAAGCATTGCTTGGAAAAGTGATTGACAGGTTGGTCACACTTGTCAAGCATAGTGCTTGACCAAATTTTTACTATTGATGCTGCCTATGCAGCATCAATAGTAAAAGATGGAATGTTAAAAATAATAAAAAAAACATCGTTATTCACGCAATGCATCCCTGGTAACAGAAGCCGCTGCATGCACCGCTGAGAGCCGGGAGGACTCCGGGGGCCATCAGAAGGTAAGTATATCCCTATTTTTTATTTTAATTATTTTTTTTACAGGGATATTGTACCTAGGGCCTGAAGGAGAGTCCCCTCTCCTCCAGACCCGGGTACCATCCGCGCATGAAGCGCTCACTTTACGCATTGGTTAGTGTTGTGAATTCAGCTTTTGGGCTCCCTCCGGTGGTTGTAGAGGGTAATGCAGTTGTGCCTGGATTGCAGGAGTGGACATGTGTATCTACTAATTGCAGGACTGACTGGGGTATATAGCTTTGCAGGATCCTTTAGTCAGTGCCAGTTGTCCATTGTTCTTGAAGGATTCACTTCCCTGCTGGTCTCTCCAGTTCCCTGTGTTTTTCTACACGATAAGTCCTGGCTTTGTTTTTGCTGTCCACCTGCAGTGGACCTTACAGTTCTGTGCATTTTCATGTTTTGTCTTGTCCAGCTTGGTCTGTGAAGGATTGTTTGCAGCCTAGCTATTTCTCTGGAGATGCAGATATACCCCCCATGTCTTTAGTCAGATGTGGTGATCCGTATTTTCTGCGGTGGATATTTTCTAGTGTTTTTATACTGACCGCATAGTACTCTGTTCTATTCTTTCTTTTTAGCTAGTATGGTCTCCTATGCTAAAATCTGATTTCATATCTGCGTATGTTTTTCCCTCTCCTCTCACAGTCAATATTTGTGGGGGGCTATCTATCCTTTGGGGATTGTCTCTGAGGCAAGATAGGTTTCCTGTTTCTGACTTTAGGGGTAGTTAGATCTTAGGCTGTGCCGAGGGGTCTAGGGAGTGTTAGGTACCCCCCACGGCTACTTTTAGTTGTGCTGCTAGGTTCAGGGTTTGCGGTCAGTACAGGGACCACCTTCTCCAGAGTCCATCTCATGCTGCTCCAAAGCCACCAGATCATAACAGGTTAGCATAGCCACATGCGTAAAGTGAGCGTTTCAATGCAATCCTATGGCGGCAGAATCGCCGCGATTCTGCAGAAATAATGAACATGCTGTGGTTTTTACCGCTATGCAATTCCGCAGCCGAAAAATCCACAGCATGGGCACAGTAACTGCGGAATCCTGTAATGGTCATAAAATGAATGCGTTTTTAAGCGGTTTTTAAGTGTATCCACTGCGGCAAAACATGTGGCGGAAACACACAAAAAACACAACGTGGGCACACAGCCTTACTATTTTGACTGCTTCTCTTCTTTGGCAGATTTTGAAGCAAATTGTTATATCTAGTTATAGACTTTTTACTGTTTTAAAAAGCATTTTTGCACCTCAATCAAAAAAGGTTATTTGCCCTTATTTGACTGTGGAGGTTAGACCTGAAATGTCTTTATCTGGACATGGTCAACCTTTATCCTTACCTGCCCCTCTGACGCCATGGAGTGACTCAGAAATGCTCCAGGTACAGTCTGCATTTAATGTGGTCTTGCTTTTAATTTATTTAGGAGGCCTTTATGTCACAGGCTCACAGCGAATATAAAATCGTAGAGTAGGACTGCCCCAATATGAGAATGCTGTGAAGTGGCGGGGTAGCTCAAAGAATTGATCAATTGTTTGCTAAATGTCTCATTTTAAATACAGTTAGAAATCAATATGTGCATTTGCACTTTATGTATTGCGTTCTGACCATAGGCAGCGCTGGCTTCTCCCCTTTCTTCCTTATTTGACTGTGCAAGGAAGCACGGTGGTTCAGTGGTTAGCAAATCCCTCCAAGGACATCTGCAAGGAGTTTGTACGTCTCTGCATGGTTGCGTGGGTTTCCTCTGGTCTCATCCCACACTCCAAAGATATACTGATAGGAAATTTAGATTGTGAGCCCAATGCGGACAGTGAAAATAATGTATGTAAAGCGGTGGAGCTTAAAAAAAAAATAATTTTTGCAAATTTCATGAAGCTTTCTAGAGCCTCTGCAGAGCACTTCTAGCTTTGCATTTAATTGAGAATCCACTAATTTACAACCACAGACCACATCAAAGTTGAATGAAGAGCCAGTAAAAGCCAAACAGTGCAAATTTTTTAATGAAGCCCAATGACAAAAATGTTTTTTAGCCAAAAACTCAAGCATTTAAGTAAAATAAAATGTCTAAAAAGGTAGACCATCCATTTAAGGTGCCACAAGAGTTAGACAAATGTTTATAAAGATGTGCCAAACTTATTGTCAAATTTAGTAAACTGGTGCATTTTCATACTGTCTAGTCCAAGTTTATGTTGTCTGTATATTAGACAGGTATAGTAAATCTGACCCAATATTCTTACTGTTTATTGCGCTGCACAGTATAGTGGCTCAGTGGTTAGCACTGCAGTCTTGCAGCACTGGGGTCCTGGGTTCAACTCCCACCAAAGACAACATCTGCAGGGAGTTTGTATATTTTGCGTGGGTTTCCTCCTGGTTCTCCGGTTTCCTCCCACACTCCAAATACATACTTTGGGGACAGTTCCAATAGTGCCTGCGCTGCGGAATCTGATGGTGCTACAGTCATGGCCAAAAGTATTGACACCCTTGCAATTCTGTCAGATAATACTCATTTTCTTCCTGAAAATGATTGCAAACACAAATCCTTTGTTATTATTATCTTCATTTATTTTGTCTTAAATGAAAAAACACAAAAAGAATTGTCCTAAAGCCAAATTGGATATAATTCCACACCAAACATAAAAAAGGGGGTGGACAAAAGTATTGGCACTGTTCGAAAAATCATTTGATGCTTCTCTAATTTGTGTAATTAACAGCACCTGTAACTTACCTGTGGCACCTAACAGGTGTTGGCAATAACTAAATCACACTTGCAGCCAGTTGACATGGATTAAAGTTGACTCAACCTCTGTCCTGTGTCCTTGTGTGTACCACATTGAGCTTGGAGAAAAGAAAGAAGACCAAAGAACTGTCGGACTGAGAAACCAAATTGTGAGGAAGCATGAGCAATCTCAAGGCTACAAGTCCATCTCCAAAGACCTGAATGTTCCTGTGTCTACCGTGTGCAGTGTCATCAAGAAGTTTACAGCCCATGTCACTGTGGCTAACCTCCCTAGACGTGGATGGAAAAGAAAAATTGACTAGAGATTTCAACGCAAGATTGTGCGGATGTTGGATAAAGAACCTCGACTAACATCCAAACAAGTTCAAGCTGCCCTGCAGTCCGAGGGTACAACAGTGTAAACCCGTACGATCCGTCGGCATCTGAATGAAAAGGGACTGTATGGTAGGAGACCCAGGAAGACCCCACTTCTTACCCTGAGACATAAAAAAGCCAGGCTGGAGTTGCCAAAACTTACTTGAAAAAGCCTAAAACGTTTTGGAAGAATGTTCTCTGGTCAGATGAGACAAAAGTAGAGCTTTTTGGGCAAAGGCATCAACATAGAGTTTACAGGAGAAAAAAAGAGGCATTCAAAGAAAAGAACACAGTCCCTACAGTCAAACATGGCGGAGGTTCCCTGATGTTTTGGGGTTGCTTTGCTGCCTCTGGCACTGGACTGCTTGACCATGTGCATGGCATTATGAAGTCTGAAGACTACCAACAAATTTTGCAGCATAATGTCGGGCCCAGTGTGAGAAAGCTGGGTCTCCCTCAGAGGTCATGGGTCTTCCAGCAGGACAATGACCCAAAACACACTTCAAAAAGCACTGGAAAATGGTTTGAGAGAAAGTACTGGAGACTTCTAAGGTGGCCAGCAATGAGTCCATACCTGAATCCCATAGAACACCGGTGGAAAGATCTAAAAATGGCAGTTTGGAGAAGGCACCCTTCAAATATCAGGGACCTGGAGCAGTTTGCCAAAGAAGAATGGTCTAAAATGCCAGCAGAGCATTGTAAGAAACTTATTGATGGTTACCGGAAGCGGTTGGTCGCAGTTATTTTGGCTAAAGGTTGTGCAACCAAGTATTAGGCTGAGGGTGCCAATACTTTTGTCTGGCCCATTTTTGGAGTTTTGTGTGAAATGATCAATGTCTTGCTTTTTGCTTCATTTTCTTTTGTGTTTTTTCATTTAAGACAAATTAAATGAAGATAATAATACCAAATAATTTGTGTTTGCAATCATTTTCAGAAAGAAAATGAGTATTATCTGTCAGAATTGCAGGGGTGTCAATACTTTTGGCCATGACTGTATATAACAAAAGCATAATAACAGTTACATTGTAAATTACAAAAATGGAAAATATCCCTCAAAAATTATGAGAACTTACACTGACCAGAGAGGGGACATATACAATAAATGAAATCTATCAAAATTAATTTAAATAAGTTTATTGACAAATATTACATGGAGAGTAAACAACTATTACAATAAAAGAAATATGCAAAAAGATATCTGACCATGATAAAAAGCATGTATAACACGGACTGGACACAAGTGCATGACAAATAAAATCACAAAAGAGTCCACTGAGATGTATGGGAAAAAAATTGTAATACAGTATATAGATCACTAGTTTGAGTGCACCCAATTCACCTATATCATACATATGATTGCTATAACAGTACAATTACCCATCCCATGGTCATAACTTTTATTCAAGTATTCGAGAGTAAGATCGAAAAGAGCTTATATAAATGCAGTAATGTCCTGTGCCAGACATTTTATGGCCATGCTGAACCGCATGCATTAGTTTCGGTTCACATCTGCATTGGCGCCTTTGTTGCAGACCCTGCTGCATATACCTGACAATTCAGCAATGGTGCACGCTGTGGTTTTCACTGGCATTTCCCTTTAATCTTATGTTTGATTCATACAGTATGAACCTTCATAAATTATATCGGCAGTAGATGTGTCACTTGTGCAATAAAATGATAGTAAACAATCTGTAATTGCGCTATGACTTAGGAATAAGCCGAAGAGTGAGCGGTTCTGTCAGCTGCGGGATCCACGTGCAGCTGTGTGTGTGTGGTGTGGGATGAATTACAGGCAACTCTAGAGGCAGAACTGCAGTGAGGGGATTTAGGTGCATTACTCCAGCTATGTAGAGAATGCTACAGTAACTGCAGGTCAGGCACCCTATGCTGTCAGATGAGAAGCAGCCATCATTTCTAAAGCCTTCCATCATCTCTCCCAGCGGCCATCAATGAGGCTCCGTGACTATGTGCAAACAGCATAGCACCTACATACAGGCCATGAGGAATTCCCACGTGTTCACAAAGTTGTGCCAAGGAAGCTTTGGCACTTTCTGACCCAGAGGACAAGGAAATGCAAGAGGCCCTCAAAGTGACCTCACCTAATACTTGCTGAGCCTGCACTTACATACTAGTAATATACTCCTATCATTCACGCTACTTGAGAAATGAGATAATAAAACAAAGAAATTGCGGAGCAGCCTGGATTTTGCAGCAGGATTTTGAAAAGCGCAACTGTGAGAATATATTTTACTGAAGATAATATATAATACAATGGAGTTTTTTCAGTATAGCCTTGAAAAGTTGACCTTCAGACCTCAACTACTTGGTATGATGCTAGGAACCCCCCTCTGTGTGCCGGAGCAGAGAATCAGTGCAAACAGTGGCTCTTAAAATCCCTTTGCACAGGCCAAGCAATTCGATCTTATAGACATGACATTGTTCCCTTGTTTGCCGTATCATATATGCAGAACTAAAAATCACTGTTTTCTGAAGCACATTGTCACGTCTGTCAGAGGCAGAAGGCTCAATATGGCTACTATGGACAGACTGGACACAAGCCACATCATCTGGCAGATTTCAGAGGAACCTCCATCTTCATGCTGTAACCTCTGTACAGGGATATGGTCTCACAACGAGGTGTAGTGGATTGCTTCCACAGAAGAGCTGCAGGCCAGAGGAGCAAACCAGAGACAGGAATGGTCACAAAGCACGGTCAAAACCAAGAGGTCTAGTCAAGAACAGAATTGAGGATGGTCAAACTTCATGTCAAGGTCAGAAAACAGGAGGAATCAGGAAAACATCACAAACAAGGACTAGCACAAGCGTTCTGGGGGGCTTTCTGTGCACACCCTGCCCAGGACCCGCCTGTCCTAGCTATTGGTAAGCATCTGCCGGCCCTCCTTCATTACTACTACCCCCGTGTGGGGACTATGTATTCCTTTCCTTGGGGGGGCTAGTTATATATGTCATCTGGCAGATATACTTACCAGTGCCTTGTTACTTTTCTGCACATGCACATGCATTTTAGGAGCGGACTCTGTCAGGGCACGTATTGATTAGGCTAGTGGCGGGCCCTGTGGTCCCTGGTGTGTTATCTTTTGCACATGTGTTTTTATGTATGTTTTCCTTATATTAGTTTGTGTAATTATCTGTTATATTTTCAATAAACTTTGTTATACTTTGTATATATACCTAGTAGAACTCATATTTTCCTCCTGTTCCAGTACTAGCACAAGCCACGTAGCAAAACAAATTGATTGAGAGTGTCAGAGACCCAGGAGTTTAAATAGCAGGCTGCCGCACCCAAGGCTCTCAGAAGGGACTGCTCAAAACAAGACAATTAACCCATATTTCTCTGACCTAGTGGTACCAAAAGTCCCAAGAATAAAATAGTACTGAAGCTGTCACGCATCACCCGCAACAAAGTCACTGCCAATGCAGAAACAAAACAGAAAACGGCACAAATGCCACACACAAGTGACATTTTTTCAACATTTGTATTAACAATCATGTATCCAGTTTGCATGAGCCTGTAAAAAATAGCTATAAACTAACAATAAAGGTCATTTGACGATATAACTCAGCTGGCCCTCAATATGGGCTGATCTCTGCCTTCATAAACCCACATTATTTATTTATATATTTTACTTTCTTATATAGTGCCATTATTCTCAACATCATTTAAAAAACATCATCATCACTGTCCCCATCAGAGCTCACAATCTAAATGGGAACTGTATTGAACTTTCAACAAACTGTGCATAAATCCATAATACAAGCGAGTATAAGAAACTGTGTAATATTTTATCAAACATATCTGTTTCCTTCTCCACTTGTGAGTCATTTCTTCTCCTCTCTTCTACCTCCTGAACTCATCATTCATTACAAAATAGGCAGCTAAAATCCATTTTGCTGAATACAGTGTGGACTGCCAGCACAATCAGGTTTCAGATTACACTACATAGAGAAATCTATAGAGAGAAATCTATAGAGAGGGGAGGAGTCAGGAGCGGGAGGAGAGTCACTAACACAGGAAGAGAAACAGATGTGTACTGGAACTATTCATTTATCTCACTCTGAGGCTGTATTCACAGCTGCACAGCTCAATATTGTTGCATGATACAATATCCTACATAATTAGTGTGCTTTGATGGGAATAAAGCAGGAATCTGTCTTTCTATTTAGTCTATAACAGTGATACTCATCCATTC
Source organism: Ranitomeya imitator (assembly GCF_032444005.1). Classification (NCBI taxonomy): domain Eukaryota; kingdom Metazoa; phylum Chordata; class Amphibia; order Anura; family Dendrobatidae; genus Ranitomeya; species Ranitomeya imitator. Next base: position 721,350,493 of record NC_091284.1, read on the forward strand.
TTACCTCTAGAGCCACATTTAGCACTGATAGGGGGTTACAAGCCACATCCAGAGCCTTACCGTCCTGAACAGTGGCAATCAGGACCTGTGTCTCATATAGTAGTGACACCCAGAACCCCCATTATCAGTATAATGACAGCCAAAACTTTCCCACAGAAATAACACCAGAGGAGTATGCTTAAATCAAGGGGTTCCCAACTTACCCTCATTCGGTATTCTTGCATAATGCACTCCCTCCAAGTTGTTGCTTCCAGCTTTCCGCACCCCCTCTATCTGGCAGTATCATTCTATGCCCACCTTAGCGCTTAATTTACGGTACAGACCAAAAGTTTGGACACACCTTCTCATTTAAAGATTTTCCTTTATATTCATAACTATGAAAACTGTACATTCACACTGAAGGCATCAAAACTATGAATTAACACAAGTGGAATTATATACTTAACAAAAAAAGTGTGCAACAACTGAAATTATGTCTTATATTCTAGGTTCTTCAAAGTAGTGACCTTTTGCTTTGATGACTGCTTTGCACACTCTTGGCATTCTCTTGATGAGCTTCAAGAGGTAGTCACCGGGAATGGTCTTCCAACAATCTTGAAGGAGTTCCCAGAGATGCTTAGCACTTGTTGGCCCTTTTGTCTTCACTCTGCGGTCCAGCTCATCCCAAACCATCTCGATTGGGTTCAGGTCTGGTGACTGTGGAGGCCAGATCATCTGGCGTAGCACCCCATCACTCTCCTTCTTGTTCAAATAGCCCTTACACATTGTCCTGTTGAAAACTAAATGATGGTGGGGTCGCACGCTTTCAGCAAAGCATCGCATTAGCTAAGCATCAAGTTATAGCAGTTATTCCATGGCAAATAACTAAAATCCATCTCCTCTCCTCTCTTCACACAGGTATGCATTGAATATCCCCAGCTCTCCCTGGATCCTGAATGTATTTGTATTTTGCAATGATTTTCTGTGTGTCAGCAAGCACCCTGAATGGTATGCAGTGAATATCCCCAGCTCTCCCTGGATCCTGAATGTCTTTGTATTTTGCAATGATTCCCTGTTTGTCAGCAAGCACCCTGAATGGTATGCAGTGAATATCCCCAGCTCTCCCTGGATCCTGAATGTCTTTGTATTTTGCAATGATTTCCTGTGTGTCAACAAGCACCCTAAATGGTAATTTCATGTCATTTAACTCCTTTGCTAGAATTCATCATCAGTTACATGGTTTTCAGTACTCACTGTTGTAGCTCGGGGGGGGGGGGGGGGGGGTAGGGGGGGGTCTCTGTAGATGCTTATCACAGAACAGGTGTTAGTATGGAGATGTTATCAGGACTGCATCTTTGATCATCTATCCACACCAGGATGTGTTGAGCAGCTGTCCCTAATTTATAACTAACTAGCTCCCATAATCCCGCTGTCCTCTCCCTGCACTGGGGGCCTATAAATTTAGATTCATTCTTAGGGGTGCACGAATGTTTGGGGTCGCATGCATTCTGTAAAGCATCGCATTAGCTAAGCATCAAGTTATAGCAGTTATTTCATGGCAGTTAGTCAGGGCAGGAGTCAGGTAGCCCACACTCTGCTCTTCCTTCTATCCATGTGCTACATTCCTATCCTCCTATGTTCCCTTGAAATCCACATTCACAGCCCAATCCCCCCTCCATCACGACTCATATACATCAGCTCCTCTCTCCTTCCCTCTCCCATGTACAGCTCCCATGCACTTCTCACCTTCCTGAAAAACCTCAGTCCGTCTTGCCAAAACACACTGCAAAAAAACTTTGCAAAAAAACAATTCTAAAAACTTCTTGTTTTTTATCTTCCTACTCCTACTGATTTCGGGATACATCTCCACCAACCCTGGTCCACCATCCCACAACCTCAACTGCTACCCTACCTCACATCAAAGCCATTCTAACCTTATTAATATTACTTGCACTCCCTCATCTGGTTCTTTTAATTGTGCCCTTTGGAATCCATGGTCTGTATGTAACAAGCTTCCTTTCCTGCACAACTACTTTCTGAACATCTCTCTAAATCTATTGGCCCTCCCTGAAACCTGGATCCAAATTCTGACACGGTCTCCCCTGCTGCCATTTCCTATGGTGGCCTACAATTCTCCCATTCCCTGAAACCCACAAACAGACCTAGTGGTGGAGTCGGCATACTCATCTCCCCACAATGCACCTTCCAGGTCATCCCACCAACTCCATCACTCTCATTCCCTTCTTTTGAGGTCCACACCATCAGGCTCTTCCGTCCCCTCTCCCTCAGAGTAGCGGTCATATACTGGCCCCCAGACTCACCCACCCACTTCCTGGACCATTTCTCTGCCTGGCTGCCGCACTTCATGTCCTCAGAACTCCCAACCCTTATCCTGGGAGAGTTCAACATCCCCATAAACAGCCCCACTTCTAATTCTGCATCCCATCTTCTATCACTAACCACTTCGCTCGGCCTCTCACAGCTCTCAACCTCTGAGACACACAAGGATGGTAACACCCTTGACCTGGTCTTTGTCCGGCTGTGTTTAATCTCCTACCTAAATAACTTACCGCTTCCCCTCTCTGACCACAACATTCTCTCCTTCATGCTCACAAATCCTTGCTCACCCCAGCACCCTCCTACCTACCATTTAGTCAGAAATCTACAAACCATTAACCCTCATACACTTTCAGACTCCTTACACTCATCACTGTCCCCAATCTCCTCTTTTTCCTGTCCTGATCTGGCAGTACATCGCTACAATGACAATCTTAGAAGCACCCTAGACCAAGTAGCTCCCCTCACCCACAGAACCTCCAAACACAGAGTAAACACAGCCCTGGCTCACATCGCAAACCCGATTTCTCCAGCGATGCTCTAGGAGTGCTGAACGCTTATGGAGGAAAACTCGCACACCGGAAGACTTCATACGCTTCAAATTTATGTTAAAAACCTATAACTCTGGCCTTCACATCGCCAAACAGACATACTTCACCATTCTGATCTCCTCACTATCCAACAACCCCAAGAAACTTTTTGACACCTTTCAATCCCTCCTCAGGACAAAACCGCAAGCCCCTATCACAGACATTTGTGCTGATGACCTGGCCTCCCACTTTATAGAGAAAATAGACAATATCTGTCAGGAAATCCACTCCCAACAACTAAGTTCAGTGACTCCCATCCCTCCCTGCATCTCCCCTGGCTCACTCTCTGCATTTGATCCCATCACAGAAGAAGAAGTCTCCAGGCTCCTCTCTTCTTCTCGTCCGACTACATGCACTACCGACCCCATTCCCTCTCATCTTCTCCAGTCTTTATCTCTCATTCTCCTCAGGCATTTTCCCGTCCTCCTTCAAACACGCTATCATTACGCCGTTACTAAAGAAACCCACCCTCGACCCATCCTGAACAAATAACTACAGACCGGTCTCCAACCTTCCCTTCATCTCTAAACTCTAGTAGCGCCTAGTCTTACCCGTTACCTCTCCATTCACTCCCTCCTAGACCCTTCACAGTCCGGCTTCTGCCCCCTACACTCGACAGAAACTGCACTCATCAAAGTGACCAACAACCTTCTGACAGCAAAATGTAACGGTGACCACTCTCTACTCATTCTTCTCGATTTCTTTGCAGCTATCGACACTGTTGACCACCTTCTCTTACTCTCTAGGCTCCAGTCACTTGGCATTAAGGACACTGCTCTCTCCTGGTTCTCCTACTATCTTTCTGACCGCTCCTTCAGTGTTCTGTTCTCTGGCTCCACTTCATCTCCTCTTCCTCTCACTGTCGGGGTACCCCAGGGCTCAGTTTTTGGCCCCCTTCTCTTCTCCCTCTACACGGCCCCAATTGGACAGACCATCAGCAGATTTGGCTTTCAGTACCATCTTTATGCCGACGATACACAACTATACACGTCATCCGCTGGCCTTACTCCTGCTGTACTACAGAACACCACTGACTGTCTGTCCGCAGTCTCCGACATCATGTCCGCTCTCTATCTGAAACTCAACCTCTCCAAAACTGAACTTCTCATGCTCCCACCATCTACTAACCTCCCTAAACCTGACATTTCCCTCTCCGTGGGTGGCACCATAATAACACCCCGGCAGCAGGCATGCTGTCTGGGTGTTATGTTTGACTCCGATCTCTCCTTCACATCCCATATACAATCTCTTGCCCGCTCATGCATCTTACACCTAAAGAATATCTCTAGAATCTGCCCTTTTCTCACTATAGAAACAACAAAAACCCTCACTGTCACCCTGATCCACTCCTGCCTGGACTACTGCAATGCTCTATTAATTGGCCTCCCCCTCACTCGACTTTCCCCTCTCCAGTCCATCCTCAATGCAGCAGCCAGGGTTGTCTATCTAGCTAATCGTTACTCAAACACGTCCACTCTTCGCCAGTCATTACACTGGCTGCTCATTCATTACAGGATACAATTCAAAGTACTTGTTCTCACCCACAAAGCTCTTCACAGCGCAGCACCCCGTTACATCTCCTCCCTCATTTCTGTCTATTGGCCTAACTGACCTCTGCGCTCTGCAAATGATTTTTGACTAACCTCTGCACTAATCCGTACCTCCCACTCCCAACTCCAAGACTTCTCCCATGTGGCGCCAATCCTCTGGATGTTCTACCCCAAGAAATTAGGACCATCCACAATTTGCATTTGTTCAGAGCGGCCTATCATTTTCCCTAATCAGTTATTTTGTTTGTGTGCAGCCCATTCACTACTTCCATGTATCCCCCACTCCCTGAAGATGGCTGGACCATCATTGTAAATACATCATTGTAAATACACACCTGTACTTTGTATCTCCCCACCTCATTGTAGATTGTAAGCTCTCACGAGCAGGGTCGTCTTGTGTTGCTTTAATTATTGTATTGTTAACATTGTTACTTATGACTGTTGTGTTTAAAGCTGTTAAACTGTAAAGTGCTGTCGAATATGTTGGCGCTATACAAATAAAGATTATTATTATTAACTAAACGCAAACCGGATGGAAAAGCTTGCCGCTGCAAGATGCTGTGGTAGCCATGCTGGTTCAGTATGCTTTCAAATTTGAATAAATCCCCAACAGTGTCACCAGCAAAGCACCCCCACACCATTATCACTTTGGGAACCAGGCATGTAGAGTCCATTCGTTCACCTTTTCTGCATCACACAAAGACACGGTGGTTGGAACCAAAGATCTCAAATTTGGACTCATCAGACCAAAACACAGATTTCCACTGGTCTAATGTCCATTCCTTGTGTTCTTTAGCCCAAAAAAAGTCTCTTCTGCTTGTTGCCTGTCCTTAGCAGTGGTTTCCTAGCAGCTATTCTACCATGAAGGCCTGCTGCACAAAGTCCCCTCTTAACAGTTGTTGTAGAGATGTGTCTGCTGCTAGAACTCAGTGTGGCATTGACCTGGACTCTAATCTGAGCTGCTGTTAACCTGCGATTTCTGAGGCTGGTGACTCGGATAAACTTATCCTCAGAAGCAGAGGTGACTCTTTGTCTTCCTTTCCTGGGGCAGTCCTCATGTGAGCCAGTTTCTTTGTGGTGCTTGATGGTTTTTGCTAGGGTTGAGCGAAACGGGTCGAACATTTTCAAAAGTCGCCGACTTTTGGCTAAGTCGGGGTTTCATGAAACCCGATCCGACCCCTGTGCGGGGTCGGCCATGCGGTACGCGACTTTCGCGCCAAAGTCGCGTTTCAATGACGCGAAAAGCGCCATTTCTCAGCCAATGAAGGTAAACGCAGAGTGTGGGCAGCGTGATGACATAGGTCCTGGTCCCCACCATCTTAGAGAAGGGCATTGCAGTGATTGGCTTGCTGTCTGCGACGTCACAGGGGCTATAAAGAGGCGTTCCCGCCGACCGCCATCTTACTGCTGCTGATCTGAGCTTAGGGAGAGGTTGCTGCCGCTTTGTCAGAAGCAGGGATAGCGTTAGGCAGGGTCCATTAACCACAAAACCGCTTGTGCTGCAGCGATTTGCACTGTCCAACACCACCCTCGGTGTGCAGGGACAGTGGAAGTTTTTTTTTTTTTTTTTCCCCTCAGCGCTGTAGCTCATTGGGCTGCCCTAGAAGGCTCCCTGATAGCTGCATTGCTGTGTGTACGCCGCTGTGCAAACCAACTGCTTTTTTCAAAGCACAAATCCTCTTGTTCCTTCCTTTCTGCACAGCTATCTTTTTTGTTTGTCCACACTTTTTATTTCATTTGTGCATCAGTCCACTCCTTATTGCTGCCTGCCATACCTGGCTGAGATTACTGCAGGCAGGGAGATAGTAGCTGCCTGCCATACCTGGCTGAGATTACTGCAGGCAGGGAGATAGTAGCTGCCTGCCATACCTGGCTGAGATTACTGCAGGCAGGGAGATAGTAATTGTAGGACATTCCCTGTTTTTTTTTTTGTTTTTTTTTTGGTGGGAGATTAAGATTGGCAATTTGGCATTTCTGCTAGAGTGCCATCCCTGTGTGTGCCATCTCTCTCACATAGTGGGCCATAGAAAGCCTTTTCATTTTTCTGTATTTTTTTTTGTGGGGTGTATAAATTCTCCCTGATAAAAATACAGTGGGAGATTAATATTGGCCTTTGGGCTTGTGTGCCAGTCCTGAGTGTGCCATCTCTCTCACAAATAGTGGGCCATAGAAAGCCTATTTTATTTTTTTTGGGGTTTTATAAATTCTCCCTGAAAAAAAGGGAGATTAATATTGGCCTCTGGGCTTGTGTGCCAGTCCTGAGCGTGCCATCTGTGCCAGCCCTGAGCGTGCCATCTCTCTCACAAATAGTGGGCCATAGAAAGCCTATTTATTTTTTTTTTTTGTTTTATAAATTTTCCCTGAAAAAAGGGAGATTAATATTGGCCTCTGGGCTTGTGTGCCAGTTGTGAGCGTGCCATCTGTGCCAGTCCTGAGCGTGCCATCTCTCTCACAAATAGTGGGCCATAGAAAGCCTATTTATTTTTTTTTTTTGTTTTATAAATTTTCCCTGAAAAAAGGGAGATTAATATTGGCCTCTGGGCTTGTGTGCCAGTTGTGAGCGTGCCATCTGTGCCAGTCCTGAGCGTGCCATCTCTCTCACAAATAGTGGGCCATAGAAAGCCTATTTAAATTTTTTTTTGGTTTTATAAATTCTCCCAGAAAAAAAGGGAGATTAATATTGGCCTCTGGGCTTCTGTGCCAGTCCTGAGCGTGCCATCTGTGCCAGTCCTGAGCGTCCCATCTCTCTCACAAATAGTGGGCCATAGAAAGCCTATTTTATTTTTTTTGGGGGTTTTATAAATTCTCCCTGAAAAAAAGGGAGATTAATATTGGCCTCTGGGCTTGTGTGCCAGTCCTGAGCGTGCCATCTGTGCCAGCCCTGAGCGTGCCATCTCTCTCACAAATAGTGGGCCATAGAAAGCCTATTTATTTTTTTTTTTTGTTTTATAAATTTTCCCTGAAAAAAGGGAGATTAATATTGGCCTCTGGGCTTGTGTGCCAGTTGTGAGCGTGCCATCTGTGCCAGTCCTGAGCGTGCCATCTCTCTCACAAATAGTGGGCCATAGAAAGCCTATTTAAATTTTTTTTTGGTTTTATAAATTCTCCCAGAAAAAAAGGGAGATTAATATTGGCCTCTGGGCTTCTGTGCCAGTCCTGAGCGTGCCATCTGTGCCAGTCCTGAGCGTCCCATCTCTCTCACAAATAGTGGGCCATAGAAAGCCTATTTTATTTTTTTTGGGGGTTTTATAAATTCTCCCTGAAAAAAAGGGAGATTAATATTGGCCTCTGGGCTTGTGTGCCAGTCCTGAGCGTGCCATCTGTGCCAGCCCTGAGCGTGCCATCTCTCTCACAAATAGTGGGCCATAGAAAGCCTATTTATTTTTTTTTTTGTTTTATAAATTTTCCCTGAAAAAAGGGAGATTAATATTGGCCTCTGGGCTTGTGTGCCAGTTGTGAGCGTGCCATCTGTGCCAGTCCTGAGCGTGCCATCTCTCTCACAAATAGTGGGCCATAGAAAGCCTATTTAAATTTTTTTTTGGTTTTATAAATTCTACCAGAAAAAAAGGGAGATTAATATTGGCCTCTGGGCTTCTGTGCCAGTCCTGAGCGTGCCATCTGTGCCAGTCCTGAGCGTCCCATCTCTCTCACAAATAGTGGGCCATAGAAAGCCTATTTTTTTTTTTTTTTGGGTTTTAGAAATTCTCCCTGGAAAAAAAAAGGGAGATTAATATTGCCCTTTGGGCTTGTGTGCCAGTACTAAGCGTTCCATCTCTCTCTCTCTCTCTCTCAGTCAGTGGGCCATAGAACGCCTATTTTTGGTTTTATTTGTTTTCTAAATTCTCCCTGAAAAAATCATTTTATTTTATTTGGTTTCTAAATTCTTCCTGATAAAATCACATTTTTTTTATTATTTTTTTTTCTAAAGTCTCCCTGAAAAAAAAAAAAAAAAACAGTGGGAGATTAATATTGGCCTTTCTGCTTGTGTGCCAGTCTTGACTCCTGGGTGCGTCATCTCTCAGTCAGTGGGCCATAGAACGCCTATTTTTGGTTTTATTTGTTTTATAAATTCTCCCAGAAAAAATCATTTTATTTTATTTGGTTTCTAAATTCTTCCTGATAAAATCACATTTTTTTTATTATTTTTTTTTCTAAAGTCTCCCTGAAAAAAAAAAAAAAAAACAGTGGGAGATTAATATTGGCCTTTCTGCTTGTGTGCCAGTCTTGACTCCTGGGTGCGTCATCTCTCAGTCAGTGGGCCATAGAACGCCTATTTTTGGTTTTATTTGTTTTATAAATTCTCCCAGAAAAAATCATTTTATTTTATTTGGTTTCTAAATTCTTCCTGATAAAATCACATTTTTTTTATTATTTTTTTTTCTAAAGTCTCCCTGAAAAAAAAAAAAAAAAACAGTGGGAGATTAATATTGGCCTTTCTGCTTGTGTGCCAGTCTTGACTCCTGGGTGCGTCATCTCTCAGTCAGTGGGCTATAGAACGCCTATTTTTGGTTTTATTTGTTTTCTAAATTCTCCCTGAAAAAATCATTTTATTTTATTTGGTTTCTAAATTCTTCCTGATAAAATCATATTTTTTTTATTATTTTTTTTTCTAAAGTCTCCCTGAAAAAAAAAAAAAAAAAACAACCAAAAAAAACAGTGGGAGATTAATATTGGCCTTTCTGCTTGTGTGCCAGTCTTGACTCCTGGGTGTGCCATCTCTCTCTCTCTCTCTCTCTCTCTCTCTCTCTCTCTCTCTCCAATTGTGGTCCATAGAAAGCCTACATTTTTTTTCCTTGATTTGGGTTCCAAAATCTACCAGAGAAAATAACTCCATCAATCATTGGTAGAAAAATATTGGCCTCTGGGCTTGTGTGCCACTCCTGATTCCTGTGTGCGTCATCTCTCACTCAGTGGCCCATAGAAAGCATATAGTTTGTTACATTTGTTTTCTAAATTCTCCCTGCAAAAATCTTTTTTTTTTTTTTGGGGGGGTTTCTAAAGTGTTCCTGAAAAAAATAAAAATAAAAAAAAAATAATAGTGTGACATTAATATTAACATTTGTGCTTCAGTGACAGTCCTGCGTGTGGGGCATCTCTCTAATTTGCAGCCACCAAAAAAAGAGTGTGTAACATTGGGCCTGATTTTCGCTGTGGTCTCACCAACCTGTAAAGGGGTAGCTAAATCATACTGAAGTTATAGCTCACCGTGTAAGTTGTGTGACTGCAACAAATAACGTTAGTTTGGTTACATTTTTAAAACAATGAGGAAGTCTAGTGGAAGAGGTCGTGGCCGGGGGCGTTCATTGTCAGCTGGTAATGAGGGTAGTGGTAGTGGTGGAGCATCAGGTGGTCGTGGGGGAAAAAATATTGCACCTAAGTCTGGAGCTGTGGAGCCAGGTTCGTCGTCCGGCTACACAAGGCCTCGAACGCTCCCTTTTCTGGGATTAGGAAAACCGCTTTTAAAGCCGGAGCAGCAAGAGCAAGTTTTGGCTTATCTTGCTGACTCAGCCTCTAGCTCTTTTGCCTCATCTCGTGAAACTGGTAAAAGTAAAAGCAGCGCGTCGTTAGTGGATGTTCACGGTCAGGGACAAGTCACTTCCTTGTCCTCTTCAGCAAAAACAACAACAGAGAAGAATGCAGCAGGCGACACAACGGGTTACTCCATGGAGCTCTTTACACATACCGTCCCTGGCTTAGAAAGTGAAGCAGTTAACAGTCCATGCCCATTACAAATTGAATCTGACATGGAGTGCACTGACGCACAGCCACAGCCAGACTACTATGCTGGTCCTTTGACTCAGACCACAACATTGCCCTCGCAGGGTGCTGATCAAGAATCAGACCCTGATGAGACTATGTTGCCCCATCACGAACGCTATACCACCGAACGACACGGTGACACAGACGAAGTTGCGCAGGAGGTACAAGAAGAGTTATTAGATGACCCAGTTCTTGACCCCGATTGGCAGCCATTGGGGGAACAGGGTGCAGGCGGCAGCAGTTCTGAAGCAGAGGAGGAGGAGGGGCCGCAGCAGGCATCAACATCGCCACAGGTTCCATCTGCCGGGCCCGTATCTTGCCCAAAACGCGTGGCAAAGCCAAAACCTGGTGGAGGACAGCGTGGCCATCCGGTTAAAGCTCAGTCTGCAATGCCTGAAAAGGTATCCGATGCTAGAAAGAGTGCAGTCTGGCATTTTTTTAAACAACATCCAATTGATCAGCGCAAAGTCATCTGTCAAAAATGTTCTACTTCCTTAAGCAGAGGTCAGAATCTGAAAAGTCTCAATACTAGTTGCATGCATAGACATTTAACCACCATGCATTTGAAAGCTTGGACTAACTACCAAACGTCCCTTAAGGTTGTTGCACCCTCGGCCAATGAAGCTAGTCATCAACGCAACATCCCTTCCGGCAGTGTAGGACCACCATTTAGCGCACCACCTGCTGTATCTGTGCAGGTATCTTTGCCAGGCCAAAGCAGTCAGGGTCAGGGAATCACCAGTTTCGTAGTAGGAAACACTGCATCTAGGGCACCGGCGGCAACAATACCATCTCCCACCGTCTCTCAGTCTGCCATGTCCACCGGCACCCCCGCTAGTTCCACGATCTCCAGCTCTCCAGTCCAGCTCACCCTACATGAGACTATGGTTAGAAAAAGGAAATACTTAGCCTCGCATCCGCGTACACAGGGTTTGAACGCCCACATAGCTAGACTAATCTCGTTAGAGATGATGCCCTACCGGTTAGTTGAAAGCGAAGCTTTCAAAGACCTGATGGACTACGCTGTACCACGCTACGAGCTACCCAGTCGACACTTTTTTCCAGAAAAGCCATCCCAGCCCTCCACCAGCATGTTAAAGAGCGCATCGTCCATGCACTCAGGCAATCTGTGAGCACAAAGGTGCACCTGACAACAGATGCATGGACCAGTAGGCATGGCCAGGGACGTTACGTGTCCATCACGGCACACTGGGTAAATGTGGTGGATTCAGGGTCCACAGGGGACAGCAAGTTTGGGACAGTTCTGCCTAGCCCACGGTCTAGTAAACAGTTGTCTGTAGCCGTTCGCACCCCCTCCTCCTCCTCCTCCTCGTCCTCCTGCAGAAGCAAGAGCTCGTCCACAGACCGCAGTCGCACAAACACTCCATCCGCACCTGCCACTGTTGCACACCAGGTCTCCCATTATGGGGCAGCTACTGGCATACGTCAGCAGGCTGTATTGGCTATGAAGTGTTTGGGCGACAATAGACACACCGCGGAAGTTCTGTCCGAGTTCTTGCAGCAAGAAACGCAGTCGTGGCTGGGCACTGTAGATCTTGAGGCAGGCAAGGTAGTGAGTGATAACGGAAGGAATTTCATGGCTGCCATCTCCCTTTCCCAACTGAAACACATTCCTTGCCTGGCTCACACCTTAAACCTGGTGGTGCAGTGCTTCCTGAAAAGTTATCCGGGGTTATCCGACCTGCTCCTCAAAGTGCGTGGACTTTGCGCACATATCCGCCGTTCGCCTGTACACTCCAGCCGTATGCAGACCTATCAGCGTTCTTTGAACCTTCCCCAGCATCGCCTAATCATAGACGTTGCAACAAGGTGGAACTCAACACTGCACATGCTTCAGAGACTGTGCGAACAGAGGCGGGCTGTTATGTTTTTGTGGGAGGATACACATACACGGGCAGGCAGTAGGATGGCAGACATGGAGTTGTCAGGTGTGCAGTGGTCGAAGATTCAAGACATGTGTCAAGTCCTTCAGTGTTTTGAGGAATGCACACGGCTGGTTAGTGCAGACAACGCCATAATAAGCATGAGCATCCCCCTAATGCGTCTGCTGATGCAAAGTTTGACGCACATAAAGGATCAGGCGTCTGCACCAGAGGAAGAGGAAAGCCTTGATGACAGTCAGCGATTGTCTGGTCAGGGCAGTGTACATGACGAGGTACCGGGCGAAGAGGAGGTGGAGGATGAGGAGGATGATGGGGATGAGTATATTTTTAATGAGGAAGCTTTCCCGGGGGCACGGGAAATTGGTGGCGTGGCAAGGCCGGGTTCTGGTTTTTTGAGGGACACAAGTGACGTAGATTTGCCTGCAACTGCCCCTCAACCAAGCACAACCGCAGATTTGACAACGGGAACTTTGGCCCACATGGCGGATTATGCCTTGCGTATCCTCAAAAGGGACACACGCATTACAAAAATGATGAACGATGACGATTACTGGTTGGCCTGCCTCCTTGATCCTCGCTATAAAGGCAAATTGCAAAATATTATGCCACATGAGAACTTGGAACTAATATTAGCAACAAAACAATCAACTCTTGTTGACCGTTTGCTTCTGGCATTCCCTGCACACAGCGCCCGTGATCGTTCTCACACGAGCTCCAGGGGCCAGCAGACCAGAGGTGTTAGAGGGGCAGAAATCAGAAGTGGCGTTGGCCAGAGGGGTTTTCTGACCAGGTTGTGGAGTGATTTTGCTATGACCGCAGACAGGACAGGTACTGCAGCATCAATTCAAAGTGACAGGAGACAACATTTGTCCAGTATGGTTACAAACTATTTTTCATCCCTTATCGACGTTCTCCCTCAACCGTCATTCCCATTTGATTACTGGGCATCCAAATTAGACACCTGGCCAGAATTGGCAGAATATGCATTGCAGGAGCTTGCTTGCCCGGCAGCTAGTGTCCTATCAGAAAGAGTATTCAGTGCTGCAGGTTCAATACTAACAGAAAAAAGGACTCGTCTGGCTACCCAAAATGTAGATGATCTAACCTTCATTAAAATGAACCACAACTGGATTTCAAAATCTTTTGCCCCACCCTGCCCGGCTGACACCTAGCTTTCCTATGAAAAGGTCTTGCCTGTGGACTATTCTGAATGACTTTTCCAATCTCGTAATTTTCTTCACCTGATTGTCCAGCATACGACATGTTTCCACCTCACGAAATGGCCAAACTCCCCACACGGGGCCGTGCTATCGCCACTTTGCGCTTGGACCCTTGAGAGTGCTGTTTGTCTGAAGAGGTGGGTGTGGCCGCTTTTGGTCGACGGCACTGCCACTGGGTCCCTCATAGTACAATAAAGTGTCTCTGGCGGTGGTGGTGCGCACCCAACGTCAGACACACCGTTGTAATATGAGGGGCCCTGTGCCTGTAACGCCGGCCACAAGACAGTTCCCCCCCCAGCTCAAACAGTGCTCTACCACTAGCAAAATTATCTCTCACAGCTTCACCAATGTGTAGTCTAGGCGCTGACATCCTTCAATGCCTGGCACTGACAATACCATTGTTTTGACATTTTTGTTATGTTAGGCCTTCGAAGCCTGTCTGCGGTCCCTTCTTTCTACAACTACTACACTGACCAGGCCACTGCTGGCCGTGTTACCCTGGAACCAATTTAAAAGTGCCTACAGTCAGCCCAATTTTGTTATGTTAGGCCTTAGAAGACTGTCTGCCGTCACTCCTTCCACTAGACTTCCACTGACCATACACTGCTGCCCATGTACCCCTGGAACCAATTTAAAGTGCCTACAGCCAGCCCAAGTTTGTTATGTTAGGCCTTGGAAGCCTGTCTGCGGTCACTCCTTCCACTAGACTTCCACTGACCAGACCACTGCTGCCCGTGTACCCCTGGAACCAATTTAAAAGTGCCTACAGCCAGCCCAAGTTTGTTATGTTAGGCCTTGGAAGCCTGTCTGCGGTCACTCCTTCCACTAGGCCTCCACTGACCACACCACTGCTGTCCGTGTACCCCTGGAACCAATTTAAAATTGCCTACAGCCATGTGTTATTATTTTAGGCCTTCGATGCCTGTCTGCGGTCACTCCTTCCACTAGGCCTCCACTGACCACACCACTGCTGCCCGTGTACCCCTGGAACCAATTTAAAATTGCCTACAGCCAGCCCAATTTTTTCATTTTAGGCCTTCGATGCCTGTCTGCGGTCCATTCTTTCAACTACTACTACACTGACCAGGTCACTGCTGCCCGTGTACCCCTGGAACCAATTTAAAATTGCCTACAGCCATGTGTTATTATTTTAGGCCTTCGATGCCTGTCTGCGGTCACTCCTTCCACTAGGCCTCCACTGACCACACCACTGCTGTCCGTGTACCCCTGGAACCAATTTAAAATTGCCTACAGCCATGTGTTATTATTTTAGGCCTTCGATGCCTGTCTGCGGTCCATTCTTTCAACTACTACTACACTGACCAGGGCACTGCTGGCCGTGTTACCCTGGAACCAATTTAAAAGTGCCTACAGTCAGCCCAATTTTGTTATGTTAGGCCTTGGAAGCCTGTCTGCGGTCACTCCTTCCACTAGGCCTCCACTGACCACACCACTGCTGTCCGTGTACCCCTGGAACCAATTTAAAATTGCCTACAGCCATGTGTTATTATTTTAGGCCTTCGATGCCTGTCTGCGGTCCATTCTTTCAACTACTACTACACTGACCAGGGCACTGCTGGCCGTGTTACCCTGGAACCAATTTAAAAGTGCCTACAGTCAGCCCAATTTTGTTATGTTAGGCCTTCGAAGACTGTCTGCCGTCACTCCTTCCACTAGACTTCCACTGACCATACACTGCTGCCCATGTACCCCTGGAACCAATTTAAAGTGCCTACAGCCAGCCCAATTTTGTTATGTTAGGCCTTCGAAGCCTGTCTGCGGTCACTCCTTCCACTAGACTTCCACTGACCAGACCACTGCTGCCCGTGTACCCCTGGAACCAATTTAAAAGTGCCTACAGCCAGCCCAAGTTTGTTATGTTAGGCCTTGGAAGCCTGTCTGCGGTCACTCCTTCCACTAGACTTCCACTGACCAGACCACTGCTGCCCGTGTACCCCTGGAACCAATTTAAAAGTGCCTACAGCCAGCCCAAGTTTGTTATGTTAGGCCTTCGAAGCCTGTCTGCGGTCCATTCTTTCAACTACTACTACACTGACCAGGTCACTGCTGCCCGTGTACCCCTGGAACCAATTTAAAAGTGCCTACAGCCAGCCCAAGTTTGTTATGTTAGGCCTTGGAAGCCTGTCTGCGGTCACTCCTTCCACTAGACTTCCACTGACCAGACCACTGCTGCCCGTGTACCCCTGGAACCAATTTAAAAGTGCCTACAGCCAGCCCAAGTTTGTTATGTTAGGCCTTGGAAGCCTGTCTGCGGTCACTCCTTCCACTAGGCCTCCACTGACCACACCACTGCTGTCCGTGTACCCCTGGAACCAATTTAAAATTGCCTACAGCCATGTGTTATTATTTTAGGCCTTCGATGCCTGTCTGCGGTCACTCCTTCCACTAGGCCTCCACTGACCACACCACTGCTGCCCGTGTACCCCTGGAACCAATTTAAAATTGCCTACAGCCAGCCCAATTTTTTCATTTTAGGCCTTCGATGCCTGTCTGCGGTCCATTCTTTCAACTACTACTACACTGACCAGGTCACTGCTGCCCGTGTACCCCTGGAACCAATTTAAAATTGCCTACAGCCATGTGTTATTATTTTAGGCCTTCGATGCCTGTCTGCGGTCACTCCTTCCACTAGGCCTCCACTGACCACACCACTGCTGTCCGTGTACCCCTGGAACCAATTTAAAATTGCCTACAGCCATGTGTTATTATTTTAGGCCTTCGATGCCTGTCTGCGGTCCATTCTTTCAACTACTACTACACTGACCAGGGCACTGCTGGCCGTGTTACCCTGGAACCAATTTAAAAGTGCCTACAGTCAGCCCAATTTTGTTATGTTAGGCCTTGGAAGCCTGTCTGCGGTCACTCCTTCCACTAGGCCTCCACTGACCACACCACTGCTGTCCGTGTACCCCTGGAACCAATTTAAAATTGCCTACAGCCATGTGTTATTATTTTAGGCCTTCGATGCCTGTCTGCGGTCCATTCTTTCAACTACTACTACACTGACCAGGGCACTGCTGGCCGTGTTACCCTGGAACCAATTTAAAAGTGCCTACAGTCAGCCCAATTTTGTTATGTTAGGCCTTCGAAGACTGTCTGCCGTCACTCCTTCCACTAGACTTCCACTGACCATACACTGCTGCCCATGTACCCCTGGAACCAATTTAAAGTGCCTACAGCCAGCCCAATTTTGTTATGTTAGGCCTTCGAAGCCTGTCTGCGGTCACTCCTTCCACTAGACTTCCACTGACCAGACCACTGCTGCCCGTGTACCCCTGGAACCAATTTAAAAGTGCCTACAGCCAGCCCAAGTTTGTTATGTTAGGCCTTGGAAGCCTGTCTGCGGTCACTCCTTCCACTAGACTTCCACTGACCAGACCACTGCTGCCCGTGTACCCCTGGAACCAATTTAAAAGTGCCTACAGCCAGCCCAAGTTTGTTATGTTAGGCCTTCGAAGCCTGTCTGCGGTCCATTCTTTCAACTACTACTACACTGACCAGGTCACTGCTGCCCGTGTACCCCTGGAACCAATTTAAAAGTGCCTACAGCCAGCCCAAGTTTGTTATGTTAGGCCTTGGAAGCCTGTCTGCGGTCACTCCTTCCACTAGACTTCCACTGACCAGACCACTGCTGCCCGTGTACCCCTGGAACCAATTTAAAAGTGCCTACAGCCAGCCCAAGTTTGTTATGTTAGGCCTTGGAAGCCTGTCTGCGGTCACTCCTTCCACTAGGCCTCCACTGACCACACCACTGCTGTCCGTGTACCCCTGGAACCAATTTAAAATTGCCTACAGCCATGTGTTATTATTTTAGGCCTTCGATGCCTGTCTGCGGTCACTCCTTCCACTAGGCCTCCACTGACCACACCACTGCTGTCCGTGTACCCCTGGAACCAATTTAAAATTGCCTACAGCCATGTGTTTTTATTTTAGGCCTTCGATGCCTGTCTGCGGTCCATTCTTTCAACTACTACTACACTGACCAGGGCACTGCTGGCCGTGTACCCCTGGAACCAACATCAGAAAATATAAAAATAAGTATTTTGCTTATAAAAAAGAAAATACTGGTGAGATATCAAATGCAGACATTTTAACATTAAAAACAAACACACAACTAAAATCTGGTACAGTACTAAAAATGGCCACCAGCTACAATTACTTTCTCCTGCAAGTAGTTAACTGAAAGGTTTTTTAAATTGAAAACACACATATGGCATCCACCGAGTGTTGTCCTGTCGCGTCTTCTTTATATTATTGCCGAGAAGATGCAAAATAATGAAAATAATAAAATCATTAATTACCAAAATAATAGAGAAAGTCAACACCACATTGCAAATAAACATTCATTCCAAATAAAGAAGCAGGGCGCGTCCGAGGGTGAGTATATACCTAATAAGAATCTAATCACCCTCGGACGCGCAATGCTTATTTCCAACAGCCTTCCTTCCTAAGAATCAGCCCTTCCGTCGTGTAGAGAGACGTTGTGTTACACTCCAAGGTGTTCCCCAGGTTGCCTTTCCTGAGCTTCGATCTTCCGGCTCTCGTTTAGTAGTTCTTGGAAACTACACTGCATTAGGCCTTCAAATTGGGTATGGGGTGTAGAGAGAGGGTGTGTTACACTCCAAGGTGTTCCCCAGGTTGCCTTTCCTGAGCTTCGATATTCCGGCTCTCGTTTAGTAGTTGTCGGAAACTACGCTGCATTAGGCCTACAAATTGGGTATGGGGTGTAGAGAGAGGGTTTGTTACACTCCAAGGTGTTCCCCAGGTTGCCTTTCCTGAGCTTCGATCTTCCGGCTCTCGTTTAGTAGTTGTTGGAAACTACGCTGCATTAGGCCTTCAAATTGGGTATGGGGTGTAGCGAGAGGGTGTGTTACACTCCAAGGTGTTCCCCAGGTTGCCTTTCCTGAGCTTCGATCTTCCGGCTCTCGTTTAGTAGTTCTTGGAAACTACACTGCATTAGACCTTCAAATTGGGTATGGGGTGTAGAGAGAGGGTGTGTTACACTCCAAGGTGTTCCCCAGGTTGCCTTTCCTGAGCTTCGAAATTCCGGCTCTCGTTTAGTAGTTGTTGGAAACTACACTGCATTAGGCCTACAAATTTGGTATGGGGGAAACATTGGCGCATCTGCGGTCCCTCCTTCCTCTAGGCCTCCACTGACCTGTCTACTGCTGCCCGTGTTCCCCTGGAACCAATTTTAAATTGCCTACAGGCAGCCCAATTTATTATGTTAGGGCTTCGAAGCCTGTCTGCGGTCCCTCCTTCCACTAGGCCTCCACTGACCTGTCTACTGCTGCCCGTGTACCCCTTGAACCAACATCATAAAATAAAAAAAAAAGGATTTTGCTTATAAAAATGAAAATACTGGTGAGATATCAAATGCAGACATTTTGACATTAAAAACAAACAAACAGCTAAAATCTGGTACAGTACTAAAAATGGCCACCAGCTACAATTACTTTCTCCTGCAAGTAGTTAACTGAAAGGTTTTTTAAATTGAAAACACACATATGGCATCCACCGAGTGTTGTCCTGTCGCGTCTTCTTTATATTATTGCCGAGAAGATGCAAAATAATGAAAATAATAAAATCATTAATTACCAAAATAATAGAGAAAGTCAACACCACATTGCAAATAAACATTCATTCCAAATAAAGAAGCAGGGCGCGTCCGAGGGTGAGTATATACCTAATAAGAATCTAATCACCCTCGGACGCGCAATGCTTATTTCCAACAGCCTTCCTTCCTAAGAATCATCCCTTCCGTGGTGTAGAGAGACGTTGTGTTACACTCCAAGGTGTTCCCCAGGTTGCCTTTCCTGAGCTTCGATCTACCGGCTCTCGTTTAGTAGTTGTTGGATACTACGCTGCATTAGGCCTTCAAATTGGGTATGGGGTGTAGAGAGATGGTGTGTTCCACTCCAAGGTGTTCCCCAGGTTGCCTTTCCTGAGCTTCGATCTTCCGGCTCTCGTTTAGTAGTTCTTGGAAACTACACTGCATTAGGCCTTCAAATTGGGTATGGGGTGTAGAGAGAGGGTGTGTTACACTCCAAGGTGTTCCCCAGGTTGCCTTTCCTGAGCTTCGATATTCCGGCTCTCGTTTAGTAGTTATCGGAAACTACGCTGCATTAGGCCTACAAATTGGGTATGGGGTGTAGAGAGAGGGTGTGTTACACTCCAAGGTGTTCCCCAGGTTGCCTTTCCTGAGCTTCGATATTCCGGCTCTCGTTTAGTAGTTGTCGGAAACTACGCTGCATTAGGCCTACAAATTGGGTATGGGGTGTAGAGAGAGGGTTTGTTACACTCCAAGGTGTTCCCCAGGTTGCCTTTCCTGAGCTTCGATCTTCCGGCTCTCGTTTAGTAGTTGTTGGAAACTACGCTGCATTAGGCCTTCAAATTGGGTATGGGGTGTAGCGAGAGGGTGTGTTACACTCCAAGGTGTTCCCCAGGTTGCCTTTCCTGAGCTTCGATCTTCCGGCTCTCGTTTAGTAGTTCTTGGAAACTACACTGCATTAGACCTTCAAATTGGGTATGGGGTGTAGAGAGAGGGTGTGTTACACTCCAAGGTGTTCCCCAGGTTGCCTTTCCTGAGCTTCGAAATTCCGGCTCTCGTTTAGTAGTTGTTGGAAACTACACTGCATTAGGCCTTCAAATTGGGTATGGGGTGTAGAGAGAGGGTGTGTTACACTCCAAGGTGTTCCCCAGGTTGCCTTTCCTGAGCTTCGATATTCCGGCTCTCGTTTAGTAGTTATCGGAAACTACGCTGCATTAGGCCTACAAATTGGGTATGGGGTGTAGAGAGAGGGTGTGTTACACTCCAAGGTGTTCCCCAGGTTGCCTTTCCTGAGCTTCGATATTCCGGCTCTCGTTTAGTAGTTGTCGGAAACTACGCTGCATTAGGCCTACAAATTGGGTATGGGGTGTAGAGAGAGGGTTTGTTACACTCCAAGGTGTTCCCCAGGTTGCCTTTCCTGAGCTTCGATCTTCCGGCTCTCGTTTAGTAGTTGTTGGAAACTACGCTGCATTAGGCCTTCAAATTGGGTATGGGGTGTAGCGAGAGGGTGTGTTACACTCCAAGGTGTTCCCCAGGTTGCCTTTCCTGAGCTTCGATCTTCCGGCTCTCGTTTAGTAGTTCTTGGAAACTACACTGCATTAGACCTTCAAATTGGGTATGGGGTGTAGAGAGAGGGTGTGTTACACTCCAAGGTGTTCCCCAGGTTGCCTTTCCTGAGCTTCGAAATTCCGGCTCTCGTTTAGTAGTTGTTGGAAACTACACTGCATTAGGCCTACAAATTTGGTATGGGGGAAACATTGGCGCATCTGCGGTCCCTCCTTCCTCTAGGCCTCCACTGACCTGTCTACTGCTGCCCGTGTTCCCCTGGAACCAATTTTAAATTGCCTACAGGCAGCCCAATTTATTATGTTAGGGCTTCGAAGCCTGTCTGCGGTCCCTCCTTCCACTAGGCCTCCACTGACCTGTCTACTGCTGCCCGTGTACCCCTTGAACCAACATCATAAAATAAAAAAAAAAGGATTTTGCTTATAAAAAAGAAAATACTGGTGAGATATCAAATGCAGACATTTTGACATTAAAAACAAACAAACAGCTAAAATCTGGTACAGTACTAAAAATGGCCACCAGCTACAATTACTTTCTCCTGCAAGTAGTTAACTGAAAGGTTTTTTAAATTGAAAACACACATATGGCATCCACCGAGTGTTGTCCTGTCGCGTCTTCTTTATATTATTGCCGAGAAGATGCAAAATAATGAAAATAATAAAATCATTAATTACCAAAATAATAGAGAAAGTCAACACCACATTGCAAATAAACATTCATTCCAAATAAAGAAGCAGGGCGCGTCCGAGGGTGAGTATATACCTAATAAGAATCTAATCACCCTCGGACGCGCAATGCTTATTTCCAACAGCCTTCCTTCCTAAGAATCAGCCCTTCCGTCGTGTAGAGAGACGTTGTGTTACACTCCAAGGTGTTCCCCAGGTTGCCTTTCCTGAGCTTCGATCTTCCGGCTCTCGTTTAGTAGTTCTTGGAAACTACACTGCATTAGACCTTCAAATTGGGTATGGGGTGTAGAGAGAGGGTGTGTTACACTCTAAGGTGTTCCCCAGGTTTCCTTGCCATTGCTTCGGTCTTCCGACTCTCGTTTAGTAGTTGTAGAAAAGTACACTGCATTAGGCCATACAAAATGGGTATGGGGTGGAGAGAGATGGTGTGTTACACTCCAAGGTGTTCCCCAGGTTGCCTTTCCTGAGCTTCTATCTTCAGGCTCTCATTAAATTGTGGTTAAATGGAACAACTGCATTTGGCGTACTAGTTGGTTTGGGGCCTACTATCGGTGTCTGCCACTCCTTGCTGTTCTCCTCCACTGAACAAAGCTGTGCCGCCTGTTTACTACGGTTGCCAATTTTGAACTGCATTTCGACTACTTACTGATTTGGCCCTACTCTCTGTGTCAGCCTCTCATTCCAGTTGTCCTCCACTGCAATGCCCCCTGGTTATTCCTGTGTTACCAATTTTGAACTGCATTTAGCCCACTTTCTTCTTTGGGCCTATATCTGTGTTTCCACTTCATCGTGCCCATTGCCCAGCCAGTGATAGATGAGTCTGCTGGTACATTGACCCATAACGCAACATTCCCCGTGCACGCTACACAACAACATTGTGACCCTGCTGAAAGTCAGGTTGCTCTTCCCGCATACCATACCACCTTACACGGGGACAAAGAGGAAGGTGCAGATGAAAGTGCAGGTTCCTTCATCAGGTGGGGGGAGGAATACTAGTTGGCGACGTCACTGGCACAGGGCCTCTCATAGTACGCAAAAGTGTTGCTGCCGGTGGGAGGCGCCCCCGCCGTGCAAACACACCGCTGTACTTTGAGGGGCCCTGTGCCAGTGCCAATGCCAACGAGTGGGCCCCCCCTGCTTGCTCAGGTTCACAGCACTTGCAAAGTTGAAATACTTACCTCTCCCTGCTCCACTGCCGTGACGTGGTCCAGATTTCCTGGGCCCACTAATTACTTGAACCAGCCCTACCCCCCACAACTTTAGCCAAATGACCCCCAATTTCAAATGCCTTCCAATTATTATAAGGTAAATTACGCTTGACAAGCTTCATTAAGAAGAATGGATGGTTTTGACATTAAAATGGGCACTCTAGGTGTTTTCCTGGCCCCCACTCACTGCCGACTATGCTGCCCCATTGACTTGCATTGGGTTTCGTGTTTCGGTCGATCCCGACTTTACGTCATAATCGGCCGATTTCACTCGACCCGACTTTGGACATAGTCGGGTTTCGCAAAACCCGGCTCGACTCTAAAAAGGTCAAGGTCGCTCAACTCTAGTTTTTGCCACTGCACTTGGGGACACTTTCAAAGTTTGCCCAATTTTTTGGACTGACTGACCTTCAATTCTTAAAGTAATGATGGCCACTCGTTTTTCTTTACTTAGCTGCTTTTTTCTTGCCATAATAACAGTCTATTCAGTAGAACTATCAGCTTTGTATCCACCAGACTTCTGCACAACACAACTGATGGTCCCAACCCCATTTATAAGGCAAGAAATCCCACTTATTACACCTGACAGGGCACAACTGTGAATTGAAAACCATTCCCGGTGACTACCTCTTGAAGCTCATCAAGAGAATGCCAAGAGTGTTCAAAGCGGTCATCAAAGCAAAAGGTGGCTACTTTGAAGAACCTAGAATATAAGACATAATTTCAGTTGTTTCACACTTTTTTGTTAAGTATATAATTCCACATGTGTTAATTCATAGTTTTGATGCCTTCAGTGTGAATGTACAATTTTCATAGTCATGAAAATACAGAAAAATCTTTAAATGATAAGGTGTGTCCAAACTTTTGGTCCGTACTGTACATGAAGATCTGCTCTTCTATATGGGGCTACTCTCAAAAGTAACCATCTGGACTGTCCAAGTGGTGGGTGGCTGGTTAGCTAAAAATTCTGCCATGGTCATCACTTTGGTAGTAAGAAAAAAGACCATTTTTCAAATAATAGTCATATTAATAGAAAAAAGAGTCCTGTTTTCTCTATATCATTTAGAGCTTATGAACGGAGATGGTCGTATATAAAATTGGGGATCCACACTACATTAATCACTATAGAGATTAGCCTGCCTGATCAGTTAGAACTCTGACATTTATATATTATATGTTTTTCTCCAAACACTTCTAATTTTTTTCTTTTTTTAAATAAATCACATGATAATGTAAGTAATATATCCAGTTACTCTATATTCTATTAATAACTGCTCTTCGGTTTCTGTACATTCCCAGCATTTCGTTAATGTCTATGGCTATAGTGTGTTAACTGTGCCACACTTCTGTATCTTCGGCACTAATGTCTCTGAATAATTTATTCACCATTATGTGGAACACGTTTCTCTTCATGTGTTAAGCCAAGTTAAAATGATTGATTAATGCCATATATAAAATGGTCAGTGGTTTATCGTTTATATGCGGTCATTGTATAGGGAAGTTTATACTTTATTAGATTCAGTACAATGTGTTTTCTTTTCACCACTTTTCTCTAGATTTCTGGTGTTAGTGCTACTCCAACTACATAAAACCACAAACTCCCTTATTATTATGTGGAAAGCCCTTTCAATATTAGCTTCCTTGTAAAGAAATTAATTGGACTAATGCATAGTACATTTGTGGAACATTATTGCTCTTTGTACTAATAACCAAAGAAAGTATTTTTTTTAGACATTGAACTGTCGTGAATGAGACTGAGCTGCGATTCTAGGATAGCCATCCATATAAAATATAAACAGGTCCTATTGCTCACTGGTTGGACAAAAATTGATGAAAACCCCTCATAGGACCTAACCTACCATCATTCATCACTGCCATCAATGCTTGACTGGTGGGGTTCTCCTGTGGGTCCTGCACTAAACAAGAAAGTGGTGTACCCGTCACCACCCAGAATGGAGCTGTTGTCTTTATATGTTACCACTACTTTATTCACTGGCCATGGGGTGATGGTCATCCATGCTCTCCACCGCTCTAGTAGACCCATAAAGAATACATTGATCATGCATGCGCAATACTATTCCATTCAAACAGGACTTTGGGACCAATGTTTTCCAAATATGTTGGGGTTCCAGGAGTCAAACCCCAACAAACCATACATTTATCTCCTTTTCAGAGTTGAAATGTTGTCCAAGGCTGAACTCCTTTAATTTGGATATCTTCTTGATCATCATTTTATGTCAGGAACAGATGAGCGTATGTATGTAAAGCCATCTATTTTACATCCAGACAGACAATTACATGTACTGTATGTAATCCATATGTTCGATTTATACATCTGTATGAGCTCCTTATGCAATCCATTTTATACATCAATAATTTAAACAAATAAATAGATAAATAAAGTTTTCTATGGTAATAAATGCAATGCATCTGTAATAAAAACAGACGCCTTACAAATTGAATTTAGTAAGCATGTCACATAGAAAAAAGAATCAGAGTAATGCAAGCTGCAATATCTGACATGCAAAATTTCTGTCTATGTAATGTGAACTACTCCATTGACTTTCATTCATCAATGTGCTGTAGGTATGCTCTGTTTTGCACACTGGTCTTAATACGAGTCCTTATACGAGTCCTTCGAATAATAGGTTGAACTAGATAGACTTATTAATTTACTACAGCCCCAATGCCAATAAAGATGTTGTGTAAAATGTAAAGAAAACAAGAATACAATGATTTGGAAATCTCTTGTAACCATATTTCATTCCCAACAGAATATAAAGCAGAGATCAGAAGATGAACATTTTTCCATTTCATTTGAAATAAATAACTCATTTAGGAATTGATGGCAGCAACTCATCTCAAAAAAGTTGGACATGGTCAAGTCTACCAACTCTATCATTGTGTTTTATCACCTCTTCTTTTTATACCAGTCTGTAAAGGTCTCGGAAGTGAGGAGACCAAGTGTTGGAACTAAGGACCCATAGATCATGAACATCCAATATTGACCATCAGCCTTCTCTCTTGTGCACATAGATTTCTCTAGAATCTCTGAATATTTTTATGATATTAAATATCACAGATGTTAGGATATTCGAAGTCTTTTACATTTGGGAACATTTTTGGAAATTGTTCAACCATTTTTTAATGCAGTTCACAGATTGGTAACCTCTGACTATATTTGCTTCAGAGAGACTCTGCCTCTCTAATGTACTCCATTAATCCATATATACAGTCAAATGACTTAATTGAAAATTGACCATCCAGCTGTTTTTCATTATTACTGCTTTCTTTTCCAACCTTTTGTTAACCCTGTTCCAACTTGTTTGAGATGTTTTTTAATGAAGTGGAAAAAAATGTCTAACTTTCATCTTCTGATCTGTGTTCTATTTAAATATGGCTGTAAGAGATTTCCAAATCATTGCATTCTTATAATTTTTATATTTTACACAACATCCAAAACTTTTTGGAATTTGGGTTGTATATAAAGATGAATTTCCCCACCATTATTTTCTGCATCTCATAAACACTTGCACCAATCATTTTTAATGGTGTTTGCATTTTAGGACTTTCCAGATACGGTAAATTATAGAAAACTACTTGTAGGATAAAATGTGCAAAGCAGATTTTCACTAAAAAAGTAAGGACATTGGGCAGATATTATTATTATTATTATTTATTTATATAGCACCATTGATTCCATGGTGCTGTACATGAGAAGGGGTTACATACAAGTTACAAATATCACATACAGTGAACAAACTAACAATGACGGACTGATACAGAGTGGCGAGGACCCTGCCCTTGCGGGCTTACATTCTACAGGATTATGGGGAAGGAGACAGTAGGTTGAGGGTTGCAGGAGCTCCGGTGTTGGTGAGGCGGTAGCTCCGGTGTTGGTGAGGCGGTAGCTCCGGTGTTGGTGAGGCGGTAGCTTCGTTGGTGTTGAGGCAGCAGCGGTGTCAGTGCAGGCTGTAGGCTTTCCTGAAGAGATGAGTTTTCAGGTTCCGTCTGAAGGATCCGACTGTGGTTGATAGTCGGACGTGTTGGGGCAGAGAGTTCCAGAGGATGGGGGATATTCGGGAGAAGTCTTGGTGGCGATTGGATGAGGAGCGAATAAGTGTGGAGGAGAGAAGGAGGTCTTGGGAGGACCGGAGGTCACGTGAGGGAAGATATCGAGAGATTAGTTCAGAGATATATGGAGGAGACAGGTTGTGGATGGCTTTGTAGGTCAGTATTAGCAATTTGAACTGGATACGCTGAGGGAATGGGAGCCAGTGAAGAGATTTGCAGAGGGGGGAAGCGGAGGAGTAGCGAGGAGAGAGATGGATTAGTCGGGCAGCAGAGTTAAGGATGGACTGGAGAGGTGCAAGGGTGTTAGCAGGGAGGCCACAGAAAAGGATGTTGCAGTAGTCAAGGCGGGAAATGATGAGGGCGTGCACAAGCATTTTAGTAGATTGGGGGTTGAGGAAAGGATGGATCCTGGAGATATTTTTGAGCTGGAGGCGACAGGAGGTGGAAAGAGCTTGGACGTGTGGTTTGAAGGACAGGGCAGAGTCGAAGGTTACTCCGAGGCAGCGGACTTCGGGTACAGGGGAAAGCATGATGTCATTGACTACGATGGATAGGTCAAGTAAGGAAGATTTGTGGGATGGAGGAAAGATGATGAGTTCAGATTTGTCCACATTGAGTTTGAGGAAGCGAGAGGAGAAGAAGGAGGATATGGCTGATAGGCACTCTGGGATTCTGGACAGCAGAGCGGTGACGTCTGGGCCAGAGAGGTAGATCTGAGTGTCGTCAGCATAGAGGTGGTACTGGAATCCATGGGACTTTATGAGTTGTCCCAAGCCAAGTGTATAGATTGAGAAGAGTAGGGGTCCTAGAACAGAGCCTTGGGGGACTCCAACAGAGAGAGGGTGGGATGAGGAGGTAGTATGGGAGTGGGAAACGCTGAATGTGCGGTTGGAAAGGTACGAGGCGATCCAGGATAGGGCGAGGTCTTTGATGCCAAAGGAGGAGAGGATCTGTAGTAGGAGGCAGTGGTCAACTGTGTCGAAAGCAGAGGACAGGTCTAGAAGGAGGAGTACAGAGTATTGTCCAGTAGCTTTGGCGGTAAGTAGGTCATTAGTGATTTTGGTCAGGGCAGTCTCAGTTGAGTGATGGGGGCGGAAACCAGATTGTAGATTGTCGTACAACAAGTTAGATGAGAGGTGGGAGGAGAGTTCAGCATGGACGTGCTGCTCCAGGAGTTTGGAAGCAAATGGGAGCAGCGATATTGGGCGATAGCTGGACATAGCAGTTGGATCGAGGGTTGGCTTTTTAAGGATAGGCGTGATTGTGGCATGTTTGAACGCAGAGGGGAAGGTGCCAGAAGTTAGTGATAGGTTGAAGAGGTGGGTTAGGGATGGGATAAGTGTGGTGGTGAGGTTGGGGAGGAGGTGGGATGGGATGGGGTCGAGCGCACAGGTGGTGAGGTGGGATTTGGAGAGGAGACAATTAAGTCCCCCTTCAGTGATGTTCGATAGGGAGGTTATGGGGTTTGGGCATTGGTCTGGTATACAAAGGGGTTGTGGTGGTTGAACAATAAAGTCTCGCCTTGTCTGGTCGATCTTATTTTTAAAGTGTGTGGCAAAGTCCTCAGCAGAGATGAGGGAGGTTGGAGGGGGCAGTGGGGGGAGGAGGAGGGAGTTAAATGTTTTGAATAACTGTTTGGGGTTGTGGGATAGGGAAGATATGAGGGTTGTGAAGTAGGCCTGTTTAGCAGAAATGAGTGCAGATTTAAAAGCGAGTGTTGCTTGTTTGAATACAGTGAAGTCGTCTTGCGAGTGTGTTCTCTTCCAACGCCGCTCCGCAACCCTGGACTCTTGCCTTAGCTTTTTGGTGGTGTTATTATGCCAAGGTTGTCTATTGATACGTCGCGCTCTGCCATGGACGAGAGGGGCAACCGTGTCAATAGCTGATGCGAGAGTGGCATTGTAGAAAGCAGCAGCACTGTCTGTGTCGTGGAGTGAGGATATGGATGCCAGTGGTAGGATGGAGTCAGAGAGTGTGTGGGTGTCTAGGTGTGCAAGGTTTCTGCATGGGTGCGCATGTTGCTGGATATGGATGATTGGTGAGGAGGACAGGGATGAGAAGGTGAGCAGGTGGTGGTCGGATAGAGGGAGAGGGGAGGTGGTGAAGTTAGATAGAGAGCAGAGACGGGTGAATACCAGGTCTAGTGTATGCCCATCTGTGTGGGTGGCTGCGGAGGACCACTGAGTAAGTCCAAAGGATGAGGTAAGGGACAGAAGTTTGAAGGCTGTTGACTGAAGGGTATCAATGGGGATGTTGAAGTCACCCCTGATGATGGTGGGAGTGTCAGCAGAGAGAAAGTGAAGAAGCCAGGTGGAGAATTGGTCAATAAAGGCAGTGGCCGGGCCCGGAGGTCGGTATATGACGGCCACTTGGAGGTTGGAGGGAGAGTAGATGCGGACAGAATGGACTTCAAAAGAGGGGAGGATAAGGGAGGGAAGAGGTGGGATTGGGTTAGAGGTGCAGTTTGAAGAAAGGAGAAGACCCACTCCTCCACCATGTTTGTTGCCGGGTCGAGGGGTGTGGGTGAAGTGGAGGCCTCCGTAACACAGCGCAGCAGGGGAGGCGGTGTCAGAGGGTGTTAGCCATGTTTCTGTGAGGCCAAGGAAGGCAAGATTGCGGGATAGAAAAAGGTCGTGAATCACATGAAGCTTATTGCAGATTGAGCGGGCATTCCAGAGTGCTCCAGAGAGAGGGAGCAGGGGGGTGGGCGTCAGGGGCACGGGTTTTATGTTAGAAAGAGTGCGGAAGTTCATGTTGGATAGTGAGTGATAGGAGGGAGTAGTAATGGGAGGTATGAGATGTGGGGGTCCAGGGATGGGAGATATGTCTCCAGCAGTGAGGAGAAGGAGAGAGAGAGAGCAGGTGGGAGAAAGAGAGTGTCCGACTTGTTTTATGTGTTTGTTGGACAGATTTGAGGTTGAGGAGCAGGTCAGCAGAGGAGGACAGGTGGGGAGGTAAGAGGGAAGGGGAGATGATTATTAGGTTAGGGAGTGCTGGGATTTCTGATAGCGAAGGAGAGAGAGGACTAGTGGAGCAAACAATGTAGGGGCATAGGTACACATGGCAAAGAAGTAAGATGGGTTAATAGAAAGCTAGATTCAAGTAATAAGAAGTGCTTACTCGGAAGACGCACCCAGAAGAAACAGAACATAGAGTGGGGTCCTGACTCCTGCCGTGACTAACTGCCGTTGAAATAACTGCGGCGTCTGTATGCTTAGCTGCCGTGATACTTTGCTGCAGAGATTATTATTATTATTATTATTATACATTTTTATAGCGCCATTTATTCCATGGCGCTTTACATGTGAATACGGGGCAAATATAGACAAATACATTAAACATGAGCAGATAACAAGGCACACGAGTACATAAGGAGGGAGGACCCTGCCCGCGAGGGCTCACAGTCTGCAGGGGGTGGGTGAGGATACACTAGGAGAGGGAAGAGATGCGCGTGCCTGACCCCACACGCGTGCACCCCTTAAGATGCTACTAAATTTATAGGACTGACTAAAGGATCAGGTGAGAGGGATTGTGGGTCCTTATTTGGGATAAATTAGCAATTGGCCAACACCCCGGGGGAGGTTACAAGATCAAAGGCACTAGACCTGGCTGCAAACATTTGCTCTAACACCATGAACACAATAATGTCTCCTGTGACCCCAGCATGGATGGACAGCAGTAATACAATGCAACAAATGCATTTAGCATACAGTCAACAGGCACATTAAAGGGAAGGGTGCAGGATTAGGGGCGGCAGATAACAGCGAGTAGCAGAGATGTTCGTACCATTAAAGGGAAGGGTGCCGGATTAGGGGCGGCAGATAACAGCGAGTAGCAGAGATGTTCGTACCATTAAAGGGAAGGGTGCAGGATTAGGGGCGGCAGATAACAGCGAGTAGCAGAGATGTTCGTACCTGTATGAAGAGAGGAGATGGATGTTAATTCTTGGCCGTTGAAATAACTGCGGCGTCTGTATGCTTAGCTGCCGTGATGCTTTGCTGCAGAGATGCGCGTGCCTGACCCCACACGCGTGCACCTCTTAAGATGCTACTAAATTTATGATATGAATTATTTTGTGAAAGACGAAGATTGAATTCATGTCATGTGGAAATTATATATTTAATTTGACACATAGCCTATGGAATAAAACCAATGACAGCCAGAAACTACTACAATGAGAGCTATTTGAACAGAAGAAGAGGAAGAAGAAGCCATATTTTTTAGGTTGAACCATCATTCCTGAGTTGACACCTATCACTTTAGTGGTGAGGTCTTTATGGCCTACGTTCATCAGACATGGCTCTTGTTCTATTCCGATTGATCTGTGGTTTTATGGCTGTCAGTTCCAATCGCAATGTGAGGTATATACGAATGTTGGTCACCTAATCTTCATAATCACTGTATCGCTTATTGCCGCTTGCAGTTCATAAACCACCGAACCGTAGTCAGTTATCTAGGCCGGCCTTCCACACACATTTTATTTCCAACACCTTTGGTACCAGAGATGAGACCGCAAAAATCTATAATTAGGTAGCATAGAAAGTGACCATGTTCTTTCATGTTTGAATTGTGGAGGGTGAGAGAAAATGATTAGTTTTAAAAGCTGTAACCATCATATAGCAGACACATTACATGGCAATTCGTATTCATATTTAATTCCTATGAATTAACTACCACTCCACACCAAAGGTCTCCAGCTTTTTCAAGGGCTCACTTGGGTTTCACAACAGGGGAGGGAGAAGGGGAGCTCATGAGATGTGACGAAGAGTAGAATATATATACGGCCTCCGAGCCCTTGTGTAATAAATGCTTTGCATTTCCTTGCAGAAATTATTTATTAGTGGCCATTCAATCCGCAGCACAAGGATAATTTAAATACTGCGAATCCCTCTTGGACCAAGGGATAGGGGATTCTCAAAACGCGCAGGACCTGACGCCGCTCTAAAACTTACCATGACTGTCTTGGCTCAGTTGAAGACAGGTCATAAAGCTGTCAGAAAGGCTTTAAATCAAAGCTAGCCTATCACACCGGATATCAGTGGGACATCTTGCTTCCACGTGTTCTAAAATACTTTATTTTTTTTTTGCCTTCTATCTAAATCTCAAATATCAGCGTAAAAGATAGAGCTAAACATGATATTCTGGACTTTAGTTAGGTTTATAGCACTATTAGTTTCGCTAAATAACATTTCACTCTCTAAGAAAAGAATTCTGTTTTAAAAATAATAGTAAATTTTACGCTTTCTTTTCATAGTGCAGTTTTGATGCAATTTTTTGATGTATATGTTTTCTTTTTAATTTTTTATCTTATACCTTTCAGTTTCAGAACCCATCCCCTTCCCCCTGGCTTTAAAAAACAAACAAAAAAAAAACTAAAAGAAATGTTCATCAGAAATTTCACCAACGTGCTTTCCGTGAACCTGGCTAGGAAATATACATGTACTGATTTTCTTTTTATCGAATACAAACTTTGGCTGTGTAAGAAAACATGTTTTAAGAAAACTCCATTGTATATATAATCATGGCCGAAAGTGTTGGCACCCTTGAAATTGTTCTAGAAAACGAAGCATTTCTGCCAAGCATTATTGCAATTATACATCTTTTGTTATACACGTTTATTTCCTTTGTGTGTATTGAATAACACAAAAAAAAAACAGAGAAAAAAACGCAAATTAGACATAATTTCACACCAAACCCCCAAAATGGGCTGGACACAATTGTTGCACACCCCTTTGGAATAAATACCATATGTAAAGTCACAAAATCAAATTTTTGGACTGGAAATGGAGAGTGTATTCCCAGCGTGGGTACAGATAACTTAAAATTGATAAAACTTAAAAAAGGCATAAACAAAAATCTAATTATTTTAATGTTGAAAGAGACAAAATAAAAGAAGGAGGTTTAACCCCTTAGCGACCGCCGATACGCCTTTTAACGGCGGCCGCTAAGGGTACTTAAACCACAGCGCCGTTAATTAACGGCGCTGTGGAAAAAGTCCATAGCGCCCCCCAGAGGCCGATTTTCTCCGGGGTCTCGGCTGCCGGGGGTAGCCGAGACCCCAGAGAACATGATTCGGGGGGTTTTTAACCCACCCCGCATTTGCGATCGCCGGTAATTAACCGTTTACCGGCGATCGCAAAAAAAATAAAAAAAGCGATCTCTTTTTAATTTCTCTGTCCTCCGATGTGATCGCACATCGGAGGACAGAGAAAAGGGGTCCCAGGAGGCCCCCCAATACTCACCTAGCTCCCCCGATGCTCCTCGTGTCTCCCGGTGGGCGCCGCCATCTTCAAAATGGCGGGCGCATGCGCAGTGCGCCCGCCGGCCGGCACCGGGAGAATCTTTGGGGTCTCGGCTGCCGGGGGTAGCCGAGACCCCAAAGAGCACGATCGGGGTCGGTATTACCGACCCCTGTTTTGCGATCGCCGGTAATTAACTGTTTACCGGCGACCGCAAAAAAAAAAAAAAAAAAAAAGTAAAGTGTAATTCTCTGTCCTCTGATGTGATCGCACATCAGAGGACAGAGAAATAGGGGGATTCGGGAACCCTAGCATACTCACCTAGGTCCCTGTATCCTCTTGCTGCTCCTCCTGGCCGCCGGCAGCAGAACATGGCGGACGCATGCCCAGTGCGCCCGCCATCTGTCTCCATCTGCCGGCCGGTAGGAGAACAGCAGTTGGGGCTAAAATTAGGGGTAGGGTTAGGGGTAGGGTTAGGGGTAGGGTTAGGGTTAGGGGTAGGGTTAGGTTAGGGTTAGGTTAGGGTTAGGGGTAGGGTTAGGGGTAGGGTTAGGTTAGGGTTAGGGGTAGGGTTAGGTTAGGGTTAGGGGTAGGGTTAGGGTTAGGGGTAGGGTTAGGGTTAGGTTAGGGGTAGGGTTAGGGGTAGGGTTAGGTTAGGGGTAGGGTTAGGGGTAGGGTTAGGTTAGGGTTAGGGGTAGGGTTAGGGTTAGGGGTAGGGTTAGGGGTAGGGTTAGGGGTAGGGTTAGGGTTAGGTTAGGGTTAGGTTAGGGGTAGGGTTAGGGGTAGGGTTAGGGGTAGGGTTAGGTTAGGGGTAGGGTTAGGTTAGGGGTAGGGTTAGGGGTAGGGTTAGGTTAGGGTTAGGGGTAGGGTTAGGGGTAGGGTTAGGGGTAGGGTTAGGTTAGGGGTAGGGGTAGGGGTAGGGGTAGGGTTAGGGGTAGGGTTAGGTTAGGGGTAGGGCTAGGGTTGGGGCTAAATTTAGGGTTAGGGTTGGGGCTAAATTTAGGGTTAGGGTTGGGGCTAAACTTAGGGTTAGGCTTCTTTCACACTTACGTCGGTACGGGGCCGTCGCAATGCGTCGGCCCGACATACCGACGCACGTTGTGAAAATTGTGCACAACGTGGGCAGCAGCTGTAGTTTTTCAACACATCCGCTGCCCAATCTATGTCCTGGGGAGGAGGGGGCGGAGTTACGGCCACGCATGCGCGGTCAGAAATGGCGGATGCGACGTACAAAAAAACGTTTCATTGAACGTTTTTTTGTGCCGACGCTCCGCCAAAACACAACTGATCCAGTGCACGACGGACGCGATGTGTGGCCATCTGTCACGATCCGTCGGCAATACAAGTCTATGGGCAAAAAACGCATCCTGCGGGCACATTTGCAGGATCCGTTTCTTGTCCAAAACGACGGATTGCGACGGAATGCCAAACGACGCAAGTGTGAAAGTAGCCCTAGGGCTAGGGTTAGGGTTGGGGCTAAAGTTAGGGCTAGGGTTGGGGCTAAAGTTAGGGTTAGAGCTGGGATTAGGGTTAGGGTTTGGATTAGGGTTCGTATTAGTGTTAGGGTTGGCATTAGGGTTACGCTTGGGATTAGGGTTAGGTTTGGGATTAGGGTTAAGGTTAGGGTTGTGATTAGGGGTGAATTGGGATTAGGGTTAGGTTTGAGGTAAGGGTTGAGATTAGGATTAGGGGTGTGTTGGATTTAGGGTTTTGATTAGGGTTATGGTTAGGGTTGACATTAGGGTTGTTTTGGGGTAAGGGTTGTGATTATGGTTAGGGTTAGTGATTAGGATTATGGATGAGGTTGGGATTAGGGTTAGGGGTGTGTTGGGGTTAGGGTTGGAGCTAGAATTGGGGGGTTTCCACTGTTTAGGTACATCAGGGGGTCTCCAAACACGACAGCCAATTTTGCGCTCAAAAAGTCAAATGGTGCTCCCTCCCTTCTGAGCTCTGCCGTGCGCCCAAACAGTGGGTTACCCCCACATATGGGGCATCAGCGTACTCGGGATAAATTGGACAACAACTTCTGGGGTCCAATTTCTCTTGTTACCCTTGTGAAAATAAAAACTTGGGGGCTATAAAATCTTTTTTGTGAAAAAAAAAATATTTTTTATTTTCACGACTCTGCATTCTAAACTTCTGTGAAGCACTTGGGCATTCAAAGTTCTCACCACACATCTAGATAAGTTCCTTGGGGGGTCTAGTTTCCAAAATGGGGTCACTTGTGGGGGGTTACTACAGTTTAGGTACATCAGGGGCTCTGCAATCGCAACATAATGCCCACAGACCATTCTATCAAAGTCTGCATTCCAAAAAGGCGCTCCTTCCCTTCCGAGCTCTGCCGTGCGCCCAAACAGTGGTTTACCGCCACATATGGCGCATCAGCGTACGCGGGATAAATTGGACAACAACTATTGCAGTCCAATTTCTCCTGTTACCCTTGTGAAAATAAAAACTTGGGGGCTACAATATCTTTTTTGTGGAAAAAAAAATATTTTTTATTTTCACGACTCTGCATTCTAAACTTCTGTGAAGCACTTGGGCATTCAAAGTTCTCACCACACATCTAGATAAGTTCCTTGGGGGGTCTAGTTTCCAAAATGGGGTCACTTGTGGAGGGTTTCTACTGGTTAGGTACATCAGGGGCTCTGCAAACGCAACATAATACCCGCAGACCATTCTATCAAAGTCTGCATTCCAAAACGGCGCTCCTTCCTTCCGAGCTCTGCCGTGCGCCCAAACAGTGGTTTACCCCCACATATGGGGTACCAGCATACTCAGGACAAATTGGACAACAACTTTTGGGGTCCAGTTTCTCTTGTTACCCTTGTGATAATAAAAATTTGGTGGCTAAAAAATCTTTTTTGTGGAAAAAAGAAATATTTTTTATTTTCACGGCTCTGCATTATAAACTTCTGTGAAGCACTTGGGCATTCAAGGTTCTCACCACACATCTAGATAAGTTCCATGGGGGGTCTAGTTTCCAAAATGGGGTCACTTGTGGGGGATTTCTACTGTTTAGGCACATCAGGGGCTCTCCAAACGCGACATGGCGTCCGATCTCAATTCCAGCCAATTCTACATTGAAAAAGTAAAATGGCACTCTTTCTCTTCCAAGCTCTGCGGTGCGCCCAAACAGTGGTTTACCCCCACATATTGGGTATCGACGTACTCAGGAGAAATTGCACAACAACTTTTGTGGTCTAATTTCTCCTGTTACCATTGTGAAAATAAAAATTTGTGGGCAAAAAGATCATTTTTGTAGAAAAAATGCAATTTTTTTTTTCACGGCTCTACGTTATAAACTTCTGTGAAGCACATGGGGGTTCAAAGTGCTCGCCACACATCTAGATAAGTTCCTTAAGGGGTCTAGTTTCCAAAATGGTGTCACTTGTGGGGGGTTTCCACTGTTTAGGCACATCAGGGGCTCTCCAAACGCGACATGGCGTCCAATCTCAATTCCAGCCAATTCTACATTGAAAAAGTAAAACGGCACTCCTTCTCTTCCAAGCTCTGCGGTGCGCCCTAACAGTTCTTTACCCCCACATGTTGGGTATCAGCGTACTCAGGAGAAATTGCACAACAACTTTTGTGGTGTAATTTCTCCTGTTACCCTTGTGAAAATAAGAATTTGTGGGCAAAAAGATCATTTTTGTGTAAACAAAAGCGATTTTTTATTTTCACGGCTCTACGTTATAAACTTCTGTGAAGCACTTGGGGGTTCAAAGTGCTCACCACACATCTAGATAAGTTCCTTAAGGGGTCTAGTTTCCAAAATGGTGTCACTTGTGGGGAGTTTCCACTGTTTAGGTACATCAGGGGCTCTCTAAATGTGACATGGTGTCCGATCTCAATTCCAGCCAATTCTGCATTGAAAAAGTCAAACGGCGCTCCTTCACTTCTAAGTTCTGCGGTGCGCCCTAACAGTGGTTTACCCCCACATATGGGGTATTGGCGTATTCAGGAGAAATTGCATAACAAAATTTATGGTTACATTTCTGTTTTTACACTTGTGAAAATAAAAAAAATGGTTCTGAATTAAGATGTTTGCAAAAAAAAGTTAAATGTTCATTTTTTCCTTCCACATTGTTTCAGTTCCTGTGAAGCACGTAAAGGGTTAATAAACTTCTTGAATGTGGTTTTGAGAACCTTGAGGGGTGTAGTTTTTAGAATGGTGTCACACTTCATTATTTTCTATCATATAGACCCCTCAAAATGACTTCAAATGTGATGTGGTCCCTAAAAAAAATGGTGTTGTAAAAATGAGAAATTGCTGGTCAACTTTTAACCCTTATAACTCCCTAACAAAAAAAAATTTTGTTTCCAAAATTGTGCTGATGTAAAGTAGACATGTGGGAAATGTTATTTATTAACAATTTTTTATGACATATCTCTCTGATTTAAGGGCATAAAAATACAAAGTTTGAAAATTGCAAAATTTTAAAAATTTTCGCCATATTTCCGTTTTTTTCATAAATAATCGCAAGTAATATCGAAGAAATGTTACCACTAACATGAAGTACAATATGTCACGAAAAAACAATCTCAGAATCAGCGGGATCCGTTGAAGCGTTCCAGAGTTATAACCTCATAAAGTGACAGTGGTCAGAATTGCAAAAATTGGCCTGGTCATTAAGTACCAAATTGGCTCTGTCACTAAGGGGTTAAATTCAAATAGGAAATTGTAAAGCTTTATAGAAATTTTTCCATCTCTGTACTGCCAATTTGGAATTTATATACCATAAGGTGGATGGATGTGAAAAAAAGTTTTTAAAAAAATCATATGGCACTTATTTAAGACTGCTGGAAGCCAAATTATTGTGTCCACATAATGGCCCATAATAGTTATACATAGGGAAACATTAATGACTAGGAATAAACACCCTCAAAGATTTGCAGCATATCACCTACTTGGATTTCAGCAATAGGAACATCCCTCAGCTCAAAACTAAAAGAGCAGTACACTAGTGGACAGTAGAAATGTTCCCATCACCAACCATCCATTCTTCTTAATGAAGCTTGTCAAGC
The DNA here is from genome assembly GCF_032444005.1 of Ranitomeya imitator. NCBI lineage: Eukaryota > Metazoa > Chordata > Amphibia > Anura > Dendrobatidae > Ranitomeya > Ranitomeya imitator. The sequence continues at coordinate 721,388,206 of NC_091284.1, forward strand.
GTAATTTACCTTATAATAATTGGAAGGCATTTGAAATTGGGGGTCATTTGGCTAAAGTTGTGGGGGGTAGGGCTGGTTCAAGTAATTAGTGGGCCCAGGAAATCTGGACCACGTCACGGCAGTGGAGCAGGGAGAGGTAAGTATTTCAACTTTGCAAGTGCTGTGAACCTGAGCAAGCAGGGGGGGCCCACTCGTTGGCATTGGCACTGGCACAGGGCCCCTCAAAGTACAGCGGTGTGTTTGCACGGCGGGGGCGCCTCCCACCGGCAGCAACACTTTTGCGTACTATGAGAGGCCCTGTGCCAGTGACGTCGCCAACTAGTATTCCTCCCCCCACCTGATGAAGGAACCTGCACTTTCATCTGCACCTTCCTCTTTGTCCCCGTGTAAGGTGGTATGGTATGCGGGAAGAGCAACCTGACTTTCAGCAGGGTCACAATGTTGTTGTGTAGCGTGCACGGGGAATGTTGCGTTATGGGTCAATGTACCAGCAGACTCATCTATCACTGGCTGGGCAATGGGCACGATGAAGTGGAAACACAGATATAGGCCCAAAGAAGAAAGTGGGCTAAATGCAGTTCAAAATTGGTAACACAGGAATAACCAGGGGGCATTGCAGTGGAGGACAACTGGAATGAGAGGCTGACACAGAGAGTAGGGCCAAATCAGTAAGTAGTCGAAATGCAGTTCAAAATTGGCAACCGTAGTAAACAGGCGGCACAGCTTTGTTCAGTGGAGGAGAACAGCAAGGAGTGGCAGACACCGATAGTAGGCCCCAACCCAACTAGTAGGCCAAATGCAATCTAACATTAACAACTACTTAACGAGAGGCTGAAAATGGAATTTCAGGACAGGAAACCAGGAGAACAGCAAGGAGTGGCAGACACCGATAGTAGGCCCCAAACCAACTAGTACGCCAAATGCAGTTGTTCCATTTAACCACAATTTAATGAGAGCCTGAAGATAGAAGCTCAGGAAAGGCAACCTGGGGAACACCTTGGAGTGTAACACACCATCTCTCTCCACCCCATACCCATTTTGTAGGCCTAATGCTGTGTACTTTTCTACAACTACTAAACGAGAGTCGGAAGACCGAAGCAATGGCAAGGAAACCTGGGGAACACCTTGGAGTGTAACACACCATCTCTCTCCACCCCATACCCAATTTGTAGGCCTAATGCAGCCTACTTTCCGACACCTACTAAACGAGAGCATGAAGATCGAAGTTCAGGAAAGGCAACCTGGGGAACACCTTGGAGTGTAACACACCATCTCTCTCCACCCCATACCCATTTTTTAGGCCTAATGCAGTGTACTTTTCTACAACTACTAAACGAGAGTCGGAAGACCGAAGCAATGGCAAGGAAACCTGGGGAACACCTTGGAGTGTAACACACCATCTCTCTCCACCCCATTCCCCATTTTTTAGGCCTAATGCAGCCTACTTTCCGACACCTACTAAACGAGAGCATGAAGATCGAAGCTCAGGAAAGGCAACCTGGGGAACACCTTGGAGTGTAACACACCATCTCTCTCCACCCCATACCCATTTTGTAGGCCTAATGCTGTGTACTTTTCTACAACTACTAAACGAGAGTCGGAAGACCGAAGCAATGGCAAGGAAACCTGGGGAACACCTTGGAGTGTAACACACCATCTCTCTCCACCCCATACCCAATTTGTAGGCCTAATGCAGCCTACTTTCCGACACCTACTAAACGAGAGCATGAAGATCGAAGCTCAGGAAAGGCAACCTGGGGAACACCTTGGAGTGTAACACACCATCTCTCTCCACCCCATACCCAATTTGTAGGCCTAATGCAGCCTACTTTCCGACACCTACTAAACGAGAGCATGAAGATCGAAGCTCAGGAAAGGCAACCTGGGGAACACCTTGGAGTGTAACACACCATCTCTCTCCACCCCATACCCATTTTTTAGGCCTAATGCAGTGTACTTTTCTACAACTACTAAACGAGAGTCGGAAGACCGAAGCAATGGCAAGGAAACCTGGGGAACACCTTGGAGTGTAACACACCATCTCTCTCCACCCCATTCCCCATTTTTTAGGCCTAATGCAGCCTACTTTCCGACACCTACTAAACGAGAGCATGAAGATCGAAGCTCAGGAAAGGCAACCTGGGGAACACCTTGGAGTGTAACACACCATCTCTCTCCACCCCATACCCATTTTGTAGGCCTAATGCAGCGTACTTTTCTACAACTACTAAACGAGAGCATGAAGATCGAAGCTCAGGAAAGGCAACCTGGTGAAAACCTTGGAGTGTAACACAACCTGTCTCTACACCCCATACCAAATTTGTAGGCCTAATGCAGCGTAGTTTCCACCAACTACTAAACGAGAGCCGGAAGATCGAAGCTCATGAAAGGCAACCCGGGGAACACCTTGGAGTGTAACACAACCTCTCTCTACACCACGAAAGGGCTGATTCTTAGGAAGGAAGGCTGTTGTAAATAAGCATTGCGCGTCCGAGGGTGATTATATTCTTATTCGGTATCTACTCACCCTCGGACGCGCCATGCTTCTTGATTTGTAATTAATGTTTATTTGCAATGTGCTTTTGACTTACTCAATTATTTTTTTAATTATTGATTTTATTAAATTAATAGTTTAACATCTTATTGGAAATAATTTAAAGGAGACGCGACAGGACAACACTCGGTGGATGCCATATCTGTGTTAACAACTCCAAAAAACTTTCAGTTAACTTCTTGCAGGAGAAAGAAATTGTAGCTGTTGGACCTTTGTAGTACAGTTCCAGATATTTGTTGTGTGTTTGTTTTGATTGTTAAAATGTCTGCATTTGAGATCTCAACACGATCTTATTTTTTATAATCAAATTAATTTTTTAAATATTTTATTAGGTTGGTTCAAGGGGTACACGGGCCGCAGTAGACAGGTCAGTGGAGGCCTAGTGGAAGGAGGGACCGCAGATGCGCCACTGTTTCACCCATACACAATTAGTAGGCCTAATGCAGCGTAGTTTCCAACAGCTACTAAACGAGAGCCGGAAGATCGAAGCTCAGGAAAGGCAACCTGGGGAACACCTTGGAGTGTAACACAACCTCTCTCTACACCACGGAAGGGCTGATTCTTAGGAAGGAAGGCTGTTGTAAATAAGCATTGCGCGTCCGAGGGTGATTATATTCTTATTCGGTATCTACTCACCCTCGGACGCGCCATGCTTCTTGATTTGTAATTAATGTTTATTTGCAATGTGCTTTTGACTTACTCAATTATTTTTTTAATTATTGATTTTATTAAATTAATAGTTTAACATCTTATTGGAAATAATTTAAAGGAGACGCGACAGGACAACACTCGGTGGATGCCATATCTGTGTTAACAACTCCAAAAAACTTTCAGTTAACTTCTTGCAGGAGAAAGAAATTGTAGCTGTTGGACCTTTGTAGTACAGTTCCAGATATTTGTTGTGTGTTTGTTTTGATTGTTAAAATGTCTGCATTTGAGATCTCAACACGATCTTATTTTTTATAATCAAATTAATTTTTTTTATATTTAATGATGTTGGTTCAAGGGGTACACGGGCCGCAATAGACAGGTCAGTGGAGGCCTAGTGGAAGGAGTGACGGCAGACAGGCATCAAAGGCCTAACATTGGGCTGGCTGTAGGCAAGTTAAAATTGGTTCCAGGGGAACACGGCCATCAGTGGCCTGGTCAGTGTAGTTGTAGTTGAAAGAACGGGACGCAGACAGGCTTCGAAGGCCTAACATAATAACATAGGGCTGGCTGTAGGCAAGTTAAAATTGGTTCCAGGGGAACACGGCCATCAGTGGCCTGGTCAGTGTAGTTGTAGTTCAAAGAACGGGACGCAGACAGGCTTCGAAGGCCTAACATAACAAACTTGGGCTGGCTGTAGGCACTTTTAAATTTGTTCCAGGGGTACATGGGCAGCAGTGTATGGTCAGTGGAAGTCTAGTGGAAGGAGTGACCGCAGACAGGCTTCCAAGGCCTAACATAACAAACTTGGGCTGGCTGTAGGCACTTTTAAATTGGTTCCAGGGGTACACGGGCAGCAGTGGTCTGGTCAGTGGAAGTCTAGTGGAAGGAGTGACCGCAGACAGGCTTCCAAGGCCTAACATAACAAACTTGGGCTGGCTGTAGGCACTTTTAAATTGGTTCCAGGGGTACACGGGCAGCAGTGGTCTGGTCTGTGGAAGTCTAGTGGAAGGAGTGACCGCAGACAGGCTTCGAAGGCCTAACATAACAAACTTGGGCTGGCTGTAGGCACTTTTAAATTGGTTCCAGGGGTACACGGGCAGCAGTGGTCTGGTCAGTGGAAGTCTAGTGGAAGGAGTGACCGCAGACAGGCTTCCAAGGCCTAACATAACAAACTTGGGCTGGCTGTAGGCACTTTTAAATTGGTTCCAGGGGTACACGGGCAGCAGTGGTCTGGTCTGTGGAAGTCTAGTGGAAGGAGTGACCGCAGACAGGCTTCGAAGGCCTAACATAACAAACTTGGGCTGGCTGTAGGCACTTTTAAATTGGTTCCAGGGGTACACGGGCAGCAGTGGTCTGGTCAGTGGAAGTCTAGTGGAAGGAGTGACCGCAGACAGGCTTCCAAGGCCTAACATAACAAACTTGGGCTGGCTGTAGGCACTTTTAAATTGGTTCCAGGGGTACACGGGCAGCAGTGGTCTGGTCAGTGGAAGTCTAGTGGAAGGAGTGACCGCAGACAGGCTTCCAAGGCCTAACATAACAAACTTGGGCTGGCTGTAGGCACTTTTAAATTGGTTCCAGGGGTACACGGGCAGCAGTGGTCTGGTCAGTGGAAGTCTAGTGGAAGGAGTGACCGCAGACAGGCTTCCAAGGCCTAACATAACAAACTTGGGCTGGCTGTAGGCACTTTTAAATTGGTTCCAGGGGTACACGGGCAGCAGTGGTCTGGTCTGTGGAAGTCTAGTGGAAGGAGTGACCGCAGACAGGCTTCGAAGGCCTAACATAACAAACTTGGGCTGGCTGTAGGCACTTTTAAATTGGTTCCAGGGGTACACGGGCAGCAGTGGTCTGGTCAGTGGAAGTCTAGTGGAAGGAGTGACCGCAGACAGGCTTCCAAGGCCTAACATAACAAACTTGGGCTGGCTGTAGGCACTTTTAAATTGGTTCCAGGGGTACACGGGCAGCAGTGGTCTGGTCAGTGGAAGTCTAGTGGAAGGAGTGACCGCAGACAGGCTTCCAAGGCCTAACATAACAAACTTGGGCTGGCTGTAGGCACTTTTAAATTGGTTCCAGGGGTACACGGGCAGCAGTGGTCTGGTCTGTGGAAGTCTAGTGGAAGGAGTGACCGCAGACAGGCTTCGAAGGCCTAACATAACAAACTTGGGCTGGCTGTAGGCACTTTTAAATTGGTTCCAGGGGTACACGGGCAGCAGTGGTCTGGTCAGTGGAAGTCTAGTGGAAGGAGTGACCGCAGACAGGCTTCCAAGGCCTAACATAACAAACTTGGGCTGGCTGTAGGCACTTTTAAATTGGTTCCAGGGGTACACGGGCAGCAGTGGTCTGGTCTGTGGAAGTCTAGTGGAAGGAGTGACCGCAGACAGGCTTCGAAGGCCTAACATAACAAACTTGGGCTGGCTGTAGGCACTTTTAAATTGGTTCCAGGGGTACACGGGCAGCAGTGGTCTGGTCTGTGGAAGTCTAGTGGAAGGAGTGACCGCAGACAGGCTTCGAAGGCCTAACATAACAAACTTGGGCTGGCTGTAGGCACTTTTAAATTGGTTGCAGGGGTACACGGGCAGCAGTGGTCTGGTCAGTGGAAGTCTAGTGGAAGGAGTGACCGCAGACAGGCTTCGAAGGCCTAACATAACAAAATTGGGCTGGCTGTAGGCACTTTTAAATTGGTTCCAGGGGTACATGGGCAGCAGTGTATGGTCAGTGGAAGTCTAGTGGAAGGAGTGACGGCAGACAGTCTTCGAAGGCCTAACATAACAAAATTGGGCTGACTGTAGGCACTTTTAAATTGGTTCCAGGGTAACACGGCCAGCAGTGGCCTGGTCAGTGTAGTAGTTGTAGAAAGAAGGGACCGCAGACAGGCTTCGAAGGCCTAACATAACAAAAATGTCAAAACAATGGTATTGTCAGTGCCAGGCATTGAAGGATGTCAGCGCCTAGACTACACATTGGTGAAGCTGTGAGAGATAATTTTGCTAGTGGTAGAGCACTGTTTGAGCTGGGGGGGGAACTGTCTTGTGGCCGGCGGTACAGGCACAGGGCCCCTCATATTACAACGGTGTGTCTGACGTTGGGTGCGCACCACCACCGCCAGAGACACTTTATTGTACTATGAGGGACCCAGTGGCAGTGCCGTCGACCAAAAGCGGCCACACCCACCTCTTCAGACAAACAGCACTCTCAAGGGTCCAAGCGCAAAGTGGCGATAGCACGGCCCCGTGTGGGGACTTTGGCCATTTCGTGAGGTGGAAACATGTCGTATGCTGGACAATCAGGTGAAGAAAATTACGAGATTGGAAAAGTCATTCAGAATAGTCCACAGGCAAGACCTTTTCATAGGAAAGCTAGGTGTCAGCCGGGCAGGGTGGGGCAAAAGATTTTGAAATCCAGTTGTGGTTCATTTTAATGAAGGTTAGATCATCTACATTTTGGGTAGCCAGACGAGTCCTTTTTTCTGTTAGTATTGAACCTGCAGCACTGAATACTCTTTCTGATAGGACACTAGCTGCCGGGCAAGCAAGCTCCTGCAATGCATATTCTGCCAATTCTGGCCAGGTGTCTAATTTGGATGCCCAGTAATCAAATGGGAATGACGGTTGAGGGAGAACGTCGATAAGGGATGAAAAATAGTTTGTAACCATACTGGACAAATGTTGTCTCCTGTCACTTTGAATTGATGCTGCAGTACCTGTCCTGTCTGCGGTCATAGAAAAATCACTCCACAACCTGGTCAGAAAACCCCTCTGGCCAACGCCACTTCTGATTTCTGCCCCTCTAACACCTCTGGTCTGCTGGCCCCTGGAGCTCGTGTGAGAACGATCACGGGCGCTGTGTGCAGGGAATGCCAGAAGCAAACGGTCAACAAGAGTTGATTGTTTTGTTGCTAATATTAGTTCCAAGTTCTCATGTGGCATAATATTTTGCAATTTGCCTTTATAGCGAGGATCAAGGAGGCAGGCCAACCAGTAATCGTCATCGTTCATCATTTTTGTAATGCGTGTGTCCCTTTTGAGGATATGCAAGGCATAATCCGCCATGTGGGCCAAAGTTCCCGTTGTCAAATCTGCGGTTGTGCTTGGTTGAGGGGCAGTTGCAGGCAAATCTACGTCACTTGTGTCCCTCAAAAAACCAGAACCCGGCCTTGCCACGCCACCAATTTCCCGTGCCCCCGGGAAAGCTTCCTCATTAAAAATATACTCATCCCCATCATCCTCCTCATCCTCCACCTCCTCTTCGCCCGGTACCTCGTCATGTACACTGCCCTGACCAGACAATCGCTGACTGTCATCAAGGCTTTCCTCTTCCTCTGGTGCATACGCCTGATCCTTTATGTGCGTCAAACTTTGCATCAGCAGACGCATTAGGGGGATGCTCATGCTTATTATGGCGTTGTCTGCACTAACCAGCCGTGTGCATTCCTCAAAACACTGAAGGACTTGACACATGTCTTGAATCTTCGACCACTGCACACCTGACAACTCCATGTCTGCCATCCTACTGCCTGCCCGTGTATGTGTATCCTCCCACAAAAACATAACAGCCCGCCTCTGTTCGCACAGTCTCTGAAGCATGTGCAGTGTTGAGTTCCACCTTGTTGCAACGTCTATGATTAGGCGATGCTGGGGAAGGTTCAAAGAACGCTGATAGGTCTGCATACGGCTGGAGTGTACCGGCGAACGGCGGATATGTGCGCAAAGTCCACGCACTTTGAGGAGCAGGTCGGATAACCCCGGATAACTTTTCAGGAAGCACTGCACCACCAGGTTTAAGGTGTGAGCCAGGCAAGGAATGTGTTTCAGTTGGGAAAGGGAGATGGCAGCCATGAAATTCCTTCCGTTATCACTCACTACCTTGCCTGCCTCAAGATCTACAGTGCCCAGCCACGACTGCGTTTCTTGCTGCAAGAACTCGGACAGAACTTCCGCGGTGTGTCTATTGTCGCCCAAACACTTCATAGCCAATACAGCCTGCTGACGTTTGCCAGTAGCTGCCCCATATTGGGAGACCTGGTGTGCAACAGTGGCAGGTGCGGATGGAGTGTTTGTGCGACTGTGGTCTGTGGACGAGCTCTTGCTTCTGCAGGAGGACGAGGAGGAGGAGGAGGGGGTGCGAACGGCTACAGACAACTGTTTACTAGACCGTGGGCTAGGCAGAACTGTCCCAAACTTGCTGTCCCCTGTGGACCCTGAATCCACCACATTTACCCAGTGTGCCGTGATGGACACGTAACGTCCCTGGCCATGCCTACTGGTCCATGCATCTGTTGTCAGGTGCACCTTTGTGCTCACAGATTGCCTGAGTGCATGGACGATGCGCTCTTTAACATGCTGGTGGAGGGCTGGGATGGCTTTTCTGGAAAAAAAGTGTCGACTGGGTAGCTCGTAGCGTGGTACAGCGTAGTCCATCAGGTCTTTGAAAGCTTCGCTTTCAACTAACCGGTAGGGCATCATCTCTAACGAGATTAGTCTAGCTATGTGGGCGTTCAAACCCTGTGTACGCGGATGCGAGGCTAAGTATTTCCTTTTTCTAACCATAGTCTCATGTAGGGTGAGCTGGACTGGAGAGCTGGAGATCGTGGAACTAGCGGGGGTGCCGGTGGACATGGCAGACTGAGAGACGGTGGGAGATGGTATTGTTGCCGCCGGTGCCCTAGATGCAGTGTTTCCTACTACGAAACTGGTGATTCCCTGACCCTGACTGCTTTGGCCTGGCAAAGATACCTGCACAGATACAGCAGGTGGTGCGCTAAATGGTGGTCCTACACTGCCGGAAGGGATGTTGCGTTGATGACTAGCTTCATTGGCCGAGGGTGCAACAACCTTAAGGGACGTTTGGTAGTTAGTCCAAGCTTTCAAATGCATGGTGGTTAAATGTCTATGCATGCAACTAGTATTGAGACTTTTCAGATTCTGACCTCTGCTTAAGGAAGTAGAACATTTTTGACAGATGACTTTGCGCTGATCAATTGGATGTTGTTTAAAAAAATGCCAGACTGCACTCTTTCTAGCATCGGATACCTTTTCAGGCATTGCAGACTGAGCTTTAACCGGATGGCCACGCTGTCCTCCACCAGGTTTTGGCTTTGCCACGCGTTTTGGGCAAGATACGGGCCCGGCAGATGGAACCTGTGGCGATGTTGATGCCTGCTGCGGCCCCTCCTCCTCCTCTGCTTCAGAACTGCTGCCGCCTGCACCCTGTTCCCCCAATGGCTGCCAATCGGGGTCAAGAACTGGGTCATCTAATAACTCTTCTTGTACCTCCTGCGCAACTTTGTCTGTGTCACCGTGTCGTTCGGTGGTATAGCGTTCGTGATGGGGCAACATAGTCTCATCAGGGTCTGATTCTTGATCAGCACCCTGCGAGGGCAATGTTGTGGTCTGAGTCAAAGGACCAGCATAGTAGTCTGGCTGTGGCTGTGCGTCAGTGCACTCCATGTCAGATTCAACTTGTAATGGGCATGGACTGTTAACTGCTTCACTTTCTAAGCCAGGGACGGTATGTGTAAAGAGCTCCATGGAGTAACCCGTTGTGTCGCCTGCTGCATTCTTCTCTGTTGTTGTTTTTGCTGAAGAGGACAAGGAAGTGACTTGTCCCTGACCGTGAACATCCACTAACGACGCGCTGCTTTTACTTTTACCAGTTTCACGAGAGGAGGCAAAAGAGCTAGAGGCTGAGTCAGCAAGATAAGCCAAAACTTGCTCTTGCTGCTCCGGCTTTAAAAGCGGTTTTCCTAATCCCAGAAAAGGGAGCGTTCGAGGCCTTGTGTAGCCGGACGACGAACCTGGCTCCACAGCTCCAGACTTAGGTGCAATATTTTTTTCCCCACGACCACCTGATGCTCCACCACTACCACTACCCTCATTACCAGCTGACAATGAACGCCCCCGGCCACGACCTCTTCCACTAGACTTCCTCATTGTTTTAAAAACGTAACCAAACTAACGTTATTTGTTGCAGTCACACAACTTACACGGTGAGCTATAACTTCAGTATGATTTAGCTACCCCTTTACAGGTTGGTGAGACCACAGCGAAAATCAGGCCCAATGTTACACACTCTGTTTTTGGTGGCTGCAAAATAGAGAGATGCCCCACACGCAGGACTGTCACTGAAGCACAAATGTTAATATTAATGTCACACTATTATTTTTTTTTTTTTTCAGGAACACTTTAGAAACCCCAAAAAAAAAAAAAAATAGATTTTTGCAGGGAGAATTTAGAAAACAAATGTAACAAACTATATGCTTTCTATGGGCCACTGAGTGAGAGATGACGCACACAGGAATCAGGAGTGGCACACAAGCCCAGAGGCCAATATTTTTCTACCAATGATTGATGGAGTTATTTTCTCTGGTAGATTTTGGAACCCAAATCAAGGAAAAAAAATATAGGCTTTCTATGGACCACAATTGGAGAGAGAGAGAGAGAGAGAGAGAGAGATGGCACACCCAGGAGTCAAGACTGGCACACAAGCAGAAAGGCCAATATTAATCTCCCATTTTTTTTTGGGGTTTGTTTTTTTTTTTTTTTTTTTCAGGGAGACTTTAGAAAAAAAAATAATAAAAAAAATATGATTTTATCAGGAAGAATTTAGAAACCAAATAAAATAAAATTATTTTTTCAGGGAGAATTTATAAAACAAATAAAAACAAAAATAGGCGTTCTATGGCCCACTGACTGAGAGATGACGCACACAGGAGTCAGGAGTGGCACACAAGCCCAGAGGCCAATATTTTTCTACCAATGATTGATGTAGTTATTGTCTTTGGTAGATTTTGGAACCCAAATCAAGGAAAAAAAACATAGGCTTTCTATGGACCACAATTGGAGAGAGAGAGAGAGAGAGAGAGAGAGAGATGGCACACCCAGGAGTCAAGACTGGCACACAAGCAGAAAGGCCAATATTAATCTCCCACTGTTTTTTTTGTTTGTTTGTTTTTTTTTTTTTTCAGGGAGACTTTAGAAAAAAAAATAATAAAAAAAATATGATTTTATCAGGAAGAATTTAGAAACCAAATAAAATAAAATGATTTTTTCAGGGAGAATTTAGAAAACAAATAAAACCAAAAATAGGCGTTCTATGGCCCACTGACTGAGAGAGAGAGAGAGATGGCACGCTTAGTACTGGCACACAAGCCCAAAGGGCAATATTAATCTCCCTTTTTTTTTCAGGGAGAATTTCTAAAACCCAAAAAAAAAAAAAAATAGGCTTTCTATGGCCCACTATTTGTGAGAGAGATGGGACGCTCAGGACTGGCACAGATGGCACGCTCAGGACTGGCACAGAAGCCCAGAGGCCAATATTAATCTCCCTTTTTTTCTGGGAGAATTTATAAAACCAAAAAAATATTTAAATAGGCTTTCTATGGCCCACTATTTGTGAGAGAGATGGCACGCTCAGGACTGGCACAGATGGCACGCTCACAACTGGCACACAAGCCCAGAGGCCAATATTAATCTCCCTTTTTTTCAGGGAGAATTTATAAAACCAAAAAAAAAATTAAATAGGCTTTCTATGGCCCACTATTTGTGAGAGAGATGGCACGCTCAGGACTGGCACAGATGGCACGCTCACAACTGGCACACAAGCCCAGAGGCCAATATTAATCTCCCTTTTTTCAGGGAAAATTTATAAAACCAAAAAAAAAATTAAATAGGCTTTCTATGGCCCACTATTTGTGAGAGAGATGGCACGCTCAGGACTGGCACAGATGGCACGCTCACAACTGGCACACAAGCCCAGAGGCCAATATTAATCTCCCTTTTTTCAGGGAAAATTTATAAAACCAAAAAAAAAATTAAATAGGCTTTCTATGGCCCACTATTTGTGAGAGAGATGGCACGCTCAGGACTGGCACAGATGGCACGCTCACAACTGGCACACAACCCCAGAGGCCAATATTAATCTCCCTTTTTTTCAGGGAGAATTTATAAAACCAAAAAAAAAAATTAAATAGGCTTTCTATGGCCCACTATTTGTGAGCGAGATGGCACGCTCAGGGCTGGCACAGATGGCACGCTCACAACTGGCACACAAGCCCAGAGGCCAATATTAATCTCCCTTTTTTCAGGGAAAATTTATAAAACCAAAAAAAAAATTAAATAGGCTTTCTATGGCCCACTATTTGTGAGAGAGATGGCACGCTCAGGACTGGCACAGATGGCACGCTCACAACTGGCACACAAGCCCAGAGGCCAATATTAATCTCCCTTTTTTTCAGGGAGAATTTATAAAACCAAAAAAAAAATTAAATAGGCTTTCTATGGCCCACTATTTGTGAGAGAGATGGCACGCTCAGGGCTGGCACAGATGGCACGCTCAGGACTGGCACATAAGCCCAGAGGCCAATATTAATCTCCCTTTTTTTCAGGGAGAATTTATAAAACCCAAAAAAAAATAAAATAGGCTTTCTATGGCCCACTATTTGTGAGAGAGATGGCACACTCAGGACTGGCACACAAGCCCAAAGGCCAATATTAATCTCCCACTGTATTTTTATCAGGGAGAATTTATACACCCCACAAAAAAAAATACAGAAAAATGAAAAGGCTTTCTATGGCCCACTATGTGAGAGAGATGGCACACACAGGGATGGCACTCTAGCAGAAATGCCAAATTGCCAATCTTAATCTCCCACCAAAAAAAAAAAAAAACAGGGAATGTCCTACAATTACTATCTCCCTGCCTGCAGTAATCTCAGCCAGGTATGGCAGGCAGCTACTATCTCCCTGCCTGCAGTAATCTCAGCCAGGTATGGCAGGCAGCAATAAGGAGTGGACTGATGCACAAATGAAATAAAAAGTGTGGACAAACAAAAAAGATAGCTGTGCAGAAAGGAAGGAACAAGAGGATTTGTGCTTTGAAAAAAGCAGTTGGTTTGCACAGCGGCGTACACACAGCAATGCAGCTATCACGGAGCCTTCTAGGGCAGCCCAATGAGCTACAGCGCTGAGGGGAAAAAAAAAAAAAAAAACTTCCACTGTCCCTGCACACCGAGGGTGGTGTTGGACAGTGCAAATCGCTGCAGCACAAGCGGTTTTGTGGTTAATGGACCCTGCCTAACGCTATCCCTGCTTCTGACAAAGCGGCAGCAACCTCTCCCTAAGCTCAGATCAGCAGCAGTAACATGGCGGTCGGCGGGAACGCCTCTTTATAGCCCCTGTGACGTCGCAGACAGCAAGCCAATCACTGCAATGCCCTTCTCTAAGATGGTGGGGACCAGGACCTATGTCATCACGCTGCCCACACTCTGCGTTTACCTTCATTGGCTGAGAAATGGCGCTTTTCGCGTCATTGAAACGCGACTTTGGCGCGAAAGTCGCGTACCGCATGGCCGACCCCGCACAGGGGTCGGATCGGGTTTCATGAAACCCCGACTTAGCCAAAAGTCGGCGACTTTTGAAAATGTTCGACCCGTTTCGCTCAACCCTAGGTATTACCATTTGAAAACCAGGAAAGTTAGCAGAAAGCCATGTATTAATTACCCTCTTCTAGTCATCTGGGTGGAGTCTCCTCCACGAACAGATGCTGCAATTGATGTCACCAACACCAAGCTAATTGGTGGAGGTTCTAAATGAGGACTCCACTTCCCCCAGCAGGGCGTGAACACGTCTGTGGCCAGAACGATCCTGAGTAGGGTGCTGCCCAGGTAAATAGAAGAGAGTAAAAAAGTTAAAATTGATTTTGAGCAGAAATCTAATGCTAACAATGAACTGAGATATGAGAGCTACAGTTTAGATTAATGGTTATAGTTTGGGAAGCTTAGACAATGAGACAGATTCCATCTTGTAGACAGAAGCATATAATTTATATATTATATATATTGTACAAAAAAGCCTGCATATACTGCTTGCACATACAGTGGCTTGCGAAAGTATTCACCCCGCTTGGTATTTTCTGTGTTTTGCTAGCTCATAACCTGGAATTTTACAGTTTTTTGAGAGTTTGCATAAGTTCATCTAAACAATGTGCCTACAACGGTGAACATTTGTTTTACTTTTAATTGTCAAGCAAACAAGAAGTATGACAAAATAACTGAAAACTTCAATGTGCATAACTATTCACCCCCCTAAAGAGTATCCTTCTGCAGCAATTACACCTGCAAGCCGCTTTGGATAAGTTTCTATGAGCTTTCCACATCTTGCCACTGGAATTTTTTTTTACATTCCTCAAGGCAATACTGCTCCAACTCCTTCAAATTAGATGGTTTCCTCTGGCGAACAGCAATCTTCAAGTCTGACCACAAATTTTCAATTGGATTAAGTAGGGTTGAGCGAAACGGGTCGAAATTTTTCAAAAGTCGCCGACTTTTGGCAAGGTCGGGTTTCATGAAACCTGACCCGACCCCAGTGTGGGGTCGGCCATGAAGTCGGCGATCTTTTGAATCTAGAATCGGAATTCCGATACCGATTCCCGATATGTTTAAGATATCGGGAATTGGTATCGGAATTCAGATTTAAGTGTAAAATAAAGAATTAAAATAAAAAATATCGCAATACTTACCCTCTGACATGCCCTGGTACTAACCGGGAACCTTCCTTCCTTAGAATCAGCCTTCCAGGACCCTGCGATGACGTCGCGGTGACGTCTCGGCTTGTGATTGGCCGCGCGGCCGCCCATGTGACCGCTCGCGCGGCCAATCACAAGCCGCGACGTCACCCGCGACGTCACCGAAGGTCCTGGAAGGGCTGATTCTTAGGAAGGAAGGCTGCCGGAAAGAAGCAGGGCGCGTCCGAGGGTGAGTATATTCCTATTAGGTCCGCAGGGTCCTGGAAGGCTGATTCTAAGGAAGGAAGGTTCCCGGTTAGTACCAGGGCGCGTCAGAGGGTAAGTATTGCGATATTTTTTATTTTAATTCTTTATTTTACACTAAAATATGGATCGCAGGGCCTGAAGGAGAGTTTCCGCTCCTTCAGACCCTGGGAACCATGGAAATCCAATGCACTGCATTGGGTTTCGGGTTTCGTCCGACCCCGACCCCGACTTTTTTATAGGATCGGCCGATTTCACTCGACCCGACTTTTTCAAAAGTCGAGTTTCGTGAAACCCGACCCGATCCTATAAAAGTAAAGGTCGCTCGACCCTAGGATTAAGGTCGTTGACTAGGCCACTCAAAAACATTTACACCTTTCCCCTTAAACCACTCAAGTGTTGCTTTAGCAGTATGGTTTGGTCATTGTCTTGTTGGAAGGTGAACCTCTGTCCCAGTATCAAATCACTGACTGACTGAAGCAGGTTTTGCTCAAAAATATCCCTGTATTTTGAACTATTCATCTTCCCATCGACTGAAACCATTTTCCCTGTTCCTGTTGCCAAAAAACATGGTGTTCTTGGAGTGGTGAGCTGTGTTGGTTTGGCGCCAGACATAGCGTTTATCTAGGTGGCCAAAAGGTTACATTTTGGTCTCATCTGACTACAGCACCTTCCTCCATACATTTTGGGAGTCTCCCACATGTCTTGTGTGTAAGTGTTAGGTGTCAAGTTCCCACTGCTGCACAGGGGGAATCTCAAACCATGTCCTCTGTAGTCTCCCATTTTTCCCCTGCGGCAGAGGAGCCTGCTCAGCAAAGACGCCAGTCCCAGCATCTTGCTCAAGCTGATTCTGTGTGTCTGGTTACTACTGTCATTCCTGGTTCTGCTATTATAACCAACAGTGATCAGCGGTGAGCAGATGTTCCTGGGACTAAGTCCTGCTTTTTCTCTACTGAGCATGCCCATGGGACGACCTCCCATTGGAGGTCGGGGGTCACATGCTCAGGTCCTGAAGCGGCCCTGATTGGACCACTGGGAAGGTCTCGGAAGGACACCGCTATAAAAGGTTTGCATGGCCGCTTGGCCATGCGCTAGTATAAACTAAAATCGTGCGTGTGTATGTGTGTATGTTATCTGGTGAACGCTCCTAATCATCCTGCTCCCTAGCGTTGTTGTATGTGGTTGGGTGTTTGGAGCTGACTAGTGCCAGTTTGTGCCATCCAGCACAAGGCACGATCATTAGTGTTGAGCATTCCGATACCGCAAGTATCGGGTATCGGCCGATACTTGCGGTATCGGAATTCCGATACCGAGTTCCGATACTTTTGTGGTATCGGGTATCGGTATCGGATCCATAGTAATGTGTAAAATAAAGAATTAAAATAAAAAATATTGATATACTTACCTCTCCGGAGGCCCCTGGACATCACCGCTGGTAACCGGCAGCCTTCTTTGTTTAAAATGAGCGTGTTTAGGGACTCCCATGACGTCACGGCTTCTGATTGGTCGCGTGCCGCTCATGTGACCGCCACGCGACCAATCAGAAGCCGCGACGTCATTCTCAGGCCCTAAACTCCTCATTCTAGGAATTTAGGACCTGAGGAATGACGTCGCGGCTTCTGATTGGTCGCTTGGCGGTCACATGAGCGGCACGCGACCAATCAGAAGCCGCGACATCATTCCTCAGGTCCTAAACTCCTCATTCTAGGAATTTAGGACCTGAGGAATGACGTCGCGGCTTCTGATTGGTCGCGTGGCGGTCACATGAGCGGCACGCGACCAATCAGAAGCTGTGATGTCATTCTCAGGTCCTAAACGCGCTCATTTTAAACAAAGAAGGCTGCCGGTTACCAGCGGTGATGTCCAGGGGCCTCCGGAGAGGTAATTATGTCAATATTTTTTATTTTAATTCTTTATTTTACACATTAATATGGATCCCAGGGCCTGAAGGAGAGTTTCCTCTCCTTCAGACCCTGGGAACCATCAGGATACCTTCCGATACTTGGTGTCCCATTGACTTGTATTGGTATCGGGTATCGGTATCGGCGATATCCGATACTTTTCGGGTATCGGCCGATACTATCCGATACCGATACTTTCAAGCATCGGACGGTATCGCTCAACACTAACGATCATACAAGTGTCTATTCAGCAGCGTCCGCCAGTGCGGCGCAGTGCACTGCTAGTACACTTTCCGGTCCCTAGTTAGGGCAGTTAGTGGCATCCGCCAGAGCAGTGCTGTGTGCACTCAGTGCGTTAAATCTTTATTAGTTATTCCTTGCTTTGCCGAGCACTAGTGGGTCTAGAGGGACTCTAACCCCATGTCCTTGAGGCAGAGTCCTGTGACCGAACACTAGCATTCACTCAGCAGTATTGCGGCCCTGTGAAGCAACAGGGTTCGCCTCTTTACTTTCTGGGTGAAGTTAACCCGTGTGTGTTCACATTATACCGCCATATAGTCTGCCATTACCGAGCAGCTGGTGTCATCTCTGCACGGTGAACCCCGGGTTGCGAACGCATCATATATCTTCCTTTATATTATTTGGTGCATTCCATTAGCCCTAACAGTAAGTTTAGGCTTTTTTTCTGCCCACTCTTCTCTTAAGGCCATTTCTATGTAGTATACGACCTATTGTGGTCATATGAACAGTCTCTGCTTGGGAACAATGCAGCTCTTTCAGGGTCACCTTTGGTCTCTGTGATGCCTCTCTGTTTATTGCCCTCCTTGCCCCAGCTGAGAGTTTTGGTGGGCGGACCTCTCTTGGTAGGTCTACCATGTTCTTTCCATTTGATGATAATGGATTTGATGGTGCTCTGGGAGATCATCAGAGATTGATATTTTTTTTTACAACCCAACTCTGACTTGTACACTGTGTGCAGAATTTTTAGGCAAGTTGTATTTTGATCACATGATACTTTTTATACATGTTGTCCTACTCCAAGCTGTTCAGGCTTGAAAGCCAACTACCAATTAACCCCTTCCCGACCCATGACGCCATGTAGGCGTCATGAAAGTCTGTGCCAATCTGACCCATGATGCTTATGTGGCGTCATGGAAAGATCGCGTCCCTGCAGATCGGGTGAAAGGGTTAACTCCCATTTCACCTGATCTGCAGGGACAGGGGGAGTGGTAATTTAGCCCAGGGGGGTGGCTTCATCCCCCCGTGGCTACGATCGCTCTGATTGGCTGTTGAAAGTGAAACTGCCAATCAGAGCGATGGTGAAATATTACAATCCAGCCATGGCCGATGCTGCAATATCATCGGCCATGGCTGGAAACACTAATGTGCCCCCACCCCACCCCACCGATCGCCCCCCCAGCCCTCCGATCTGTCCGGTACACTGCTCCGGCTCCCCTCCGTCCTGTGCTCCACTCCCCCCGTGCTCTTGTCAGCTCCCCCATGCTCCAATCACCCTCCCCGTGCTCCAATCACCACCCCTGCACTCCGATCCACCCCCCGTGCTCCGTTCCACCCCCCCATGCTCCGTTCCACCCCCCCGTGCTCCGTTCCACCCCTCCTGCGCTCCGATCCACCCCCCCATGCTCCGATCCCCCCCCCGTGCTCCCCCCCAACCCATGATACTTACCGATCCTGCTGGGGTCCGTCCGTCTTCTCCCTGGGCGCCGCCATCTTCCAAAATGGCGGGCTCATGCGCAGTGCGCCCGCCGAATCTGCCGGCCGGAAGATTCGTTCCAAAGTGCATTTTGATCACTGAGATATAATCTATCTCAGTGATCAAAATAAAAAAATAATAAATGACCCCCCCCCCTTTATCACCCCCATAGGTAGGGACAATAAAAAAATAAAGAATTTTTTTTCCACTAATGTTAGAATAGGGTTAGGGTTAGGGCTAGGGTTAGGGTGAGGGCTAGGGTTAGGGGTAGGGTTAGGGGTAGGGTTAGGGGTAGGGTTAGGGGTAGGGTTAGGGTTAGGGCTAGGGTTAGGGGTAGGGGTAGGGTTAGGGCTAGGGTTAGGGGTAGGGTTAGGATTAGGGGTAGGGTTAGGGGTAGGGCTAGGGTTAGGGCTATGGTTAGGGCTAGGGTTAGGGCTAGGGTTTCGGTATGTGCACACGTATTCTGGTCCTCTGCGGATTTTTCCACTGCGGATTTGATAAATCCGCAGCGCTAAACCGCTGCGGATTTACCGTGTTTTTTCTGCGCATTTCACTGCGGTTTTACAACTGCGATTTTCTATTTGAGCAGTTGTAAAACCGCTGCGGAATCCGCAAAAAGAAGTGACATGCTGCGGAATGTAAACCGCTGTGGTTCCATGCAGTTTTTCCGCAGCATGTGTACAGCGATTTTTGTTTCCCATAGGTTTACATTGAACTGTAAACTCATGGGAAACTGCTGCGGATCCGCAGCGTTTTCCACAGCATGTGCACATACAGTACCTTTAGAATTAGGCTATGTGCACACGGTGCGGATTTGGCTGCGGATCCGCAGCGGATTGGCCGCTGCGGATTCGCAGCAGTGTTCCATCAGGTTTACAGTACCATGTAAACCTATGGATTCCTCAGCGTTTTACACCTGTTCCTCAATAGGAATCCGCAGGTGAAATCCGCACAAAAAACACTGGAAATCCGCGGAAAATCCGCAGGTAAAACGCAGTGCCTTTTACCCGCGGATTTTTCAAAAATGATGCTGAAAAATCTCACACGAATCCGCAACGTGGGCACATAGCCTTAGGGTTAGGGTTGGAATTAGGGTTGTGGTTAGGGGTGTGATTAGGGTTATGGCTACAGTTGGGATTAGGGTTAGGGGTGTGTTGGGGGTAGTGTTGGAGGTAGAATTGAGGGGTTTCCACTGTTTAGGCACATCAGGGGTCTCCAAAAGCAACATGGCGCCACCATTGATTCCAGCCAATCTCGTATTCAAAAAGTCAAATGGTGCTCCCTCAATTCCGAGCCCCGACGTGTGCCCAGACAGTGGTTTACCCCCACATATGGGGTACCAGCATACTCAGGATAAACTGCGCAACAATTACTGGGGTCCAATTTCTCCTGTTACCCTTGTGAAAATAAAAAAATGCTTGCTAAAACATCATTTTTGAGGAAAGAAAAATGATTTTTTATTTTCACGGCTCTGCGTTGTAAACGTCTGTGAAGCACTTGGGGGTTCAAAGTGCTCACCACATATCTAGATAAGTTCCTTGGGGGGTCTAGTTTCTAAAATGGGGTCACTTGTGGGGGGTTTCTACTGTTTAGGCACACCAGGGGCTCTGCAAACGCAACGTGACGCCCGCAGACCATTCCATCAAAGTCTGCATTTCAAAAGTCACTACTTCCCTTCTGAGCCCCGACGTGTGCCCAAACAGTGGTTTACCTCCACACATGGGGTATCAGCGTACTCAGGAGAAACTGGACAACAACTTTTGGGGTCCAATTTCTCCTGTAACCCTTGGGAAAATAAAAAATTCTGGGCTAAATAATTATTTTTGAGGAATGAAAAGGTATTTATTATTTTCATGGTTCTGCATTATAAACTTCTATGAAGCACTTGGGGGTTCAAAGTGCTCACCACACATCTAGATAAGTTCCTTTCGGGGTCTAGTTTCCAAAATGGGGTCACTTGTGGGGGGTTTCTACTGTTAAGCCACATCAGGGGCTCAGCAAACGCAACGTGACGCCCACAGAGCATTCTATCAAAGCCTGCATTTCAAAACGTCACTACTTCACTTCCGAGCCCCGGCATGTGCCCAAACAGTGGTTTACCCCCACATATGGGGTATCAGCGTACTCAGGAGAAACTGGACAACAACTTTTGGGGTCAAATTTCTCCTGTTACCCTTGGGAAAATAAAAAATTGCAGGCTAAAAGATCATTTTTGAGAAAATATATATTTTTTTTCATGGCTCTGCGTTATAAACTTCTGTGAAGCACTTGGGGGTTCAAAGTCCTCACCACACATCTAGATTAGTTCCTTTGGGGGTCTAGTTTCCAAAATGGGGTCATTTCTGGGGATCTCCAATGTTTAGGCACACAGGGGCTCTCCAAACGTGACATGGGGTCCGCTAATGATTGGAGCTAATTTTCTATTTAAAAAGCCAAATGGCGTGCCTTCCCTTCCGAGCCCTGCCGTGCGCCCAAACAGTGGTTTACCCCCACATATGGGGTATCAGCGTACTCAGGACAAACTGGACAACAACATTTGGGGTCCAATTTCTCCTATTACCTTTGGCAAAATAGGAAATTCCAGGCTAAAACATCATTTTTGAGGAAAGAAAAATTATTTTTTATTTTCATGGCTCTGCATTATAAACTTCTGTGAAGCACCTGGGGGTTTAAAGTGCTCAATATGCATCTATATAAGTTCCTTGGGGGGTCTAGTTTCCAAAATGGGGTCACTTGTGGGGGAGCTCCAATGTTTAGGCACACAGGGGCTCTCCAAACGCGACATGGTGTCCGCTAACAATTGGAGCTAATTTTCCATTCAAAAAGTCAAATGGCGCGCCTTCCCTTCCGAGCCCTGCCGAGTGCCCAAACAGTGGTTTACCCCCACATATGAGGTATCGGCGTACTCGGGAGAAATTGCCCAACAAATTTTATGATCCATTTTATCCTATTGCCCATGTGAAAATGAAAAAATTGAGGCGAAAAGAATTTTTTTGTGAAAAAAAAGTACTTTTTCATTTTTACAGATCAATTTGTGAAGCACCTGAGGGTTGAAAGTGCTCACTAGGCATCTAGATAAGTTCCTTGGGGGGTCTAGTTTCCAAAATGGGGTCATTTGTGTGGGAGCGCCAATGTTTAGGCACACAGGGTCTCTCCAAACGCGACATGGTGTCTGCTAACAATGGAGATAATTTTTCATTCTAAAAGTCAAATGGCGCTCCTTCCCTTCCGAGCCTTACCATGTGCCCAAACAGTGGTTTACCCCCACATATGAAGTATTGTTGTACTCAGGAGAAATTGCCCAACAAATTTTAGGATCCATTTTATCCTGTTGCCCATGTAAAAATGAAAAAATTGAGGCTAAAAGATTTTTTTTGTGAAAAAAAAGTACTTTTTCATTTTTACGGATCAATTTGTGAAGCACCTGGGGGTTCAAAGTGCTCACTATGCATCTAGATAAGTTCCTTGGGGCGTCTAGTTTCCAAAATGGGGTCACTTGTGGGGGAGTTCCAATGTTTAGGCACACGGGGGCTCTCCAAACGTGACATGGTGTCCGCTAAAGAGTGGAGCCAATTTTTCATTCAAAAAGTCAAATGGCGCTCCTTCCCTTCCAAGCCTTGCCGTGCGTCCAAATAGTGGTTTACCCCCACATATGAGGTATCAGCGTACTCAGGACAAATTGGACAACAACTTTCGTGGTTCAGTTTCTCCTTTTACCATTGGGAAAATAAAAAAATTGTTGCTAAAAGATAATTTTTGTGACTAAAAAGTTAAATGTTCATTTTTTCCTTCCATGTTGCTTCTGCTGCTGTGAAGCACCTGAAGGGTTAATAAACTTCTTGAATGTGGTTTTGAGTACCTTGAGGGGCGCAGTTTTTAGAATGGTGTCACTTTTGGGTATTTTCAGCCATATAGACCCCTCAAACTGACTTCAAATGTGAGGTGGTCCCTAAAAAAAATGGTTTTGTAAATTTCGTTGTAAAAATCAGAAATCGCTGGTCAAATTTTAACCCTTATAACTTCCTAGCAAAAAAAAATTTTGTTTCCAAAATTGTGCTGATGTAAAGTATACATGTGGGAAATGTTATTTATTAACTATTTTGTGTCACATAACTCTCTGGTTTAACAGAATAAAAATTCAAAATGTGAAAATTGCGAAATTTTCAAGATTTTCGCCAAATTTCCGTTTTTATCACAAATAAAAGCAGAATTTATTGACCTAAATTTACCACTAACATGAAGCCCAATATGTCACGAAAAAACATTCTCAGAACCGCTAGGATCCGTTGAAGCGTTCCTGAGTTATTACCTCATAAAGGGACACTGGTCAGAATTGCAAAAAACGGCAAGGTCTTTAAGGTCAAAATAGGCTGGGACATGAAGGGGTTAAGTAAATCAGGTGATGTGCATCTCTGTAGTGAGGAGGGGTTTTGTCTAATGACATCAAAACCCTATATAAGGTGTGCTTAATTATTAGGCAACTTCCTTTCCTTTGGCAAAATGGGTCAGAAGAGAGATTTGACGAGCTCTAAAAACTCCAAAATTGCGAGATGTCTTGCAAAGGGATGCAGCAGTCTTGAAATTGCCAAACTTTTGAAGCGTGATCACCGAACAATCAAGCGTTTCGTGGCAAATAGCCAACAGGGTTGCAAGAAGCGTGTTGGGCAAAAAAGGCGCAAAATAACTGCCCATGAATTGAGGAAAATCAAGCGTGAAGCTGCCAAGATAATAAAATAAATAATAATCTTTATTTTTATATAGCGCTAACATATTCCGCAGCGCTTTACAGTTTTCCACACGTTATCATCGCTGTCCCCGATGGGGCTCACAATCTAAATTCCCTATCAGTATATCTTTGGAAATGCCAAGATGCCATTTGCCACCGGTTTTGCCATATTTCAGAGCTGCAACGTTACTGGAGTAACAAAAAGCACAAGGTGTGCGATACTCAAGGACATGACCAAGGTAAGGAAGGCTGAAAAACGACCACCTTTGGACAAGAAACATAAGATACAACGTCAAAACTGGGCCAAGAAATATCTAAAGACTGACTTTTCAAAGGTTTTATGGACTGGTGAAATGAGAGTGACTCTTGATGGGCCAGATGGATGGGCCAGAGGCTGGATCAGTAAAGGGCAGAGAGCTCCACTCTGACTCAGACGCCAGCAAGGTGGAGGTGGGGTACTGGTATGGGCTGGTATCATTAAAGATGAACTGGTGGGACTTTTCGGGTTGAGGATGGAGTGAAGCTCAACTCCCAGACCTACTGCCAGTTTCTGGAAGACAACTTCTTCAAGCAGTGGTAAGAAAAACATGATTTTCATACAGGACAATGCTACTTCACATCCCTTTAACTACTCCACAGCATGGCTGGCCAGTAAAGGTCTCAAAGAAGAAAAAAAAAAATAATGACATGGCCCTCTTGATCACCTGATCTGAACCCCATAGAGAACCTGTGGTCCCTCATAAAATGTGAGATCTACAGGGAGGGAAAACAGTCCACCTCTCGGAACAGTGTCTGGGAGGCTGTGGTGGCTGCTGCACGCAATGTTGATCATAAACAGATCAAGCAACTGACAGAATCTATGGATGGAAGGCTGTTGAGTGTCATCATAAAGAAAGGTGGCTATATTGGTCACTAATTTTTTGTGGTTTTGTTTTTGCATGTCAGAAATGTTTATTTCTAAATTTTGTGCAGTTATATTGGCTTACCTTGTGAAAATAAACAAGTGAGATGGGAATATATTTGGTTTTTATTAAGTTGCCTAATAATTCTGCACAGTAATAGTTACCTGCACAAACAGATATCCTCCTAAGATAGCCAAATCTAAAAATAACCACTCCAACTTCCAAAAATATTAAGCTTTGATATTTATGAGTCTTTTGGGTTGATTGAGAACATAGTTGTTGATCAATAATCTACTATATAATTGTCTATGGGTCACTTCCGTCTTTCTGTCTGTCCTTCTGTCTGTCACGGATATTCATTGGTCGCGGTCTCTGTCTGTCATGGAATCCAAGTCGCTGATTGGTCGCAGCAAAACATCCACGACCAATCAGCAACGGGCACATTCCAGAAGAAAATGGCCGCTCCTTACTCCCCACAGTCACTGCCCGGCGCCCGCATACTCCCCTCCGGTCACCGCTCACACAGGGTTAATGCCGGCGGTAACGGACCGCATTATGCCGCGGGTAACGCACTCCGTTACCGCCGCTATTAACCCTGTGTGTCCCCAACTTTTTACTATTGATGCTGCCTATGCGGCATCAATAGTAAAAAAATGTAGTGTTAAAAATAATAAAAAAACAAAAAACCTGCTATACTCACCCTCTGTAGTCTGCCGAGCCGCTCGCGCATGCCGCCATCTTCCATTCCCAGCGATGCATTGCGAAATTACCCGAAAGACTTAGCGGTCCCGTGAGACCGCTAAGTCATCTGGGTAATTTCGCAATGCATCCTTGGAACGGAAAATGGCGGCAGCCACGCACCCATTGGGACAGCTTCACTTGATTGGATTGGAGGGTGAGTATAGAACTATTTTTTTTTTTAACACGGATATGGTGCCCACACTGCTATATGCTACGTGGGCTGTATTATATACCGCGTGGCTCTGTGCTGTATACTACCTGGCCAGTGTTACATACTATGTGGGCTGTATTATGTACTGCATGGGCTATGCTAGATATTACGTGGCCAGTGTTATATACTGTGTGGGCAGTGTTATATACTATGTGACTGGACAATATACTATGTGACTGGGCAATATACTACGTGGGTCTGTGCTGTATACTACGTGGCTCTGTGCTGTATACTACGTCGCTGGGCAATATACTACGTGACTGGGCAATATACTACGTGACTGGGCAATATACTACGTGACTGGGCAATATACTACGTGACTGGGCAATATACTACGTGTCTGTGCTGTAAACTACGTGGCTCTGTGCTGTATACTACATCGCTGTGCAATATACTACGTAGCTGGGCAATATACTACGTAGCTGGGCAATATACTACGTGACTGGCCAATATACTATGTGGCTGGGCAATATACTACGTGACTGGGCAATATACTACGTGACTGGGCAATATTCTACGTCGCTGTGCAATATACTACGTAGCTGGGTAATATACTACGTGACTGGCCAATATACTACGTAACTTGGCAATATACTATGTGGCTGGGCAATATACTACGTGGACATGCATATACTACGTGTCTGTGCTGTATACTACATGGCTGGGCAATTTTCTATGTGGCTGGCCAATATACTATGTGGCTAGGCAATATACTACGTGACTGGCCAATATATTACGTAACTGGGCAATATACTACGTGGCTGGGCAATATACTACGTGGCTGGGCAATATACTACGTGACTGGGCAATATACTTTGTGGCTGGGCAATATACTACATGACTGGGCAATATACTAAGTGACTGGGCAATATACTACGTGGCTGGCCAATATACTACGTGACTGGGCAATATACTACGTGGGCTGTGCAATATACTACGTGGACATGCATATTCTAAAATACCCGATGCGTTAGAATCGGGCCACCATCTAGTAAAAAATAATCCTCTAAAATACAACTTGCCTAATAATTCTGCACACAGTGTATTTCTCAACAACTTTGTCCCTGACTTGTTTGGAGATCTCCTTGGTCTTCATGGTGATGCTTGGTTAGTGTTGTCTCTTGCTTAATGGTGTTGCAGCCTCTCTGGCCTATTTAGAAAAGATGTGTATATACTGACAGATCATGTATCACTTAGATTCCACACAGGTGGACTTCCTTTAACTAAGCATGTGACTTATGGAAGTAATTGCTTGCGCCAGAAATTTTAGGGGACTCGTAGCAAAAGATGTGAATACAAATGCACATGCAGATTTTTAATTATTTGATCCCATAAATGTATTTTATGCCTACATTTTTCTCACCTCACTTCACAAACTTAGACTATTTAGTGATGATTCATCACACAAAAATCAGATTACAAAAATATATAAACACAGGTTGTAATGAAACAAAATAAGGTAAAAAGCCAAGGGGTTGAATACTTTCGCAAGCCACTCTATACAGTGCTCATCATAAATAGATATATCCCAACAGATTTGTCAAAAATGCTTTACTTTACTTTCAGAATCCACTTTCTATGGGATCCCATACTACTAAATTACTTCCATAAATGTGGGGCATTGATTGCAAACACGATTTGTTATTTTGCACACCAAAAAAAGTAATTTTCATAACAAAGTAATTCAAGACCATGCTGCAAAAAAGTACACCCCAATGAATGTCTTGGGAGCAAAACTAAAGTTTAGGCTATAAAATTCTAATTAATTAGAATTGAACTATATGTAAGTCTAATTATTCACTAAACAGGTGTATATCAGACAGTTGACTTTAAAATGGTGTTACTTAAAGAAAATCCTTCTCATTTTATGACGTCAGCAATGGTACCATATAGAAGAGAAATGTCACAAGACCCCAGAAAGAATATAATTTCTTTACACAAGAATGGTGAAGAAAGACTACAAGAAGATCAGCAAAGCTTTAGTTATCAGTCAGAATACTGTAGCAAAAATGATACAAAAATTTAACAATGATGGAACTGCAATCATCTCACAGACATCCAGGCTGACCACAGAAGTTAACACCTAAACAGGGGTGTCTTCTGATGAGAAGAATTATAAAACCAAAAACACATGGTCCACCTGCATAGCGAACAAGTCTGTAGAAACCTGTTCACACCACCAAAGAACTTGAAAACACAAAAGCGCACAGAGAGGTCAAAAAATACTCTGTTGTAAAAAAGTCACAGTAAATAAGCAAGTGCTAGTCAAAAAATGAAAAAATACAGGGTATTTAGTTAATACGTTTTTTTGCAAAAAAAGTATGTCAAGCTGCTCCACCAATCGCCAAGGTATACCCATAATAAAGCAGTCCTGTCTAATGTATATAATCCCTATCTGATGTATTTAAAAACCTGATCATCTGTATAGTACCTGTATGAACAGGGCTCAGAGAGAAAATATCCACGTAGAACATGCGAGATGGAACAGCTACAACGCAAATGACCCACAGAGGAGTGGTGAACTCCCCAGTCTTGTAGAAACAAGAGAAGCATTGTAGAAGATCGACATGTCAGCTCACTGTAGTTATCTAAGGAAGTAGAAAGCCAAACAAGTGTGAGTGTCTCCCATGTCACAATACAGTGTTCACTGCATGGCATGTATGGGTGTAATCTATGAGGGAAGCCTCTTCTGAAGCCTATGCATATAAAAGACTGCTTACAATTTGCCTGGCCCCATGCTGAAAAATATGAAGATTACTGTGACTCTATACTATGGAGTGATGACAAGAATATAATTTTTTTGGGAACTGATGGCTTCAAAACTGTATGGCAACGCAAAGGTGAGGAGTACAAAGAAAAATGTATGGTGCCTACAGTGAAATATGGTGGTGACAGTGTCCTTGTGTGGGGATGTATGAGTGCTTCAAATGTCAGCGAGCTACATTTCATTGATGACATAATGAATTCACAGATATACTGCTCTATATTCAAAGTGAAGATGCTCCCTTCACTTTGATCCTTTGGTAGAAGTGCACTTTTCCAACACGTCAATTATCCAGAACTCACATCTTAGGCCACTGTTGCATTTCTTTAAAAGAACAGAGTAAAAGTGACGTAGTGGCCAAAAGGAGGGGTGGTCATTAAAGATTTCCCCTGACCCACTTCCATTTATCACAGGACGCTGAAACTGCACATGTGTAATGATATAAGTCTCTATAGGTTATGTCACAATTTGTCACAATTTGCAACTAAAAATTGATAACGATCTTGATTTTACAGGTGCTGAAGTGGTGTGAGGTTTGATAATGGACCCAGTGGAATACAGAGCAGTCATCAAGATCCTTTTCTTGAAAGACGCACACCAAAGGAGACGTTTGATGAGATGAAAGAGGTTTATGGTGATGATTTCCCATCATATGATGTAGTCAAGAACTGGCATCGTCATTTCAAATGTGGTCGGACTTCGGTGCAAACAGCTCCAATTCCAGGGCGACCTCACTCTGCTATAGATGAACACACGATGCAGCAAGTGGAGGGCGCCATTTTGGAAAATTGATGCGTAACCATTCTCCACCTAGCCCAAAATGTCAAGATTAGTGTGAAGCCTGCGAAAAAAGTCATCCAAGACCATCTTCACATACATAAGGTATCTATTTGCTGGGTTTCTCGGCTGCTGACACCTTTCCAGAAGCAGGAACGAGTCGAATGCTGTCAGGCTCTATTGACGATGTGCCATGGAAACCAGGAGGACTTTTTCAACAGACTGATTACACAGGATGAAAACTGTGTCCATCACTATGATCCTGAGACTAAAGTCCAGTCGATGCAATGGAAGCACCATGACTCACTGCCTCCAAAGAAGGCATGTGCCCAAACCTCAGCAGGTAAGGTCATGCCCACAGTATTTTGGGTCCAGCACGAAGTAGTATTGATAGATTTCCTAGCAAAGGGTACCATGATCACTGGGGCATACTATGCTTCACTGCTGCGGAAATTGCAGGAGGCCATCAAAACCAAGAGACGTGGGATGCTCACCAAAGTTGTCAGCCTTTTGCAAGATAATGCACCAGTTCACAACTCCCATGTTGCCCAAATGGAAGCATGCTCCTGTGGCTTTGAAATTCTACTGCATTCTCTCTATTCACCCGACCTCGCACCGTCGGACTTCCACCTCTTTCCAACAATGAAGTTATTTTTGAAGGGTAAGCCTTCTCCAGATGAGACTCTGATTTCCAAAGTCACAACGTCTCTTTTAGAGCAACCTGTCGACTTCTACAAGCAAGGTGTTTACAGTTTCTTAAAGAGATGGAAGAAGTGTGTGTCCCTAGGTGGCAGCTACTGTATGTACGGAAGCACTAATAACTGTCCCAAGTTTCATTGCTCTCAGTCCACAGGATGTGGGTCAGGGGAAATCTTTAAATGAACACCCCTCGTATGTCTCCTGATCTGAACCCAATAGAACACCTACAGGTAATTCTGAAGAGATAAGTTGAACATCACTTTCCATCCATGCTTTAAAAGATTGTAAATAGATAGTTGTTGCAATATGTCTCCAAATTGTTCATTCCATGCTGTCCTAAAATATAATGGAGGTCATACAAAATACTGGATACGGTAGTTTTTTTTATGTTGGGTGTATTCACTTTTTCATCAACTAATTTGAGTACAACTGAAGATTTTGTAATGAAAGTTATATTATTAACTCTGCTTTCATGTTATGTGTTAAAAATATTCTATAAACTTCAGTCTTGTCCAATTTGTGGAAGATGTTCGATTAAATATTGATTAATATCCTACTTTTAAAAGGATATGTATTCATATATGGTGAGCAGTGTGTATTCGGCATCCCACTAATAGGTTCACCGTCACGTGGCAGCGGATTTCATACTCTCTGATCATAATGTTAATGAGGGTGTCCACTACTCGGACAACCTCTGCTCAGTACACTATATTCATTCACGTAAAATTAAAACAGCCTGTACTCACTTCTAGCACCAATCCAGTGACGTCAGTGACGGGTGTCCCGGGGCTCACATGCTGTTGTTATTTCACAGAGTTTTGCAGCCAATAAGCAACCACCAATGGACTGCTTCACTCTCACTTCCTTCAGATGTAACTGACATCCAGATAACGTCAGAGAGGAGTATTAGCTCTCATATCTTCTGGATGTCAGTTTCATCTGGAAGAAAGTGAGACTAAAGCGACACATTAGTGGCTGCTATTTGGCTGCAGGGCTCACATGACATAAAAATGTCCAAGGAGACTTGGCACCGAAATTGCTGGCACGACATTGTCACAGGAGGTTAGTACAAACCCTTTAATTAAGAACCTTATATTCAGTTTTGTAAATTTTTGCTTAGCCAAAATAGATCAATGTACAGTATAAGTTTTGGCTGTGCAGTCCGTCTTTTTTTCCACAATTATGTTTTATATACATTTTATATATGTCTGTGTATGTATACCAGCTGTCATAAGATTTTATAGCACTGCTCTAAAATTCAAAAATGAGCCATAAAAAGTGGTAAATTGTCTAGTGACTGCTAAATTCACATAAGAATTATGATAAAAGTGTACTGTAGTAATGAAATTTCCATAATTTGCTTAAAAATGACCAGAAAATAGATAAAACAAAATATCAATGTCATTTGTATATAGCCATTACTGTATTAGGACTGCAAATCTGTACTTAAATGCCGTGCTGAACCTTATGAATCTCAGGTGACCATTAGTGTTTTTCTATAACGACCACACCAATTTTCATCTTAGCTTTCTAGGACCGGGTTTGTAATGATGGCTGCACTAAAGTACATTTTTATTATGAGAAGGGAACTTTAAATCAGTATTTCAGTTTTTACATATTTTTACTGAAAATGGATGTCTGGGTGGAACAGTCATGATGCAGATACCATAATACTTCTGAAAAAAAAGACTAAGAAAACAGTCACTATTTGAGTGAAATAGTATAGAAAATGTAGTCTAAGAAATATTTGATCCCTCATATGTTCAGTCAGATGGTCACTTAAATCACAGTTTTGTGGACAAATAATTTTGGCTTGCCAGTCTACCACTGACATTCTAATTTAAGGGCACAAAATATCTGACTGTGGTTTAATTATTAAATTCATTTCTGACTATGTTGAACTGTCTTCAATTTTTTTTATAAATGATCTAGATAAATGAACTATAGCTAACACTAGAGAGAAATGATCTAGATAAGCTTAAACAATGGACAGTGACTAATAGAATAGTATTTAATAGAGAGAAAATTCTACATCTGGGCAAGAAAAACGAAAATTACATCTACAGAATGGGAGGAATAGAACTAAGCAACAGCACGAATTAAAAAGACTTGGGTATACTAATAGATCACAGACTGCACATGAGTTAACAGTGTGATGCAGCAGCAAAAAAGGCAAGCACAGTTCTAGGATGTAGTAAGAGAAGCATAGTGTCTAGATCACATGAAGTATTTACTCCTCTCTACTCCTTCTTGGTCAGGCCTCATCTGGAATACTGTGTCCAGTTCTGGGCACCACATTTTTAAAAAGACAATTAAAAACCGGAGCAAGTTCAGAGAAGAGCAACCAGGATGGTGAGTGGACTGCAAAGTATGTCCTACGAGGAACGGTTAAAGGACATGGGAATATTTCGCTTGCAAAAAAGAAGGCTAAGATGAGACTTATTAGCTGTCTGCAAATATTTGAAGCAATTGAATGAAACTGAAAGGTAGAAGATACAGATTAGATTTTAGAAAAAAACTTTTGGACAGTAAAAGTGGTCAATGAGTGGAACAGGCTGCCACAAGAGGTGGTGAGTTATCCTTCAATGGAAGTCTTCAAACAGAGGCTGGACAGACAAGATATAAAAAGAATTATCCTGATCAGTAAACGGTGTGGCAAAAAAAAAAGTAAAAACTCCAGAATTATATTTTTTTTGGTCGCTGCAACATTGCATAAAAATGCAAAAACGGATGATCAAAGGATCGTATCCACACCAAAATAGTATAAATAAACACGTCAGCTTGGCAAGTAAAAAATAAGCCCAAAGCCAGGCCCAGATCACGAAAAATGGAGACTCAAGTCTCGGAAAATGACACAATTTTTTTTTTTTTTTAATAAACTTTGGATTTTTTTCTCACCACTTAAAGGGAACCTGTCACCCCCCCAGGCGTTTGTAACTAAAAGAGCCACCTTGTGCAGCACTAATGCTGCATTCTGACAGGGTGGCTCTTTTAGTTCTTGTTCCTGCCACTGCTGAAATAATCATTTATGATTATGAAATTTGTCCCTCATACCTTGAAATCGTCTGGGGGACAGGTCTTTAAACCCTAAAACCGACGCACCACAGCCGTCAGTTGCTTCCTCATGTTTACAGGGCACCGCGTTATTGAATTGTCCCGATGCCTGCGCTGTGATCTTAGGCCTTGGGCATGTGCAGTTAGCGTTGCCCGTCCACTGACATCACTTGATGTCTTTCTTATTGCACCTGCGGGGCATGTTCATATAGACGGCTTAGGAGGGTTGATCCTACTGACAAGGTACCTTTAAAGATAAGTCAAAACAGCTGGGGATATGGGCCAGAGGAGAAATGAAGAATGGTTAAGGGTTCTGAGTGACTGAATTATTAATTTTTCTGCACTAGTGGAGATCTTGTTTGACAAAATAGTAAAGGACATTCCTATATCTTGCATACTGTAAGTAAGCTTTCTAATAAAGGCTCATTCAACAATTATTGGGTCATGTAAACATGACTAACAAGGGAAAACCCCAAAATTTAGATACAAAAGATAAAATATAACTTTTGATATATCTAATTAAAAGAACAAAGATCACAACAAACACTGTACACACATAACCGTGCTCTCTGAGTACACTCTAAGATAAATTCCCTGAGCTTTGTACCTGCCTATCAGCGGAGGTTGGCACCCTAAACACACATACGAGTGATGGCGCCCTCGCTCCTCGACGGCTGACCCTGAGTGTCCTAGATGCCCCTATACTGGTGAGTTATACAAACACAAGACCACCAGGTGCGAGGGACAAGGATACCAGGGTGCTTAACAAAAGGAAGATGTAGACAGACAAGCATAAGAGAGATGCACAAGGAAAAGGGAACTAATCAGCAACAAATAGAATGGAGTTTAGAGATAATATCTTGATCAATACCTCGCTAAGCTGTTCCCTGCTAAATCAAATCCTGCCTGCCAGCGGAGGACGGCACCCAACTTTACAGCGGATATGGCACCCCCGCTCCATGATGGCTGGCCCTGGGAGTCCCTAGGATAAATCTACTTGCATCCCTCAGGAAAGACAATTCTTGTAAAAGCAGTGTAGGAACAATCACAGACCATGACCAGTTAAATGGTAATATAAAATATCCATTGATACATGGTACATATCATGATAACAGCATCAACTCATCTTACCTCCTGATGATCCACACTTGGTGAAACAAGCTACCAACCATAAGTACCCCTTTATGCTGTTATCATGATCCTTGTCCCTCGCACCTGGTGGGCTTGTGTTTGTATGACTCACCAGCATAGGATCATCTAGGACACTCAGGGTCAGCCGTCGAGGAGCGAGGGCGCCATCACTCATATATATGTTTAGGGTGCCAACTTCCGCTGATAGGCAGGTACAGAACTTAGGGAATTTATCTTTGAGTGAACTCAGAGAGCATAGTTATATGTGTACAGTGTTTGTTGTTTTTTTGTTATTTTAATTAGATATATTAAAAGTTATACTTTATCTTTGGTATCTAAATTTTGGGGTTTTCCCTTGTTAGTCACTTTTTGATTTGTAACCCCCACAAGTCAACAGTTTAAAAAAAAATGTCATGTAAACATGCCAGCAATCACCTGACAAACAAGCTAAACTCTTGTTTTTCAGGTGATTGGATCATTAATGGTGGCATTGTAGTTAGAGTACATAACAGAATTATTCATTCTGTGCAGTTAGATTTCTGTTTGACCTGTTATTATTATTTATTATTATAGCACCATTTATTCCATAGTGCTTTACATATGAGGAGGGGTATACATAATAAAAAACAGGTACAGTAATCATGAACAATACAAGTTACGACTGGTACAGAAGGAGAGAGGATCCTGCCCGCGAGGGCTCACAATTTACAATCTAAACAGGCCAGAAAATGACCTCTGATCGGCCTATATATAGCTGATCTGTGGCCCTTCAATGTCTCGTCTAAATGGGAATTAGTGTCACGATTCATTATGAGATTCGTGGCAGCTGTGGTTCTGCAGTAATTTAAAGGTTGTTTTTTCCTTTAGGTTCATCAAGAGTTAATGTCAGTCTCTTGCTGGCAGCTGCTTTTAGTTTGGTCAGCTGATGTTGGTTGGTAACCACTCCCGCCATCCTTTAACCCCTTACCGGCATCGGACGTACTATACCGTCCGATGCCGGCTCCCCTGCTTTGATGCAGGGCTCCGCGGTGAGCCCGCACCAAAGCCGGGACATGTCAGCTGTTTTGAACAGCTGACATGTGCCCGTAATAGGCGCGGGCAGAATCGCGATCTGCCCGCACCTATTAACTAGTTAAATGCCGCTGTCAAACGCAGACAGCGGCATTTAACTACCGCTTCCGGCCGGGCGGCCGGAAATGACGTCATCGCCGACCCCCGTCACATGATCGGGGGTCGGCGATGCTTGTGAATGGTAACCATAGAGGTCCTAGAGACCTCTATGGTTACTGATTGCCCGTCGCTGTGAGCGCCACCCTGTGGTCGGCGCTCACAGCACACGTGCAATTCTGCTACATAGCAGCGATCAGCAGATCGCTGCTATGTAGCAGAGCCGATCGTGCTGTGCCTACTTATAGCCTCCCATGGAGGCTATTGAAGCATGGCAAAAGTTAAAAAAAAAAGTTTAAAAAAATGTGAAAAAAATAAAAAAAACATAAAAGTTTAAATCACCCCCCTTTCGCCCCAATCAAAATAAATCAATAAAAAAAATATCAAATCTACGCATATTTGGTATCGCCGCGCTCAGAATCGCCCGATCTATCAATTTAAAAAAAGTATTAACCTGATCGCTAAACAGCGTAGCGGGAAAAAAATTAGAAACGCCAGAATTACGTTTTTTTGGTCGCCGCGACATTGCATTAAAATGCAATAACGGGCGATCAAAAGAACGTATCTGCACCGAAATGCTATAATTAAAAACGTCATCTCGGCACGCAAAAAATAAGCCCTCAACCGACCCCAGATGATGAAAAATGGAGACGCTAGGAGTATCGGAAAATGGCGCAATTTTTTTTTTTTTTTTTTTTTTTTTTTTTAGCAAAGTTTGGAATTTTTTTTCACCACTTAGATAAAAAATAACCTAGTCATGTTTGGTGTCTATGAACTCGTAATGACCTGGAGAATCATAATAGCAGGTCATTTTTAGCATTTAGTGAACCTAGCAAAAAAGCCAAACAAAAAACCAATGTGGGATTGCACTTTTTTTGCAATTTCACCGCACTTGGAATTTTTTTCCCATTTTCTAGTACACGACATGCTAAAACCAATGATGTCGTTCAAAAGTACAACTCGTCCCGCAAAAAATAAGCCCTCACATGGCCAAATTGACGGAAAAATAAAAAAGTTATGGCTCTGGGAAGGAGGGGAGCGAAAAACGAACACGGAAAAACGAAAAATCCCCCGGTCATGAAGGGGTTAAATAGTCATATGACCCATCAGCTGATCATTGTAATAGAGTTATTCTATGCAGACCAGCCATGAGTGATGAGTTCTCTTGTGTCGGTGGCTTTGCTGCAGCTGTGGGAGTTCAGATACCGAGTGCTGTTTTTCCTGCTGCTGTGGAGCTTAGCAGCAGAGCCTGAAGCTGAGTACATTGTCCCTTTTTCTTTGTCTGTCCCATGTTTGTCTATTCCCTTGTGTTTTATCATCTGCAGTGATGAGGCTAGCGTTCTTGCCTCCAGTGCACTAGCTAGGGTACATTGAGGAGACAATCAGGGACTAGGCATGTCATGGCAGGGGGAAGGACCCGTATAGGTCATTAGGGAAGTTTAGGGACAGGCATATGTTGATGTCAGGAGATGTCCCATCCCTCATTCCCTACCTTCAGGGTCTTCCTCTCCCTGTTTCCATCCTGTCGTAATTATACGCTGTGTCATCCGCTGGACTTACCCTTGTCCAAGCATGACAATTAGACTTTCACACATCCACGTGAGTGTTACCATCTGAGAGAAATGGATTGATTTTTTTCCCCCAAAAGTTATCCTAGTTGCATCCATTGATTTGATCATCTGTTTTTTTTTTCACTGAAGCAGGTAGATTGTCATAACTTTTTTTATCAATTGATTCTTAGCAATGATTCAATTAAAAGCAAATTAAACTTGGATTTAACACTGAAGTACAAATTATGTCTTCAGTGCATCATCTTTTTTATACACATCTCCATAGACTTTGATAGCGGCGTCTAATACTCAAAATCGGATCCGAAATGAAATGCTCTAACTCACACAGATCTCATACCACATGATTTTAATAGATGTGTGAATATATCCATTCTACAATATGGGTCCGACCAAGTGCTCTCGGACAACACTGGACGTGTCACATGGATGTGAGAATGCAGCCTATCATGTACCAAAATCAGGAGTTACAGGAAGCCCCGCTGTTGCACCCAGCTGCTTAGTGTTATTAAGGCATCTCATAATTGCCTTGGTGACTGAGGTTTGAGATTTTTATATTAAGGTGAAAAATGTTGACTGGTAGAATAACATTAAAGTTTCATGAACAGACTAGAGATAGTATGAAATAATTATTTGCAGTGATACATGTGTTAAACTTCTGTTTTACCCTTTGGAGCATTGCGTGGCTTACAATCCTCCTTACCCTGGCATGTCAGGTATGTCACTATCCATAAGTCAAAGCATTGCCCTCTCATACAGCCAAATTAGATCTCACGCTTTGCACTAAGAAGGGACAACACCCTGAAACATGTCTGCAAATTGAGATTCTGGTTTGGCTTTTATCCTTGGTTTTATCGCAAGGCTCGATTAAAGGGTCGATATTGACCTGCATGCTTGCTACTTCGAATAGGTGGCACAACAGTTGAAGTCTTCTTCCTCTCTGAAGAGACAATTTGCCTATTTATTTCCCAGAGGAGCATTGACAGCCTATAAACATCGTTACAATGGCATGTCAGGAGAATAAGGATAACCGTTCCCGCTTAGTCCTCTTTAACGCAACAGTGAAGCCTTTGATTCTCCATATAATTAACGTCACTGCCAATTATATGAGTAAATATGATGAATACAAACAACACAACATAGTGAAATCTTAAGTTAAGTGAATTAAAAAGTCCAAAATGCAAACGTTATCCTTTTACATTTTAATTGTAGACATTTATACGGAAAGCCCCATATACTGTATATGATTGGCATTGGCAGGTAGTAAACAGTATTGTTGAAGTTCCCTTGAGATAAAATGCACAAAAACTTGACTTTATTTACAGTAGTAGAAAACACAAAAAAGCACAGTAAAACCAAAAACACTCTGTTGCAAAAAAATCACAGTGGACAGCAAGTGCTGGTAAAAAGATGGAAAAAACAGGGTATTTGGTTGACACGTTTTTTGCAAAAAATATATATTAAGCTGCTCTACCAAACTTCAAGGTATACTCATATCAGAGCAGTCCTAGATAATGTATATAATCCCTATCTGATGTATTTAAAACCTGGTCATATGTACAATACCTGTATGAGCAGGATTCAGAAAAGGAATGTCCATGTGGACACGCAGGACAGAACGGCTCCTGTGCGCACAGCTCAAACAAAGAGGGGTGGAGGCCTCCCCAGTCTTGTGGACACAAGAAAACAATTATGTAAAACCAGAACACATGAGCTGCGTGCACAGTGAACAAGCCCGTTGTTCACTGTGCGCGCAGCTCATGTGTTCTGGTCTTACATAAAGAGCTGGCGTCTGCAGCCGAGAAGGAGAGAAGCCTTGAAGACAGTCAGCCATTGTCTGCTAAGGGAACTCTCCTGGACGAGGTGGCAGACGAAGAGGAGGAAACTTTGCATCAGCAGACGCATTAGTGGGATGCTCATGCTTATGGTGGCGTCGTCTGCACTTACCAGCCATGTGCATTCCTCAAAACACTGAAGGACTTGACAGAGGTCTTGTAGCTTCGACTACTGCACACCAGACAACTCCATGTCTGCCATCCAAGTGCCTGCCCATGTATGTGTATCCTCCCACAAATTAATTACAACACGCCTCTGTTCGCACAGCCTCTGAACCATGTGCAGTGTGGAGTTCCACCTTGTTGCAACGTCGATTATTAGGTGGTGCTGGGGAAGATTCAGCGATTGCTGATGGTTCAGCATACGGCTGGAGTGTATGGGCGACCGGCGGATGTGCGAGCAAAGTCTTCGCACCTTCAGGAGCAGGGCTGGTAACTCCGGATAATTTTTGAGGAAGCACTGCACCACCAGGTTCAAGGTGTGAGCCAGGCAAGGTATGTGTTTAAGTTCTGAAAGGGCTATGGCAGCCATAAAATTCCTTCCGTTATCACTGACTACCTTGCCTGCCTCAAGATGTACACTGCCCAGCCATGACTGAGTTTGTTGATGCAAGTACTCTGCCAGTACTTCCGCGGTGTGTCTGTTGTAACCCAAACACTTCATTTGTAACACAGCCTGCTGACACTTACCACTAGCTGTTCAATAATGGGACACCTCGTGTGCAACACTGGCAGCTGTGGATGGAGTGGTCGTGCAACTGCGCTCTGTGGACGAGCTTTCACTTCTGGAGGAGGAGGAGGTGTGGCGAACGCCTACAGCCAACTGTTTCCTAGACCGTGGGCTAGGCAGAACTGTCCCACTGTGGCTGTCCCCGGTGGACCCTGCATCCACCACATTAACCCAGTGCACCGTGATGGACACGTAATGTCCCTGGCCATGCCTACTGGTCCATGCATCTGTTGTGAGGTGCGCCTTTCTACTGACTGATTGCCTCAGTGCATGGGCAATGCGGTCTTTGACATGCTGGTGGAGGGCTGGGATGGCTTTTCTCGCAAAGAAGTGCCAACTGGGTAGGTCATAGCATGGTACTGCGTAGGTCATCAGGTCTTTGAAAGCTTCGTTTTCAACCAACCGGTCGGGCATCATCTCTAACGAGATTAGTATAGCAATGTGGGCGTTCAAACCCTGTGGATGTGGATGAGAGGATGAGTACTTTCTTTTCCTAACGAGAGTCTCTTGTAGGGTGAGCTGGACTGGAGAGCTGCATATGGTGGAACTAGCAGTGGTGGTGGTGGACATGGCTTATTGAGAGAGGGTTGTGATGGTATTCTTGATGTTGGCCTACATACAGCGTTTCCTACCAATAATCTTGTGATTCCCTGACTGCTTTGGCCTTGCGACGATACCTCCACATTTGCTGCTCGCGGTGTCCTAACCGGTGGGCTTACAGTGAGGGAAGCAATGTAGCATTGCTGACTACCTTGATTCTGAGCATGTGCACCAACAGTATGGGACGTTTGGTAGTTAGTCCAGGCGTGCAAGTGCATGCTGGTTAAGTGTCTAAGCATGCACGTTGTATTTAAATTTTGAAGATTCTTCCCTCTGCTAAGGTCTTTGAAAGCTTAGCTTTCAACCAACCGGTCGGGCATCATCTCTAACGAGATTAGTATAGCAATGTGGGCGTTCAAACCCTGTGGATGCAGATGAGAGGATGAGTACTTTCTTTTCCTAACGAGAGTCTCTTGTAGGGTGAGCTGGACTGGAGAGCTGCATGTGGTGGAACTAGCAGTGGTGGTGGTGGACATGGCTGATTGAGAGAGGGTTGGTGATGGTATTCTTGATGTTGGCCTACATACAGCGTTTCCTACCAATAACCTTGTGATTCCCTGACTGCTTTGGCCTTGCGACGATACCTCCACATTTGCTGCTGGCGGTGTCCTAACCGGTGGGCTTACAGTGAGGGAAGCAATGTAGCATTGCTGACTACCTTGATTCTGAGCATGTGCACCAACAGTATGGGACGTTTGGTAGTTAGTCCAGGCGTGCAAGTGCATGCTGGTTAAATGTCTAAGCATGCACGTTGTATTTAAATTTTGAAGATTCTTCCCTCTGGTCTTTGAGCATTTCTTACAGATAACTTTTGACTGATCATTCGGATCTTGGTTAAAAAATTGCCACACTACACTCCTCCTACT
Organism: Ranitomeya imitator; assembly: GCF_032444005.1. Lineage (NCBI taxonomy): Eukaryota > Metazoa > Chordata > Amphibia > Anura > Dendrobatidae > Ranitomeya > Ranitomeya imitator. Next base: position 721,428,557 of record NC_091284.1, read on the forward strand.
ATGGAATACCTTTTCAGGCATTGCACGCTGTGCTACTTTTACCGGATGGCCACGCTGTCCTAAAACTGTTTTTGTTTTTGACAAACGCTTTTGGCCTGATACGGGGCTGCCAGATGACAGCTGTTGCGATGTAGATGGCTGCTGCGGATCATCCTCCTCCGCTTCTGAGCTACTGGCAGCGGCACCCTCTTCCCCCAATGGCTGCCAATCTGGGTCAACAACTGGGTCATCTATCACCTCCTCTTCAATGTCATGTGCACCTTCCTCTGTGTCACCGTGTAAGGTGCTATAGCATTCGGGAATGGGCACCATAGTCTCAGCAGGGTCAGATTCTGTCTCAGTACACTGCAAGGGCAATGTAGTGATCTGAGTAAATGGAACAGCATAATAATCTAGCTGTGGCTGTGCATCAGTGCACTCCATGTCCGATTCTTGTAATGGGCAGTTAACAATTTCCCTTTCTAACCCAGGCATGGCATGTGTAAAGAGCTCCAGTAACCTGTAGTGTCGCCTGATGCATCCTTCACTTTTGGTTTGGGTGAAGGACACAAGGAAACGTCTTGTTCCTGACCGGGAGCATCCACTGACGACTTGCTGTTTTTATATTTGGAACTTTCTGAAGAGGAGACGAAAGAGCTAGAGGCTGAGTCAGCAAGGAAAGCCAAAACTTTTTCCTGCTGCTCCGGCTTTAAAAGTTGTTTTCCTACTCCCAGATAAGGGAGCCTTTGAGGCCTTGTGTAGCCAGACGATGACACTGGCTCAACACCTCCAGCGGTAGGTGCTATTGTGCTTTTGCCACTACCGCCAGATGCACCACCATCACCATCAGTACCAGCTGGCAACCACCGCCCACGGCTCTTCCACCAGACTTCCTCATTTTTTGGAAAATCTAACCAAAATAACAACCGTTATATGGTACTGTAAAACAAGGTAGAAGGTGTATATAAACTTGTTGAGAATTTAAATCTCCCTTTTTTTGGGAGACTGAACCGAAACTCAGGTCCTGTGCATAAAACAACACAATGTAAGTGGCAGAAAGTGGCTGGCTGATATACGACAAACTAACAGGACTGAAGTATATCCACTTTGTGAGAATTGGAATCTCCCTTTTTTTGGGAGACTGAACCAAAACTCAGGCCCAGTGCATATAACAACACAATGTAAGTGGCAGAAAGTGGCTGGCTGATATACGACAAACTAACAGGACTGAAGTATATCCACTTTGTGATAATTTGAATCTCACTTTTTTTTGGGAGACTGAACCAAAACTCAGGCCCTGTGCATAAAACAACACCAATGCAAGTGGCAGAAAGTGGTTGGCTGATATACGACAAACTAACAGGACTGAAGTATATCCACTTTGTGAGAATTTGAATCTCCCTTTTTTTGGGAGACTGAACCAAAACTCAGGCCCAGTGTATATAACAATGCAATCTAAGTGGCAGAAAGTGGCTGGCTGATATACGACAAACTAACAGGACTGAATTATATCCACTTTGTGACAATTATAATCTCCCTTTTTTTGGGGGAGACTAAACCAAAACTCAGGCCCAGTGTATATAACAACGCAATCTAAGTGGCAGAAAGTGGCTGGCTGACATACGACAAACTAACAGGACTAAAGTATATCCACTTTGTGAGAATTGGAATCTCCCTTTTTTTTGGGAGACTGAACCAAAACTCAGGCCCAGTGTCACGCAGTTTACAGCGTTAAAGGGGCAGGACGGCGTATTGGAACCCGCACCTGTCCGTGCCACTAAAAGGGACCCTGACTTTCCCTTATCTCGGGGGTACCTATGAAGGTTAGGAGGCCCGAGCCACCAGCGTAACCCTGTCTCCTGTGCAGGCCCTATAAGTGACCCCCCTCTTCCCCCCAAGAGAGGTAAAATGCACCAGAGTAAATAATATCACCAAAACAGAAAAGGAAAAGAAAAAAACAGACTTAGCTTAATGCTGCAAGGCGCAGCAAGAAGAAACACCAGAAGAAACGGACACTGCAGTAGAACAACAGCTCTCAGCTAGCTCCTACTCCTGGCTTAGTCAGCTGCAGAATGAACTAACACCGACAGTCAGATGATGAGCCAGGTGGCCTTTTAAAGGATGGAGGGAGTGGTCACCATAAACTTCAGCTGAGCCAGAAGCAATGCAATAACACAAGCGGCCACCAGAGGGGGAAAAACTGCATTAACCCCTGATGACCAAAAAGGAAAAAAGGTATTAAACTTAAGCAAACCAGATCTGCCACAAATCCAAAATTGGATCGTGACACCCAGTGTATAAAACAACACAAAGTAAGTGGCAGAAAGTGGCTGGAAGATATATGAAAAAATACAAGGACTGTAGTACAATTTCAATCTCCCTACAATGATCTCAGGAAAAGTATGGCAGCAATAAAATGGACTGCTGCACACAAAAGTGTGGACAAATAAACAAGATAACTATGCAACAGGATTTTTGCTTTAAAAAAAGCAGTTGGTTTGCACAGCGGCGTGCAAACAGCAATGCAGCTATCAGGGAGCCTTATAAGGCAGCCTAATAAGCTACAGAGATGATGCACAAATATATAGCCTCCACTGTCCCTGCAAAAAAATGGTGGTGTTGGACAGTGGAAATCGCTACAGCACAAGCAGTTTGGGGCTAATCTTCCCTCCCTAACTATATCCCTTCTTCTGATGAAGCTACGGCAACCTCTCCCTATGCTACGATCGGCAGAAGTAAGATGGCGGTCAGCGTGCACGCCCCTTTATAGCCCCTGTGACGCTGCTGAAAGCAAGCCAATCACTGTCATGCCCTTCTCTAAGATGGTGGAGACCGAGACCTATGTCATCACGCTGCCCACACTCTGCGTTCTACTTCATTGGCTGAAAAATGGCGCTGAAAGCGTCATACGAAACCCGACTTTTGCATGCAGATCGCCGACCTTATGGCCAATCCCACACTAGGATCGGGTCGGGTTTCATGAAACCCGACTTTGCCGAAAGTTAGCAATTTTTGAATTTGTCCGATCCATTTCGCTCAACCCTAATCCCATGTTCTCCTGGATACAAATATGTCTTCGAATTAATTGCTCCAATGTCTTCCTTCCATTTCATAAACACTCACTTCACATAATCAAGACTTCATGGGCTTGTTAACATTTCCTTTGTAATTCAATAGCAGTTTTAGTGTTCCCAAAGTAGATTTCAAGGCTGTATTAATTCCAGGAAACATGCCACTCAGAAGCCAACTCCGAGACTATCATTGTGTATACTTGACAAAAGATTGGCACCTCGACTGACACAATAATTACTCCAGCAATCCTCTAGAAGAGATACGGTGACTGTCACTTCTAATGAGCACCAAATTTATTGACATAGATATGTTGCGGATGATGGATTTGCTCTGAAATGTCATGTGTTAGACACAATATTTTAACCATTCACCTGACATATTGAAACAGCAAGTACTGAGGTTTTGAACTTCTCTGAAAGAGTGCTACTTCTGGGGAGTGAAAAAGTAGCAAGTTGTTTAATAATTGGCAGCTCTTCCGACATTTCTTTAATAGTACAGACTTACGTTTTCCATAAAATGTTTATTCTGAAATCTCTTTTCAGCTGTGTCATTCCTCCTGGAAATGTATGATTCCATAAAATTGGCTTTTACCAAGCTCCATGTCTAATGTCAAACCACTGCAGAACAAAAACTCCAGGAAAATGGTGCCAACCAGCTGCAAATATATTCATACATTTTCAGGGGTTATGTTATTGGTAAAACCCAATGCTGAATTGTAAGAAAATCTCCTACAGAATTATTATTTCATGGCATAGGCTAGGACTTTTAGCTATTATGACACCCTGGATGTTTTCACAAGTGATTGGCAGTGGTAAGAAGATGAAATAAGACCGGACAGGTGATTTTTTTTTACATCTCATGTTTATTATACTATGGGGTCTGGAGAGACCTTAGACCATAATAAGGGACATTCAATTCATGGAGAATAACGTCTTTGCAAATCGAATTTGCTGGGAACATCTGTGGTTGGACCATTAAACAATCAATGCATCAGTCTAAATTACCCACCACCTGCCACCATTTTCCTGTCATCAATCAAAGGAAAAAAGAAGATAGTGCTATGTGGGGAGTAATGAAGAAGACTGATGCATTCGTACATGGGCCCTCCCATAATGCACTTCAAGCCTCATTAGCATATACAGTGGGTACAGAAAGTATTCAGACCTCTTTAAATTTTTCACTCTGTTTCATTGCAGCCATTTGGTAAATTCAAAAAAGTTCATATTTTTCTCATTAATGTACACTCTGCACCCCATCTTGCCTGAAAAAAAACCATAAATGTAGAAATTTTTGCAAATTTAATAAAAAAGATAAGCTGAAATATCACATGATCATAAGTATTCAGACCCTTTGCTCAGACATTCATATTTAAGTCACATGCTGTCCATTAACTTGTGATCCTATTTGAGATGGTTCTACTCCTTCATAGGAGTCCAGCTGTGTTTAATTAAACAGATAGGACTTGATTTAGAAAGGCAAAACCTGTCTATATAAGAAATCACAGCTCACAGTGCATGTAAGACCAAATGAGAATCATGAGGTCAAAGGAACTAGCTAAGGAGCTCAGAGACAGAATTGTGGCAAGGCACAGATCTGGCCAAGGTTACAAGAGAATTTCTGCAGTACTCAAGGTTCTTAAGAGCACAGTGGCCTCCATAATTCTTAAATGGAAGAAGTATGGAACCACGAGAAGTCTTCCTAGACCTGGCCATCCAGCCAAACTGAGCAATCGTGGGAGAAGAGCATTGGTGAGAGAGGTAAAGAAGAACCCCAAGATCACTGTGGCTGAGCTCCAGAGATGCAGTAGGGAGATGGGAGAAAGTTCCAAAAAGTCAACTATCACTGCAGCCCTCCACCAGTCGGGGTTTTATGCCAGAGTGCTCCGGCGGAAGCCTCTCCTCAGTGCAAAGACATGTGAAAGCCTGCATAGAGTTTGCTAAAAAACACATGGACTATCAGACTATGAGAAATACCATATTTTTCGGATTATAAGACGCTCCGGATTATAAGACGCACCCCAAATTTTGAGGAGAAAAATAAGAAAAAAATATTTTTTAATAAATTGGTGGTGCTTCTTATAATCCTTGCATCTTATTGCTTACCGGGGGTGGTGGCTGCAGTGTAGCGGGGTCGCAGGGTCGCTGCTGGAGGAGGCAGGAGTAGGGTGATGCTCCATGCCGCAGGCAGGAATGAGTGGGGGCTCCGATGTGTGGCACGCTGCTGCGAGGATCTTGTGCTGCTGTGGGGTTCTTGTGCTGCTGCCCAGTGTCTCCGGGTGCCCGGCAGTTGCTGCGGGTGTCTCCGGTGCCCAGCGGTGCTGCGTGGGTGTCCGGCGCTGCCCGGGGCTCTGCCGACATTTTGCGACAGGCCAGAGCCCCGGCACTTCCAGGGTTCCACGTGTGCTGGTCTTCAGAAATATGGCCGCTGCTGGGGGCGGCGCATGCGCTGATGGTGATCTCGGGATCAAGATCTCGAGAGATGAAATTATTATGTATGCCCCTCCTCACATGAAAAGCACCATGGAATAAATGGCGCTATAATAATAAATAATAATAATGAGACGAAGATAGACTCTTTTGGTGATAACTCTAAGCGGTATGTGTGGAGAAAACCTGGCACTGCTCATCACCTGCTCAATCCCAACAGTCAAACATGGTGGTGGCAGCATCATGCTATAGGGGTGTTTTTCAGCTGCAGGGACAGGATGACAGGTTGCCATTGAAGGAAACGTGAATATGGCCAAGAGTGTTTTTGACCTCAGACTTGGCCAAAGGTTCACCTTCCAACAAGACAATGACCCTAAGCACACAGCTAAAATGACAAAGGAGTGGCTTCAGAACAACTATGTGACCATTCTTTACTGGCCCAGCCAGAGCCCTGACCTAAACCCAATTGAGCATCTCTGGAGAGACCTGAAAATGGCTGTCCATCAACGTTCACCATCCAACCTGACGGAACTGGAGAGGATCTGCAAGGAAGGATGGCAGAGGATCACCAAATCCAGGTGTGAAGAACTTGTTGCATTATTCCCAAGAAGACTCATGGCTGTACTAGCTCAAAAGGGGGCTTCTACTCAATACTGAGTAAAGGGTATGAATACTTATGACCATGTGATATTTCAATTTTTATTTTTTAATAAATTTGCAAAAATTTCTACATTTCTGTTTTTTTTCAGTCAAGATGGGGTGCACACTGTACATTAATGAGAAAAACATGAACTTTTTTGAATTTACCAAATGGCTGCAATGAAACAAAGAGTGAAAAATGTAAAGGGGTCTGTTAGGACTGGTGGAACGCACCAAGTATAAGGTGAAATAATATTGGTGCGTTCACAGTCCGGGGTCCACCGTGCAGGTGAAAACCTGCTGCTAGTAAATGGCAGCGCTATATGGCAGTGGAAGCGAACCCTGTAAAGCCACAGAACCGCAATACCGCACTAATGAGTGCAAGCAAGGAGTCAGCTAACTCAATCCCAAGAATCAGGGTTGAAGTCCGTTCAGACTACTTGCACACAACACCGCAACTGGGTGTATTAGGTAACTGATAGAAATAGTTAGAGCACCGAAGTGCGAACTGTGTCGAGCTAGCAGACTAAGCACCCGGACATGGGTTAGGAAGCGCACTACTGGCGAGTGGCGCCGCACTGGCGGTCACAGCAATAGACGCTGATTCTCCATTCAGATGGAGACGTTTATTCTCGGTGAGGTGGGTCAGGCGTAGGGCCTCGTGTGGGAGAGATGCCGTGGAGTGGCTACGGGGTACACATGGATATGGCCATTTTTGTGCGCTAAAGGCTCTCGTTTTTCGTATTTCTAGTGCAGTAGTGCAGTTCAAGTTTCGTGTTTTCGGGTTTGCGTGTTTTGGCGCTGCAGTGTGCTGCCCTTTTTACTTAACTATGTACGAGTTGGCGACTCTGGGTTCAGCACCTGTTCACACTCAGTCTGTGTTTGGATGTGCAGGTCAGGTTTTTGAGATGTATTCTTTAGCCTTCTGATCGTGCACTCCCCGCCTCCTAGCCACAGGTGTTTTAATTATAGTAGGTCCAATACCCCTCCACAGAAAGAGAGAATTTGAGTCCAAGAGGAGGTTTCACATGTGCCCATTCAGATGGAGACGTTTATTCTCGGTGAGGTGGGTCAGGCGTAGGGCCTCGTGTGGGAGAGATGCCGTGGAGTGGCTACGGGGTACACATGGATATGGCCATTTTTGTGCGCTAAAGGCTCTCGTTTTTCGTATTTCTAGTGCAGTAGTGCAGTTCAAGTTTCGTGTTTTCGGGTTTGCGTGTTTTGGCGCTGCAGTGTGCTGCCCTTTTTACTTAACATTGAGAGGATAGTCGGGCGCTAGATAGCAGCCATACACCTTACGCGAACAGTCATACAATAGGGTAAGGGTATTTAAAGAATGACTTGCACTCATCAACAAACACACGTATACAATTGTACACTAGTGCATGGCCGTGCGGTCATGCGAAGCTTATATAGCTGCAGCACGTTCAGGACCTTCCAGGAGGACCAATGGGAACCGCTGCAGCATCTGAGCATGTGACCCTCGATCTCCAACGGGAGATCTCACCTTGGGCATGCTCAGAAGGGAAATAGCAGGACTTAGTCCCAAAAGCGTCCGCTCGCTGCTGCCCAGCACTGGCTTTAATGGCAAAAGCTGGAAAAGCAACAGCAAGCCTAAGCACAGAGTGAGACTGAGCCAGATGCAAAGACCGACGTCTCTGCTGAGCAGGTTCCACTGTGGCAGGAGAAGAATGGGAGACCGCAGCAGAAACGGCCTGAGATTCCCCCTGTGCGGAAGTGGGAACTCGACCCCTGACAAGGTCTGAATACTTTCCGTACCCACTGTACATTCAGAATGGGATTTCTCAGCACTGGAGAAGCTCCTTTATTTTCAAGAGCAATATGCCCATGGCAGTTTCTCTTTAAACTGTTCTTCATAATCCAGGAAAGCTTTGTAATATATTCTCAAGTGAATAGGGACAATGAAAAATGCAATTTCCAGCTATGGAGAAGGTGTGATGTGCAGGAGATCTGCTGGTTGGATTAACAAAAATTTTTCAGAAATAAAAGGTACAGATTCAATATATTATTGATAGTATGAGTTAGATAATTATTCAATAAGCCAATGATATGGTGCAATATTCATGTTCTTGTTAAAGGGGTTGTACAGTATTTAGAAAACCTTTTCTCAATCAGCATTTTCACCACAAGTAAAATAATAGCACTTATACCCACCTACAATCCAGGAATAAATAACATCCAGAGGAAGTCAGAGCTGTGACTGCTCTTTCACTTCCTCTGGATGTCTGATTTATTTGAAGGAGGGGACAGTGAAGCGGACGCTGATTGGCTGCAGTAATTGCGCGACATAACAATGTCATGCAAGCCATGGGAGAACCAATGCTGACACTGCTGGCATGGCACCCAAACCAGAAGTGAGTATAATTGCTATTTTACTTTGGGGGAACATAGTTATTAAGAAAAGCTTGTCTTAGTAGTGGACAAATCATTTAAGTATAATGTTTAATGCTCCCGCCCCTCCACCAAAGGTAAGTTTAATTTAACAAACATATTGAAAATACAGCTTTGGACCAAACACCATGTTTCTGAAAGAAACTTTTGCTATTTACATGCCATCTATAGGCACACTTCATGGACTTGTTCTCCAGGAGTTTGAAGTCATGATACTTGTCAAGAGAATGGGAAAATATTGGGCCTGATTCATCAAGACCGGGGTTGTTCAGGCCAGTCTTGATGAGAAGGTCAGATGGAGTCATATGCTCTTGATTCATGAAAAGGTGTATGCCTCTTCCTGAATCAGAAGTAGATGAGTAGTGTACAACTCTGTTTCACCTTGCCACAAATCCTACTGCAGTCCATTCTTATCATGAAGTTGAAGAACAGTAATCTCCACGCCACCATCCCACCTCAGCTTCACCCACTTTGTTGGAGCTGAGCGAAAATGGCTTGCATGCCAAATGTCGCATAATTTTACTACAGCCTCCAGTTGCTCCCAAATTATGTGACTTTTCAAAGATTACTACACCAGTAAGAGTTTGATAAATTGGGTCCATTGGGTCTAAAATGTGACACTTTAGGGCAAATATATCACCTAATGCTTACAAAATGCTCTTTTTTCCTTGCTAAATAGGTGATCCTGAATTTTTGTATTTTGTTCTTATGGGACTAAGAACTTACAGGCAGGTAGGTACTAATTACCTGCCTGTTCTGCAGGGTGCCAACCTTTCCCAGCTCAGAGCAGTCATGGACTGCTTGTGCTGCAGATTCTCTTGTTTCCTGTGATGTCAAGTTGACAAGAGCAACGCCTTCTTTTCAACTCTGATCTGAAAATGGGGTATCAGTGCCAATGTCATGATGATTGACAGCCAGCTACCTGCTACCTAACTGCTGGGAGCTGGCTTCCAATCAGCATAACATCAGCAGTCGGTAAAGCAGACTGGGAAAAGGAAAACTGCTTTGTTGACATGAGGTCAAATGAAGCAGCAGAATTGCTGGCAGGAGCGGTCTACTCTGAGCTGGCAGAAATAGGTGCCGTTAATTAGCAACTACCTGCCTGTAACTTATAAGCTCAATAAGAAAGAAATACACAAGTCCCAGATAACCCCTTTAAATATTACGTCTCCAGACCAGAGACATTCACTGATCTTAGCGTGCAGTTCCTTGCACCATTATTTGGTGGTCTTTGTGCATACTCATACCTCATGTATGAGGCGAGATGCATGGAGTCAGCATGGTGGTACAGAGTCCCTGCGTCTCTATAATATATAGTACTCCATTTGAAATCTGTATGACTCATGTGATTAACATTCAAGAGCTCCATTTTTAGTGAGCTCAGCTGACCATCTAATCTATACGATTGTCTGTCCTGTTTTCCCAAACAGTTAGTGCTTGATGAAAAAAGGATTGGACAGATTGCTTATAAACTTGATTTTCCTGAGCTATTTAAGGTATGGGCACCTTGAAGTTCCATACAATTTAATATATTATGGCCCTGTGCAACTGGTAGGTTTTCTAGGGGTCTAATACGGTTAGGTGCTTAACTCCTGGAATACAACATCCTACATGTAAATCGGGACTATACTTGTGGACTGTCCTATAAGCCGAAGACAAGGAGACCATTATTCTCACCTCTCACTGTCTCTTGTTATCTCTGTATCCTGCCATCTAAGCTGGTTCTGTAAAACAAGCCAGGTACTGTATATGGAAGAAACATGAAAGGCAACCATGTGGAGGCAGACAAAGTGCGAGCCTACTGGGGAGGCATGACGATATTTAGTTACAGTACGGGTCATTAATAAAACATCTGTGAAATACAACAAGTCATATTTGTAGGCCACTCCAGAGTATATAGAAGGTCTTTAACATTTCACAGAATTGGGGCATTTCACCTGAGCGAGTGTCATGATGAACATCCAGTTCTGTGATTTATAACTCACATCCCGTACATATTTGGTGTGTACATTTGGATTGATGGACCTTCGCTTCCCATGCGTAGAAACCTGAACTTTAGGTGACATTTCCACCTAGACATGGTCAGTCGCTTCTCTGAGCCGTTCACAAGTAATCCCTTCACAAAGGCAAAGCACATGAGTAATTACACTGAACACTTGGCCTTCCACCAGAGCATATGCCTGACAGGATCCTCTCTGTTTCATGCCATGTTAAATATATCTGTATTTTTGTGAGAGGAGATTTACTTAACTCCTCCTCCGAAAACAAAGTAAACAGTAGAGGAAGTGCATGATGAATGTGAGCTCCACTGGCATATTGACTCATTCATGTCAAGTCCATTAACCTAAATCCTCTCCGATATTTTATTCTGTTAGACGTTTTACTTTACACAATCTCTTTATGCGATTTCCCAGAAATTAGCATTGATGCTTAAAATCAAAAAGTTGATGGAAATGATAATATAAACCATTTATAAAGTCCAATGCCATTTCAAAGCACCCTAAGGCGACGTGCAAAACTAGGACTAGCACGATGAAATGTGATTTCCATAGATCATGGCATGATATTAAAAAGCTCTGGGATGCAGCTGACACTTTCTGATGCTGGAGATAGTTATTAGTTTCCATCAGGGCAATCGCTGGGCTTGTGATGATGGTCATGTTGGGCAATAGGCACAGACAGTTGGTTGGTTCTTAACCAGATTTTCGTGAAATTCATCCGGGAATAGTGCATTAAGCGGAGAAAAGATAACTTAATGGTGCAGAAACCAAGGTATTTGACCTACCCAGATGTTTTTATTTTGCTCCTGTGGCCAATATAACATAGTACGGCTTTTAATCATCTTGTTAAAAGTAGGTTTTGCTCTTGCAGTTCTATGCTCTGTGGTTCGGCTCATATATATGAGTAGCTGCTGATCAAATAGTGTCTCAGGACTATTAATTTTAACCATTGAGGAGTTAAAGGGAGTCAGTATACATTTTCACATCAAGCTTAGGTACAACTAGTCCTGGGACTATGGTGATCCCAAGGACATCTACCAATTCTGGGAATCTCCTTCACAATGTTTTTTCCTGACTAGTGACCTTAACATTTACCTGCTTTGCAACTAACTGCAACACAGACCCCATAATGGCATTATACAAGGAAAAACTAAAGGAGCGTCCAAGGACTAGTGAAGTCCTGTAGCTGCATGCCTATTATTCAAGAAGGTATGGTTTACTGATAATAGGAAGACTCCTTCAGGGCATGTGCACACAACATCTTTTTCAGGTGGGTCTGCTCTTTATTTCACCTGAAAAAGTGCTAAGGAAATGCCAAAGTAATTGAACATAAGAAGTCACTCACTATTTTTTACATAGAAGTTTTTAAAAAAATGCAGACAGCAAAGCTGCCACAGAAAGCGACAACAAACGTGCTAAAAAACGCTTCAGGAAAAAGACCGCCAGCGTTTTCCTGAAGTGTTTTCTCGTTGAAAAACTACCCAGCATTATCGGCATCTGAAAGACATCCCTTGTAGGGTGTGAAGGATGACACCAGAGAGATCATGCAGAATCCCTCCACTGCTACAATATGTGATGAACCCACATCTCGCCACCACGCCTTTCATCACTATTACATCAGTGAGATCATGTGGTATGGTCTCTGCACTTGCACCAACGTGACGATCTGCACCCCCTGTGGATATGTAAGATCAGCTTGGCGCAGTTTTACACACACACACACACACACCCTGTCCACATGGGTCCAGGGAAGCACAGGGAGTGAGAGGATGTGTCTCACGCAGTTACTGATATGGCGCCAAACTCACTCACAACCCTGACAGGCCCTTCTCACTTGCACCAGTGAAACAGAGCGCTGCCAGCCCGGTAGGACAGCCGCAAGTTCCTTCTTAAATATAAACCCAGTCTGTTAACAGGATTATATCAGACCAGAAATCAGCCCCATGGGAACTTATACCAAGAAATGGACATGTGGATTCGTGGATCGAGATAAAAGAGCAGACCAAGGTTAAATTATTATTATTTATTATTATAGCGCCATTTATTCCATGGTGTGTTACATGTGAGGAGGGGTATACATAATAAAAACAGGTACAATAATCTTGAACAATACAAGTCATAACTGGTACAGGAGGAGTGAGGACCCTGCCCGCGAGGGCTCACAATCTACATGAAATGGGTATATTATATATTTAATCGCCTTAAGGGCACACTAGACAATACTCTATATACACGATGGGTACACATATACAATGGTTAGATATGCAAATACAGATGTAAATTAGATATTAGATCATGGGTGTGATGGGGCACAGGGGGCATGGGCTGCCAGCTGTTTCCTTGGTCCCTTCTCTGCACATTACTTGACAAGGCCCCCACTTCTGAAATGGACCGCATGCATAACAGAGAGAGGGACCACATGGCCATACATTAGGATTTATCCCTCCCTGCCCTGTGGGCTGAACTTAAATCCCCTCACCTTGCCTCTGTAGCTGCAAACTCCAACTATGAAAGATCATAACTCCTTTCTGGACGGTCCTAGGGTGGCGATCAGATCCAGCCGGGCCCCTGCTATGCATTAAGACCAAAAACAGTTTTGCTCTCTGGTTTCTACTGGCTGTTCTATGTATCTCCATACCCCTGGGTGCTAGAACAGGTTGAGATTAAGCCGAGCGCTCGCCATGTTCTGTGGATCCCGGAAATATACATGATATACGGCTAGGACATATAGTATCTCTACCTTATGGAATCATAGGTGACTCAACAACCAGTTTAGATCACATGATATCAACATGGCAGCAAGCCTTTTGTTCTGCTCTGAGCTGACACAAGGTGTGAGATCTGTCACTCATAACTAGAGTTGAGCGAATTTCTTCAGTTCCCCGCTTATTCGACAAGCTATAGCACTTGCCGAGTAAGCTGCAAAAGAAACCCGGATACATGGAGCGTGCCGGCTGATCGCCGCCGCAGCTGCATGTGTCGCGGCTGTGTCACAGCACATGCATGGAGAGCCTGTTTGTTGGGCTCTTCATGCATGTGCTGTGACAGTGACACAGCCGCGACACATGCAGCTACGGTGCTAATCAGCTGATCAGCCAGCACGCTCCATGTATCCGGGTTCCCACTGTAGCTTTTTCAGCAAGCGCTATAGCTTTCCGAATAAGTGGGGAACTGAAGAAATTCGCTCAACTCTACTCATAACCCTTTGAGTCTTGACCCCCTGCTGAGCTAGCTGCACACTGAAGATGGCATAAAAAAGATTGGCTTAAAATTATATCTCCAATATTCTTCACATAGAGGTTTTCTGAATGAGAGTATTGTTGGCCTATGAGTATCAGATTAGTGGGGGTCTGACTCTCTTTACACCCACTGATAAGCTGTTTGATAGTGTTGCTGCAGTCTTTTCCATATTTAGCTTGCCCTACTTATTTGTGGCACTAAAGGTTAATACAAAGTTGTCCTATTCACTTCATTGGAACAACACTGAAATACCCTAAAATCCCCTTCAGAGTAGGTACACACATTCAGTAACTGGCAGCGCTTTGGACGCAGCACATGTCCGCTGCGTTCAAAGTGCTGCTTGCTATTGAACGCAGGAGAATCCGCATGTGTTAATTGAATCATGTGGATTTACCACGTCCAATACATTGTACGGGTGAAATGTAGCTGGCGGAGACTCGCAAAATTGACATGCTGCTGTCCAGAAAAATGTGCCGCATGTCCGACTCAGCGGATGATCTGAGGGCATCTCTGGACACATAGTGGGCATGGGATTTCTTGAATTCCCATTCACTATGCTGTAACATCTGGACACTGTGGTTTGGACCCTGTGCAAGTATGCAACATCCAACCCGCAGCGTTTACTGATCGTGTGCACCTACCCTCACAGATAGAGTGATGTAAACATGGAATATGTTGTAACAAATGTTCTATTATCCTTCATAAATCCTTAAAAGTGAGTCATGTGTCAGTACTATGCATTGACCACATAAAGTACAGACCAAAAGTTTGGACACACCAACTCATTTAAAGATTTTTCTGTATTTTCATGACTATGAAAATTGTAAATTCACACTGAAGGCATCAAAACTATGAATTAACACATGTGGAATTATATACTTAACAAAAAAGTGTGAAATAACTGAAAATATGTCTTATATTCTAGGTTCTTCAAAGTAGCCACCTTTTGCTTTGATTACTTCTTTGCACACTCTTGGCATTCTCTTGACGAGCTTCAAGAGGTAGTCACCGGGAATGGTCTTCCAACAATCTTGAAGGAGTTCCCAGAGATGCTTAGCATTTGTTGGCCCTTTTGCCTTCACTCTGCAGTCCAGCACATCCCAAACCATCTCGATTGGGTTCAGGTCTGGTGACTGTGGAGGCCAGGTCATCTGGCGTAGCACCCCATCACTCTTCTTCTTGGTCAAATAGCCCTTACACAGGCTGGAGGTGTGTTTGGGGTCATTGTCCTATTGAAAAATAAATGATGGGCCAACTAAACGCAAACCGGATGGAATAGCATGCCGCTGAAAGATGCTGTGGTAGCCATGCTGGTTCAGTATGCCTTCAATTTTGAATAAATCCCCAACAGTGTCACCAGCAAAGCACCCCCACACCATCACACCTCCTCCTCCATGCTTCATGGTGGGAACCAGCCATGTAGAGTCCATTCGTTCACCTTTTCGGCGTCGCATAAAGACACGGTGGTTGAAACCAAAGATCTCAAATTTCAACTCGTCAGACCAAAGCACAGATTTCCACTGGTCTAATGTCTATTCCTTGTGTTCTTTAGCCCAATCAAGTCTCTTCTGCTTGGTGCCTGTCCTTAGCAGTGGTTTCCTAGCAGCTATTTTACCATGAAGGCCTGCTGCACAAAGTCTCCTCTTAACAGTTGTTGTAGAGATGTGTCTGCTGCTAGAACTCTGTGTGGCATTGACCTGGTCTCTATTCTGAGCTGCTGTTAACCTGTGATTTCTGAGGCTGGTGACTCGGTGACTCTTGGTCTTCCTTTCTTGGGGCGGTTGTCATGTGAGCCAGTTTTATTGTAGCCCTTGATGGTTTTTGCCTATTGCATTTGGGGACACTTTCTAAGTTTTCCCAATTTTTCGGACTGACTGACCTTCAATTCTTAAAGTAATGATGGCCACTCGTTTTTCTTTATTTAGCTGCTTTTTTCTTGCCATAATACAAATTCTAACAGTCTATTCAGTACGACTATCAGCTGTGTATCCACCAGACTTCTGCACAACACAACTGATTGTCCCAACCCCATTTATAAGGCAAGAAATCCCACATATTAAACCTGACAGGGCACACCTGTGAAGTGAAAACCATTCCCGGTAACTATCTCTTGAAGCTCATCAAGAGAATGCCAAGAGTGTGCAAAGCAGTCATCAAAGCAAAAGGTGGATACTTTGAAGAACCTAGAATATAAGATATATTTTCAGCTGTTTCACACTATTTTGTTAAGTATATAATTCCACATGTGTTAATTCATAGTTTTGATGCGTTCAGTGTGAATGTACAATTTTCATAGTCATGAAAATACAGAAAAATCTTTAAATGAGAAGGTGTGTCCAAACTTTTGGTCTGTACTGTACGTATTTATACATTTAAATGAGATCTTGTAATAATGTAGTTTCCGCCTTTGAACTGACTCTATATTCCAAATATCTTTTGTGGAGCTGAAAACTGGATCCCATATCCAAGATGTAGCCTAACAAGGAGTATTAATTAGTGATGAGCTAACACATTCGGTACTATTCGTTACTCAGCGAGTAATTTGCTATTCGCCTCGGTATATTTGAGTGACCCACCCAGCATGCTTGGCGCTTTATTTGCAGCCAATGAACATGCTGGGCTTACTTGCCAATCACAGTAATGCCGCTTGCCATCTTTGGTGTGCCATTACTATCATTGGCTGGCCTTACATATTCCCTTATTCATAGGGAATATATAATCCCTGCCGGCCCCGTCTTGCGCATATTACTGCCGGAAACAGTGTAGCGAGAGCTTGGTGTGAGCGTAAGGAAAGTGAAAGCAGAGTATAAGGAGAGTTTGTGATACCAAAAAGCTCTTTTAAGTGCTATGGAGAGTGAAGATTAGTTCTCTGTTAGGTGGAGATAGCGCCTGGGGAGATTTAACAGGAGGGAGAGGGAAAGGCAGACACCTGGGTCTTATCATTGCAATTACATGCTGCATATCTCTGCTAGTTTGCATTGTGTTGTATAGTGTAGGAACAGACTGTGGGACTAGGGAGATAGGCAGGGTTTCATCCAGTACCATAGCATACAAAACAGCTCTTTTTAGAGACAAATAATATTACTCAGTACCAGCATATACTAAACAAATTTTGGAGCTACATAATATTCCTGCATACCAGCATATACTAAACCAGTTTTTTTTAGAGCTAAATAATAATCCTCAGTACCAGCATATACTAAACATCTTTTTTAAAAGCTAATTGCTAAATAATATTCCTCGACTATTGCTGAAATAGCTAATATTTATCTAGCAGTTGTGCGACTGCCGCAAAACCTGCTGAGAAAAGCAAATGTCACTATTTACTAGTAATTTCCCTGAGTCCGCTATTGGCGTGTGTCATTAAGGCGATAGAAAAAAACTGAATGTTTGACTCTTTGTAGTCTGCCACACATAGCACAGTTCATGTCCAGATGCCTTTCCCAAAACCCTTGCGTTAAAGACATTTTGTCCACTATGAAATACTGGCAGTGCACCTTTCTTAACCCACGGTAGAAGGAGAAACTTCCCTCTCTCATGTCAGAGGCAGACGTGCCATTTTCAGCACATCCATGCCAGAAGGGCTTTGTGGAAGACTTGCTGAAAAGATTATCCTCAAACAATGCTGCTGACAGAGGTACTGGCTCTTTTCACACACAAGGACTATAAGGGAGGGCCACGCATGCCAGGTGCAACTTGAGGGGGATGTCCACCAACTGGGCCATTTTCATGAGAACGTCCAATCAGCAAGGGCTATCTGTGGGTGTAACTATGACAAGGAGGGAGATGTTGACCAAAATGGTGAAGGAGTACTTCAGTGACCATACCAGTGTCCTTCCTGATTATTTCGTGCCCTTTAACTATCGTTTGCCCAAGCTGCACACTTGGCCCGACCTCTCCTTGTACACCTTGGAGGTGCTGCCATGGCCTGCCGCAATTGTGTTGTCTGAGAGGATTTTTAGTTCGGCAAGTGAAATCATAATGGATAAGCACACATGCCTGTCAACGGAAAATGCAGACAGGCTGACTCTTCTAAAATTGAACAAGGGCTGGATTTCCTCCGACTTTGTAAGCACTATGGATGACTGTAAATGCTGCCCAAATCTTTTTTTTTATGGAAGTTTTCTTAACGTTCATGCCTTACCATCGAAACCCATTTTGTTCAGGGAATCATGTCCTACTCCTCCTGCTTCTGCAACAAGTACTTAGTGGTCATATTTGTATACCTCACGTGGGTAATATTTTTAAATTTTTGGAAACCTTTGAACATTGTACAATGGTGAAACTTGTACTCCCTATCTCCACCTATTGCAATAGCTGTAAAATGTATTGTGAGGTCCCCGTCACGGTCTCTTTCAGCGTGTATGATACAGACCCTTGGGTAATTTTTGGAAACCTTTGTACATTGTGCAGTGGTGAAACTTGTACTCCCTATCTCTACTTATTGTAATAACTGCAAAATGTATTGTGAGGTCCCCATCACGGTCTCTTTCAGCGTGTATAATACAGACCTCTTGGGTAATTTTTGGAAACCTTTGTACATTATGCAAGGGTAAAATTAATATGCTCCACACACTTCTTCAGGTTTCAGCCTTACACAGAATAATAATAGGAGTAAGGTAATGAAACATGCTCTATATATACTCTGCTAGTTTGAACATTTTAAGCAGCTCTAAGAGTCTGGGTTAGCCACTAGAGGATGCATTATAGCACACTAAGATTACAGATAGGAACTCAGGAACAGTAACAGTTAACTTAGAAGGGGCCAACTGTGGGTAAGACAGGAGGATTTCCTGATTTTGAGTCAGTCAGGCTAAAGAGCCGAGGCAGGTAAGCTGGGCCTGGGGGCTCCAACTAAGCAGTGCGCCACGTAACGTTAAGTGTGAAGTCCAGTCGTCCAGGGCAGCAGAAGTGAGAGCAGCAGGACAGCAGAAGTGAGAGCAGCAGGACAACAGAAGTGAGAGCAACAGATACAGCAGAAGTGATAGCTGAGGTGATGGCAGAATTGACTGCAGAACAAAAACACAGGTCGCTCCAAAATGTGGCAGCTTTCTACTTGGGCAGATGCCCTTATGTGTAGTGCGAAATGGGCAAGGGAACTTCTGAACATTGCGAAGCTGAACAGGGAGGACACTGCAGTACCGATCGAGACGGGACGAACTGGGTACAACCTAAAGGACATAGGGAAGAGCACAGGGAAAGCGAAGGATGTGAACTGTGCAGAACTCTGTGTTGATGCTGTAACTGATGTGGATGTGCTGCGATTGGAAACAAGTAATGTTCTATGTTTTATGTTGGAATTGGACTCTGTCTCTCTAAGTGAAGAAGTGTCCCTGTGTCTAAGGGAGGCCTCTGAAAACCAGGCAAGTGAGACAGTGGGACTGTATATATATATGTGATGCAGGTGGTCAGGGCACGCTAAAGAAGACATCTATTTGGGCCATGACTACAACCCTGGCCGCCGCTCACAATTCAGCTCTTATTCATATCCGTGGATTGTAAGTTACTGCAGTGTATAACAGCCATCTGGAGGCAAGAGCAAGACATGTTCCCTGTAACCACACTGACCACGAGGATCACGGACAAAGGACACCCCTAAATTCCTTAGCATTCTTCAAGATACCATATCAAAATGTTTTGTTTTGGGGGTTTTTGTGCACTTTTTTCTTAGCTGGACAATCTCATAATTTAGATCACAAATTCTCTCCCATTGGCCGCAGACTTGTCTCTCATCTCCCATCTCACATTCGGTGAAATTACCCTCTAAGGCTATGTTTCTACGATGAGTATTTGGTGAGATTTTGACGCTGCAGATTTCCTGCAGAATTTCATTCTTCAACTTGCCAGATTAAGATATGTTATTTGTGTTTCTTCGTTGCCTTTTGAGTGTTTTTTACATGATTTTATTGCATTTTTTTTAATTTCGGTCTTGCTTCTTTTTGGATATAATTTTTTAATTAAAATTACTTTGTTTTGTAAACTTCCTGTTTGCTGTGAGCTTTGATAATGCTTTATTGATAAAGTTATGTGTGCATGTGAATTACATCCATTTTTTTGCTGCTGAAATGTAATAAAAACCCATATGAATTTTTTATATGGGAATATTCGGCATCTCATTAAAATGTATGGGGAAATCCCACAAATAAAACACATATACCGTATATACTCGAGTATAAGCCGACCCGAGTGTAAGCCGACCCCCTAATTTTGCCACAAAAAAATAGGAAAACTTATTGACTCGAGTATAAGCCTAGGGTAGGAAATGCAGCAGCTACCGGTGAATTTCAAAAATAAAAATAGATGCTCCATACCATTCATTATTGCCCCATAAGATGCTCCATATAAAGCTGTGCCACATATAATACTCCATACTGTTCATTATTGCCCCATAGATGCTCCATATAAAGCTGTGCCCCACATACAGTTAGGACCATATATATTTGGACAGAGACAACATTTTTCTAATTTTGGTTATAGACATTACCACAATGAATTTTAAACAAAACAATTCAGATGCAGTTGAAGTTCAGACTTTCAGCTTTCATTTGAGGGTATCCACATTAAAATTGGATGAAGGGTTTAGGAGTTTCAGCTCCTTAACATGTGCCACCCTGTTTTTAAAGGGACCAAAAGTAATTGGACAATTGACTCCAAGGCTATTTCATGGACAGGTGTGGGCAATCCCTTCGTTATGTCATTCTCAATTAAGCAGATAAAAGGCCTGGAGTTGATTTGAGGTGTGGTGCTTGTATTTGGAAGGTTTTGCTGAGAAGTAAACATGTGGTCAAAGGAGCTTTCCATGCAGGTGAAAGAAGCCATCCTTAAGCTGCGAAAACAGAAAAAACCCATCCGAGAAATTGATACAACATTAGGAGTGGCAAAATCTACAGTTTGGTAAGAAAGAAAGCACTGGTGAACTCATCAATGCAAAAAGACCTGGGCGCCCACGGAAGACAACAGTGGTGGATGATCGCAGAATAATCTCCATGGTGAAGAGAAACCCCTTCACAACAGCCAACCAAGTGAAGAACACTCTCCAGGAGGTCGGCGTATCAATATCCAAATCTACCATAAAGAGAAGACTGCATGAAAGTAAATACAGAGGGTTCACTGCACGGTGCAAGCCACTCATAAGCATCAAGGATAAAAGGCTAGACTGGACTTTGCTAAAAAAAAATCTAAAAAAGCCAACACAGTTCTGGAAGAACATTCTTTGGACGGATGAAACCAAGATCAACCTCTACCAGAATGATGGAAAGAGAACAGTATGGCGAAGGCGTGGTACAGCTCATGATCCAAAGCACACCACTGTTATGTTTGCTAATGACAGGTGTTATGAAGGCAATCCAGAAACACAGTGTGCTTAGCGATCAGAGCGCACACAGTGATCTGACAAATACCCAAAAATACAAGAACGAGCTCTGAGACGTGGAAACTCTGTAGACTGCACACCTGATCCTATCCTAAACACAACTAAAAGCGGCTGTGGATTGCGCCTAACAACTACCTAGGCAACTCGGCACAGCCTAAGAAACTAGCTAGCCTGAAGATAGAAAAATAGGCCTGACTTGCCCCAGAGAAATTCCCCAAAGGAAAAGGCAGCCCCCCACATATAATGACTGTGCGTAAGATGAAAAGACAAAACGTAGGGATGAAATAGATTCAGCAAAGTGGGGCCCGATATTCTAGGACAGAGCGAGGACAGTAAAGCGAACTTTGCAGTCTACAAAAAACCCTAAAGCAAAACCACGCAAAGGGGGCAAAAAAAACCCCACCGTGCCGAACTAACGGCACGGCGGTACACCCTTTGCGTCTCAGAGCTTCCAGCAAAACAAAAGACAAGCTGGACAGAAAAAAAGCAACAAAAAGCAAAAGGCACTTAGCTATACAGAGCAGCAGGACACAGGAACAATCAGGAGAAGCTCAGATCCAACACTGAAACATTGACAAGGAGCAAGGATAGCAGCATCAGGCGGAGTTAAGTAATGAAGCAGTTAACGAGCTCACCAGAACACCTGAGGGAGGAAGCTCAGAAGCTGCAGTACCACTTGTGACCACAGGAGTGAATTCAGCCACAGAATTCACAACAGTACCCCCCCCCTTGAGGAGGGGTCACCGAACCCTCACCAGAGCCCCCAGGCCGACCAGGATGAGCCGCATGAAAGGCACGAACAAGATCAGAAGCATGAACATCAGAGGCAAAAACCCAGGAATTATCTTCCTGAGCATAACCCTTCCATTTAACCAGATACTGGAGTTTCCGTCTAGAAACACGAGAATCCAAAATCTTCTCCACAATATACTCCAATTCCCCCTCCACCAAAACCGGGGCAGGAGGCTCAACAGATGGAACCATAGGTGCCACGTATCTCCGCAACAACGACCTATGGAATACATTATGTATGGAAAAGGAGTCTGGGAGGGTCAAACGAAAAGACACAGGATTGAGAACCTCAGAAATCCTATATGGACCAATAAAACGAGGTTTAAATTTAGGAGAGGAAACCTTCATAGGAATATGACGAGAAGATAACCAAACCAGATCCCCAACACGAAGTCGGGGACCCACACGGCGTCTGCGATTAGCGAAAAGTTGAGCTTTCTCCTGGGACAAGATCAAATTGTCCACTACCTGAGTCCAGATCTGCTGCAACCTATCCACCACAGAATCCACACCAGGACAGTCCGAAGACTCAACCTGTCCTGAAGAGAAACGAGGATGGAACCCAGAATTGCAAAAAAATGGAGAAACCAAGGTAGCCGAGCTGGCCCGATTATTAAGGGCGAACTCAGCCAACGGCAAAAAGGACACCCAATCATCCTGGTCTGCAGAAACAAAACATCTCAGATATGTTTCCAAGGTCTGATTGGTTCGTTCGGTCTGGCCATTAGTCTGAGGATGGAAAGCCGAGGAAAAGGATAAGTCAATGCCCATCCTACCACAAAAGGCTCGCCACAACCTTGAAACAAACTGGGAACCTCTGTCAGAAACAATATTCTCAGGAATGCCATGCAACCGAACCACATGCTGAAAGAACAAAGGTACCAAATCAGAGGAGGAAGGCAATTTAGCCAAGGGCACCAGATGGACCATTTTAGAAAAGCGATCACAGACCACCCAAATGACTGACATCTTTTGAGAAACGGGAAGGTCAGAAATGAAATCCATCGAAATATGTGTCCAAGGCCTCTTTGGGACCGGCAAGGGCAAAAGCAACCCACTGGCACGAGAACAGCAGGGCTTAGCCCTAGCACAAATCCCACAGGACTGCACAAAAGTACGTACATCCCGTGACAGAGATGGCCACCAGAAGGATCTAGCCACTAACTCTCTGGTACCAAAGATTCCAGGATGACCAGCCAACACCGAACAATGAAGTTCAGAGATAAGTTTATTAGTCCACCTATCAGGGACGAACAGTTTCTCTGCTGGACAACGATCAGGTTTATTCGCCTGAAATTTTTGCAGCACCCGCCGCAAATCAGGGGAGATGGCAGACACAATGACTCCTTCCTTGAGGATACCCGCTGGCTCAGATAAACCCGGAGAGTCGGGCACAAAACTCCTAGACAGAGCATCCGCCTTCACATTTTTAGAGCCCGGAAGGTACGAAATCACAAAGTCGAAGCGGGCAAAAAATAACGACCAACGGGCCTGTCTAGGATTCAAGCGCTTGGCAGACTCGAGATAAGTCAAGTTCTTATGATCAGTCAATACCACCACGCGATGCTTAGCTCCTTCAAGCCAATGACGCCACTCCTCGAATGCCCACTTCATGGCCAGCAACTCTCGATTGCCCACATCATAATTACGCTCAGCGGGCGAAAACTTCCTGGAAAAGAAAGCACATGGTTTCATCACTGAGCAATCAGAACCTCTCTGTGACAAAACCGCCCCTGCTCCAATCTCAGAAGCATCAACCTCGACCTGGAACGGAAGAGAAACATCTGGCTGACACAACACAGGGGCAGAACAAAAACGACGCTTCAACTCCTGAAAAGCTTCCACAGCAGCAGAAGACCAATTAACCAAATCAGCACCCTTCTTGGTCAAATCGATCAATGGTTTGGCAATGCTAGAAAAATTACAGATGAAGCGACGATAAAAATTAGCAAAGCCCAGGAACTTTTGCAGACTTTTCAGAGATGTCGGCTGAATCCAATCCTGGATGGCTTGGACCTTAACTGGATCCATCTCGATAGTAGAAGGGGTAAAGATGAACCCTAAAAATGAAACTTTCTGCACACCGAAGAGACACTTTGATCCCTTCACAAACAAAGAGTTAGCACGCAGGACCTGAAAAACCATTCTGACCTGCTTCACATGAGACTCCCAATCATCTGAGAAGATCAAAATGTCATCCAAGTAAACAATCAGGAATTTATCCAGATACTCACGGAAGATGTCATGCATAAAAGACTGAAACACAGATGGAGCATTGGCAAGTCCGAACGGCATCACTAGATACTCAAAATGACCCTCGGGCGTATTGAATGCAGTTTTCCATTCATCTCCTTGCCTGATTCTCACCAGATTATACGCACCACGAAGATCTATCTTAGTGAACCAACTAGCCCCCTTAATCCGAGCAAACAAGTCAGATAACAATGGCAAGGGATACTGAAATTTAACAGTGATCTTATTAAGAAGGCGGTAATCAATACACGGTCTCAGCGAACCATCCTTCTTGGCTACAAAGAAGAACCCTGCTCCCAGTGGTGATGACGATGGGCGAATATGTCCCTTCTCCAGGGATTCCTTCACATAACTGCGCATAGCGGCGTGTTCGGGCACGGATAAATTAAATAATCGACCTTTAGGGAATTTACTACCAGGAATCAAATTGATAGCACAATCACAATCCCTATGCGGAGGTAGAGCATCGGACTTGGGCTCTTCAAATACATCCTGATAATCAGACAAGAACTCTGGGACCTCAGAAGGGGTGGATGACGAAATCGACAAAAATGGAACATCACCATGTACCCCCTGACAACCCCAGCTGGATACCGACATGGAATTCCAATCCAATACTGGATTATGGGTTTGTAGCCATGGCAACCCCAACACGACCACATCATGCAGATTATGCAACACCAGAAAGCGAATAACTTCCTGATGTGCAGGAGCCATGCACATGGTCAGCTGGGCCCAGTATTGAGGTTTATTCTTGGCCAAAGGTGTAGCATCAATTCCTCTCAATGGAATAGGACACCGCAAAGGCTCCAAGAAAAACCCACAACGTTTAGCATAATCCAAATCCATCAGATTCAGGGCAGCGCCCGAATCCACAAACGCCATGACAGAAAATGACGACAAAGAGCATATCAAGGTAATGGACAGAAGGAATTTGGACTGTACAGTACCAATGACGGCAGACCTAGCGGACCGCTTAGTGCGCTTAGGACAATCAGAAATAGCATGAGTGGAATCACCACAGTAGAAACACAGACCATTCAGACGTCTGTATTCCTGCCGTTCAACTCTAGTCATAGTCCTATCGCACTGCATAGGCTCAGGTTTAACCTCAGGCAGTACCGCCAAATGGTGCACAGATTTACGCTCGCGCAAGCGTCGACCGATCTGAATGGCCAAAGACAAAGACTCATTCAAACCAGCAGGCATAGGAAATCCCACCATGACATCCTTAAGAGCCTCAGAGAGACCCTTTCTGAACAAAGCTGCCAGCGCAGATTCATTCCACTGAGTGAGTACTGACCATTTCCTAAATTTCTGACAATATACTTCTATATCATCCTGACCCTGGCACAAAGCCAGCAAATTTTTCTCAGCCTGATCCACTGAATTAGGCTCATCGTACAGCAATCCGAGCGCCAGGAAAAACGCATCGACACTACTCAATGCAGGGTCTCCTGGCGCAAGAGAAAATGCCCAGTCTTGAGGGTCGCCGCGCAAAAAAGAAATAATAATCAAAACCTGTTGAATAGGATTACCAGAAGAATGAGGTTTCAAGGCCAGAAATAGCTTACAATTATTTTTGAAACTTAAAAACTTAGTTCTATCTCCAAAAAACAAATCAGGAATAGGAATTCTTGGTTCTAACATAGATTTCTGATCAATAGTATCTTGAATTTTTTGTACATTTATAACGAGATTATCTATTGAAGAGCACAGACCCTGAATATCCATGTCCACACCTGTGTCCAGAATCACCCAAATGTCTAGGGGAAAAAAAAAAATGAACACAGAGCAGAGAAAAAAAAAAAAATGATGTGAGAACTTTTTCATTCCCTCTATTGAGAATCATTAGTTTGGCTCCTTGTACTGTTATGTTTGCTAATGACAGGTGTTATGAAGGCAATCCAGAAACACAGTGTGCTTAGCGATCAGAGCGCACACAGTGATCTGACAAATACCCAAAAATACAAGAACGAGCTCTGAGACGTGGAAACTCTGTAGACTGCACACCTGATCCTATCCTAAACACAACTAAAAGCGGCTGTGGATTGCGCCTAACAACTACCTAGGCAACTCGGCACAGCCTAAGAAACTAGCTAGCCTGAAGATAGAAAAATAGGCCTGACTTGCCAAAGAGAAATTCCCCAAAGGAAAAGGCAGCCCCCCACATATAATGACTGTGAGTAAGATGAAAAGACAAAACGTAGGGATGAAATAGATTCAGCAAAGTGGGGCCCGATATTCTAGGACAGAGCGAGGACAGTAAAGCGAACTTTGCAGTCTACAAAAAACCCTAAAGCAAAACCACGCAAAGGGGGCAAAAAAAAAACCACCGTGCCGAACTAACGGCACGGCGGTACACCCTTTGCGTCTCAGAGCTTCCAGCAAAACAAAAGACAAGCTGGACAGAAAAAAAGCAACAAAAAGCAAAAGGCACTTAGCTATACAGAGCAGCAGGACACAGGAACAATCAGGAGAAGCTCAGATCCAACACTGAAACATTGACAAGGAGCAAGGATAGCAGCATCAGGCGGAGTTAAGTAATGAAGCAGTTAACGAGCTCACCAGAACACCTGAGGGAGGAAGCTCAGAAGCTGCAGTACCACTTGTGACCACAGGAGTGAATTCAGCCACAGAATTCACAACACACCACATCATCTGTAAAACACAGCGGAGGCAGTGTGATGGCTTGGGCATGCATGGCTGCCAGTGGCACTGGGTCACTAATGTTTATTGATGATGTGACACAGGACAGAAGCAGCTGAGTGAATTCTAAAGTATTCAGAGCCTTACTGTGTGCTCAGATCCAGCCAAATGCAGCCAAACTGATTGGTGCCCCATATATAATGCTCTGCAGCATTCATTATGGCCCCATAGATGCTCCATATAAAGCTGTGCCCCATATATAATACTCTGCACCGTTTATTATGGCCCCATAGATGCTCCATATAAAGCTGTGCCATATATAATGCTGCTGCTGCAATAAATTTTTTTTTCATATACTCACCTATCTTCGCTCGGGACACCGGCGCTTTAAATATTTACCTGCTCCTCGTGCAGCTCCGTCTCCAGCACTGACACTCAGCAGAGGGCGCGCACTGACTGCGTCACCGCTCCCTCTAACCTGAGCATCACAGCCAGAGGATGCTGGAGATGGAGACGCACCAGAACGAGGAGCAGGTAAATATCGCGCAGTGCTCCCCTCCCCGTATACTTACCTGCTCCTGGCGCGGTCCCTGCACATCCCTGCTTCTTCCACCGCTGCATCTTCTTCCTGAATTGAGCGGTCACAGTTACCGATCATTACAGTCATGAATATGCGGCTCCACCTCTATGGGAGGTGGAGCCACATATTCATGACTGTAATGAGCGGTACCATGTGACCGCCCAGCACAGGAAGAATCTGCTGCGCTGGAAGAAGCAGGGACTGCAGGGACCGCGCCGGGAGTAGGTAAGTATAACTAGACAGCCCCCGCTCCTCCTCCCCTGCCGACCCCCGGGTATGACTCGAGTATAAACCGAGAGGGGGACTTTCAGCCCCAAAAAATGTGCTGAAAATCTCGGCTTATACTCGAGTATATATGGTAATTCTCAAGATTTCAAAAATTCAACACACCTCAATTTTTGTAGTATTAAAAAAGTAAACAAGTCCAAGAACAGATCCCATGACGAATGCATATATAAATAAATGAATAATATACCACCCTAAATAATCCTCATAAAGTGCAAATATATAAACATACTGAATAAAGTGCAAAAGTGATATATAAAGAAGGTTATAAGTATCAATATATTAGTGGTCCGTAACTCCCCAGGACTCCAAGCCACAGTGGCGAAACGTACGTTGGAGCTGGAGTCCTGGGAAATCATGGACCACTAACATATTTGTACTTACACCCTTCTTTATATATAACTTATGCACTCTATTCAGTCTTTATCGTCTGATTATATATTTGCACTTTATGAGGATTATTTGGGGTGGTATATTATCCATTTATTCATATATGCATTCATCATGGGTTCTGTGCCTGCAATTAGGTACTCAATATATATTTTTGTATTATGATATTTGTCTATGATACTTGTTGTCAGTCTCTCCTTGCTTTTAATATTATTCAATAAAACTATTTTATTCTCCGGATTCTGAATATTCACTTTTGAGTAGGTTTTTATATTGTATCCTTAGTGAATATTACTTATTAACTTTTGGTGAGTTTTTCTCACTGTGTGGTTGATTTGACAAATAATGATGTAAAATACTGGCCAAAATACTCACTGTGTGAATGAGGCAAGGAAGCTGCTTGTAATCCTGCTGTAATATAAGTCCTTATCCCAATACTGAGTGCACACTTGCTTGTCTTCTCTGCTCCATGATATTCAGCAGAGCAGGAGCAACACCTGGGGTAATACTGTGGCCGGCAGATGTCCGGCCCTATGACACAGTGACATGTGATGGACCTCGACTCCCAAACAAAATTAATCACACAGACGCACACAAAATAAATACAATAAGCATTGTAATTAGGTGTCAAACGTGCTCAATTTTATTTACATTCACATGACACCAAAAATGGCACAACCCCCGACTCACAGAGAGTCACCCTCCAGCACTCAGGAGAGGAAAAAACCCCTGTGGTGGAAACCTCTAGGAAACCATGGCTGGAGGATCGCCCTTCCCTTGGGCTTAGAGTTAGTGCTGATATATAACAGATGTAACAAGTTTTAACATTTGTACATTTTACCAGATTTACAGAGAACGACATAACAAATATAGACTATAAATGTGATAAACCGGATGTGGGAGAGATCTGGCTGCGATATCCATCACCACATTGGTTGTTAGACCCAATTTAGTTGATCTGATTGCCCAGATGGATGAACCATTTCCTTCTTACAGATCCAGGTCCACCTCTCATAAATGTAGACTTTCGGATACAGGGATTGTTCATAATGGCTAACCCCTAATAGGGGAAATACACCCTCCCCCTTCTCCCATCCCAATTTATCACCCGTTAAAGTCATAGGTGCTTCCATGAACTCCCAAAGGAGAGCAGCTCTTTGTAGACGCTAACAGAAGCGGATCCTGTGCTGGGGACCCCCCTCGGTTACCTTCCCATGCCCTGAGGGTGTCTAAAGCAGACAAACCCTTTCCCTGCTAGATCCTCCAAATTTCACCAAGGTCAGCACATTGCGTGGGGTGGTCAAGCTCAGCGTCCTCAGGAGCATCAGTAATGGCGCTGATCATGGCAGTGCGGCCTTCTATTATGGAATCTTCTTTATCACACTTGTTTATGACCTCATAACAGTTGTTATTATTGGTTACTGCAGGGGCTATTACTGATTCAGGATCCAAGTATTAACCCTTTCATTATTGGTAATTCACTTCATTATAGAGGCAAATAAGTGCACTTGTTACCAAGCGGGCACCTATCATTATGGCTTCCCTTAGGCACCATAAGAAATAGATTAAACGTGCAAGTGTTTCAGGAGGATTTTTCACTTTTTAAATCCATAGATTGGATTTATAGCTAGCACTTTACACAGAACAAAATAAGGGGAAATGACTTGTAAAATAATATTACAGGGAATTACATTTCAAACATTTTCCTAATGTACAGTTCACATAATTACATAGGTTGAAAAAAGACCTAGGACCATCAAGTTCAACCTATCTTCAAAGTTATATATTTTATATTGTAAGATTATTTATAATTCACAATGTCATGTTTTGTTAAAAAAGCATCCAGACCTTTTAAATGTTGTTACGGTAACTGCCATTACTAGCTCCTGTGGTTGTCATTCCAGTCTGATTGCTCTTACTGTAAAGAACCCTTTCCTATTTAGCTTCCATAATTGTCTTTCCTCCACGTGTAACAAACAGGCTGAGATTGGCCCACAGGGTAACAGAAGAAACCTCCGGTGGGCCCCTATAGATCTGGGCCCCCAACCCTACTGTATGGGCAGTGCTTGGCATAATTCACTTGATTCACTCTGTACAGAAAAAAACAGCATCTCATCATTCATTAACCATGCTACCCAATTTATTAATATATAGAGATATAAGTAAATTTTTGAACGAAGGTAGTATAATATTTGCATGCAGGTGAAAAGTGGGCCCCCCCAAAGTCAATGTTCTTGGTGGGCCCTTGTCACCCCACTGTCACTGGTTGGAGTGCTGATCTTTATGGGGTGTAAAGAGTCCCACTGATCTGATAATACTGGCCTACTCTAAGTATCAATAATCTAAACCTCAAGGCACTGAGTCAGAAATTACTGCTGGCAGATTACTGCTATTTATTCCGTAAAATTGTGAATGCAGCTGTTAACTATTAGCAGCCTGTAATCGATGATGAGTATAAGATAAAGAAATATTAGATCATTTTCACTCATCCAATATTCTCATAGTGTTCTATCCATTATAAACAAGTACTCATTATAGTCGATGGGCACGCTCACATGTCCAGCTTTTTTATAGATAAATTGACGCCATCCGTGTGGCATCATAATGCTTTTCACTGTCAAATAGGTACAAGTTGGAAAATGTTTATCTTTTTCAGTCCTTTCAAACAAAAACCACACTTATGGTAAAAATGTACATCGTGACCAAAAAATGACAAAAATCATTGTAAAATCATTGACCAAAATGTATCCATAAAAGGACTCTTTCACACTTCCGTTTTTTACAATCAGTCACAATCCGTCAAAATGTTGAAAAGACGGATCCTGTGCAGATTGTAAAAAAACGGATGCAGTGGATCCGTTTTTTTGACGGATCCGTAGCGTTTTCCAAGCGTTCTGAAGCATCGCTTAGAAAACTGATTGACAGGTTGGTCACACTTGTCAAACATAATGTGTTATTATGTGCTATGCAGCATCAATAGTAAAAAGATAAAATGTTAAAAATTTAAAAAAAATACAAAATCTTTATGTTCTCACCTTCCGCCGTCCCTCACAGCCTTCCCGATGCTCGTGACGCTCGCGATGCTCCCGTTCCCAGTACTACCTTGCGAAATAACCTGATGACGTAGCCGTCCCGCGAGACCACTACGCCATCACAGGTCATTCTCGCAATGCATTACTGGGAACGGGAGCATCGGGAATGCTGTGGGGGATGCTGGAAGGTGAGAATATCAACATTTTTTATTATTTTATTATTTTTAACATTATATCTTTTTGCTATTGATGCTGCATTGGCAGCATCAACAGTAAAAAGTGAGGGAGAGCGAGCGAGAGAGAATTTCCCTGACTGTAAATTCTTCCACGCATGCTCAGTTTCAAAAGATTGAACCCGTCGCTGGATTCCTGCTTTTGGCACACAGCGACGGATCGTGCGTCCATAGGCTTCCATTAGAGCCAATGACGGATGGTGCAGGATCCGTCGCTGCGCAATTTTCCGACGTGCACAAAAAGTGTTCCTTTGTGCGTTGTCTCTGCCCGACAGATAGCGATTTTACGACGGATCCAGTGCACCACTTATGAAACATGGGGCCATCCATCACAATCCGTCGCTAATACAAGTCTAAGAGAAAAACCAAAAACCAGATGCGCCCTTTCTGGGGCGGCTGTGGACTGGTATTTGTAGCCGGGGGGGGGAGGGAGAGGGGGGAATATCCATGGCCCCTCTCTAGGCTATGAATATCAGCCTGAAGCTGTCTGCATAGCCTTTCTGGCTATAAAATATAGGGAGACCCCACATCATTTGTTTTTGGGGTCCCCCTATTTTAATAGCCAGTAAAGGCTACGCGGACAGCTGCAGGCGGCTATTCATAGCAGGCTACAAATATTGGCCCCCGGCCATCGGCTTTCCCCCTCCGCCGTTTTTTTTTATTTTTTAAATGAAACGCTCATTAAGGCCTCTTTCACACTTGCATCGGTATGAGTCCATCGCCGACGTTCTGCCCATTCTTAAGTCTGTGGAGGATGGGGCGGAGTTTCGGCTGCTCATGCGCAGTAGAAAATGGCAGACGCGATGGACAAAAAATGTTCACTTGCACGTTTTTTCGTGCCGACGGTCCACCAAAACACGATGATCCGTTGCACGACGGACGTGATGTGTGGCCATCCATCGCGATCCGTCGCTAATACAAGTCTATGGGTAAAAACGCATCCTGCAAGCACATTTGCAGGGTCCGTTTTTTCCCAAAATGACGGATTGCGACGGATTGCTAAAAACGCAAGTGTGAAAGTAGCCTTAGAAACATCGGCCTTTCTATTATATATCTATGGATATATCTTCTTTTCGACACGAAAGAACATTAAAGTGAACGTTTTTTTGTCTGTCGTGTCTGACATTTTCTACCTCGCATGCGTGGCCGAAACTCCGCTCCCTCCTCCCCGGACTTCAGAATGGGCAGCGGATGTTTCGAAAAACTGCATCCGCCGCCCACGTTGTGCACAAATTTCACAACGTGCGTCGGTACGTCGGCCCGACGCATAGCGACGGACCCGTACCGATGCAAGTGTGAAAGAGGTCTTAATGAGCGTTTAATTTAAAAAAAGGAAAACAACGGCGTGGGCTCTCACGCAATTTTCTGCGCCAGAGGTGGAAAGCCGACCGGCGGGGGCCAATATTTGTAGCCTGCTATGAATATCAGCCAGCAGCTGTCTGCGTAGCCTTTACTGGCTATTAAAATAGGGGGACCCCAAAATGTATGCATGTAGTATGTATGTAGTATGTAGTATGTATGTAGTATGTATGTATGTAGTATGCATGTATGTTGTATGTATGTAGTATGTGGTATGTATGTAGTATGTATGTAGCATGTATGTATGTATGTAGTATGTATGTAGTATGTATGTATGTAGTATGTATGTAGTATGTATGTATGTAGTATGTATGTAGTATGTATGTACGTAGTATGTATGTAGTATGTAGTATGTATGTAGTATGCATGTATGTAGTATGTATGTAGTATGTATGTATGTATGTAGTATCTATGTAGTATGTATGTTGTATGTATGTAGTATGTATGTAGTATGTATGTAGTATGTATGTAGTATGTATGTACATAGTATATATGTAGTATGTACAGTTAGGGCCAGAAATATTTGGACAGTGACACAAGTTTTGTTATTTTAGCTGTTTACAAAAACATGTTCAGAAATACAATTATGTATATAATATGGGCTGAAAGTGCACACTCCCAGCTGCAATATGATAGTTTCCGCATCCAAATCGGAGAAAGGGTTTAGGAATCATAGCTCTGTAATGCATAGCGTCCTCTTTTTCAAGGGACCAAAAGTAATTGGACAATGGACTCTAAGGGCTGCAATTAACTCTGAAGGCGTCTCCCTCGTTAACCTGTAATCAATGAAGTAGTTAAAAGGTCAGGGGTGGATTCCAGGTGTGTGGTTTTGCATTTGGAAGCTGTTGCTGTGAGCAGACAACATGCGGTCAAAGGAACTCTCAATTGAGGTGAAGCAGAACATCATGAGGCTGAAAAAAAAGAAAAAATCCATCAGAGAGATAGCAGACATGCTTGGAGTAGCAAAATCAACAGTTGGGTACATTCTGAGAAAAAAGGAATTGACTAGTGAGCTTGGGAACTCAAAAAGGCCTGGGCGTCCACGGATGACAACAGTGGTGGATGATCGCCGCATACTTAATTTGGTGAAGAAGAACCCGTTCACAACATCAACTGAAGTCCAGAACACTCTCAGTGAAGTAGGTGTATCTGTCTCTAAGTCAACAGTAAAGAGAAGACTCCATGACAGTAAATACAAAGGGTTCACATCTAGATGCAAACCATTCATCAATACCAAAAATAGACAGGCCAGAGTTAAATTTGCAGAAAAACACCTCAAGAAGCCAGCTCAGTTCTGGAAAAGTATTCTATGGACAGATGAGACAAAGATCAACCTGTACCAGAATGATGGGAAGAAAAAAGTTTGGAGAAGAAAGGGAACGGCACATGATCCAAGGCACACCACATCCTCTGTAAAACATGGTGGAGGCAACGTGATGGCATGGGCATGCATGGCTTTCAATGGCACTGGGTCACTTGTGTTTATTGATGACATAAGAGCAGACAAGAGTAGCCGGATGAATTCTGAAGTGTACCGGGATATACTTTCAGCCCAGATTCAGCCAAATGCTGCAAAGTTGATTGGACGGCGCTTCATAGTACAGATGGACAATGACTCCAAGCATACAGCCAAAGCTACCCAGGAGTTCATGAGTGCCAAAAAGTGGAACATTCTGCAATGGCCAAGTCAATCTCCAGATCTAAACCCAATAGAGCATGCATTTCACTTGCTGAAATCCAGACTTAAGACGGAAAGACCCACAAACAAGCAAGACCTGAAGGCTGCGGCTGTAAAGGCCTGGCAAAGCATTAAGAAGGAGGAAACCCAGCGTTTGGTGATGTCCATGGGTTCCAGACTTAAGGCAGTGATTGCCTCCAAAGGATTTGCAACAAAATATTGAAAATAAAAATATTTTGTTTGGGTTATGTTTATTTGTCCAATTACTTTTGACCTCCTAAAATGTGGAGTGTTTGTAAAGAAATGTGTACAATTCCTACATTTTCTATCAGATATTTTTGTTCAACCCTTCAAATTAAACGTTACAATCTGCACTTGAATTCTGTTGTAGAGGTTTCATTTCAAATCCAATGTGGTGGCATGCAGAGCCCAACTCGCAAAAATTGTGTCACTGTCCAA
This sequence comes from Ranitomeya imitator, assembly GCF_032444005.1. Lineage (NCBI taxonomy): Eukaryota > Metazoa > Chordata > Amphibia > Anura > Dendrobatidae > Ranitomeya > Ranitomeya imitator. Next base: position 721,463,407 of record NC_091284.1, read on the forward strand.
ATATTTCTGGCCCTAACTGTATGTAGTATGCATGTAGTATGTATGTAGTATGCATGTATGTAGTATGTGTGTAGCATGCATGTAGTATGTATGTAGTATGTGTGTAGTATGTATGTAGTATGTATGTAGTATGTATGTAGTATGTGTGTAGCATGCATGTAGTATGTATGTAGTATGTGTGTAGTACGTATGTATGTAGTATGTATGTAGTATGTACAGTATGTAGTATGTAGTATGTATGTAGTATGTTGTATGTATGTATGAAGTATGTATGTAGTATGTATGTAGTATTTTTTTTTCTACATTCAACACATTAGCCGGATGATGGGACTACTACTGTCCCATCATTGGCTAATGTGTCAATCACTGTCACTGTAGCAGGACTTGTAGTCCCATCGGACGATGCCTACTCACACGCACAGACCCCCGGCAGCCCGCACAGAGCCCCGCCAGCCCGTACAGAGCCCCGGCAGGCCCGTACAGACCCCCGGCAGGCCCTCACAGACCCCCAGCAGGCCGCACAGACCTCCGGCAGGCCCGCACAGACCCCCAGCAGCCCGCACAGAGCCCCGGCAGGCCCGCACAGACCCCCGGCAGCCTGCACAGACCCCGGCAGGCCCGCACAGATGCCCGGCAACCCGCACAGACCCCTGGCTGCCCGCACAGAGCCCCGGCAGGCCCGCACAGACCCCCGGCAGCCCGCACAGACCCCCGGCAGCCTGCACAGAGCCCGGCAGGCCCACACAGACCCCCGGCAGCCTGCACAGACCCCCGGCAGGCCCGCACAGATGCCCGGCAACCCGCACAGACCCCTGGCTGCCCGCACAGAGCCCCGGCAGGCCCGCACAGACCCCCGGCAGCCCGCACAGACCCCCGGCAGCCTGCACAGAGCCCCGGCAGGCCCGCACAGACCCCCGGAAGCCCGCACAGACCCCCGGCAGGCCCACACAGACCTCCCACGGTCACGCACAGACCCCGCCCACACACACACACGCAGTCTCCGCCCACTCACCGCCCACACTCCATTATAATGCATCATTGCACTATGGGAACTTCCGATTCCGGTATCTGATATCGCAAAAGTATCGGAATTCGGTATTGGAATTCCGATACAGCGATACCCGATATTTGCAGTATCGGAATGCTCAACACTAGTCCTCAACATTTCTGACCTTGAGAGCCACATTCAGCTCTGAAAGAGGGTCGCGAGCCACATCCAGCTCCTGCTCGCCTCACAGTAGTGGCAACCAAAGCCCCCATTACGGGTATAATGATAACCAAACCTTTTCCATACAAATCCATAGGGGTGGAGCCGCCTATTTATTTCTCTAATCAGCGGTGCCGGTGACCGCTGACAGGAAGAGCTGCAGCACAGAAGACCGTGTGACAGGCGGGGAGCGCCAGGATCGCTGGGACTAGGTAAGTATGTCATACTTACCTGTCCCCGTTCCAGCCGCCAGGCACCGCTCCATCTTCCCGGCGTCTATCTCCGCTCTGACTGTGCAGGTCAGAGGGCGCGATGATGCATATAGTGTGCGCAGCGCCCTCTGCCTGATCAGTCAGAGCGGAGAGAGACGCCGGGACCGGACGCTAGAACGAGACGCCGGGAGCTGCAATCAAGAGAGGTGAGTATGGCTTTTTTTTTTTTATTGCAGCAGCAGCACAGATTTATGTGGAGCATCTATAGGGAAATATGAACGGTGCAGAGCACTGTATGGGGCAGTATGAACGATGCAGAGCACTATATGGGGCAGTATGAACGGTGCAGAGCACTATATGGGGCAGTATGAACGGTGCAGAGCACGATATGGGGCAATATGAACGGTGCAGAGCATATAGGGCACAGATATGGGGCAATATGAACGGTGCAGAGCATATAGGGCACAGATATGGGGCAATATGAACGGGGCAGAGCATATAGGGCACAGATATGGGGCAATATGAACGGTACAGAGCATATAGGGCACAGATATGGGGCAATATGAACGGTGCAGAGCACTATATGGGGCACAGATATGGGGCAATATGAACGGCGCAGAGCACTATATGGCACAGCTATGGGGAAATAATGAACAGTGCAGAGCACTATATGGCACAGCTATGGGGAAATAATGATCTATTTTTATTTTTGAAATTCACCGGTAAATGCTGCATTTCCACCCTAGGCTTATACTCGAGTCAATAAGTTTTCTCAGTTTTTTGTGGCAAAATTAGGGGGGTCGGCTTATACTCGGGTCGGCTTATACTCAAGTATATACGGTAAATTATCTCTAATCCCCCAAGACCAGTATATGTGCATCCAGATCTGCTCTTCTGTGCAAGGCTACTTACAAAGTTCACCATTTTGAGATGTTCTCTTCATACCAGTTTACTAAATCTGGAGCTAATGCACCAAGCTGGGAGACAGCCGCGAGCCACAGTTCATGGGACCGCGAGCCACATGTGGCTACCGAGCCACAGGTTGGGGACCCCTGCTCTAAGGCTATGTTTCTATGATGAGTATTTGGTGAGATTTTGACGCTGTAGATTTCCTGCAGAATTTCGTTCTTCAACTTGCCAGATTAGGTTATTTGTGTTTCTTCGTTGCCTTTTGAGTGGTTTTTTTGGAGGTTTTTATTGCATTTGTTTCAGTTTCGCTCTTGCTTCTTTTTGAATATAATTTTTTTATTAAAATTACTTTGTTTTGTAAACTTCCTGTTTGCTGTGAGCTTTGATAATGCTTTATTGATAATGTTATGTGTGCCTGTGAATTACTTCCATTTTTTTGCTGCTGAAATGGAATAAAAACCCATATGAATTTTTTATATGCGTATATTTAGCATCTCATTAAAGTGTATGGGGAATTCCCGCAAATAAAGCTCATGTAATTCGCAAGATATCAAAAATTCAACACATCTCAATTTTTGTAGTATTAAAAAAAGTAAACAAGACCAAGAACGGTAAAGGATCCAGCTTCCAGAATATAATTTTTTAATTTAATCCATTAAAAAAGTGAAAAAATATACAAACTTTGCAAAAGGTTGAAGTGAACACTTTCTATAAGAACCAACGCGTTTCACATGTTACAACGTTCTTAGTCCTGGTTCAAAATGCGTCAGTTTTTATGAAGGGTATTCAGAAAGTGAAATATCTGTTCCCCTGTACTTTACACACTCTCCCCTGCTCTAGGGCTGAATCTTTGGTGCCACCCATGGTATCAGTTATTGTCTGCACATCAACAGCGCTGCAGACAATTAGTGAGCTCAGCAGCTTATGATGTCAACTCAAGCAGAGTCACTGAGCTAAGTTACTGACTGCAGCGCTGTCATCGATGTAATGATGAAGTCAGTAAGGATTTACAGCACTTTTAAATGGCGATCGGTCGCGACCGTCATTTGGTGGATCCGTCGCCCCAATCCGCTTTTTCAATTGCGCGTGCTCCAAAAAGTAGATACTTTTCCCAGACAACCCCCAAGTAACGGATCCGTCGAAAAAACGTATCCGTTAGAACCGTTTTCTCAATAATCGTAACGGATCCGTCGATCCGTCACTATGTCGGAGCAGATTGACGCCAAACAACTGAAGTGTGAAAGAAGCCTAATCTGTAGTGCTTGCACAAGTGCTGTGACTCATTCTTGTGCTGATCTTTATGGAATGTGAAGAGTCCCACTGATCTGATAATACTGGCCTATTCTACCTAAGTATCAATAATCTAAACCTCAAGGCACTGAGTCAGAAATTACTGCTGGCAGATTACTGCTATTTATTCTGTAAAATTGTGAATGCAGCTGTTGGCTATTAACAGCCTGTAATCGATGATGAGTATAAGACAGAGTAAAGAAATATTAGATCATTTTCACTCATCCAATATTCTCTTAGTGTCTATAAATTATAAACAAGTACTCATTATAGTCTAAGGGCATGCTCACATGTCCAGCTTTTTTATATATAAATTGACACTATCCGTGTGGCATCGTAATGCTGTCCACTTTTCACTGTCAAATAGGTAGAAGTTTGAAATGTTGATCTTTTTCAATCCTTTCAACCAAAAACCACACTTATGGTGCAAATATGGACTGTGACCAAAAAAATGACATAAATCGGTGTCGGGATCACACTCAGTCGGAGCAGCCTTTGGAAGTGGAGAATCACCAGAAATAATACACAAGACACGTCTTGTATAGTGTATCACTGGGAAGTCTCTGAAGCACGCCTGCCTTCAAGGTGCTACCCCTTCTTTATATAGTTGTTTCAGTAGGTTTAGTGGTTATACAAGTTTTGCATGTTTAAACAAAGAGACAAAACAGGAAAGAAAGAAAAGAAAAGAAAAGAAAACAGTTTCGTGGGCGGCAGTTTCACAACAAACAGTACAAAGGCAATTCCACAGACAAGAAAAACAGGATTTCATACTATAGCTAAAATGTCCTTGAATGGACAGGTCAATATTTATCACAAATTCTTTTTTTTTATTTTTGTTCATTGAGGTAATCCTTTTTGTTCTGCTCTTCACAATCCCCCCTTTGACATATTCCATTCAAAACCTTGTCGATCATTTTAGTCATTCTTTTTGTGATATTACAAAAAAAAACTTTATATTCTCGCATCCATTACACAAAATTTATTTATGCATACCGAGATACCCTTGAGTACAACCTTGAATAATACATATATAATTACAATAACCATAACTGTATGTATTAGGCTTTGCATAATCCCGGTAACCCACCCACCGATCCCTCTGAACCAATTGGCCGGGTTAAGAAAAGAAAAGGTATCTGACCACCAGCTATCCTTATTTTGGTCATTGTCTTTGTCATACTGATCCCTGAGTCGTTGTACGTCTTTTACTGCTTTTTTGCAATGGCTTGCATGTATCCATGATGCCTTTCCTTCAAGCTTGACTGCTGTTGGAGTTGTTAACAGGACTTGGAAAGGTCCATCAAATCTCGGTTCCAGAGTCTTTCTGGTGTGTCTTTTCACGTAGACTTGATCACCAGGTTCCAACTTGTGGCCTCCTTCGAGATTTTCTGGATCTGGAAGGGAAGCAAAAACTTGCGAATGCACTTTAGTTAAACGTTTTTGTAATTCTTGTACATAAGCAGTTAAAGTCTCAGTATTCAACATCAGTTGTTGTGGAAAATAACAACCCAAATTTGCTGCTCTACCAAAAAGAATCTCATGTGACAGCTTAGCCTTCCCCCTTGGGGTGTTTCGGATGGAATACAGGGCAAGTGGTAGACACTCGGTCCAAGGCTTTCCTGTTTCTGCCATGGCCTTCTGGATTTTTAATTTTATTGTCCCATTTAATCTTTCCACTTTACCTGAACTCTGTGGATGATATGGAGTGTGAAACTGGTTTTCTACTCCCAACATTTTCATAACATTCTGGAATATTTCCCCAGTAAAATGGGTACCCCTATCTGACTCGATCACCTCAGGCATGCCGTAACGGGGTATCAGTTCATGTGCTATTTTAATGGCAGTAGTTTTTGCTGAGGCTTTACGAACTGGATAAGCCTCTGGCCACCCTGAGAACATGTCCACACACACAAGCACATATTCGTATCCATTGTACCTAGGAAGTTGGATGTAGTCGATCTGGAGTCTTTGAAAGGGATACAGTGGTCTTACATGATGCTTGGTTGGGGTTTTAATGGCCTGACCTGGATTGTGTGCCAGGCATATAGCGCATGCAGCACACATGTTCCGAGCAAAATTACCAAAGCCTGGAGCCAACCACCTTTCTTTTACCTTGAGCGTCATACCATTTGCCGACACATGCGTGGGTAGGTGGAGGTCACTTGCCACTGCGGGGTACCAGGCTCTGGGTAAACACAACAAAGTTCCTTTTTTCCATAATCCTTGCTGATCTTCTGCCCCTTTTTTCTGCCACTGCCCTCGTTCTTCGTCGTCTACCTGTTTCTGAGCTTCCTTCAATCTTTCCTCATCATCTTCAGAGCTATCTAGTGTGTGGGCATGATGTAAGGGTTTACGTGCTGCCTGTTTTGCTGCCTTATCGGCTTTATCGTTACCCCTGGCTTCCTCGGTGTCGAGTCTCACATGTGCAGCTACCTTTATCACCGCTATTTCTTTAGTTTCTTGTGCTGCCTCCAGAATCTGTCTAATGAGGGAGGCATGTTTAACAGGTTGGCCTGAAGCAGTCATATAACCTCTGGCTCTCCATATTACGCCAAAATCGAAAATAATGCCATGTGCATATCTAGAATCAGTGTATATGTTTGCTGTCTGATCTTTGGCTATTTTTAGAGCTTCAACTAATGCCGTAAGTTCTGCTTCTTGTGCAGACTGATTAGCAGGGAGAGGTTCTGCTTTCAGCACTTCATGCTGAGTTACTACCGCATAACCTGTATGAAATTGTCCATTCATATCTGCATATCTACTGCCATCTATGAAAAGTTCAAATGTAGCATTACAGAGTGGCTTGTCACGTACATTACATAAGCCCTGAGTCTCTTGTTCCATTAATTGTACACAATCATGCATTGACTTTGATGGGTCAAAGGAGTTGGAGAGTGCAGTTTCAAAAGTGCAGTTTCCTCAGGTATGGTACCCCCCTCAGACTCTAAAGGGAGCAAAGACACGAGATTAAGAGTCTGAATCCTGGCAAAGGAAATGTTGGGCAGCAGTAGTAGGGAACATTGGAGACGGAGGTGTCTGGCCATTGAAATATGTTTAGGTTGGACCTGGTTAAGAATGCCATGTACATCATGAGTGGTCTGAACTAGAAGTGGGTGATCAAGAACAATCTCAGAAGCTTTATCTAATAACAGTGAAATTGCGGCTACTACTCTTACACAAGAAGGTGCGGCTAGCTACAGGGTCCAGATGAGCTGATATGTATGCCACAGGTCTCTGTTTGTTTCCATGTTTTTGTGTGAGCACCCCTGTAGCATGTGAGGATATCTCAGCTGCCATCAATTGAAAAGGTTTAGTGTAGTCTGGGAGTCCCAAAGCCGGAGCTGACACCAGTGCTGTTTTCAAAGAGGAAAATGACTGTTTAGCCTCTTCACTGAGTGAATATGGTGTGTTGGCAATACAGTCATATAAAGGCTGCATGAGTTGACTTGCATGTATGATCCACTGTCTACAGTGTGAAACAATACCTAGGAAAGCACGCAGCTGTTTGTGATTCCTGGGTTCAAGCATGTTACGTATGGCTTCCGTACGTTGAGGTGTGAGGTGTCTGATGCCCTGTGATATGCAGTGACCTAAAAACACGACTGTTTGTTGACAAGCCTGGAGTTTCTGTCTATTTACTTTACAGCCTTCTTGCGCTAGGAAAATTAAGAAATTAACAGTTGAGGTAACTGCCGTCTGCTCATCAGGGCAACAAATAAGTAAGTCATCTACATACTGTAGAATGACTACTCCTGGTTCTGAGATGAAATTTTTTAGCACGGTCTGCATTGCTTCAGAGTACAAAGTTGGTGAGTGTACCATACCTTGTGGCAATCTTGTCCATGCTAATTGTTTACCCTTGAATGTAAAGGCAAACAAATGCCAACAGTTCTTATGTAGTGGCACAGAAAAAAATGCGTTTGATAAGTCAATTACCGTAAAATATGCAGCAGTGCTGGGAATTTGAGACAGTAAGGTATGAGGATTCGGTACCACAGGGGTGACCGGTGCCAAAACCTTATTGATTTCCCGTAAGTCGTGCACCATGCGATATTTCACCATAGTTTCTTTGGAGGACACTTTCTTTTTAACAGGATATAAGGGTGTATTGGCGGGTGACCTGATTTCTACCAAAACACCTTGTAACACATAATCCTGAATTTGTTGAGAAATCGCCTGTTCTTGCTGGGCGCTGATGGGGTATTGCCTAAGCTGAGGTAATATGGTTCCCGGGGCAGTTTCTAACAGTATAGGAGCTACTGATAAAAATCCTACATCAGTGTCTCCTTTTGCCCATAGGCTGTCAGGAACCCAAGACAAGTCAATTTTTGCTTGTTGAGTGTAAATTTCGGGAAAATCCTCCATTGCCTGTATTCTAACATATGGTTCCAGAGTTTCTGCATCTTCAGGGATGGTCTGCATAACTGTGCCATCTTCTCTAAAATGGATGTTTGCATGCATTTTACTTAAGACATCAGTACCCAACAAGCAGGTAGGTGCACCTTTAGCAAATAAAAATTTGGATACAAAAGTTTTAGGGCCAAAGCTCACATTTAAAGGTTTTGTAAAGGGCAACGCCTGAATTTTACCATCATACCCTTCTGCATATGTAACCTTTGAGGATATATTGTCAGGATATGGTAAAAAGTCCTGATTTAAAATGGAGGATGTTGCTCCCGTATCTATCAGAAAAGGTACATTTTTACCCTCAACTTCAACTTGTATTATTGGTCTTCTAGAAGGAAGAGAGACCTGCATAACTTTCAGTCATTCTGAGCTGTCTGTTTGATCAGGCACTGGGTTATTTATCCTATTTTTGGGTACAAAGGTTCCTGAATCTATATCTGCTTTTCTCTTCCTACATTCCCTTTGGAAATGTCCTGGCTTCTTACAGTAATGACAAGTAAACTTTTGATTAGCAGAGCCAGTATTAGCCTGTGCAATTCTTACTGGCTTAGAATTTTCTCTTAACCCTGCTGTTCTGTTCGGTCTGGGGAGACCTATTTTGAACTTTGGTATTTTTTGGGGTGTTCAAGATGCGGTTCTGAAACTTGTGGTTGATTGACTTAAATGAGGATGGGTCGGTCGGCCACGGGTTTCAGAGCCGCATCTTGAATATTTTAAAGAATATTGAAGTTCAAAGTCGGTCATTTTTGACCAACAGAACAGCAGGGTTAAGTCCATTTCTATCCCTACAGCTTTCTGTCTAGCCAGGTGTGGGTCTTCCAAGGTTCTCCAATCAGGGGTTGCGGCCTTAAGCTTTTCCTTCACTTTTGGAGACAATCCATCTATAAAGGTTTTTGTAACTAACCTCATCATTCCTGGAGCGGTTAGATCCATGCCTTCATCTCTGAAATTATTTTCTACACTTAGATAATATTCGTCTACTGATTGTCCAGATTTCTGAGCCACCACTCCCGTTGTTCCTCTCTGCCTCTGTCTCTCCCTCATGAAAACCATTAAGTGATCTACAAATTGTGTACCTGATTCTATCGTTTGTAAGGCACCATCTCCTGCTTGGGGCCTATGTACCTGTAGATTTGCTAATAGCTCCTGGAAGAGTCCAGGAGTCATTTTCATTCTACATAATTCTTCTCCATCTGCCCAAACTCCAGCGTGAGTCTGCATAATTTGCTGTATATATTGTGCAAATCTAACTGGACACTGGGTGGGATCTGGTGCGTTATGCAAGAGAGACATGCCTTCAGCGGGGGACCAAGGGAAATATTGTCGAGTTTGGTGATATCTAGTTCCCATTACTCCGTCAGCACCAGGTTCCCTAAAGGGTCTTGGTACTACCCTAACAGGGGCAAGTACAGCGCCATGTCTAGGTGTACCACAGGCTAGGCAATCATTTCTCCAGTCTGGATTTTGTTGTCCACAGTGCGGACATACCCATCCTCCTGGTCCGGCCATCCTCCTGGTCCGGCTAAACGTTGAGGTGGTGTTTGGAGAAAAGATGGGGCATGTGGGTTAAGGTATGGGGGTGGGGTATTTTTAGATTCCACATTTTGTTTTTCTCCACAGCCTGTGGGTCTAATACACCACTTTTTACTCTGTTGATTATATGTCCATCCCTCATTTTCTGCTACCCTAGAGATATCAATCAATGCTTGGATCTGATCTATCCATTTCTTGTCTCTGATTATGCCTTTTTTCCTTTCCTGAATTCCTTCCCATAGTTTTCTACTAAAAGCTTCTGCCCTAGTAACTCCAAACTTACTAAAAATCTTTTTCAGCCCCTTAGTGGCATCTTCACCACTTCTCTCCTTTATGATAGTATAGATATCTAATTCTTCTGGTTCCGACTTTGTTTGCTTATTCCCCATTTTCTTATCCTGAGCTTTCTTGCCCTAGGTGGCGTTTGGGTATGAGAATACCTCGTTACCTTCTTCCTAAGGAGCTAGGATGTCTTTTTCTTGCCCTAGGTGGCGTTTGGGTATGAGAATACCTCGTTACCTTCTTCCTAAGGAGCTATGATGTTTAAACTGTGTTGATGTAAGAAAATCCTGATTCCTACACCTATAGCAAACAACACAAATGCAACCAGACAGAAAAAGAAAAAGAACATACAACGTATCTTGTCCCAGGCTAATTTATCTGTCCTGGGCTCATACTATCATACACAACGTATTCTTGTCCCAGGCTAATTTATCTGTCCTGGGCTCATACTATCATACACTTATCCGTCACCAGGTTTTTGTCAAAGACAGGATCAGAGATTGAACATAGGCGCGGAGGTCTCCCCGAAAGGACGCAACCACGTTGCCCAGTGGGACAGTCACTTCTTCTGTTTCAACCCCCTGGGCGGCTTATAGGGCTATTCCCAACTTCCACACACCTTCTATTCACATTCACTCTCATTCAATGCCGTACTCCGTGAGGTGATCAATTCCTAAATAGTTCAAGAACCCGAGCTATAGGTATCCTCCTCTACTAGAACTACCCGCTAAAGAACACGACACAGAAAATCTTACGGACAGTGCAGGGCAGATATAAGAGATCTAACAGTGTCTCTTACCTGGCCAGGTTTTTGTTCATCTGCCGTCCATTATCCCAGATTCTCTTTTCGTTCGTATTCTGCCGGTGTTCTTGAAGGAATACACAGACCTCGGGTCCCTGTTCGGGCGCCAGGAAATGTCGGGATCACACTCAGTCGGAGCAGCCTTTGGAAGTGGAGAATCACCAGAAATAATACACAAGACACGTCTTGTATAGTGTATCACTGGGAAGTCTCTGAAGCACACCTGCCTTCAAGGTGCTACCCCTTCTTTATATAGTTGTTTCAGTAGGTTTAGTGGTTATACAAGTTTTGCATGTTTAAACAAAGAGACAAAACAGGAAAGAAAAGAAAAGAAAACAGTTTCGTGGGCGGCAGTTTCACAACAAACAGTACAAAGGCAATTCCACAGACAAGAAAAACAGGATTTCATACTATAGCTAAAATGTCCTTGAATGGACAGGTCAATATTTATCACAAATTCTTTTTTTTTATTTTTGTTCATTGAGGTAATCATTTTTGTTCTGCTCTTCACATCGGTTAAAAATCATTGACCAAAATGTATCCATATAAGGGGATAGATATGATTTCTCATTGCAGTTCTTGAAGAGAAGCACATCTTATGAGCCCAGTTTCCTACAGGAACCAGACACCTAAATAAACTCTTGAAGAAAAGCTACAATATCTGACGGCATCACAAAATGTGTCAACTGAAGGAAACTAAAGTTTAAAGACGCACTCCTCTTAATATATTGCAATCGTCATATTATACGGCACTGTGTACTTACAATTGCTCCTTTTTCCCTTCTGCCCTTCATTTTTCCCTTCTTCCCAGTTAGTCATTTTCTTTTCTATTTGGTCTATGACATCACGTGAGTAAAAACAGATTATCTGAATCCTTCTAAGCTCTATGTAGAAACAGGAAGCATCTCTTCCCTGCATGAGTAATCATTAGAACTACAATTCTACATCAGGGGATATAGAGCTAATGGAAAAGAGAAGAATTAACTGGGTAGAAAAGCAAAATGAGCAATTGTAAGTACACAGTGCTGTATAATATGATGATTGCAATATACTGTATTATGAGGTAAAAAACTTTCAATAAAGTTTCCTGAATAAAGGAGATTCCATTCTGTCAACATAGCATTTTTCGGTGCAATCAGGACACTATGTAGGTCTGTTACTGTTTTACAAATTGCATTTCTTGCATCAATGAAGTAACTCCGGATGGGTGCTTTATGTACCTGATTTAAATGCATGGAGTAATCCAATGATTATAAGATAACACTTGGCCTCTAAGCGCGAGGTTTGCTCCAGCTTTCCATTATACTTCAGCTCTGGTGTTGCCAAGTAGGTAATTTCCTCGCACACTGCACTCATTAAAATCCATCTTCTCTGCTTTCTATTATTAGTTATAAAGCCTTCACTGAAGTCCCCTGGTAATTGACTTAATTAGAAATGGCAGCTTCAAGGTGCCAATGATAAGGGCTTTCTAGATTGCAAGGTAACACAACCGATTGCATTAACCTGGCATTGCCCACTCAGCAAAGCAGGCAGTAAGAGCTCAGAGATGGAGCCATGCCAGCGACAATATGTCATAGAACAGGGACTTGGCTTTGAGTGACTGTGGACTGTTCACATATAAGGAAGTTTATGTACAGTGGGGCAAAAAAGTATTTAGTCAGTCAGCAATAGTGCAAGTTCCACCACTTAAAAAGATGAGAGGCGTCTGTAATTTACATCATAGGTAGACCTCAACTATGGGAGACAAACTGAGAAAAAAAAATCCAGAAAATCACATTGTCTGTTTTTTTTAACAATTTATTTGCATATTATGGTGGAAAATAAGTATTTGGTCAGAAACAAACAATCAAGATTTCTGGCTCTCACCGACCTGTAACTTCTTCTTTAAGAGTCTCCTCTTTCCTCCACTCATTACCTGTAGTAATGGCACCTGTTTAAACTTGTTATCAGTATAAAAAGACACCTGTGCACACCCTCAAACAGTCTGACTCCAAACTCCACTATGGTGAAGACCAAAGAGCTGTCAAAGGACACCAGAAACAAAATTGTAGCCCTGCACCAGGCTGGGAAGACTGAATCTGCAATAGCCAACCAGCTTGGAGTGAAGAAATCAACAGTGGGAGCAATAATTAGAAAATGGAAGACATACAAGACCACTGATAATCTCCCTCGATCTGGGGCTCCACGCAAAATCCCACCCCGTGGGGTCAGAATGATCACAAGAACGGTGAGCAAAAATCCCAGAACCACGCGGGGGGACCTAGTGAATGAACTGCAGAGAGCTGGGACCAATGTAACAAGGCCTACCATAAGTAACACACTACGCCACCATGGACTCAGATCCTGCAGTGCCAGACTTGTCCCACTGCTTAAGCCAGTACATGTCCGGGCCCGTCTGAAGTTTGCTAGAGAGCATTTGGATGATCCAGAGGAGTTTTGGGAGAATGTCCTATGGTCTGATGAAACCAAACTGGAACTGTTTGGTAGAAACACAACTTGTCGTGTTTGGAGGAAAAAGAATACTGAGTTGCATCCATCAAACACCATACCTACTGTAAAGCATGGTGGTAGAAACATCATGCTTTGGGGCTGTTTCTCTGCAAAGGGGCCAGGACGACTGATCCGGATGCATGAAAGAATGAATGGGGCCATGTATCGTGAGATTTTGAGTGCAAACCTCCTTCCATCAGCAAGGGCATTGAAGATGAAACATGGCTGGGTCTTTCAACATGACAATGATCCAAAGCACACCGCCAGGGCAACGAAGGAGTGGCTTCGTAAGAAGCATTTCAAGGTCCTGGAGTGGCCTAGCCAGTCTCCAGATCTCAACCCTATAGAAAACCTTTGGAGGGAGTTGAAAGTCCGTGTTGCCAAGCGAAAAGCCAAAAACATCACTGCTCTAGAGGAGATCTGCATGGAGGAATGGGCCAACATACCAACAACAGTGTGTGGCAACCTTGTGAAGACTTACAGAAAATGTTTGACCTCTGTCATTGCCAACAAAGGATATATTACAAAGTATTGAGATGAAATTTTGTTTCTGACCAAATACTTATTTTCCACCATAATATGCAAATAAATTGTTAAAAAAACAGAAAATGTGATTTTCTGGATTTTTTTTTCTCAGTTTGTCTCCGATAGTTGAGGTCTACCTATGATGTAAATTACAGACGCCTCTCATATTTTTAAGTGGTGGAACTTGCACTATTGCTGACTGACTAAATACTTTTTTGCCCCACTGTATATTCTCCATTTGGAAAGTTAGACCTTCTACTTTGCCAACAATGCATTTGCTTATTAAGAGAGCGAGAGATTCACGTAAATGGATTGACAATAGAGGTGGTTGGGGGTCCTCATCTAATTACCAGAGCATCTCCAGTTTTTTTAGGGCTCTGCACGTCCTTGCACAAATAATTTACTGGTTTGCAATGTATTATCTCGCTATACCTAAGTTGTGAGGAAATTGAACACTTTTTGCCATATTTCACCAAAGATCACAGATTCACAGCTGATCAATAGAGATCAGAGCAGCTGAATACCCTCTGATCATCACAGACCCTAAGCTGACCTGACATATTGGATTAAGGTAGCCTGAACCTGTTTTTCATTGGCATTGCAGGGAGAACAGATACATAAAATCATTTCAATATGCCTGATCTTTTTGTTCTGGGGGAAATGAGCAGCTGCCAGAGGCGTCTGGGCGCAGCTTACTCTTTTTTCCCTCATGCATACTTGTTAGAAATGAGAGTTCATGTGTATAGGGGGATTGGTATAAACCTGTCATCCAAATATTTGATATCAAATATGCATGGCAAGCATAAGAAAAGTAAACTGCACATATGGGAATGTAGATTTTTGAAAAGGAAAACTATTGACACCTTTATATCTTTTATCTGTTGCTGCATTTGAGAGTAATTAACATTTTCATTCATATGAAAATGAAGTAGTAAGTGCTTGGGGCATAACAGAGCATTAAACAAGCCTTTGCCTCCCCAGGTTGTTTCCCCACCCAGTACCAGCCTCTTTAGCTTGATTGATAGCTCACTGTTGGATTTCCTTGCTTCACACCTGATGTCACACAGACAGTGAGCTATCAATCATGCTAAAGAGGCTGGTACTGGGTGAGGAAACAACTTAAGAAGGCATGAAAAGGACTCTGTCCCAACCACAGCAGGTAATGCCTCATTTGCATATAAATTAAAAGGTTAATTACTTGGGAATGCAACAACAGATAGAAGATGTAAAAGTGTCAATGGTTTTACATTTCAAAGACCTACATTTCCATTTATGAGGTTTTGGAGAAGAGAGACTTGATCTTAATGACAGATTCCCTTTGAAGCATACAATTTTTGAAAACTTTTACACGAGTGTTATCTTTATATTCCTTTTGATTTACTGTTTCCTTAGTCTTTGTATGTCAGAATTTACTATAACAAATACAGTTGAAATTCTTTCAAACAATATGAGAATCACGTCCTTTGGTGATAACATATTAATCTTTGGCCTTATGTTGTTTTGCCTTTTATGCGCTGGCACAACTGGAAAATGTGGTTAAATGGTTGCAGCTCTGATCTTTTACAGTGCTTGTCCATCCGTGCAAACATTTCTGAAACGTGAGCACAGAATGTTCAGCTTGGTCATAAGTTATAAGATGGCAGGCTTGTAATATAAATGGGCGTGAAAAACACTTAGGACACTTCAAGGAAGAAAATCGTTTGGTGGGTGCGAGGCTCCATGAATGCCATTGGTTTTGCAAAAATATTAAACGTACAAACTATTATCTCATGCTGTGGAGATGATCATGATCAAAGGGCCTACACGCTTGTGTCTCTACATCAGGCAGCACCATGCATGTAATTCCCTTGTCTCTCCAGTCAAGAAGTTGGTGACTCCATCTTTGTGTCATTTCCAGCAATACACAGATGTACTGGGACAGATCCGACATCAGCGATTTTGTGAAAGACAAGCTAGTCAGGGTCTTCTAGCTCAGCAGTTTTTGTGAGTTCAGGCTGCAGAAAACAAATCTGAACTGACAATTACGAGTTGGGTTGAAGTGCACTTTCAGTGTTTTCCCCCCACAGCAGGACACTGTCACACACGCACAGAAGGACCCTTGGTTCATTGGGTCTGTCCTTACCTCAGCAGGGTAGAGATGGAGTGGGCTTATTACCCACGCAGGCTGTTCTTCTCTGCATGGAGTGCTCCATTGACAGAGATAAAGACAGGATCTGAAGCATGGAGAGACAGTAGCACAGATACATATTACTTTCCCATCTTGTTCTGATGGCATGCTGGTCAGGCACCTCTACCCCTGCAATTACTTTTGTTCCTCTAGTCATTATATCACAACAGGATACCAGGACTGTATGAAATAAGGCAAGCCCACCTTCATTACACTTCATTTTCTATATTTTTGCTTTCATAAAACACATAGCATACAAAATGCTGAAAATAATCCTATCAGCAGCTTTATCTTAAGAGGTAGTATGTCTAAAAGTACCGTTACACTAAACGACTTACCAACGATCACGACCAGCGATACGACCTGGCCGTGATGGTTGGTAAGTCGTTGTGTGGTCGCTGGGGAGCTGTCACACAGACAGCTCTCTCCAGCAACCAACGATCAGGGGAAAGACTTCGGCATCGTTGAAACTGTCTTCAACGATGCCGAAGTCCCCCTGCAGCACCCGGGTAACCAGGGTAAACATCGGGTTACTAAGTGCAGGGCCACGCTTAGTAACCCGATACCGATATTTACCCTGGTTACCATTGTAAAAGTTAAAAAAAAACACTACATACTCACATTCTGATGTCTGTCACATCCCCCGCCGTCAGCTTCCCACACAGACTGTGTCAGCGCCGGCCGTAAAGCAGAGCACAGCGGTGACGTCACCACTGTGCTCTGCTTTACGGCCGGCGCTGCTGACAGTCAGTGCAGGGAAGCTGACGGCGGGGGACGTGACAGACATCGGAATGTGAGTATGTACTGTTTTTTTTTAACTTTTACAATGGTAACCAGGGTAAATATCGGGTTACTAAGAGCGGCCCTGCGCTTAGTAACCCGATATTTACCCTGGTTACAAGTGAATAATAAACCTACAAAGAGGGCACCGGAGATAAAAGCTCCGCCATAATATATAAATAGAAACCCAAAAGAAAAATGGACACTAAGAGCTAAAATATAACAATTTTATTGAAGAACCATATAAATAAAATACAAAAATATGAATAGAAACCAAGTAATGGAATGCAAATGAAAAAAATGATAAAAGAGGCGACACTAGTACCACACACGGGACAAGTAATACATATATAGAGCAAAAAAATCAAAAAAATATTGGTCGGTTACACTGATGCCAAAAGATACAAAATACCATATATAGATCACTATGATTAGTATATTTTGCGTAGTGCAAATAATAATAAGATCATATAGGTGTTCTTATAAAAGTAACTGAGCATATGATAACCAGAGGGAGTAACTATATATAGGATGCTCTCAAACAAAGTGCAAAATGCAGGGAGATACACTGTATGCAGAAGAATATAGAGTAAAGTGCCTAGTGCAAAAGATTGTATACTAAATACTATCAATAAGGTGCATAATGTAAGCTAGACAAAGTATACTATATGGCATACGCTTGCCAGGACCAAAGGCATAAGTCAATCGTACAAAGAAAGTCTCATACAGTAAAGTAGATAATGCCTAGAGTCTGCCTGCATAATGTAAATAAGAGGGTACACCTACAGAGTACCAACCTGCAGCCGTGTGCGGAGAGGGGAGCCCCGACGCGCGTTTCGCATGTGCTGCTTCCTCGGGGGGCGCTAGTGTGAAGAGGAGTGGAGGTCTCTTTATATCCCCAGCATAAGCACCCACAGCGGTAATGGCGGCGCTTGCCCCAGCACTGCAATGGCCGGAAGCGGCGGAGTCGGCGTCCGACGTCACGCGCCTGCGCCCCGCACTGACGCGTCAGTGGGAGGGGCCAGACGCGCGATGCATACAGGACGCGTATCCACGGCAACCAGGACAAGCCGGCCGGGAGAAGCGCACACCGCTGGGGGCAGAGTCAAGAGGCAGGAGGCGGCCGAACAAAAAGCTGTAAGTCTGATAGAGGCTGAGGGAAGAAGGTGCACGTACTAGGTCGGTACGAGGAATAGAGAAAAGACAAGGGTAAATAAGTGCCCGTAACAAATGCCAGGACATAGCCTGCAAAAGGAATATCAGTAAAAAAGGAGCACAATTAAGGGTTGATACAACAATAAAAGAATGTCAGGACAAAGCTTGCAAGAGAGAGGCAAATAAAATGCCAGGAAATAAAGTGCACAGTTAAATGCAAATGCAGTCAAGTAGAATATACTACGCAGACTGTAGATAAAGTGCAAGGGCAAGAAAAAGGGTAAAGAAAAGGGCCATAAAAGTCATCCTGCTATACGGCAGAGATAGACCATAAAAATGACACTAAATGTGAGAAATAAGTGACAGTTGTGTATGTGAACGAAAATGAGGGAACAAGAACATTGATATGTAAAGAATAAAAAAATAATAATAAAGTGACATGAAACAACCTAAATCAATAAAGCACAATGAAATATGATTGGACACAGGAACACTGTGGTGACTGGTAGGGTTTATCCTCAGCTTCATAGTAGACAGAAGAAAAGTTAGTCAGCGCCTCCTGAGATCGTGGGGGATGAAAATAATACATAATGAAGACAATCTGTTAAAATAAAGAAAAAGACAGTAAATAACAGAAAAACAAACAACTGTTAAAACCACTAAACACTAGACTAAAAAAAGTTTTTCATAGATAATAAGACATAAGACTACAAAAAACTTATAAAAATGGGACAAAGCTAAGGACCTCATTCAGGCCCTTAGGGCGAATGCAATCAATGCGGACAATCCACTGTGCCTCTAGCTGGGCAAGGCGTTTTTTCATATCTCCTCCTCGGCCATCCGCCAGCACGCAATCAATGCCCCGTACCATCAGCAACTGACTATAGCAGCCATGTTTATCTTTAAAATGCCTAGGTATTGGCTTCAGAAATTCATCGGCCGATGAATTTAGTGCTGCTTTTATATCTCGGGTGTGTTCCCTAATTCTGACCCGTAGCTGGCGTGATGTGAGACCCACGTAGATGAGTCCACAGGGACATGTGGCGTAATACACCACATGGTCTGTGGAACAAGTGATGTGCTGGGTTATCTGAAATTCCTTGGATCCATCACTAGATAGGCAGGAAAAACAGCGTTCCAAATTCTTGCATGCTGTACAGTCACGACAGGGGAAAAAACCCCATCTAGGACCCTTAGAGCCAAAGGCACATTTAGATTCTTGGCCTTTGTAATAACTGTGAGTTAGCAAATCACGGAGGTTTTTGTTCCTCCGATACCTGATGGAAGGTTGGTTAGTGAGGCAGTTAGATAATGTTGTGTCATATTTAATGATGGGCCAATATTTGCTCAGCACCTCTCTTACCATATTAGATTTGCTTGAATAGGTGGCTATGAATCTCACCTGATTGGATATTTGGGATTCCTTTTTAGTCTTCAGGAGACTTGCTCTGTCGATCCGGGAGGCTCTCCCTTTGCATCGTCTGACTATCCTAGATGAGTAGCCTCGATCCAAGAACCGGTTAGAAATGTCTTCAGCTTCTTTTTGGTAAGATGTCTCCTGAGAGCAGATACGTTTAGCTCTAAGGAACTGTCCATAGGGGATACTGTTCTTGAGATGTCTCGGGTGAGCTGATGTGGAATGTAATAAACTGTTGACTGATGTCTCCTTCCGATGTAGGTCACTCTGTAGCAGATCATCTTCACCTCTATGGATACGCACGTCAAGGAAGTCGACACTGTCACGGCTGTAATGGCAGGTAAGTTTGATATTAGAGTCATTGGTGTTTAGTTCCTCAACAAACTTCAACAGATCCTTTTCAGTGCCCTGCCAAATTGCAAAGATATCATCTATATATCTTGTCCACATGAGTATATTAGATGATAATGGAGTGGAATCCGTGATGAAGACTCTTCTCTCCCACAGCCCCAGGAACAGACATGCATAGGACGGCGCAAAGGCCGCCCCCATGGCTGTCCCCTGGAGCTGTAGGTAGAGTGCCTCCTTAAAAATAAAAAAGTTATGAGTCAGTGCAAACTCAAGCAAAAATAATAAAAATCTGTTGAAGTGATCATCAATATCAGAGTTGCTTAAGAAGAAATTAACCGCTTCCATGCCGTCTGCATGCCTAATGGAAGTGTAGAGAGACTCTACATCTAATGTCACCAGCCACATATCAGGCTCCATGTTGATATTCAAGATCTTGGATAAAATGTCCCCCGTGTCTCTAAGATAGGATGGTAAGGTTTCAACCATGGGTTTGAGGTAAAAATCCAACATCTTACCAATATTCTCTGTGAGTCCCCCATTTCCGGAGACGATAGGTCGGCCACTAGGGCACGTCAAGTTTTTGTGAACTTTATGCAGCAGATATAGGCAAGGTGTTCGTGGTGCTCCAGGAATCAGACCATCCCTCAAATCCTTCGAGATTAATCCATCAGTAAATGCCTCTTCCAGTATGTCAGATAGTTCGGCCTGAAAAACAGAGGTAGGGTTGAAACTCAATTTCCTATATGTATCCTCATCACGTAGTTGCCGAAATGCCTCTTTTTCATACATCTCAGTGGGCCATAACACAACATTACCGCCTTTATCGGCAGGTTTGATTAATATTTGTTTCATAGAGCGTAGTTCAGTTAGTGCCTGTCGCTGACTCCGGGTCAAGTTGTCATGCTGTAATCCCACTGGAATCTTCTTGAAGTCTTCAGTAACCACTTTAACAAATGTCTCAATCTCGGGAAAGAGATTCAGAGGGGGAAAACGTTTTGGCTTGGGTAGTGTGAACTTACTTTTTGTCGCCACAGGATAAGATTCTTCACATAATTCATTGAGTATTGCAATAGTTTCCTGCTCCTCAGTTGTCCATTGTGTATTATCCAAATTTTTCTTTTGATGTAACTTGTGGAGTACAAGTTTCCTCGCGAATAAGTGGAGATCTTTCACGGCTGTGAAAAAATTAAATGATGAGGTAGGCGAAAAAGACAGACCAAGGCTCAAAACTTCCAACTGTGCATCTGAGAGGGCAATAGAGGAAAGATTGACTACCTGCATTTTAGATGATCCTGCCATGTTAGTGTGGGGGCGTTTGGAGGAGTTATACTTCCGATTATAATTTGTGCCCTTTCGTTTGTTCCTACCAGTGGATGAAAAGCGTTGTGCATCTGGGACATCAGTGCCACCCTCGACCGAAGACTGAGATGAAATAGATGAAGATCTGATGGAGGACCGTGGTTTGTACCATTTATACACCGAGTTAGTCTTGAAGTCCTGTACATCTCGCATGAACTTGCTAGTTTTGACTTCCCTAATTTCTTTTTCCCAAATCACAAATTGTCCATCTAAATCCTTTTTAAAGATATCAATTTCCGCTGGGCTTGCAGACTCAGGTGAGATTCATAGCCACCTATTCAAGCAAATCTAATATGGTAAGAGAGGTGCTGAGCAAATATTGGCCCATCATTAAATATGACACAACATTATCTAACTGCCTCACTAACCAACCTTCCATCACGTATCGGAGGAACAAAAACCTCCGTGATTTGCTAACTCACAGTTATTACAAAGGCCAAGAATCTAAATGTGCCTTTGGCTCTAAGGGCCCTAGATGGGGTTTTTTCCCCTGTCGTGACTGTACAGCATGCAAGAATTTGGAACGCTGTTTTTCCTGCCTATCTAGTGATGGATCCAAGGAATTTCGGATAACCCAGCACATTACTTGTTCCACAGACCATGTGGTGTATTACGCCACATGTCCCTGTGGACTCATCTACGTGGGTCTCACATCACGCCAGCTACGGGTCAGAATTAGGGAACACACCCGAGATATAAAAGCAGCACTAAATTCATCGGCCGATGAATTTCTGAAGCCAATACCTAGGCATTTTAAAGATAAACATGGCTGCAATAGTCAGTTGCTGATGGTACGGGGCATTGATTGCGTGCTGGCGGATGGCCGAGGAGGAGATATGAAAAAACGCCTTGCCCAGCTAGAGGCACAGTGGATTGTCCACATTGATTGCATTCGCCCTAAGGGCCTGAATGAGGTCCTTAGCTTTGTCCCATTTTTATAAGTTTTTTGTAGTCTTATGTCTTATTATCTATGAAAAACTTTTTTTAGTCTAGTGTTTAGTGGTTTTAACAGTTGTTTGTTTTTCTGTTATTTACTGTCTTTTTCTTTATTTTAACAGATTGTCTTCATTATGTATTATTTTCATCCCCCACGATCTCAGGAGGCGCTGACTAACTTTTCTTCTGTCTACTATGAAGCTGAGGATAAACCCTACCAGTCACCACAGTGTTCCTGTGTCCAATCATATTTCATTGTGCTTTATTGATTTAGGTTGTTTCATGTCACTTTATTATTATTTTTTTATTCTTTACATATCAATGTTCTTGTTCCCTCATTTTCGTTCACATACACAACTGTCACTTATTTCTCACATTTAGTGTCATTTTTATGGTCTATCTCTGCCGTATAGCAGGATGACTTTTATGGCCCTTTTCTTTACCCTTTTTCTTGCCCTTGCACTTTATCTACAGTCTGCGTAGTATATTCTACTTGACTGCATTTGCATTTAACTGTGCACTTTATTTCCTGGCATTTTATTTGCCTCTCTATTGCAAGCTTTGTCCTGGCATTCTTTTATTGTTGTATCAACACTTAATTGTGCTCCTTTTTTACTGATATTCCTTTTGCAGGCTATGTCCTGGCATTTGTTACGGGCACTTATTTACCCTTGTCTTTTCTCTATTCCTCGTACCGACCTAGTACGTGCACCTTCTTCCCTCAGCCTCTATCAGACTTACAGCTTTTTGTTCGGCCGCCTCCTGCCTCTTGACTCTGCCCCCAGCGGTGTGCGCTTCTCCCGGCCGGCTTGTCCTGGTTGCCGTGGATACGCGTCCTGTATGCGTCGCGCGTCTGGCCCCTTCCACTGACGCGTCAGTGCGGGGCGCAGGCGCGTGACGTCGGACGCCGACTCCGCCGCTTCCGGCCATTGCAGTGCTGGGGCAAGCGCCGCCATTACCGCTGTGGGTGCTTATGCTGGGGATATAAAGAGACCTCCACTCCTCTTCACACTAGCGCCCCCCGAGGAAGCAGCACATGCGAAACGCGCGTCGGGGCTCCCCTCTCCGCACACGGCTGCAGGTTGGTACTCTGTAGGTGTACCCTCTTATTTACGTTATGCAGGCAGACTCTAGGCTTTATCTACTTTACTGTATGAGACTTTCTTTGTACGATTGACTTATGCCTTTGGTCCTGGCAAGCGTATGCCATATAGTATACTTTGACTAGCTTACATTATGCACCTTATTGATAGTATTTAGTATACAATCTTTTGCACTAGGCACTTTACTCTATATTCTTCTGCATACAGTGTATCTCCCTGCATTTTGCACTTTGTTTGAGAGCATCCTATATATAGTTACTCCCTCTGGTTATCATATGCTCAGTTACTTTTATAAGAACACCTATATGATCTTATTATTATTTGCACTACGCAAAATATACTAATCATAGTGATCTATATATGGTATTTTGTATCTTTTGGCATCAGTGTAACCGACCAATATTTTTTTTGATTTTTTTGCTCTATATATGTATTACTTGTCCCGTGTGTGGTACTAGTGTCGCCTCTTTTATCATTTTTTTCATTTGCATTCCATTACTTGGTTTCTATTCATATTTTTGTATTTTATTTATATGGTTTTTCAATAAAATTGTTATATTTTAGCTCTTAGTGTCCATTTTTCTTTTGCGTTTCTCCTGGTTACAAGTGAACACATCACTGGATCAGCGATCCAGCAATGACAGCGGGTGATCAGGGACCAAATAAAGGTCCTGATCATTCCCCAACGACCAACGATCTCCCAGCAGGGGCCTGATCGATGGGCGTTGTCACACATAACGAGATCGTTAGCGGGATCGTTGCTACGTCACAAAAAGCGTGACGTTGCAACGATATCGTTAACGATATCGTTATGTGTGAAGGTACCTTAAGGCCCGGTGCCCACGATCCAGAGCTAGCAGCATTTTGGACGCAGCGCATGTTCGATGCATCCAAAGCGCTGCCGGCTATTGATTGCAGGTGAATCCGCATGTGTTCGCTGAACCGTGTGGATTTGCCGGATTGGTGAAATTTCTCTTGCGGAGACTCTCATCTACGGAGGAGAAATTGACATGCTGCAGTCAGGAGAGACGCACCGCATGTCTGTCTCCTCAAGTGATCATGGGGCCTTTCCAGATACAGAGTGGACATGGGATTTCTAGAAATCTCATCCACTATGCTGCAACATCTGGCCTCTGCAGGTTTGACACTGCAAAAATATGCAGCGTCAAACCCAAAGCAACTCTGGATCGTGGGCTCATACCCTAATTGGTGGAGGAAGGTTGAACTTGATGGACCTATGTCTTTTTTTAACCTATGTAAGTATGTAACATATTGGGGGCTTACAGATTGTCTAGAGAAGAAGTTTTCTTAGTCCGTTAACCTCCTATCATCTTACCCTTCAGCTGGTACCCCATGTAACAATACCTGGTGGCAGTGCCATAATATTACATTCATTTCATTATCATAGATCTGTATGGATTTCATTGTTTTACACAGGGATCTTTTTTTTTTTTTTTAGCTCATAACACTTACTCATTTATATTATACGATAGTTAGTGTCATGCTAAATGGGACCTGTCATCAGATTCATGCTGCTCGAACCACGTGCTCCGTGAATCAGTCAGTTCCTGTACGATTGCAGCCAGGTTTACTGTCAAACGTTGCCTGATTTCAAAGGAGACCTATAATGAAAGGCTGGCCAGAGACCATATGTCTCAGATGACTAGAGTGAGGCTTTTTCCCACCCCAATCCCTGTGCACATACATAGAAAGAGACCTGTTATTGAACTGACAGATTCCCTTTAATACAAGAATTGAAAGGGATTGTCTGGTCTTAAACTACAAGTCTGGAGTCGCTCCATTTGACTGCAGACTTGTGAATAATCACATTGTAGCTGGAATGGTCAAGAGGATTCACAGGTTCCCATTCAGATGAAGACGTTTATTCTCAGCGAGGAAAGGAAAGTCTAGGACCTGGTATTCGAGAGATGCCTTAATGTGGCTACCAGGTACACATGAATTGGCCAATTTATGCGCTAAACGATCTCATTTTTTCATATTTCTAGTGCAGTAATGCAGTTCAATTTTCATGTTTCATGTTTGCATGTTTTGGCGCCGCAGTGTGCTGCCTTATTTATTTGACTGTATACGAGTTGGTGACTCTAGGTTCAGCACCTGTTCACATTTAGTCTATGTTTGGATGTGACGGTCAGTTTTTTTAAATTTGTCACTCAGAAAAGGACCCAAACAGCGCTGGAGTTTATCGGATTGCTTCTTTAACCCCTTAACGACTGCCGATACGCCTTTTAACTGCAGTAGTTTAGGGTACTTAAACCACAGCGCCGTTAATTAACGGCGCTGTGTAAAAAGTGTTTAGCGCACCTCAGAGTCAGATTTTCTCCGGGGTCTTGGCTGCCCGGGGTAGCCGAGACCCCAGGGAACATGATTCGGGTCGGTTTTTACCGACCCCGATTTTTCGATTGCCGGTATTAACCGTTTTCAGAAGAGAGAGAAATAGGGTCCCTGATTCCCACCCCGGTACCTCCCGATGCTCCTAGGCCCTCCTGCTTCCTCCGGTGGGCGATGCCATCTTCATCCGGGAAAAAAATGGCGGGCGCATGCGGCAACAATAGAAAGATTTTTCCTATTGGTTTATTTTGGTCACTGTGATAAACCCTATCACAGTGATCAAAATAAAAAAATAGTAAATAACCCCCCTTTTATCACCCCCTTAGTTAGTGAAAAATAATAAAATAAAAAAATGTATTTATTTCCATTTTCCCATTAGAGTTAGAGTTGGGGCTAAAGTTAAGGTTAGGGTTGGGGCTAAAATTAGGGTTAGGGCTAGGGTTGGGGCTAAAATTAGGGTTAGGGTTGGGGATAAAATTACGGTTAGGGTTAGTATTAGGATAAGGCTTCTTTTACACTTACCGTGGTTTTGCGTCCTGTTTTTGCAGTCCCAATAGATTTCTATGGGGCCGCAAAATCGGGCCGCAATAATTCTATGGAGCGCCGTACACCATATGGCCGTGAGGGCCGTATTTATGGTTGTGAAAAAATATTGAGTCTGCTCGATATTTTTCACGGCTTAAAGACACGGCCCCCATTGTAATTCAATGGGGCCGCAAAAACAACGGAAGGTTGTTTTTGCGGTGCACCGTGCCTTCCGGTTTTGCGAAATGCCATTTTTTTCCAATATTTTTGTCATAATATTGCAATCCCCGAAAAATGGCGATCCGCAAGTTTTTGTGGTCCGTTATTGTGGTAGGCCATGAAAATTGCGCCAATACAGCCTGCATAAAAGGCCCTCAAAAATGAGCCGCAAAAAACCCTGTTAGGTTTGGAATTAGGGTTATGGTTAGGGATGGGATTGGGGTTAGGTTTGGGGTTAGGATTAGGGTTGGGATTAGGGTTAGGTTTCGGATTAGGGTTAGGTTTGGGATTATGGTTAGGTTTGGGATTAGGGTTATGGGTGTGTTGGGATTAGGGATAGGTTTGTGGTTAGGGTTATGATTGGGATTGGGGTTAGGGTGTGCTGGGGTTAGGGTTGTGATTAGGGATAGGGTTGGGAATAGGATTAAAGTTAGGGGTGTGTTGGGGTTAGGGTTGTGATTATGATTATGTTTAGGGTTAGGATTAGGGGTGAGATGGGGTTAGGTTGGAGTTAGAACTGAGCGTTTCCACTGTTCAGGGGATCTCCAAACACGACATGGCTCCACCATTGATTGCAGCCACTTTTGCGTTGAAAAAATCAAATGCTGCTCCCTCCCTTCTGAGCTCTGCCGTGCCCCTAAACAGTGGTTTACCCCCACATATGGGGCTTTAGCGTACTCAGGATAAATTGGAGAATTACTTTTTGGGTCCAGTTTCTCCTGATACCCTTGGGAAAATAAAAAAATTGGGGGGCTAAAAAATAATTTTTGTGGAAAAAAAAGATTTTTTATTTTCACGGCTCTATAAACTTCTGTGAAGCACTGGGGCATTCAAAGTGCTCACCACACATCCAGATAAGCTTCCTGGGGGTCTAGTTTCCAAAATGGGGTCACTTGTGAGTGGTTTCTACTGTAAAGGCACATCAAGGGCAATGCAAACATAACATGATGCCCGCAGACCATTCCATCAAAGTCTGCATTCCAAAACATCACTACTTCCCTTCCGAGCTCTGGCATGCGCCCAATCAGTTCCCCCCCCCCGCCCCCCCCACATATGGGGTATCAACATTCTCAGGACAAATTGCACAACAGCTTTCATGGTCCAATTTCTCCTGTTACCCTTGTGAAAGTAAAAAATTTGGGGTGAAAAGATCATTTTTGTTGAAAAAATATGATTTTTTATTTTCAAGGCTCTACCTTCTAAACTTCTGTGAAGCACTTGGGGGTTCATAGTGCTCACCAAACATCTAGATAAGTTCCTTGGGGGACTAGTTTCCGAAATGGGGTCACTTGTGGGGGATTTCTACTGTATAGGCACATCAGGGACTCTGCAAACGCAACATGAAGCCCGCAGACCATTCTATCAAGTCTGCATTCTAAAACAGCGCTCCTTCCCTTCCGAGCTCTGCCATGCACCCAAACAGTGGTCCCCCCACATATAAAGTATCAACGTACTCAGGACAAATTGCACAACAACTTTCATGGTCCAATTTCTCCTGTTACCCTTGTGAAAGTAAAAATTTGGAAGTGAAAAGATCATTTTTGTGGAAATAATATGATTTTTTATTTTCACGGCTCTACGTTAAAATCTTCTGTGAAGCACTTAGGGGTTTATAGTGCTCACCACACATCTAGATAAGTTCCTTGGGGGGTCTAGTTTCCAAAATGGGGTCACTTGTGGGGGGTTTCTACTGTTTAGTTACATCAGGGGCTCTGCAAACGCAACATGACGCCGCAGACCATTCCATCAAAGTGTGCTTTTTAAAACGTCACTACTTCCCTTCCAAGCCCTGCTGTGTGCCCAAACAGTGGTCCCCCCCACATATGGGGTATTGTCATACTCAGTGCAAACTGGACAACAACTTTTGTTGTCCAATTTCTCCTGTTACCCTTGTGAAAGTAAAAAATTGCAGGCTAAAAAATCATTTTTGAGAAAAAAAAGGATTTTTTATTTTCACGGCTCTACGTTATAAACTTCTGTGAAGCACTTGGGGGTTCAAAGTGCACACCACACATCTAGATAAATTCCTTAAGGGGTCTAGTTTCCAAAATGGTGTCACTTGTGGGGGAGTTTTCCACTGGTTAGGCACATCAGGGTCTCTCCAAACGCAACATGGCTTCCGATCTCAGTTCCAGCCAATTTTGCATTGAAAAAGTCAAATGGCGCTCCTTCACTTCCAATCTCTGCCGTGCGCCCAAACAGTCGTTTACCCCCACATATGGGGTATCGGCGTATTCAGGAGAATTTGCACTACAAATTTTATGGTTCATTTTCTCTTTTTACACTTGTGAAAATAAAAAAAAATTTGTCCTGAAGTGATATGTTTGTAAAAAAAAAATCTAAATGTTAATTTTTTCCTTCCACGTTGCTTCACTTTCTGTTAAGCACGTAAAGGGTTAATAAAATTTTTGAATGTGGTTTTGAGCACCTTGAGGGGTGCAGTTTTTAGAATGGTGTCACTTTTGGGTATTTTCTGTCATGAACACTCCACAAAATGACTTTAAATGTGAGATGGTCCCTAAAAAAATGATTTTGTTGTAAAAATGAGAAATCACTGGTCATCTTTTAACCCTTATAACTTCCTAACAAAAAAAAAAATTGTTTCCAAAATTGTGCTGATGTAAAGTAGACACGTGGGAAATAATATTTGTCAACTATTTTGTGTGACATATCTCTCTGATTTAAGGGCATAAAAATTCAAAGTTTGAAAATTGCTATGTTTTAAAAATTTTCACCATATTTCTGTTTTTTCATAAATAAACACAAGTAACATCGAAGAAATTTTTTAAAGTCTCAGAATCAGTGGGATCCGTTAAAGTGTTCCAGAGTTATAGCCTCATAAATTGAGAGTGGTCCGAATTGTAAAAATTGGCTTGGTCATTAAGTACCAAATTGGCTCTGTCACTAAGGGGTTAAAGGGGTTTCTCACTACCTAGACAACTCCTTTTTAAATAAATGCCCTTTTGTAAAATAAAAGCACCATTTATTGAAGTTCCGCATCAGTGTTGTTCTAGCTATGTTACTGCCAAGTCTCCAGTGACATTATTTTTGTTATGGGTGTGTCAGAGGCTGTAGACAGTCGCACTGCATCTAGCTGCAGAAGGTCTCTATATTTGGCTCTGCAGACTCCTTCTTAACCCTTCTTACTCTTTGATCTTTTGACTATTTGGCTCTGATTGACACACCTGGACTTAGGTGTTTATAGACTCCCAACCTGCTGCTGTTTGTAGTTGCCGGTGATATTTCCATTTACCCTTCTTGAGGCTTAAAGCTATAGCAGTTGGCTATCTTCCTCTTTGATGTTGCTGGAGGACGTCTGTGTTACGTCTCTGAGTCTACTGAAGATAAGTGTTCCCCTTGTTTGTCTATTCCAGCAGTCTTTAGTGATAATGAGGATTGACTAGTGCTAACCCGTCATTCCCCAAGTAGGGCTTATCGTCAGTGTCAGGCAGGGATTAGGTTTCCGCTCAGTGATAGGTGCAGAACCTATATAGGGACATTTAGGGCAGACATGGTGACTTTAGATCTGCCTAGGGGTTTCCACTCCCCCTTTCCCTAGTGTTGGGCTCCCTTCCCCTCATCCGTTCGTGTTGCACTTAGTCTTTCCTACACTGTGTGTGCCAATTTTGCCAAATTAGCTAATTAGCCACTTCCTATTGATGAACCTTGGATAAGCAGAAAAAGTGAGAGCAACGCAGCCCAATAGCAGCAGCTGATTGGCTGAGGACTTATGTGGCATAACAATGTCATCCAAGTCTCTGGAGAACGAATGTCGACAATTCTGGAACAGTGCAGGCGCGGAGGTGATTATATGTAATTTTTAACTTATTTTACATAGGAGACAGCTTAATTTAAAAAATGGCTTGTCCAGGTGTTGACCAACCCCTTTAACACCATACACTAATACAGTGATCTCTATTGCTAAATCTCTAATGTTTACTCACTATATTGGAACAGTTCTTTAAATTTCCATTCCTGATTTATGAGCAATCTGCCCATCCAGAATAAATCACATCATCCGGCATAATCAGAGATGATGTAATGCCTCTTTTTATGTTAACAACCCATCATTATTTGATTAATTTTAAACAATAAAATATAAGGGGACACACAAGGAGAAATCAAAGAACGCACCTTTCCAAACACACGGTATGATTTGTATTGTGAAAGGTAGCTCCAGATTGAAAGCCGTTCAGCTTCTCGTTGAGACATTACTTTGCAGCTGCATGACCTTTGTGTATCGGGGCCACGCTGCCACAGGGGACCCATCATTAACTGGATAAGAATGAGCCTTAGATTCCAAATGACACATAATTTGATGTTATCATGCCCATGTTAGGTGAGTAAATCACTGCAAGTAGGAATCGGCATTGCTCTGAAGGTAGGAGATCCTAGGAAGCTTGGTCTCTTCTTCACTGATATTTACAGTTTGTGGAGTTAGTACTTGGGTACAAATATATATTGTCAAGGTTAATGTGCAGCTGTTCAGACAGTGTAGGGGGTCTGCCAGTTTCCCTAATCCCTCCACAGTCTCACCAAACCTCTTGGCTCAGTGAAATCTACACGCCTGGAATTTCATCTCTGAAAAATGATATCAAAAGTGGTTTAAAATCCACTTAGCTGATGAAAATGAAGGAAGGGAAGGCCCATTTTGCTGTGACGGATTCAGGCCAAGAATGCTGCGGAGGCTGGCAGCAGCAGGAGACATATGGAGGAATGTGTAAAGTTTGAGAGGCTTAACCATAGGACTTTACAGTATGATTTAGACATGGTCTGATATTGCACACCCTAAAGATGGCAATATGACCTGTAAGTAGAGTGAAGGAGTAAAGACCTTCTACAATTATCATAGAGACTGTATAATCCCACCATAACATACCAGGTTGTACCAGTAATATTCATTACACAAATTATTAAATCTGTTGGGAAAAGATATTGGGTTCATAAGGATTCCCTTTGCCTACATAGTGTAACATTGAAGCTTCAGTTGGATTATATCACATATGATCTGCAGAAATTCTTGCTTACAATGCATATCATTATGGGAGAAGCTGCTGAGTTTGCAATAAACCTCTGCCCACTATCACATCAGTCTGCAGCATACATTTACATTATTCATATCTTATTTGGTTGCTCAGCCAAACTTCATTTACTGGAATAAGCCCCTTTAGACAAAGTACCCCTTAATGAGGATCTGTCTGCTCTCTTGACTTGTCTTTGTTAGTAAATACTTGTATTCTCACTGAAATATGAATTTTGGAACTTGTTTTCTCACAGTTCGGAGTTGTGCCAATCTCGGTCATTCCTACCAAAAATTGGGAATAAATTGTCAACTGGGTGTTACCATTTCTCATTTCAATTGGGCGTGTCTCCAAACAGTCAGCACTGATTGGGCAGTTGGCTATTGTGTAGTGGCACACGCCCAACAGGTAACGTTAATTTATAAAAAAAATTCTAGCATATGCAAACAACCTCTTCAGAGAGGAAAATAAATGGAACTCCGGTGTTATTTACAGGAAGTAGTAATCTTAAAAGTCATTATCAACCTTTTAAAGAGGACCTTTCACCAATTGTTGGCATGTTAAACTGGTCACATCATGGAATAATTGACTTGATTTATAAACTTGTGCACTGCCTGTATTTTGGTGGTGCTCAGGTAGGTTCCAACACCATACCCATATATAATAAAACCTGGCACTCAACTTTGTGTCTGAAGATATGTTTTCGTGGACACCGCGTCTGTTACGCCATCCCTGCACGGGGGCTGCCCGTTTAGCCATACACGGACCATCACTCTGCATCATTAATGAAATTAACCCTTGTCAGCCCATATGGGCACATCCCTTCTAAGAATTCAACATAGCACGCGACTGATGAAGGTCCAATTTTTGGGACCGAAACGTTTTGTTGCTGATAATAAAACATATCTTTAGACACAAAGTTGAGTGCCAGGTTTTATTATATATACATCATGGAATAATGACTGCAAAACTGAAAAATTGTATACCATTTTTAAATTTGTCATTTCAGTTGTGGAGATTATAGTAATTGTAATTTATGCCATGTCCAAGGAGGTATTATCAGGGATTCGACTCGGGGGTGTTGACTTTTTGCCCTGGATGACATTGACCAATCATTAACATGGGATGTCATGTAGGGGGAAAAGAAGAACATGCCTCCCAGAGACTGTCAGAACAGACCTCATCCACCCGTGAGACATGTAATGACCCATAGCCCTGCTCTTCTCCATGATCTCTCTGCTGGCATAGTCTGTGTACAGTAGAACTGTGTGTCATTACAAACACCTCTCATAGCTTTAATCTTCCAGCAGTGTGAAGGGAGGAGCAGTGATGCGTCATTAGAAACACCTCTTGCAGCTTTTTGAGATGAAAGCCTTCACAAGCGACTTTCCGTAGTTCCTCCATCCAGGCATTCAGTTCTGATGAAGGTCTGATGTAAGACTGAAAACGTTTGACACAACCTTGAATGCAATAATAAAAGAAATTTTATTTCACCACATCTCCAATTGAGTGCCAAGTTCTTCCTTTTGTTTTAGCTGTGAGATGAGAGCTACAAGAGGTGTTTGTGATGACACAAAGCTCTGCTCTCCTCCACATAATAGATGACAGCCCTGCTCTCCTTCATGATTTCATGGCTGTGTGTCACTACATGTCTCATACAAAGAAAGTTGATCATTTCTGGGGGGTGTGTTCTTTTAATTCTCTGCATAATGCCTCCAGCTTATCATTCGTCAAAGTCATTCAAGAGAAAAAATAACTGCCCCCAGAGATGAATTTATGTTAACATCCCCTTGGGAATCTTAGCTTTACAAGATAATATCTTGACAATGGAGATGATAAATTAAAAATATATATATATTTTTAATCAGATCTGCAGCCACTAATCAAGGCTCAAACAAGTGAAAGGTTCTGTTTAAAGAGCATTGCCAAACAACTCAGGTTATGAAGCCAGACCAGAATTTCCATTTGCAGACACGTGCTTCTGGGTATTCGCCCTCATGAGGGCAAAGCAATGAGCATAGCCATATTGGTTGTCATCGGTTCAAATGGTGAAATTCTTTCTTTGTATTGTTATCTGAGAACTTTATTTAATAGAAATAACCAACATGGCTGTAATTCTTGTTGTCCGTTTCGTAAACCCTTTTATAGTGGTGAGCGAACGTGCTCAGATAACCTATTATCCGAGTATGCTCTGGTGTTATCCGAGTATCTTAGGTTTGCTCATTGTGGAGAAACAGGGTCAGTGGGTGCTCTGGTCCGCTGGCCTGGCCGTCTTTAGCAAGACTGCCTGGAACAGGGCTTATACCACTGAACGCACGCTCTATCTCCCAGGGGGAAATACACTACACAGACAACAGAGGGTTAAGGTAAAACAGTGTGGCAATACTTTATTGAAACACAACACACAATAGCAAACAGAACAATCTCAGCAATTACCCCAAGATGGTGCACATTACAGGGCCTCACTCTTCCGCTGACTCGCCGAGATAATGGTAGATGTTACGTCAGAGCTCCCAGGGTTATTACTCCATCTATGGTATGCACGCAAAGAGGAGGTAAAGACAAGCGTAGGGAGATATCCGAAAGCAGTCCTGTGTTCTTCAGCCGGGTCCGACGTACCCTCGGCTGAGAGCCTGAAGAGTCCACCCCACAAGAAGAAAAGAAGTCTCTTTTATACCAGAGGCCTGTAAGCTATTTTTAGATTTATCCAGTGTCCTTCAGTCCAACATCAATATAAGGTAAACAATGTTGATGGGATCAAGTAGCACTACTTGACCATTCAATCTATTTGCACAGTCTTTCCCTCTCTGCTTTCGAAGTCAACAAGTTGGTTCCCGAATCTAATGCACTATTAGCGTATCAGCACACATCAATAAACAAAGCTAAACACACACTATGTACAGTCACAATTACAGGCTTAAGCTTTAGTCACACTAAGCGACTTACCAACGATCACGACCAGCGATACGACCTGGCCGTGATCGTTGGTAAGTCGTTGTGTGGTCGCTGGGGAGCTGCCACACAGACAGCTCTCTCCAGCGACCAACGATCAGGGGAAAGACTTCGGCATCATTGAAACTGTCTTCAACGATGCCGAAGTCACCCTGCAGCACCCGGATAAACAACGGGTTAATAAGTGCAGGGTCGCGCTTAGTAACCTGATATTTACCCTGGTTACCATTGTAAAAGTAAAAAAAAAAAAACCACTACATACTCACATTCTGATGTCTGTCACATCCCCCGCCGGCGTCCACAGGGTTAAAACTGCTTTTGGCAAGAGCACTGCTAATGCACGCGCTGCTGTCGCGATATTCCCTGCACTGACTGTGTCAGCGCCAGCAGTAAGAGCGGTGACGTCACCGCTATGCTCTGCTTTACAGCCGGCGCTGACACATTAGCAGCACTCCTGCCGAATGTGGTTTTAACCCTGTGGACCCCGGGGGACATGACAGACATCAGAATGTGAGTATGTAGTGTTTTTTTTTTACTTTTACAATGGTAACCAGGGTAAATATCGGATTAATAAGCGTGGCCCTGTGC
Organism: Ranitomeya imitator; assembly: GCF_032444005.1. NCBI lineage: Eukaryota > Metazoa > Chordata > Amphibia > Anura > Dendrobatidae > Ranitomeya > Ranitomeya imitator. The sequence goes on from NC_091284.1 coordinate 721,497,986, forward strand.
TTAGTAACCCGATATTTCCCCTTGTTACAAGTGAACACATCGCTGGATCGGCTGTTATGACCTGGTGGTTAGGAGCACCCGACCTGATAGTTAAACTCATACAGGACGAGCTCTGGGATGTGGGAGCTCTGCTGACCGCAAGCCCTAGTCCTATCGCACACACTAAAAATAGCCGTGGAGCGCTCCTGACGCTCCCTAGGCGCCTCGTCACAGCCTCAGAGCTAGCTAGCCCTAGAGATAGAAAATAAAGCCTACCTTGCCTCAGAGAAATTCCCCAAAGGAATAGGCAGCCCCCCACATATAATGACTGTGAGTAAAGATGAAAGTCACAAACGCAGAAATGAAATAGGTTTCAGCAAAGGGAGGCCAGACTTACTAAATAGACACAAGATAGGAAAGGAATCTTTGCGGTCAGCACAAAAACCTACAAAAGACCACGCAGAGTGTGCAAAAGGGTGCTCCGCACCGACTCACGGTGCGGGGTGCCACTCTGCATCCCAGAGCTTCCAGCTAGCAAGACAAAATCAGGATAACCAGCTGGACAAAGAAACAATGAGCAAAAATAACAATAAGGAACTTAGCTTCTGCAGGAGAAGACAGGTCACCAGGCAGATCCAGGAGCGAACTGAACCAATGCTAAAACATTGACAGCTGGCATGGAGTAACGATCTGAGTGGAGTTAAATAGAGAAGCCAACCAAAGGATAAACTACGTCACCTGTGTAAGGAACCTCAGAAGCAGCAGCTTCACTCATAGCCACCAGAGGGAGCCCATAGACAGAACTCGCCGAAGTACCATTCACGACCACAGGAGGGAGTTCGACAACAGAATTCACAACAGTACCCCCCCTTGAGGAGGGGTCACCGGACCCTCACCAGAGCCCCCAGGCCGATCAGGATGAGCCAAATGAAAGGCACGAACCAGATCGGCAGCATGAACATCAGAGGCAAAAACCCAGGAATTATCTTCCTGACTATAACCCTTCCACTTGACCAGGTACTGGAGTTTCCGTCTCAAAACACGAGAATCCAAAATCTTCTCCACCACATACTCCAACTCCCCCTCGACCAACACCGGGGCAGGAGGATCAACGGAGGGAACCATAGGCGCCACGTATCTCCGCAACAACGACCTATGGAACACATTATGGATGGCAAAAGAAGCTGGAAGGTCCAAACGAAATGACACAGGATTAAGAACCTCAGAAATCTTATATGGTCCAATGAAACAAGGCTTAGACTTAGGAGAGGAAACCTTCATAGGAACGTGACGAGATGACAACGAAACCAAATCCCCAACACGAAGTCGGGGACCAACACAACGCCGGCGGTTAGCGAAACGTTGAGCCTTCTCCTGGGACAATGTCAAATTGTCCACCACATGAGTCCAAATCTGCTGCAACCTGTCCACCACCGCATCCACACCAGGACAGTCCAAAGGCTCAACCTGCCCTGAAGAGAAACGATGATGGAAACCAGAATTGCAGAAAAAAGGAGAAACTAAAGTAGCCGAGCTGGCCCGATTATTAAGGGCGAACTCAGCCAAAGGCAAGAAGGACACCCAATCATCCTGATCAGCAGAAACAAAGCATCTCAGATATGTCTCCAAAGTCTGATTAGTTCGTTCGGTTTGGCCATTAGTCTGAGGATGGAAAGCCGAAGAAAAAGACAAATCAATGCCCATCTTAGCGCAAAAGGACCGCCAAAACCTCAAAACAAACTGGGAACCTCTGTCCGAGACGATGTTCTCCGGAATGCCATGCAAACGAACCACATGCTGGAAAAACAATGGCACCAAATCAGAGGAGGAAGGCAGTTTAGATAAGGGTACCAAATGGACCATCTTGGAGAAGGGATCACAAACCACCCAAATGACCGACATCTTTTGAAAAACAGGGAGATCAGAAATAAAATCCATGGAAATATGCGTCCAGGGCCTCTTCGGAATCGGCAAGGGCAAAAGCAACCCACTGGCACGAGAACAGCAGGGCTTAGCCAGAGCACAAATCCCACAGGACTGCACAAAAGAACGCACATCCCGTGACAAAGAAGGCCACCAAAAAGATCTAGCCACCAAATCTCTGGTACCAAAGATTCCAGGATGACCAGCCAATACTGAACAATGAATCTCCGAGATAACTCTACCAGTCCATCTATCAGGGACAAACAGTTTCTCCGTAGGACAACGGTCAGGTCTATCAGCCTGAAACTTTTGCAGCACACGCCGCAAATCAGGGGAAATGGCAGACAAAATTACCCCTTCTTTAAGAATACCCGCCGACTCCGGAACACCCGGAGAGTCAGGCACAAAACTCCTTAACAGGGCATCAGCCTTCACATTCTTAGATCCCGGAAGGTATGAAACCACAAAATCAAAACGGGGGAAAAAGAGCGACCATCGAGCCTGTCTAGGATTCAACCGTTTGGCAGACTCGTCAAATTCTTGTGATCCGTCAAGACCACCACGCGATGTTTAGCTCCTTCAAGCCAATGTTGCCACTCCTCAAATGCCCACTTCATGGCCAACAACTCCCTATTGCCCACATCATAATTGCGCTCAGCAGGCGAGAATTTTCTAGAAAAGAAGGCACAGGGTTTCATCACCGAGCCATCAGAACTTCTTTGCGACAAAACAGCCCCTGCTCCAATTTCAGAAGCATCAACCTCCACCTGAAAAGGGAGCGAAACATCTGGCTGGCACAACACAGGTCCATGATACTGTTGTGGAGAAGGGGGCCAGCTGTACTGTTATGACCTGGTGGTTAGGAGCACCTGACCTGATAGTTAAACTCATACAGGACAAGCTCTGGGATGTGGGAGCTCTGCTGACCGCAAGCCCTAATCCTATCGCACACACTAAAAATAGCCGTGGAGCGCTCCTGACGCTCCCTAGGCGCCTCGTCACAGCCTCAGAGCTAGCTAGCCCTAGAGATAGAAAATAAAGCCTACCTTGCCTCAGAGAAATTCCCCAAAGGAATAGGCAGCCCCCCACATATAATGACTGTGAGTAAAGATGAAAGTCACAAACGCAGAAATGAAATAGGTTTCAGCAAAGGGAGGCCAGACTTACTAAATAGACAGAGGATTGGAAAGGAATCTTTGCGGTCAGCACAAAAACCTACAAAAGACCACACAGAGTGTGCAAAAGGGTCCTCCGCACCGACTCACGGTGCGGGGTGCCACTCTGCATCCCAGAGCTTCCAGCTAGCAAGACAAAATCAGGATAACCAGCTGGACAAAGAAACAATGAGCAAAAATAACAATAAGGAACTTAGCTTCTGCAGGAGAAGACAGGTCACCAGGCAGATCCAGGAGCGAACTGAACCAATGCTAAAACATTGACAGCTGGCATGGAGTAACGATCTGAGTGGAGTTAAATAGAGAAGCCAACCAAAGGATAAACCACGTCACCTGTGTAAGGAACCTCAGAAGCAGCAGCTTCACTCATAGCCACCAGAGGGAGCCCATAGACAGAACTCGCCGAAGTACCATTCACGACCACAGGAGGGAGTTCGACAACAGAATTCACAACAATCGGCGTCACACACGCCTATCCAGCGATGACAGCGGGTGATCCAGCGACCACAAAATGGTCCTGATCATTCCCCAACAACCAACGATCTCCCAGCAGGGGCCTGATCGTTGGTCGCTGTCACACATAACGAGATCGTTAGCGGGATCGCTGCTACGTCACCAAAAGCGTGACGTTGCAACGATGTCGTTAACGATATCGTTATGTGTGACTCCCCCTTTACACAGTATGTTAGATAGTTTATCAGTTTGCAAGTCTGTCTTCTTGACCCACCAGACATAAACACTTAAATTCACAAGCCAATATACAGGTAAAAAGTCAGTTCTTTTTGGTTTTCAAAAACATGGTTGTCTGAGAAATTAAGATACAATCTGGTTTCTTCACGCTCATATATTAGGTTTGTGTCCCTATGGCTGCATGATTTACTCCTGATAGGCAGTCTCAACACATGGGAAGATTGCCTGTTTGTTAGGGAATCCCCACATGTGCTGTAGCTGTCTAACAGCTGCAAATCATGCAGCCACAGGGACACAAACATAATATACGAGCATGCCAATGATACTCAGATAACACCCAAGCATGCTCGGATAAGATGTTATCCGAGCATGTTTTCTCATCATTACAAAAGCATTTATGAAAGGGACAAGAAGTACAGCCATGTTGGTTATTTCTATTACCTAAATAAAGTTCACAGATAACACTACAAAGAAAGAATTTCCCCATTTAAACTGATGAGAACCAATATGGCTGTGCTCATTGCTTAGCCCTGATGAAGGGCAAATACCCAGAAGCATGTGTCGACAAATGCTTGGATAAGACGTTATCCGGGCACGTTTGCTCACCACTACCCTTTTGTGAAATTGGCCCTGTGATTCATTTAACAACATGATCGCTAAACACTCGTCAAATATTTCCACCTTTTCATCCAAAACAAAATAGTTTTTTATTACAATGATGATGAATAATGTACTGGGAAAATATATTTTTTCAATAGCCATTAAAAGTGTATTTTACTAAATTTGCTCTGAATGTACAGTAAATGAATGTCACAGTTTGACCATTTTAATTATTTTTAAAAAAGGGATGTCAATAAAGAACAAAGCTACAAAATTCTTCTTTTGCTGCCTATGCTAAATCCACACCCTACATCAACAAATGTGGTTAATGAGGTTGGGCATGGACATACATTAGTGGTGTGTGCATACCTAATGTCAGCCATGATGGGATGACAATTACCTTGGGAATAGAAGATGTAGGAGGGAGTGAAAAGATTAAAACCTGTTTTAGTTTCACCTGCCTAAGCAAAAGAAGACAGACAGCCCTGACCCAACATATACTTAGTGCTTCTTACAGCATCTCGCCCAGTCTGCCTTATTGATTGCACAGCCAAATCTAATTAAGACCTTGTGTCCGGTTTCCATTCTTCCTCTCTCTTCTTCTATCCTATCATATATATCCTTTACTAATTACATAAATAAAAGTTAGCAAAAGTAAAAAAAAGTTTCATTTTGTGAGGTTGGTAGAATTATTCTATTTAATTGTTCCTGAGTTTCTTCAGTTCTCTACACAGGTAAAAGATGCTTGGTGGCTGCCACTAAGGGTGCAGTCATACGACCATTTTACTAGCACGAGGATCGCATTGCAATCCTTGGACTGGCCCTTGACCTAAGGATGACAGCTGCATAGAAATACATGTTGTCACGCACAAGGTCATGAGAGCCGCCGGACAGTCCGAGGATTGTCATGCGATCCTCACACGAGTAATACTGTTGTCTGACTGCACCCTAACAGTTATAATGGCCAGAGCAGTGGTCAACAAGTCTGAATTTAGGTCTGCCACATAAAGGGTTTGCAAAATAATGCAAGAAAACCTGTCCGAGATGTGTTCAATCATATTCAGGTCTGGGGAAAGGGCGGGGTAGTCCATAGCTTCAATGCCTTCATCTTGCAGGAACTGCTGACACACTCCAGCCACATGATGTCTGACATTGTCCAGCATTAGGAGGAACCCAGGGCCAACCGCATCAGCATATAGTCTCACAAGGGGTCTGAGGATCTCATCTCAGTACCTAATGGTAGTCAAGCTACCTGTCGCAAGTACATGGAGGGCTGTGCTGCCCTCCAAAGAACCACCACCCCACACCATTACTGATCCACTGCCAAACTGGTCATGCTGAAGGATGTTGCAGGCAGTACATCGCTCTCCACGATATCTCCAGACTCTGTCACGTCTGTCACATGTGCTCCGTGTGAACCTGCTTTCATCTTTGAAGAGCACAGGGTGCCAGTGGCGAATTTGCCAATCCTGGTGTTCTGTGGCAAATGCCAAGTGTCCTGCATGGTGTTGGGCTGTGAGCACAACCCCATCTGTGGATCTCAGGCACTCTCACCATACTCATGGAGTCGGATTCTATCCATATGTGCAGACACATGCACATTTGTTGCCTGTTGGAGGTCATTTTGCAGGGCTCTGGCAGTGCTCCTCCTGTTCCTCCTTGCACAAAGCCTGAGGTAGCGGTCCTGCTGCTGGGTTGTTGCCCTCCTACAGCCTACTCCACATCTCCTGGTGTACTGGCCTGTTTCCTGGCAGCACCTCCAGCCTCTGGACACTATGCTGACAGACACAGCAAACCGTCTTGCCCCAGCTCGCATTGATGTGCCATCCTGGATTAGCTGCACTACCTGAGCCCCTTGTGTGGGTTGTAGAGTCTGTCTCATGCTACCATGAGTGTGAAAGCACACCCAACATTCAAAAGTGACCAAAACATCAGCTAGAAAGCATTGGTACTGAGATGTGGTCTGTGGTCCCCACCTGTGGAACCACTCCTTTATTGAGTGTGTCTTGAAAATTGCCAATAATTTCCATTGCTGTCTATTCCATTTACACAACAACATGTGAAATTGATTGTCAATCAGTGTTGCTTCCTAAGTGGACAGTTAGATTTCTCCAAAGTTTGATTTACTTGGAGTCATATTCTGTTGTTTAAGTGTTCCCTTTATTTTTTTGAGCAGTGTATTTATACATAGTACAGAATATACCTTATAAGTCCTATATATTAATTTGAATATTCTTTAACATTTGTCATTAAGTTTAACGGTCTTATTAAAAATCTATAAATGTTGGCTAGTCATGGCTTTTCATCTAATATGGAAATCTTCCATGGTTGACTTAGTTGGCTTGTCTACATAATGGAAGCCATCACATTTTGCTGGTTCATTTGGGTGATGGTCCAAATGGTGCCCAATGGAATTTTAATTGTGTTTTCTTTCAGTAACATGCTGTGCTATTATTGATGTCATAAGGCAGTAAACCCCTGAGGAAAGACCCAATGAGATGTGAACATCTCGCATACAAGATTTCTCTCGCGTATCACCCCTACTCTGGAACTCTCTACCACAACATATCAGACTCCCACCTACCATCGAAACCTTCAAAAAGAACCTGAAGACCCACCTCTTCCGACAAGCCTACAACCTGCAGTAACCACCGATCGACCAAACCACTGCACGACCAGCTCTATCCTCGCCTACTGTATCCTCACCCATCCCTTGTAGACTGTGAGCCCTCGCGGGCAGGGTCCTCACTCCTCATGTACCAGTTGCGACTTGTATTGTTCAATATTATTGTACTTGTTTTTATTATGTATACCCCTCCTCACATGTAAATGGAATAAATGGCGCTAGAATAATAATAAATAATAATAATAATAATAACAACATAGGCTTAAAGAGGTTTTTCCAGTATTTTTCAAAAGTGGGGAAAGAGATAAGCATTATTTACCATCTGAATTCCCCACCATCTCAGTGGCAGATCTTCTATAGTGACATAAGTAATTGCTAGCTATTATTTTTTTACATTCTCTGTTCTTAGATAGATTCTGTAAAATGATGGAAAACCTATTCTAAGGTGGATTCCCAGTACACTAGCCTTATCAGGTCTGAGAGATCTATCCAATAATGTATGCATTTTGCATTGTGCAATCTGGTATCAAATCCTCTTTAAGCACTTACAGTTATATGAAAAAGTTTGGGCATCCCTATTAATCTTAAGCTTAATGTTTTATAAAAATTGTTTTTTTGCAACAGCTATTTCAGTTTCATATATCTAATAACTGTTGGACACAGTAATGTTTCTGCCTTGAAATGAGATTTATTTATTGTTAATAAAATTTATTGTTACCCCTTTTAGTACAAGTCTTGGGACTTTTTACTCCATTGTTTGTTGTAGTAAAAAGTAGGTAGCAGTATTTAAAACAAGAAAATGATAAGGGTGCCCATACTTATGCATCTGTCAAATTTTGTTTGAATGCAGATTGCACATTTTCTGTTAGTACAATAAACCTCATTTCAAGGCAGAAACATTACTGTGTCCAACAGTTATTAGATATATGAAACTGAAATAGCTGTTGCAAAAAAACCAATTTTTATAAAACATTAAGCTTAAGATTAATAAGGGTGCCCAAAACTTTTTCATATACCGTATATACTCGAGTATAAGCCGAGATTTTCAGCCCATTTTTTGGGGCTGAAAGTCCCCCTCTCGGCTTATACTCGAGTCATATACCCGGGTGTCGGCAGGGGAGGGAGAGCGGGGGCTGTGTAATCATACTTACCTGCTGCGGCGCGGTCCCTGCAGTCCCTGGCTTCTCCGGCGCTGCAGATTCTTCCTGCACTGAGCGGTCACATGGCACCGCTCATTACAGAAATGAATAGGCGGCTCCACCCCCATAGGGGAGGAGCCGCATATTCATTGCTGTAAATGATCGGTGCCATGTGACCGCTCAATTACAGGAAGAAGCTGCAGCGCCGGCGTCCTGAGAAGAGAGGTGAGTATGTGATTTTTTTTTTTTATTGCAGCCGCATTCTATATGGCACAGCATTATAAGGGGCATCTATGGGGCCATAATCAAAGGTGCAGAGCATATATGGCACAGCATTATAAGGAGCACCTATGGGGCCATAATCAAAGGTGCAGAGCATATATGGCACAGCATTATAAGGAACACCTATGGGGCCATAATCAAAGGTGCAGAGCATATATGGCACAGCATTATAAGGGGCATCTATGGGGCCATAATCAAAGGTGCAGAGCATATATGGCACAGCATTATAAGGAGCACCTATGGGGCCATAATCAAAGGTGCAGAGCATATATGGCACAGCATTATAAGGGGCATCTATGGGGCCATAATCAACGGTGCAGAGCATATATGGCACAGCATTATAAGGAGCATTTATGGGGCCATAATCAAATGTGCAGAGCATATATGGCACAGCTTTATAAGGAGCATCTATGGGGCCATAAAGGTGCAGAGCATATATGGCACAGCATTATAAGGAGCACCTATGGGGCCATAATCAAAGGTGCAGAGCATATATGGCACAGCATTATAAGGGGCATCTATGGGGCCATAATCAAAGGTGCAGAGCATATATGGCACAGCATTATAAGGGGCATCTATGGGGCCATAATCAAAGGTGCAGAGCATATATGGCACAACATTATAAGGAGCACCTATGGGGCATAATCAAAGGTGCAGAGCATATATGGCACAACATTATAAGGAGCATTTATGGGGCCATAATCAAAGGTGCAGAGCATATATGGCACAACATTATAAGGAGCAATTATGGGGCCATAATCAAAGGTGCAGAGCATATATGGCACAGCATTATAAGGAGCACCTATGGGGCCATAATCAAAGGTGCAGAGCATATATGGCACAGCATTATAAGGAGCATCTATGGGGCCATAATCAAAGGTGCAGAGCATTAAATGTGGCACAGCATTATAAGGAGCACCTATGGGGCCATAATCAACGGTGCAGAGCATTGTATATGGCACAGCTTTATAAGGAGCATCTATGGGGCAATAATGAACGGTGCAGAGCATTCTATATAGCACAGTTGTATATGGAGCATCTATGGGGCAATAATGAACGGTATGGAGCATCTATTTTTATTTTTGAAATTCACCGGTAGCTGCTGCATTTTCTACCCTAGGCTTATACTCGAGTCAATAAGTTTTCCCAGTTTTTTGTGGCAAAATTAGGGGGGTCGGCTTATACTCGAGTATATACGGTAACTGTATGTCATATTTACACTGTGTAGGTGTATGAATAGAAAATACTTACTGTACCAATATAAGTAAGTGATGCGTACAAGGCATGTTTCCTTTGCTCTTAGCTTTATTTTTCTATGTCATCATAATTTAACTGTTGCTGTTTTCTCCCATGGAGCTTTATATAATCAAAGTTTTTATTATTAACAAATCACAAATGTCAATGCGTAAAAACAGGTGTTTTGGCTTCGAAGTCATTTGGAACATGCATCTCTAAGTATCCATTTATCATGATATAATGTATCAGCGAGAACTTGACTTGTAATCAAATATTTGCTGTGTGCTCACTCTCGACTTTAACACTCTGCTGTTTTTCTTGGATCCTTTTCATTGTCTATCAAGTTAAAATATATGCCCTAACTTCATTAACTATGAGGACCTTAAGCACTAAAACAACAACATAATCCATAATAAAGACTCTGGTTTATTTATCAGTCATCACAGCGGATAATCTGCTTAACATTATATTTTATTATTCTGCTCAACTAAAAGGTTTTTTTTTACTTGTAAAGGTGAACTCCAAAAAATACCATCTTTTGACAAATTAGTGACAAATCAGATGATGACTTCAGTGAAGACTCAAACAACTTTTGTTTTTATTTGGTTCAAGAAGACAGAATTACAACCTATATGGGGGCTGGTAAAGATTAGACTCTCATCACATTATAGATAGAAAATAGGTTGGCAGCTTCCCAAATTGGGAGAAGAAAATTCAGAACCTCTTTATTCTGCCATAAAGTGGAACATTTCGATCATATACCTTCCCTTGGTGAGCTCATATGGGGGCTGTTCGTGGGATGTACTAGGTCATCTACAAGTTTATGAGATCCCCAACTTTCAGGATATCTTTGCCGTTGAGGTCCCTGGTGGCAGAGGCGTAGCTAGGGTTTTGTTTCGGGTGGTGGGGGCGAAGCTTCTGAGCGGGCCCCTAACCAGGTAACCTTGATTACAACTCGATGACACCCCCTAATAGCGGAGGAGAACCTGCGCTGTTACTGAAGATACAGTTAGGTCCATATATATTTGGACAGATACAACATTTTTCTAATTTTGGTTATAGACATTACCACAATAAATTTTAAACAAAACAATTCAGATGCAGTTGAAGTTCAGACTTTCAGCTTTCATTTGAGGGTATCCACATTAAAATTGGATGAAGGGTTTAGGAGTTTCAGCTCCCTAACATGTGCCACCCTGTTTTTAAAGGGACCAAAAGTAATTGGACAGATTCAATAATTTTAAATAAAATGTTCATTTCTAGTACTTGGTTGAAAACCCTTTGTTGGGAATGACTGCCTGAAGTCTTGAACCCATGGACATCACCAGACGCTGTGTTTCCTCCTTTTTGATGCTCTGCCAGGCCTTCACTGCTTTGGTTTTCAGTTGCTGTTTGTTTTTTGGTCTTTCTGTCTGAAGATTAGTCTTTAACAAGTGAAATGCATGCTCAATTGGGTTGAGATCAGGTGACTGACTTGGCCATTCAAGAATATTCCACTTCTTTGCTTTAATAAACTCCTGGGTTGCTTTGGCTTTATGTTTTTGGTCATTGTCCATCTGTAGTATGAAACGACGAGCAATCAGTTTGGCTGCATTTGGCTGGATCTGAGCACACAGTATATCTCTGAATACCTCAGAATTCATTCGGCTGCTTCTGTCCTGTGTCACATCATCAATAAACACTAGTGACCCAGTGCCACTGGCAGCCATGCATGCCCAAGCCATCACACTGCCTCCGCCGTGTTTTACAGATGATGTGGTATGCTTTGGATCATGAGCTGTACCATGCCTTCGCCATACTTTTCTCTTTCCATCATTCTGGTAGAGGTTGATCTTGGTTTCATCTGTCCAAAGAATGTTCTTCCAGAACTGTGCTGACTTTTTTAGATGTTTTTTAGCAAAATCCAGTCTACCCTTTTTATTCTTGATGCTTATGAGTGGCTTGCACTGTGCAGTGAACCCTCTGTATTTACTTTCATGCAGTCTTCTCTTTATGGTAGATTTGGATATTGATACGCCTACCTCCTGGAGAGTGTTGTTGACTTGGTTGGCTGTTGTGAAGGGGTTTCTCTTCACCATGGAGATTATTCTGCGATCATCCACCACTGTGGTTTTCCGTGGCGCCCAGGTCTTTTGTTGCATTGATGAGTTCACCAGTGCTTTCTTTCCTTCTCAGGATGTACCAAACTGTAGATTTTGCCACTCCTAATATTGTAGCAAATTCTCGGATGGGTTTTTTCTGTTTTCTCAGCTTAAGGATGGCTTGTTTCACCTGCATGGAGAGCTCCTTTGACCGCATGTTTACTTCACAGCAAAACCTTCCAAATGCAAGCACCTCTCCTGAAATCAACTCCAGGCCTTTTATCTGCTTAATTGAGAATGACATAACAAAGGGATTGCACACACCTGTCCATGAAATAGCCTTGGAGTCAATTGTCCAATTACTTTTGGTCCCTTTAAAAACAGGGTGGCACATGTTAAGGAGCTGAAACTCCCAAACCCTTCGTCCAGTTTTAATATGGATACCCTCAAATGAAAGCTGAAAGTCTGAACTTCAACTGCATCTGAATTGTTTTGTTTAAAATTCATTGTGGTAATGTCTATAACCAAAATTAGAAAAATGTTGTCTATGTCCAAATATATATGGACCTAACTGTAATCTCTATTTCAAGACCAACATAGATATTACCACCATATGGTCAGTGGTAGATATCAGTCCTTCAGAACATATAACAGATCACAGTACAGTTATAAATGATGACTTACCGCTGACATTCTTTCTGATGGAATCGTTCATTTTTCCCGTCTTTTCCATCTGACCCAGACCGACATGACAACTTCTTCCACCCAGGACTCGGCTACAAAGAATACAACAAAGACACGTTTCACTTCTCACATTCCAGCCATCACCATCTATTCCCAACCTGCACAAACTCCTCATCCTGCTGATACCCCAAATACTGAGCAGCTGCTGCCGTATGTGTCCCTATTAGTGCTCCTGCTGTGTGGTTCTCTGTGCCCTCTAAATTCTAAAGCAACCCTCTATAATATAGTAATGCCGGGTGCAAGTGCCCTAGAAAACAGTGTCCACATTTTGCCCCCTAAAAAGTAATAATGCCCTGTGTGCCCCTTTGACAGTCACAGTAACCTGAGTTCCCCTATAACAATAAGTGCCCACTTTACATTTAAGAAAGTCCCGAGTCTGCCCCCCTGTACAGCTCCCCTATACACAGTATAATGCCCCCTCACTCTATAGTACCACCCACACAGTATACTGACCCTTTAGTAGCCTCCAAACTGTTTGATGGCTCCAACACTGTACGATGGCCCCTTCACTGTAATCCCCACACTGTATGATGGCCCCATAGATAACCTCCATATAGTATAATGTGCCAGATAGTCCTCAATATAGCACAAGGCAGCACCCCCATAGGCAGACCCTGTAGTATAAAACAGTACCCTTTAGGCAAACCCTGTAGTATAAGGCAGCACCCCATAGGCAGACCCTGTAGTATAAGACAGCACCCCTATAGTCAGACTTTGTAATATAAGGCAGCACCCCTATAGGCAGACCCTGTAGTATAAAGCACTATCCCATAGGCAGACCCTGTAGTTTAAGACAGCACTCCTATAGGCAGACCTTGTAGTATAAGGCAGCACCCCTATAGGCAGATCCTGTAGTATAAAGCAGCACCCCCCATAGGCAGACCCTGTTGTATAAGACAGTACCCCTATAGGCAGACCCTGCAGTATAAGGCAGAACCCCCATAGGCAGACCCTGTAGTAATAGGCAGCACCCCCATAGGCAGACCTTGTAGTATAAGGCAGCACCCCCATAGGCAGACCCTGTAGTATAAGACAGTACCCCAATAGGCAGATTCTGTAGTATAAGACAGTACCCCTATAGGCAGACCATGCAGTATAAGGCAGCACCCCCATAGGCAGACCCTGTAGTATAAGGCAGCACCCACATAGGCAGACCCTGTAGTAATAGGCAGCACCCCCATTGGCAGACACTGTAGTATAAGACAGTACCGCTATAGGCAGACCCTGTAGTATAAGACAGTACCCCATAGGCAAACCCTGTAGTATAAGACAGTACCCCTATAGACAGATCATGTAGTATAACGCAGTTACAGTAGCGTAGCTATGGGTGGGCCCCCTCAGAGCTCCGGGCCCGGGGCCACCCCACCCTCTGCCCCCCTCGTTAGTTACGCTAATGCCAGGTGGTAGATATTGTCGTCATGTTTCCTATCACAATCTTACCTTTCCATATAGATGAAACATGGCATGGATAGCATTAAGTTGGAGGGGTTAGGCTGGTTTCACATTTGCGGTTGTGTCCATAGTGTTTATGCCGCATTTTTCTGCATGCATCGTGTATTCCTATCTTTAACATTAGGGACGCAGGTGCCTGCGATTGGATGCTTTTTGCCACATTTGACGACGCATGTGTTGTTTCGTTGTCTGCGGCTTGGCGCGGTAAATGCTACTTATTGTAATTTTAGAGGCGTGAATTTGCCGCCTAGAAACGTATGTGGTTGTTAGCGGAAGGAATGCAGCTAAAAAATGCATGTCAGTCTATGAGAACGCATGCGTTCGCAAACATATGCGTTTGTTTGTGTTTGTGAACGCATGTGTTTTTCAAAAGCAAACCTGTCTAGACACTAATTAGCCACCCCCCTCATACAAACTGATAAAAGGAGGGAGTAGGCATTTGCAGGTCACTACTCAGCAGACTGGGAACAAGAGAACAAGCTCTGAAGCTGTGAGGAATCTACACTTTGAACAATGTGAGTATCAAAGCCAATGTCTGTCTTGTCTTTTCTTTTTTCTCTCTCTATTTCTGTCTCTTTTTTCTTGCTGCATGCATCAGAATGTCGTCGTCTTCTTCTGAGGAGCAACGTCTTGGACCTGAACAAGGTGGAAATGAAAGTGAAGTGAGTACTCACCTCTTCAGATTGGTAAGTATTCTCTGTCACATCTACACATGTGACAATTTTTTTTTCTTTTTCAGAACAGTTCTTCAACTGCGGGAGAGGCAGAGCAGGAGCAGCATGGACACATTCATGTGGCAAGGCAGTGTGTAAGTATACCTGACTGATTGTACTCTGTTTATTGTATCCTGACTGTATTATTCTTGCCAGTTAATTTCTTCACTTTGCTTATTTCTTTACCTTTTTGGTCTTGACTACTGTTTTTTTCTTGACTAATTATTCTTGCCTGTTTTCTGTCTCTGTTGTTTTCTTTATTTTCCTTATTTTAATCTCTCCAACATTAATGTATTTCTTTCTTTTCTAAGTTCCAGAACGGGATGAAGACCTCATTGACAATGACATCCTCATCTCCCTGGTCCATGAGCGAGTCCTGTTGTGGGACACCCGGGTTCCGCAGCACTCGGACAACGTGATGATCCGGCGACTATGGAATGAGGTGGCCCAAGCAATGATGGATGGCTGAGACAACGCCCCGGCTCGGGTACGCAAGGCATTTCATAAGTATTGCAATGCAGTGTGATGCAGCAGTGACCTTGGCCAGGATCACACAACTGTGTGTGATGAGAAACTCCTGAGAGTTTTTCTCATCACACACAGTTGTGTGTCCCCGGCCAAAAGTGCCTTGCCCCTAACCTTTTTTTTTCTTTAACAGTGCTCAAAGTCAGAACACGTTGGCATTCGATGAAGGATCGCTTCAACAAGGACCTTGCCTAGTCTGTATTTTTCGATCGCACAGGAGTTGGCGCTTTTACTATTATAAATGTTTTTTACTAATGTTTTTTTTTGTTCACAGCACCTGGGGCAGCACTCTTGACCCTGGTTCTGGAGCGGTCCTTCATCAAACAGCCACAGACCCGTCCCAGCCATCCAGCAGCGCAGCAGCAAGTGGGCCTGCAACACAGACTGGAGGCCAGGAAGCTGGTCCATCAGGTGTTCCCCTGTCCCAGTCCTCTGCCTCTGCCTCTTTTTTGGGGGCTCTTCCCAGCAGCGGCAGAGGGCCTCGAACAGGTCACTCATATCCGAGTTTTTGCACTTGAGCTCGATCTTTCATGATGGACTCAAGGCGATGGGAGACAGACTGGATAGTGGCTTCAACCGTATGAATGCACTTATCCATGATGTCATGATGTCACCCGAAGCCTTTGACCAAGTGAAAGCCAACCTCCAGAGGCCAGCACATCATTTTTTTTATCAAATAGAAAAGGGCATGTCGGAACACCTTACTCCTGATCTCCAGCTAAGTGTCATGCAGGCCTGCAATGCTGCTTACATGCAGGCTATGCACCAGATTCGGTATTTTCAGCAGCCAGTGGTGGTATTTCCACCTGTGCCAACACTGTCACGCTTAACCTCAATGCCGAGCTCTGCATACCACTGCACTTCCACCACCATTCCAAGCACTGCCGGACACCACTACAGTGCTACCACCATGCCGAGTGCTGTTGGACAGCCCAATGCCACCACCATGCCAACTGCTGCTCCTTCTTGGACATCCTCCACTGTAACAGCATGCATCAGTAGCACTCGGACCATGGCAGGTGGGCCACCATCACCAGGTCCCAGCTGCAGCAGGACCCAGACCCTGGCATGGCTTTCACCACCACCAGGATGCAGCAGCAGCACCCAGACCATGACAGGTCAGCCACCATCACCAGGTCCCAGCAGTACCTGGACCCTGGCATGGCCTTCAACACCACCACCATGCAGCAGCAGCACCTGGACCCTGGCATGGCCTTCACCACCACCACCATGCAGCGGCAGCCAGACCCTGGCATGGCCTTCACCACCACCACCATGCAGCAGCACACGGACCATGACAGGTCGGCCACCATCACCGGGGCGCAAGAAATGAGCACACCGAGGCTCCCCAGACCGCAGCATCGATCCCTAAAAGGGAAGAAGAAAAAACAGCAGACTATCGCCATCCCTCCCTCCTCACCTCCCAATGTGTCTGTGATGTCAGGTTTGTCTCGCCCTTCCAGTGTGTCTCTGCCGTACCATCCCTGAACTCCCTGACCCCACTAGTTTAATTGCCCCTTCTCCTGCATCGTCTTCAGCCAGCCAGGCCTCACAGTTACATACCCCCCAATCACTCTACCCCAAGCCGGCGCAGTTAATTTTTTTTTTAAATGTCAATGTTTTTTGCCCCCAATATTTGGTTATTTGTGTATTTCGCTGCCGGCAACACACACCGTGTGCCGACTAAACACACTGCGCCGTACACTTTGTGTTTTTGTCACCTCATAGCTCCAGGAGTTATTAAGTAGAACACTGCAGCTTTGCTTCTTGTGTTTGGTATGGAGCTATGAGTGGTCATAAACTAATAATACTTGTATTGTATTTTCTCCATAATCTCTTCAGTCTGCTTAATGTATGTGACGCAGACTGAAAAAACAATGGAGGTAATACAAAGCAGATCTATACTCAACAGGTCATGTGTCACAAATAGTGAGTTCATGATGCACAAAACCCAGCATCCTGAACTCATTGTTCTGACACCTGACATGGTGAGTATAGATCTGCCTTGTATAACCTCCATTTTCTCTTCAGTCTACGTAATCTATTTCACAGAAACTGAAGAGACAATGGAGGTCATACAAGGCATATCTATACTCACCTGGACAGGTGTCAGAAATAATGAATTCATGAGGCTGGGTTTTGTGCATCATGAAGTCATTATTTCTGACACATGAACTGGTGAGTATAGATCTGCTTTGTATTATACCTCCATCTTCTCCTCAATAGATAAAATGCAGAAGAGATTCAGGATGTAATGACGTCAACTACCATACCACTGACATCATAAGTGGTTTTTAGAGGAAAAACATAGGAGACTCGGTACAGGTATCAAAACACGTTGTTTATTAACAACAAATATTAGTAACATTTAAAACATAACTGGTACAGACCCAAACCAAACAGCACATTTTACACAATATTATAACAGCACAATATTATCTTGCCATGCCACACGTCCGATGTCAGAAACAAAATAGGCAGCAAATTGGTCCCGCATGTGGTCAACTTCAACAGTTGACCACAGAGAGTGATTCTGGTAATCTGGCAATGGGTTTGCAACTGGTTCATCCAGTTCAATGTTGGGTCACTCCTTAGCCATTATGTAATTGTGGAGAACCACACAGGCTTTGACAACCTCATCGACTGTCTCCATTTTTAGATTAATGGCTGTCCCAAGAATGCGCCATTATGAGACAAGAATCCCAAAGGTACACTCTACTGTTCTTCGGGCCCTGGTCAGTCTGTAGTTAAAAATCCTTTTAGTGTGGTTCAAGTCCCAACTGGAAAATGGCTTCAGTAGGTTTTCACACATCTGAAAGGCCTCATCCCCAACCATAACAAATGGCATCGGTGGGCCTTGAGTGTTGGGGAGAGGTCGTGGCCTTGGAAAATTAAAATTATTGCCATACAAACGTCGGCCCATATCCGAGTTCTTGAAATTCTGTGAGTCATTGCCATGGACAAAAGCTTCAATGTCCATGGTGATAAAGTGACAGTCCGCATCTGCTATTGCCATGAGCACTACAGAAAAATATTTCTTGTAGTTAAAGTACTCCGATCCAGATCTGGTGGGTTTGGTAATCCGTATGTGCTTTCCATCCACTGCCCCAAACAGTTGGGGAAATTACACACTCTCCAGAATTTGTTGGCAATTTCCATCCACATGTCCGCGGTGGGTAGGTGGGTAAATTCATCCCGGAGAATGTTCCACAAAGCCCGGCAGGTGTCTGCAACTATTCCAGACAAGGTGGAAATTCCAAGCCTGTACTGAAAGTGGAGTGATGATAATCTCTCTCCGGTAGCCAGGAATCTGAAAGAAAAAAGAAAAATTACGAACAATTTTATTTATGGTGGTATTTTGCT
This sequence comes from Ranitomeya imitator, assembly GCF_032444005.1. Classification (NCBI taxonomy): domain Eukaryota; kingdom Metazoa; phylum Chordata; class Amphibia; order Anura; family Dendrobatidae; genus Ranitomeya; species Ranitomeya imitator. The sequence continues at coordinate 721,516,514 of NC_091284.1, forward strand.
AAACACATAAAGGAAAATACAAATAATACATGGCAGAGCAATAATAATTATGACAGGCATTTGTTTAGAATTATTACGTACCTTAGTGTGACCAGGAGATGTTCCTCTGCAGGAATCGCTCTGCAGAGCTGGGTGTCCTGTCTCCGGATGGCTCCTTGGACATGACCAAGCAAATCCTGGAAAGTCTCTTGATCTTGAGACATCCTGATATATTCCAGGAATTTGTCCAGTTTGGCTTTAAGCTCGCCATATAGCGTGTGGTAGGCTCCATGGCTCTCATGGAGTTCAATAATGGGGTGTCTCCAATAACACCGATGCCGTGTTCTTCTCTGTCTTTCTCGATTTCTTTGTTGCTTCCAAGCAAACGCATAGGCAAGAAACAGCTTTATACTTAAATCCTGGTTGAAATAAAACCTCTCCATGCAAAGATCCATCGTGACACAGGATACAGTACCAAACTGTGAAGATTTCGGCTGACCAAGGGTCTATATAAAGATATCCCATAACACACGCCCACTGATGTCCCACTGGCGGAGTCTGTTTTTCTAGATTTTTCTCCTGTAAAATTTTCCACCATGCGCACAGAAAACGCAAACACATGCAAAACACATGAAAAAGCATGTAAACGTTGCGCTTTTCTACCGCATGCGGTAGCTTATGCATCTAAAAAAATGCTGCATTTGCACGCGTTTGCATGCGGTTTATCGTGCGTTTCAGGTTGCGGCATAAATGCTGCGGATTCTACCGCAAATGTGAAACTAGCCTTAGAATGACATTACGGAGATGTGAGTGAATGCTTTATGTTCATCCCCTAGGTACGACACCGAAAATAAATATGTAATAGATGCAAACCCCAAAATTTATCATTGACCACTCGCTCCAAAAAGTCTTTGAACGGAGAAGCTCTTGCCGTGAAAGTGTACTTCTCTGTCTATGAGTAAACAAATCCAGGTCTTGGTGGCTGATTCTCAGAACAGATCTCAATCTGTAATTATCTGGCCACTGCAGAAGGTCCATGCTTCAATGGTGGTTGAACTGTCAGCTCTTTCTCACTTCTCCAGTTATATTTAATCCCATATGTCAATTTGAGGGTGGCATGGCACTCCCGCCGAGGAGCGTTTTTTTGTGTTTAGGGTGCCAACCTCTGCTGGTAGGTAGGCTTTGAAACAGGATTTGCTGTGTAGGGTGCAAATAGCCAGCACGGTTGGCTGTATGGTGATTGTTTTTCTATGTGGTGTCTGTTTTAGAAGTTACATTTTATCTGATCTATCACTTTGGTATAAGGTTATGTTGTTGGATCTATGACAGTAGGCAACTGTCATATACTTGCCTGCTTTTGTGCCAATAATCTCTTCTCTGTTGATTTGTTCCCAGTAGCTACACTGATTTAGACATAAGGTTTTAGAAGCAACATCCAGCCAGCATAATGGACAGTGATCATGACCATTAGGTATTCTTGCTTATTGGACAATCACAAAAGCCAATGAAAACCAATCAGGAGATAGTTTCAGTGCTCTTGGTGCTCTATTTGAGGCCTCTGTGCTCTGTTACCTGTACCAGTTATTATACTCTTTTTAGATAATACCCTGGTTCACCTTCTGAAGTTCAGAAAAATAGCTAACAACCTATCCCTTTCTGGTAGACCCTTGAACTACCTCTCACCTGTTGCTTATTGAATCTCACTGACCACCTTCCCATGACCATGCAATTGGATCCAGATTTTCCTTGTCCCAGTCTCTCTGTTACGGACTCAGCTTGTTTGTTTAAATCTGTAAAGTTACTTCACCAATCAGCAGCTAGTACTACTACACAGGCACAATTTACCAGGTCCTGCAGGTAATGTTTTTTTACATTCATTTTTAAAGTAATTTTTAGTGATGATCTAATAGTGAACTATTGTGATTCGGCAAAATTGGCACAAATAATTTCTAATATCCGTGTATTCGTACCAAAAAAAAATTGACTATTGTCATATATACTGTAGAACCTTCTCTAGGTGTACACTTTTGTCACGATAATGTAAAAATGTCATATTGTGAGTTTAGTTTCAAAAGGTTACATGGCTTTCCAGACACACGCTGCAGATTCGACCCCCCTTTCTCCCCCTCTGCATTTTCTCATACAAAGACAAAGCCCTATGGCAGACATTCTGTGCAACTTGATACCAATGTGTGAGCAGTTTATGGCTTTTAGCTGCAGCAGACAAATCGCCCTAAAACTACTCATTCCCTCCTCCCAACCAATACTAGCCCAAACTGGTATAGCCCCTTCCAAACTGCATGAAATCCTTTGTTCTATTAACGTGATATATATGGGCACCGATCCGGGCTAGGGAAATAAGAATTATATTTTCCAGATGTCTACCAATAGATCTAGTTCAGGTAATTACTCTGTGTGTACTCTTAAAAGAATCTCCATGATGTGGGGCACATTCTGATCATCATGTCTTTCTTATACAAGGGTCATGCAGCGAGATATGCATAAAAATAGTTTTCATATTGTAAGTAGTGTTGAGCATTCCGATACCGCAAGTATCGGGTATCGGCCGATATTTGCGGTATCGGAATTCCGATACCGAATTCCGATACTTCCCGCGTATCGGATACCGGAATCGGAAGTTCCCAGAATTCAAACTGAACGCAGCAGCCAATGAGGAATGATTGGAAGTGTGGGCACATCCTGTTTAGCATGGTGGGCATGTAAGTACTGGCAAGGCTTGGATTGGCTGCTGAAATGATGTCACTCTGCACTATAAAAAACGCTGCCGCCATTTTGCGCTCACTCTGCTGTGATTTCAGTTAGGGACAGGACGCTGTGTTCTAACTGAGGGCCAGTCGAGCTAGCTAATTGCTTTATTTTCCTTTCCAAAGGCTAATTTAGCAAAACGCTGTGTGTTCTTCACTGTTCACCTTGCTCTTGCCTTGCAGCGCTGTTTTAACAGCGTTCTGCAAGGTCTCTGTGTGTGTGTGTGTGTGCAGCTCACTCTGTAGTCTGTGTGCAGCCATATACCCGGTTGTATTCAGCTCAGGGGGGGTTCACACTGCCTCACACAGTTGTCCTTTTTTGCTCTTAGTGCAGCCTGCTGCACATTTTTTCTCAAATTTCCTATTAGTGTTTTTCCACCAGTCTCCAGCTCTATTGTGGAAAAACACTACATAGGATAACCTAGAGGGGTTTTTTTGGGCCTTGCAGCGCCGTTTACGGCTGTCTGCACGGTCTCCATGTGAGCCCAGCTCGCCCTGTAGTCTGTGTGCAGCCATAGCCGGTTGGATTCAGCTCAGGGTTCGTTACTGGCTCATACCTTGAGAAAAATATTACTTTTTTTCAAATAGTGCAGCCTGTTTAAAATTTGAATAAAAAAAATTCCTATTAGTGTCTTTCCACTCGTATCCAGCTAAATAGTGGAAAAACACTATATAGGATAACCTAGAGGAGGGTTTTTTGGCCTTGCAGCGCCATTTACGGCTGTCTGCACGGTCTCCGTGTGAGCCCAGCTCGCCCTGTAGTCTGTGTGCAGCCATAGCCGGTTGGATTCAGCTCAGGGTTCGTTACTGGCTCATACCTAGAGAAAAATTTTACTTTTTTTCAAATAGTGCAGCCTGTTTAAAATTTGAAAAACAAAAATTCCTATTAGTGTCTTTCCACTCGTATCCAGCTAAATAGTGGAAAAACACTATATAGGATAACCTAGAGGAGGGTTTTTTGGCCTTGCAGCGCCGTTTACGGCTGTCTGCACGGTCTCTGTGTGAGCGCAGCTCGCCCTGTAGTCTGTGTACAGCCATAGCCGGTTGGATTCAGCTCAGGGTGCGTTACTGCCTCATACCTTGAAAAACAATTTCCTTTTTTTCAAATAGTGCAGCCAGTTTAAAATTTGAAAAAAAAAATTCCTATTAGTGTCTTTCCACTCGTATCCAGCTAAATAGTGGAAAAACACTATATAGGATAACCTAGAGGAGGTTTTTTTGGCCTTGCAGCGCCGTTTACGGCTGTCTGCACGGTCTCCGTGTGAGCCCAGCTCGCCCTGTAGTCTGTGTGCAGCCATTGCCGGTTGGATTCAGCTCAGGGTTCGTTACTGCCTCATACCTTGAGAAAAATTTTACTTTTTTTCAAATAGTGCAGCCTGTTTAAAATTTGAAAAAAAAAATTCCTATTAGTGTCTTTCCACTCGTATCCAGCTAAATAGTGGAAAAACACTATATAGGATAACCTAGAGGAGGGTTTGTTGGCCTTGCAGCGCCGTTTATGGCTGTCTGCACGGTCTCTGTGTGAGCGCAGCTCGCCCTGTAGTCTGTGTGCAGCCATAGCCAGTTGGATTCAGCTCAGGGTGCGTTACTGCCTCATACCTTGAAAAACAATTTCCTTTTTTTCAAATAGTGCAGCCAGTTTAAAATTTGAAAAAAAAAATTCCTATTAGTGTCTTTCCACTCGTATCCAGCTAAATAGTGGAAAAACACTATATAGGATAACCGAGAGGAGGGTTTTTTGGCCTTGCAGCGCCGTTTACGGCTGTCTGCACGGTCTCCGTGTGATTTAAACTAGCTCTGTAGCCCGATCTGCACCAAAAAAAAAGTTAAGTTCACCAAACACAACTTAACACTTGTGTAGGCCACATTTGAAAAATAATAAAGTTTAGTCCACAATTTACAACATTAGTGTTTCTTACACCTGTTAGGAGGAGCATTTCAGGAATAAGCACACTAAGGCCTTAGTACTTTTCTGCTTATCTTTATCTGTCAACCAAGATGAAGAGGGCAGGGAGTAAGGCACGTGGGCGTGGGCGCGGAGCAGGGAGAGGAGCAGGGAGAGGACGTGGTGATTCTGTGCCTGCTGCGGGCGCCGGTGACTCGTCGTCACTCAGTTTCAGCAGGGAACAGTCCTTCATGCGCAGCTTTGTCGGAGAGCGCCGTGCACCGCTGCTACGTGAAGACCAAATTGAAGCCGTTGTCGGGTGGATGGCAGCTAACGCCTCGGCATCGACTTCAGTTAGTGCCACATCCTCTCAGGCACAGAGCACTGGAGAGCAGCCATCTGTCTCTTCACCACCTGCCAAATTGGCCAGGCAGTCAGAGAGCCCAGGACAGGAGCCGTCTCTACTTCTGTTCTCTGAATCTCTTGGCTTGGAAACAGGGGGCCAGCCAAGCAGCATTGGAGAAATGGAAGAAGAGGCAGTGTGCAGTGATGCCCAAAAGCTTTATCTCTCTGACTCTGAAGAGGCAGGTGGGCCAGTGCCTCCGGTGACCACAGCGCAGTACGCATCTGATGATGAAACTCAGGTGCCGCTTTCTGATGCGTACTGTGCTGCCGAGACTACCCAGGAGGAGCAGTTGGTGGCAGAGGGTAGTGGAGATGATGAGGTCCTTGACCCATCGTGGCGTGAGGAACAGGAAGGTGGTGGGAGCAGCTCTGAGGAAGAGCTTCCCCTTACGGGCCAAAGAGGGAGAGGGAGGGGGAAGACTGCGGAGCCTGTAGCCTCCACTTTGGCACCCGTTAGGAGCCTGTCTCTTTCCAAAGCCAAAATGGGCGCTCCCAAGACTTGCAGTGCCTGGTCCTTTTTTGACACAGTTGCAGATGACATTTGTTTTGTCAAATGCAAGCTGTGTCATCAGAAAGTAATAAGAGGTAAAAGTGTCAGCAACCTCAATACCACAAATATGTGGAAACATGTGCGGAACAGGCACGCGGTGGAGTTACAGAAACACAGTGAAGACGTAGGCCAACCAACAGCGGCAGCTACCACCTCTTCATCTCGTGTTGCCTCTTCCTCCACTGTTGTCCAGAGACCTAGTGTAATTCCACCCACAGCACCACCTTCCCAGTCATCCTCACACTCCCAGTCTACTCTACAGCCATCGGTAGTCCAGGCATGGGAGAAAAGGCGGGCATTCTCGGCCAACCACCCCCGAGCACAGGCTCTGAATGCAGGCATTGCCAAACTGTTGTCCCTGGAAATGCTCTCGTTCAGGCTGGTGGAGACTGACAGCTTCCGTGACTTGATGGCATTGGCAGTCCCACAGTACAAGGTGCCCAGCCGCTTTTACTTCAGCAGGCAGGCTGTCCCTGCCCTGCACAGGCATGTTGAGGCAAACATAAAACATGCGCTACTGAACGCCGTCAGTAGCAAGGTCCACCTCACCACCGATGCGTGGACCAGTCAGCATGGACAGGGGCGATATGTTTCCCTCACTGCCCATTGGGTTAATGTTGTTGAGCCAGGTACAGATCGTGCGAGTGGCGCAGGACGTGTCCTGCCCACTCCAAGGATTGCAGGAATCCAGTCTGTACGCATCGACTCCTCCTCTTACACCAGTTCCTCTGATTCCTCTCTGCAGGATCCGTCACAGTCCACCTCCACATGGACCCGTGAACGTTTACCTATGACTGACATGAGCACAGCCGTGGCCAAACGTCAGCAGGCCGTCTTGAAACTAGTTTCATTGGGGCATCGAAGCCACACAGCGCAGGAGCTCTGGAATGCCATCAAGCAGGAGAGCGATGTGTGGTTACTGCCAGCGAATCTCCAGCCAGGCATGGTAGTGTGTGACAATGGCCGAAATCTGGTGGCAGCTTTGGCCCTTGGCAACCTCACTCACATCCCATGTCTGGCACATGTGCTCAATTTGGTTGTGCAGAGTTTTCTGAGGGACTATCCGGATCTTGATGCCCTGCTGCACAAGGTCCGCCTAGAGTGTGCTCACTTGCGGCGTTCCAGCTTGGCCAGATCCTGCATTGCTGCTCTGCAGCGCCGATTCCGCCTTCCGGAACACCGCATCATATGTGACCTACCTACCCGGTGGAATTCCACGTTACATATGTTGGAGCGGTTGTGTGAGCAGCAGCAAACAGTTATGGAGTACCAGCTGCATCAGGCGCAAAGAAGTCGCAGTCAGCGCCGATCAGACTTCACAACCACAGAGTGGGCCACTATGAAGGACGTCTGCCAGGTTTTGCGTCCTTTTGATTATTCCACGCGGATGGCAAGTGCAGATGATGCACTAGTCAGCATGACTGTCCCCCTTATCTGCCTGCTTCAGCAAACTTTGCAAGGGTTAAGGGATGATGTGGTGGAAGAGGTGGAGGATGAGGAGTCACCTTTTCCATCAGCTTCTGGAGAGTCAGCGCCACGTGGTTCCTCACAAAGGGGTATGCAGGGGCCAATTTGTGAGGAGGATGAGGAGGAGTCAATGGAGGAGGAAGAGCTCCGTCCAGAGGAGGGAGCGACACAATTGTCCAGTGGTCAGTGTGTACAGCGAGGGTGGGGTGATGACGAGCGGGCAGAGATCATGTCTCAAGCAGGGGACAGCGTTTCTGGGCCAGTTGGCACTCTGCAGCACATGGTGGATTTCATGCTGCAGTGCCTGAGAAACGACCGCCGCATCGACCACATTCTCAACATGCCTGATTATTGGGTGTTCACCCTCCTCGATCCTCGCTACCGGGACAACGTCCAAAACCTCATCCCTGCGTTGACCCGGGAGCGTAAATTGCGGGAGTACCACGACACACTGGTGAATTCCATCATCTTCTCCTGTCCAACTGAGAGGAGTGCTGCTAGTGCTTTACAAAGCAGCTCAGTGCGTCGAGGCAGTGGGGGAGGCTCTGCCCAAAGAGGGAGCAGAAGCAGTGCCTCTGCCCAAGGCAAGCCCAGTATGGCACAACTCTGGCACACTTTTGTGTGCCCGCCCCAAATGTCTACGCCATCACCGGCGGCTCCAGTCAGCAGGAGGCAACGGTTCCGTCAGATGGTGACAGACTACATGGCTTGCCCTCTTACTGTACTCCCAGACGGCTCTTCCCCGTTCAAGTTTTGGGTCTCTAAGCTGGATACATGGCCAGAGCTAAGCCAGTATGCATTGGAGGTGCTGGCTTGCCCTGCGGCTAGTGTCTTATCGGAACGTGTCTTTAGTGCCGCAGGTGGTGTACTAACAGACCGTCGCATGCGACTATCCTCCGATAACGTTGACCGGCTTACTTTCCTGAAAATGAACCAGGCCTGGATCTCGCAGGAATTTGCCACTCCTCTGCCTGATTAAGTAATTGGGTGTCATCCAGGTCTCCTGCTGTGTTCATCTTTCTACCACCTGAACTGCTATTCCTGGGCTCCAACACCGCCAGTTGCGGCTCAGAAGTGCAGGCTGCACAGTAAAAACATACGACCCAGTGTTATTGGGTTTCAGTAACGTCAGCTGATCCCCAGCTGTGTAGCCGGCAATGTGTCCTGCGACCGCCACGCTGGCACAACAACCTAAATGTAAGGGAACCTGTCCCCCTCCCCCCCCGTCGTTTGTTACTGAAAGAGCCATCTTGTGCAGCAGTAATGCTGCACAAGGAAAAGGTAGCTCTTTTTTTTTAGCTCTTTGCACACGCAGAACTTAACACTTATAAAATGTGTTCACTGATACCGTTATACCGTCCCGGAGCTGGGACTTTCCTTCGTAATGTGACGCAGCACAGCCGTCATTCCTACCCCCTTGGTGCCATGCGCTGCCTCCTCAGCGTTGTTTTAAGCTGTCACGGAGCCTGCGCTGTTCTGTTATCCCTTGTGCATGCCCTATTTGCGCTGCCTGTCTTCTGACATAATTTGGTGTCAGGCTGGCTGCGCCTGTGCGGCCGCGCTGCCCGAGATCCCGCCTCGCAGTGTCTTCTGATTGAGTCACACTGCGGGCCTGGGATCCATGGGCATGCGCAGTGCATATCTTCCCCTCGGGCTCTCGCTCATTTCCCTCCGCCTTCTTTAGACTGTGCGCCGTCAGCTGATCCCTAGCATGCCACGGCCGTGACACCGCACAGTCTGAAGAAGAGGGAAGGAGGGGAGTGAGAGTCGAGGTTATGCACTGTGCATGCCCATGGTTCCAAGGCCCGCAGTGGGATTACGTTAGACGAGACTGCAAGGTGGGATCTGGAGCAGCGTGGACGCACAGGCACTGACAGCCTGACACCAAATTATGTCAGAAGACAGGCAGCGCTAATTGGGCATGGCCAAGGGCTAACAGAACAGCGCAGGCTCCGTGACAGCTTAAAACAACGCTGAGGAGGCAGCGCACGGCATCAAGGGGATAGGAATGACAGCTGTGCTGTGTCCCATTACGAAGGAAATTTGCACCTCTGGAACGGTTTAACGGTATAAAGGGACACATTTTTAGTGTTTACTTCGGTGTTTGCAAGGAGCATAATTAAAAGAGCAACCTTTTCCTTTTGCATCCTTAGTGCTGCACAAGATGGCTCTTTCAGCTACAAACATCTTGGGGGGGGGTTAAAGGTTCCCTTTCAACTTGCTCCAATCAGGCTTCGGCCTACACTCTGTTCCTCTGCTCCTCCTGCTGTCCCTGGGCTCTAACACCGCCAGTTGGTGCCTGGAAGTGCTGTGTGCACAGTCAACAGTCGCTCCTCTGTTATTGGGGTTCAGTAACGTCAGCTGATCCCCAGCTGGGTGTGCGGCAATACCTCCAATCTGCTCCTCCTGCTGTCCCTGGGCTCTAACACCGCCAGTTGGTGCCTGGAAGTGCTGTGTGCACAGTCAACAGTCGCTCCTCTGTTATTGGGGTTCAGTAACGTCAGCTGATCCCCAGCTGTGTGTGCGGCAATACCTCCAATCTGCTCCTCCTGCTGTCCCTGGGCTCTAACACCGCCAGTTGGTGCCTGGAAGTGCTGTGTGCACAGTCAACAGTCGCTCCTCTGTTATTGGGGTTCAGTAACGTCAGCTGATCCCCAGCTGTGTATCCGGCAACGTGTCATGCGACCGCCACGCTGGCACAACTAAAATGTAAGGGGACCTGTCCCCCCCCCCCCTAGGCGTTTGTTACTGAAAGAGCCACCATGTGCAGCACTAATACTGCACAAGGGAAAGGTCGCTCTTGAAATTATGCTCCTTGCAAACGCTGAACTACACACTCATGTAATGTGTCCCCTCACACCGTCCAACCGTCCCGGAGGTGGGACTTTCCTTTGTAATGTGACGCAGCACAGCCGTCATTGCTACCCCCTTGGCACCGTGCGCTGCCTCCTTAGCGTTGTTTGATTCCGTCATGGACCCTGCGCTGTTATGTTATCCCTTGGCCATGCACAGTTTGCGCTGCCCGTCCTCTGACATCATTTGTTGTCGTCCTGGCTGCGCCTGTGCGTCCACGCTGCCCGAAATCACACCTTGCAGTGTCGTCTAATGTGATCCCACAGTGGGCCTGGTATCCATGGCCATGCGCAGTGCATATACTAGCCTCTCACTCCCCTTCTTCACGCTTCTTCAGACTAGGCGGCGTCAGCTGATCCCTAATAGCATGCCACGGCCGTGAAGTCTGAAGAAGCAGGAAGGAGGTGAGTGAGAAGCGATGATATGCACTGCGCATGCCCATGGATCCCTGGCCCGCAGTGGGACTACATTAGATGACACTGCAAGGTTGGATCTCGGGCAGCTTGGACGCACAGGCACTGCCAGCCTGACACCTACATGATGTCAGAAGACGGGCACCGCTAACTGTGCATGGCCAAGGGATAACATTACAGCGCGGGCTCCGTGACAGAACCAAACAACGTTGAGGAGGTGGGGCCCGGCACCAAGGGGGATGGAATGACGGCTGTGCTGTGTCACATTACAAAGGAAAGTCCCACTTCCGGGATGGTTTGACGGTGTGAGGGGACACATTATATGAGTGTGTACTTCAGCGTTTGCAAGGAGCATAATTTTCGGAGCCACCATTTTCCATGTGCAGTATTACTGCTGTACAAGATGGCTCTTTCAGCAACAAATGCCTGGGGGGGGGTTAAAGGTTCCCTTTCAACTTGCTCCACTGCAGGCTTCGGCCTACACTCTGCTCCTCTTTGATTCCCTGGGTTTCAACACTGTCAGTTGCCACCTGGAAGTGTTGTCTACACAGAAAAAACACTAGGTGATGAGAAAAACACCAGCCAATGTGTTAGTGGGGTTCAGCAACGCCAGCTGTTCCCCTGCTGTGTAGCCGGCAACGTGACCTGCAAACGCCACGCAGGCACATGAACTGAAATTAAAGGGAACCTGGCCCCACCCCCCCAGGTGTTTCTATGTATAACAGCCACCTAGTACAGCAGTACTGCTGCATTTGTACAAGGTGGCTGACTTTTTCTCCTTGCCCACGTGGAACTCAACACGTACAAAATGTGTCTCATTGAGACCATTCCACTGTCCCTGAGGTGTGACTTTCCTTTCTAATGATACGCAGCACCCCCCTTGGTAGCGTTTCCCGTCTTTTGTCATCATGGTTAGCTGGCTGCGCCTGTGCATCCGCCCTGCTAGAAACAACGCGAGGGTGTCAGCGAGGGTGTGGTTTATGGGCACGAGCAGTGCATATGTTTGCCAAATCCCAGCCACGCAGTGTGATTTTTTGAAAACACACTGTGGGTCTGGGATTCATGTCCATCGCTAAAAGCAACGGCCAAAATGAAATGAGGTCAGAAGACAGGAAGCGCTCACAGCGCATGGCCAAGGGATCACAATAGCGCAGACTCCTGTACAGCAAATAACAACACTCAGGAATCTGCGCCCAGTACCTAGGTGCAAATTTTGACACCTGTGCTGCGTCTCCTTAAAAAGACAAGTCACGCCTCCACAACTGTTTGACAGTATAATGGGCTAAATAGTGTACGTGTTTTAGTCAGCGTGTGCAAGGAGCAAAACAAATAGAGCAACCTTTTACTTGTGCAGCATTAATGCTGCACAAGGTGTGGCTCTTGTACCTTGCAACACCTGAGGGGGGTTAAAGGTAACCTTTGAAATTGGTTCAACTAGGCTTCGGCCTACACTCTGCTCCTCTCCTGCTGACCCTGGGCTCAAACACCGCTAGTTTTTGCCTGGAACTGCTAGCTGCACAGAGAAAAACACCAGTCAATGTGTTAGTGAGGTTCAGCACCGCCAGCTGTTCCCCTGCTGTGTAGTCGGCATCGTGTCCAGCACAAGCCACGCTGGCACAACTGAACAAAAGCTGCCACCAGTGCAGGCTTCGGCCTACACTCTGCTCCTCTCCTCCTCCTGCTGACCCTGGGCTCAAACACCGCCAGTTTCTGCCCGGAAGTGCTAGCTGCACAGAGAAAAACACCAGCCAATGTGTTAGTGGGGTTCAGCACCGCCAGCTGTTCCCCCACTGTGTAGCCGGCATCGTGTCCAGCACAAGCCACGCTGGCACAACTGACCAAAAGCTGCCACCAGTGCAGGCTTCGGCCTACACATTGCTCCTCTCCTCCTCCTGCTGACCCTGGGCTCTAACACCGCCAGTTTTTGCCTGGATATGCGAGCTGCACAGAGAAAAACACCAGTCAATGTGTCAGTGGGGTTCAGCACCGCCAGCTGTTCCCCTGCTGTGTAGCTTGCAACGTGACCTGCAAACACCACGCAGGCACATGAACTGAAATTGAAGGGAGCCTGCCCCCCACCCCCAGGTGTTTCTATGTAAAACAGCCACCTTGTACAGCAGTACTGCTGCATTTGTACAAGGTGGCTGACTTTTTCTCCTTGCCCACGTGGAACTCAACACGTACAAAATGTGTCTCATTGAGACCATTCCACTGTCCCTGAGGTGTGACTTTCCTTTCTAATGATACGCAGCACCACCCTTGTTAGCGCTGCCCGTCTTTTGACATCATTGGTTAGCTGGCTGCGCCTGTGCGTCTGCCCTGCTCGAAACAACGCCCCTCGGTGTCTTATTTTTTTGAACAGCGAGGGTGTGATTGATGGGCATGTGCAGTGCATATGTTTGCCTGTGTTCACTCATCTCCTTCCGCCTTCTTCAGACTGGGTGTCCTCATGGCCGCGGCAGGCGATAAGGGATCAGATGAGGCCGCCCAGTCTGAAGCAGGTGTAAGGACATGTGTGAGCGTCAAACATATTTACTGAACAAGGCCATGAATCCCAGCCACGGAGTGTGATTTTTTGAAAACACACTGTGGGTCTGGGATTCATGTCCATCGCTAACCGTAACGGCCGACATTAAATGAGGTCAGAAGACAGGAAGCGCTCACAGCGCATGGCCAAGGGATCCCAATAGCGCAGACTCCTGTACAGCAAATAACAACGCTCAGGAATCTGCGCACAGCAGCTAGGTGTAAATTTTGACACCTGTGCTGCATCTCCTTAAAAAGACTAGTAGTCACGCCTCCACTACTGTTTGACAGTATAATGGGCTAAATAGTGTACGTGTTTTATTCAGCGTGTGCAAGGAGCAAAATTAAATAGAGCAACCTTTGACTTGTGCATCATTAATGCTGTTCAAGGTGTGGCTCTTGTACCTTGCAACACCTGAGGGGGGGGGTTAAAGGTAACCTTTGAAATTGGTTCAACTAGGCTTCGGCCTACACTCTGCTCCTCTCCTCCTCCTGCTGACCCTGGGCTCAAACAACGCCAGTTTCTGCCCGGACATGCTAGCTGCACAGAGAAAAACACCAGCCAATGTGTTAGTGGGGTTCAGCATCGCCAGCTGTTCCCCTGCTGTGTAGTCGGCATCGTGTCCAGCACAAGCCACGCTGGCACAACTGACCAAAAGCTGCCACCAGTGCAGGCTTCGGCCTACACTTTGCTCCTCTCCTCCTCCTGCTGACCCTGGGCTCAAACAACGCCAGTTTCTGCCCGGACATGCTAGCTGCACAGAGAAAAACACCAGCCAATGTGTTAGTGGGGTTCAGCACCGCCAGCTGTTCCCCTGCTGTGTAGCTGGCAACGTGTCCTGCAAACGCCACGCAGGCACATGAACTGAAATTGAAGGGAGCCTGCCCCCCACCCCCCCAGGTGTTTCTATGTATAACAGCCACCTTGTACAGCAGTACTGCTGCATTTGTACAAGGTGGCTGACTTTTTCTCCTTGCACACGTGGAACTCAACAAGTACAAAATGTGTCTCATTACAGAACATTACAATGTCCCTGAGGTGTGACTTTCCTTTTTAATGACACGCAGCACCCTCATTGTTAGCGCTGCCCGTCTCCTGACATCATTGGTTGGCTGGCTGTGCCTGTGCGTCCCCCCTGCCCGACACAACGCCCCCCGTTGTCTCATATATTTTGACTGCGAAGGTGTGATTGATGGGCACGAGCAGTGCATATGTTCCCCTGTCTTCACTCCCCTCCTTCCGCCTTCTTCTGACTGTGCGGCCTCATGGCCGCGGCATGCGATAAGGGATCAGCTGAGGCCGCCCAGTCTGAAGCAGGTGTAAGGACATGTGTGAGCGGCGAACATATTTACTGCACAAGGCCACGAATCCCAGCACCGCAGTGTGACTTTAGGAAAAGCCACTGTGGGTCTAGGATTTATGGCCATCGTTAACCGCAACGGCCAACATGAAATGAGGTCATGAGACGGCCTGCACTAACAGGGTATTGCCAAGGGATAACACAAGAGCGCAGTTTCCTGTACTGCAAATAACAACGGTAAGGAATCTGCGCACAGCACCTAGGTGTAAATTTGTACACCTGTGCTGCGTCTCCTTAAAAAGACTAGTAGTCACGCCTCCACTACTGTTTGACAGTATAATGGGCTAAATAGTGTACGTGTTTAATTCAGCGTGTGCAAGGAGCAAAATTAAATAGAGCAACCTTTGACTTGTGCATCATTAATGCTGTTCAAGGTGTGGCTCTTGTACCTTGCAACACCTGAGGGGGGGGTTAAAGGTAACCTTTGAAATTGGTTCAACTAGGCTTCGGCCTACACTCTGCTCCTCTACTCCTCCTGCTGACCCTGGGCTCAAACACCGCTAGTTTCTGCCCGGAACTGCTAGCTGCACAGAGAAAAACACCAGTCAATGTGTTCGTGGGGTTCAGCACCGCCAGCTGTTTCCCTGCTGTGTAGTTGGCATCGTGTCCAGCACAAGCCACGCTGGCACAACCGACCAAAAGCTGCCACCAGTGCAGGCTTCGGCCTACACTCTGCTCCTCTCCTCCTCCTGCTGACCCCGGGCTCAAACACCGCCAGTTTCTGCCCGGACATGCTAGCTGCACAGAGAAAAACACCAGTCAATGTGTTAGTGGGGTTCAGCACCGCCAGCTGTTCCCCTGCTGTGTAGTCGGCATCGTGTCCAGCACAAGCCACGCTGGCACAACTGACCAAAAGCTGCCACCAGTGCAGGCTTCGGCCTACACTTTGCTCCTCTCCTCCTCCTGCTCACCCTGGGCTCAAACAACGCCAGTTTCTGCCCGGACATGCTAGCTGCACAGAGAAAAACACCAGCCAATGTGTTAGTGGGGTTCAGCACCGCCAGCTGTTCCCCTGCTGTGTAGCTGGCAACGTGTCCTGCAAACGCCACACAGGCACATGAACTGAAATTGAAGGGAGCCTGCCCCCCACCCCCAGGTGTTTCTATGTATAACAGCCACCTTGTACAGCAGTACTGCTGCATTTGTACAAGGTGGCTGACTTTTTGTCCTTGCCCACGTGGAACTCAAAACGTACAAAATGTGTCTCATTGAGACCATTCCACTGTCCCTGAGGTGTGACTTTCCTTTCTAATGATACGCAGCACCCCCCTTGGTAGCGCTTCCCGTCTTCTGACATCATTGGTTGGCTTGTTGCGCCTGTGCGTCCGCCCTGCCTGAAACAATGCTCCTCGTTGTCTTATTTTGACTGCGAGGGTGTGATTGATGGGCACGAGCAGTGCATATCTTCACCTGTCTTAACTCATCTCCTTCCGCCTTCTTCAGACTGTGCAGCCTCATGGCCGCGGCATGCGAGAAGGGATCAGCAGAGGCCGCCCAGTCTGAAGCAGGTGTAAGGACGTGTGTGAGCGGCCAAAATATTTACTGCTCAAGGCCACGAATCACAGCACCGCAGTGTGACTTTATGAAAAGGCACTGTGGGTCTGGGATTTATGGCCATCGTTAACCGCACCGGCCAACTGGTTCTCGGCAGTGTTTTTGTCACAGGTACTCCCTCGTGCCAAACCTGGTTTCAGCACCGTCAGCTGTTTCCGGGGTGTGTCAAACTCGCTGAGACGCCTATGTTTGCCCCGTCGTGTTGCAGTCGGGTTAGCCAACTCCAGGGTTCCTCCAGTTTAGGAGCTTCCTATGTGGGCTGCGTGAACTGGTAGTCAAGGGTGGTTCTGTAGTGCCAGTAGGCCCAGCTCCCCCTGTAGGACTGTTGGGGTTCGGTAACTGCGGCTGCCTCGCGGCCTAGCTGTTCTCTCCTCTCCTGTGGGCCTTGGGGTCCACCACCTGGTTCCAGCACCGTCAGCTGGTTCCGGGCCGAGCCTTTGGCTTAGGTGCCTCCTCCTGGGTATCCGAGTTCCGCCAACGTCAGGCGGTCCTTGGTAGTGCTTTTAAGCGCGGGCACCTACAGCTTAGTAACCGTGTTCCAGCACCGTCAGCTGGTCCTCGGTCGTGCCATTGGCTCTTGCACACTGGGGCAACGCATCTGGGTTCCAGCACCGCCAGCTGGTTCTCGGCAGTGTTCTTGACACAGGTACTCCCTCGTGCCAAGCCTGGTTTCAGCACCGCCAGCTGTTTCCGGGTTGTGTCAAGCTCACTGAGACGCCTATGCTTGCCCCGTCGTGGTGCGGTCGGGTTAGCCAACTCCAGGGTGCCTCCAGTTTAGGAGCTTCCTATGTGGGCTGCGTGAACTGGTAGTCAAGGCTGGTTCTGTAGTGCCAGTAGGCCCAGCTCCCCCTGTAAGACTGTTGGGGTTCGGTAACTGCGGCTGCCTCGCGGCCTAGCTGTTCTCTCCTCTCCTGTGGGCCTTGGGGTCCACCACCTGGTTCCAGCACCGTCAGCTGGTTCCGGGCCGAGCCTTTGGCTTAGGTGCCTCCTCCTGGGTATCCGAGTTCCGCCAACGTCAGGCGGTCCTTGGTAGTGCTTTTAAGCGCGGGCACCTACAGCTTAGTAACCGTGTTCCAGCACCGTCAGCTGGTCCTCGGTCGTGCCATTGGCTCTTGCACACTGGGGCAACGCATCTGGGTTCCAGCACCGCCAGCTGGTTCTCGGCAGTGTTTTTGTCACAGGTACTCCCTCGTGCCAAACCTGGTTTCAGCACCGTCAGCTGTTTCCGGGGTGTGTCAAACTCGCTGAGACGCCTATGTTTGCCCCGTCGTGTTGCAGTCAGGTTAGCCAACTCCAGGGTGCCTCCAGTTTAGGAGCTTCCTATGTGGGCTGCGTGAACTGGTAGTCAAGGCTGGTTCTGTAGTGCCAGTAGGCCCAGCTCCCCCTGTAGGACTGTTGGGGTTCGGTAACTGCGGCTGCCTCGCGGCCTAGCTGTTCTCTCCTCTCCTGTGGGCCTTGGGGTCCACCACCTGGTTCCAGCACCGTCAGCTGGTTCCGGGCCGAGCCTTTGGCTTAGGTGCCTCCTCCTGGGTATCCGAGTTCCGCCAACGTCAGGCGGTCCTTGGTAGTGCTTTTAAGCGCGGGCACCTACAGCTTAGTAACCGTGTTCCAGCACCGTCAGCTGGTCCTCGGTCGTGCCATTGGCTCTTGCACACTGGGGCAACGCATCTGGGTTCCAGCACCGCCAGCTGGTTCTCGGCAGTGTTCTTGACACAGGTACTCCCTCGTGCCAAGCCTGGTTTCAGCACCGCCAGCTGTTTCCGGGTTGTGTCAAGCTCACTGAGACGCCTATGCTTGCCCCGTCGTGGTGCGGTCGGGTTAGCCAACTCCAGGGTGCCTCCAGTTTAGAAGCTTCCTATGTGGGCTGCGTGAACTGGTAGTCAAGGCTGGTTCTGTAGTGCCAGTAGGCCCAGCTCCCCCTGTAGGACTGTTGGGGTTCGGTAACTGCGGCTGCCTCGCGGCCTAGCTGTTCTCTCCTTTCCTGTGGACCTTCAGGTCCACCACCTGGTTCCAGCACCGTCAGCTGGTTCTCGGCAGTGTCTTTTGCTCTTGTACCTTCTGCTCCCCATCCTGGTTCCAGTACCGTCAGCTGGTTCCGGGCAGAGCCTTTGGCTTAGGTGCCTCCTCCTGGGTATCCGAGTTCCGCCAACGTCAGGCGGTCCTTGGTAGTGCTTTTAAGCGCGGGCACCTACAGCTTAGTGACCGGGTTCCAGCACCGCCAGCTGGTCCTCGGTCGTGCCATTGGCTCTTGCACACTGGGGCAACGCATCTGGGTTCCAGCACCGCCAGCTGGTTCTCGGCAGTGTTCTTGTCACAGGTACTCCCTCGTGCCAAGCCTGGTTTCAGCACCGTCAGCTGTTTCCAGGTTGTGTCAAGCTCACTGAGACGCCTATGCTTGCCCCGTCGTGGTGCGGTCGGGTTAGCCAACTCCAGGGTGCCTCCAGTTTAGGAGCTTCCTATGTGGGCTGCGTGAACTGGTAGTCAAGGCTGGTTCTGTAGTGCCAGTAGGCCCAGCTCCCCCTGTAGGACTGTTGGGGTTCGGTAACTGCGGCTGCCTCGCGGCCTAGCTGTTCTCTCCTCTCCTGTGGACCTTCAGGTCCACCACCTGGTTCCAGCACCGTCAGCTGGTTCTCGGCAGTGTCTTTTGCTCTTGTACCTTCTGCTCCCCATCCTGGTTCCAGTACCGTCAGCTGGTTCCGGGCAGAGCCTTTGGCTTAGGTGCCTCCTTCTGGGTATCCAAGTTCCACCAACGTCAGGTGGTCCTTGGTAGTGCTTTCGGGCACGGGTACCTCCTGCTTAGTAACCGGGTTCCAGTAACGTCAGCTGGTCCTCGGTAGTTCCATTGGCTCTTGGACCTTTGGCTACCCATCCGGGTTCCAGTACCGTCAGCTGGTTCTCGGCAGTGTCTTTTGCTCTTGTACCTTCTGCTCCCCATCCTGGTTCCAGTACCGTCAGCTGGTTCCGGGCAGAGCCTTTGGCTTAGGTGCCTCCTTCTGGGTATCCGAGTTCCGCCAACATCAGGCGGTCCTTGGTAGTGCTTTTTAGCACAGGTACCTCCTGCTTAGTAACCGGGTTCCAGTAACGTCAGCTGGTCCTCGGTAGTTCCATAGGCTCTTGAACCTTCGGGTAGCCATCCGAGTTCCAGTTCCATCAGCTGGTTCTTGGCATTTTCTCAGCCTTCTTGTACCTTCTGCTACATTTCCAAGTTGAAGACCCTAAAGTCGACGACCCGGAAGACCACCCCGTTGACGACGACGACGACCCGGAAGACCACCCCGATGACGACGACGACGACGGCGGAGACGACGACGGCTGAGACGACGACGGCGGAGATGACGACACTGGAGACGACGACCCTGGAGACGACGACATGGAAGACCGAGAAGCAGAAGAACAAGAGGCTGCAGAACAAAGAGCAGAAGAACATTAAGCATAAGACTTAATATCAGAGCAAAAGATATTATCTAAATTATATGCAGAAGAAGACTAAGCAGTGTATGGGGGTGAGTCCGTTCCTCCTCGTGGTGCCCCTGGATAAAGCCTGAAGCTGCAGGCCAAACTGAACGCGGACAAATGTAACTTTTGTGACTGGCAGAACGGAAGGTGTAATCTTCCAACTTTTATAGATAACAACTACGGGAATGCCTGTCACAAATGAGAATATGATGAAGAAGTAGAATAGGAAGAATAATAACAGTGGAATAAAAAGAATATGTAGAATAGGAAGAATAATAATAGTTGAATAAAATGAATGTAATAAAAAAAAAAAATAGGTAGAAGATGAAGAAGAAGATGAATAAGGTGAAGAAGAAGTTGATGTCAAAGATGCTGATGATGATGAAGATGAAAGTGTGGGAAAAGTAAAAAAAAAAAAAGAAAAAAAAAGAAGGGGAAGGGCGTGGAATAGTGAAACATCAATATCTGACAAAATAAAAAAAAATTTACATACTCAATATCTTTTTCACTCCGAACGTCTTAAAAAAAAAAAAAAACATGCTATTCTATTTGATTGGGCTAAACCTCATTGCCTTTAATGTCTCCGCCACCTCCCACAATACATCCTACATTATTCTTAGTTGTTTTCCTTCATGTAGAATGAACCTACAAGGCAAGAAAGGGTTTATTTTAATTCCGATATTTTGGTCCCATTGACTTGCATTGGGATCGGGTATCGGTATCGGCGATATCCGATATTTTTTGAATATCGGCCGATCCTATCCGATACCGATACTTTCCGATATCGGAAGGTATCGCTCAACACAAATTGTAAGTAAAAGTCAGCCTCTAAGTGCTGTCACCACAGGGGGAGTGCCTGGGTTTTTGGCTAGAATAACTTAGTGAGACAGCATTCTTGCAGTAGAAGAAGAAGGAGCAGCGTCCATACCAGGTGAATAGTATCCAAAATGATCTTTATTCTGCCATCATAGAAATACAACGTTTCGGCTGGGTTGGCCTTTGTCAAGTACCCGGCCGAAACATTGTATTTCTATGATGGCAGAATAAAGATCGTTTTGGATACTATTCACCTGGTATGGACGCTGCTCCTTCTTCTTCTTCTGTGACTACTGGTCCGATTGGATCCTTGGACTTTTGAGCGTTCATCCTGTATCTGAGTGCTGGTGGTTGACTTTTTGTATATTAGCATTCTTGCAGTGTCTTTTGTCCGCGGTCCAGCTGCTATACAGAGGGGTGCTATGCATCTGGATATATGATTACCCTTCCCCCCAGCACACGGCCAGTTAAGATGATACAAAGACATAACGACCTGTAAGTGTTCTTTTCAATTTTAATCCCATTTTATTTGTAATTTGTATTCCCAGTGACTACCTCTTGAAGCTCATTGAGAAAATGCCAAGAGTGTGCAAAGCATCATCAAAGCAAAAGGTGGCTACTTTGAAGAACCTATAATATAAGACATAATTTCAGTTGTACCAGAAAATGTAGAAAAGACGCAATAGCACTCACCAATTTATAGCAGTTCAAACGTCCTTTCTAGGAACAAAGCACTTCCACGCTTTGGAAGCGCTTTGTGTTAGCGCGAAACGGCCGTCGTCTTGCCTGTCGCACTCCTGTTCTCACTCCCTCCCTTGAGCCGTGAAGATTTTTTGCTGCATGTTCCAATAAAGGACGTTTGAACTGCTATAAATTGGTGAGTGCTATTGCGTCTTTTCTACATTTTCTGGTTCATATGGATACTTTGTTCTACGCAAGCACCTCCTTTTACCTGGTCGGACTACCTATTGTCTTGGACTTTCCACACTGAGCGGATAATCTCTGGATATTTTTCTTTTTTTGGTCTGATAATTTCAGTTGTTTCACACTTTTTTGTTAAGTATATAATTCCACATGTGTTCATTAATAGTTTTGATGCCTTCAGTGTGAATGTACAATTTTCATAGTCATGAAAATACAGAAAAATCTTTAAATGAGAAGGTGTGTCCAAACGTTTGGTCTGTACTGTAGATAAATCACCTTCAGGAGGAACCAGGGGCAACCAAACAATCCCTGTTTGTGACAAATTGGTGTGAGTGGTGGGGATGATAAAGGTCTTATCTCGCGAGACCGCAATGCATTTACCAGACCGTCACGAGGAGCGAGAAAGGCCTGGGCTGGATCCGGGGGCCGACAGAAGGTGAGTATATAATGATTTTTTATTTTTTTATAAATTATTTTTAACATTAGATCTTTTTACTATTGCATAGGCAGCATCAATAGTAAAAAGTTGGTCACACAGGGTTAATAGCAGCATTAACGGACTGCATTACACCGTGGCATAACGCGGTCCATTAACGCTGCCATTAACCCTGTGTGAGCGCTGACTGGAGGGGAGTATGGAGCGGGCACTGACGGCAGGGGAGTAGGGAGCGGCCATTTCACCAATCAGTGACTTGGGATTTCCGTGACAGACAGACAGACGGAAGTGACCCCTAGACAATTATATAGTAGATTTGTGGTCATTAAGCTTACGACTGATGGTCATTTTTGAATGATAGCCATACAAGTTTATGGATATTATTAAAATAAGAACCCTTTATGGTCCTCTAACCCATTATGTGACCGGTGGTGTTTTTACCTGAGCATATACATATCTTTTTCATGCACTATGCACTTTAATGTTTGATTGCCCTCTGGTTTCACCATGTGGTCGCATGTGATTCTTTCCCTTGTTGTATAGCTGCATTGCTGCCCGCCTGTTTTACTACGTACTATGGTATGGACTTTATGTGCACTAATTGTTTGTGTGTCAAACTTTTTTGATTGAATAAAGATATTTTGATTTTTTCATGATGTTAAAGCTGAGATCATTATTATTAGGAATTATCCATACCAAATAATAGGATATTTAAAGCTCTCTTTTGCTCTTATGTATGCTCTATAGTCTTTCTGAGAGTATTCCTTAATTAGGATCATGTATTTTGGTTTATTTAATCGGTTCTGGTATGTCTTTATCATTACCCTTACTGTGTAAATAGGCAGAGTATCAGGGACTTCTATAGTAAAGCGTGTGGTCTTTCTGATGAGACACTTTAAGAATTTATGTCTTGTCCTTTAAATCAGGGGTCCTGGGAATCTGACCTGCTTGGTTCCCAGTTGAGGAAACAGCTATGAATGGCCATCTAACCACTTTCCCTGTCTATATGATGTTATAGTGATGTTATACAAGTAGTTATAAAAGGTACAAAGATGAAATGTAAATATGTTGTATATATTTTGTAAATATGTATAATATAAGAGTAAATCTGAAAAATGATAAGAATAAATTAGGTCAAAATATAATGTAGTGCACATTTAACCCCTTTACCCCCAAGGGTGGTTTGCACGTTAATGACTGGGCCAATTTTTACAATTCTGACCACTGTCCCTTTATGAGGTTATAACTCTGGAATGCTTCAATGGATCCTGGTGATTATGACATTATTTTCTCGTGACATATTGTACTTCATGACAGTCATAAAATTTCTTTGATATGACTTGCGTTTATTTGTGAAAAAAATGGAAATTTGGCGACATTTTTGGAAATTTTGCAATTTTCCAACTTTGAATTTTCATGCCCTTAAATCACAGAGATATGTCACACAAAATACTTAATAAGTAACATTTCCCACATGTCTACTTTACATCAGCACAATTTTGGAACCAAATTTTTTTTTTTTGTTAAGGAAGTTATAAGGGTTAAAAATTGACTAGCGATTTTTCATTTTTACACCACCATTTTTTTTTAGGGACCACGTTACATTTAAAGTCACTTTGAGGGGTCTATATTATAGAAATTACCCAAAAGTGACACCATTCTAAAAACTGCACCCCTCAAGGTGCTCAAAACCACATTCAAGAAGTTTATTAACCCTTCAGGTGCTTCACAGGAATTTTTGGAATGTTTTAAAAAAAATGAATATTTAACTTTTTTTCACTTTACTTCACATTTACTTCTGATCCAATTTGTTTTATTTTACCATGGGTAACAGGAGAAATTGAACCCCAAATGTTGTTATGCAATTTGTCTTGAGTACGCTGATACCCCATATGTGGGGGTAAATCACTGTTTGGGTGCATGGCAGAAGGGAAGGAGCGCCGTTTGACTTTTCAATGCAAAATTGGCTGGAATTGAGATCGGATGCCAAGTCATGTTTGGAGAGCCCCTAATGTGCCTAAACAGTGGAAACCCCCCACATGTGACAACATTTTGGAAAGTAGACCCCTTAAGGAACTTATCTAGATGTGTGGTGAGCACTTTGAACCCCCGTTGATATCGTTATGTGTGAAGGTACCATAAGTGTTTTGTAGTGGCTTAAGGTACCTTCACACATAACGATTTTGTTAACGATATCGTTGCAACGTCACGCTTTTTGTGACGTAGCAACGATCCCGCTAACGATCTCGTTATGTGTGACAGCGACCAACGATCAGGCCCCTGCTGGGAGATCGTTGGACGTTGGGGAATGATCAGGACCTTTTTTTGGTCGCTGATCACCCGCTGTCATTGCTGGATCGGCGCGTGTGACGCCGATCCAGCGATGTGTTCACTTGTAACCAGGGTAAATATCGGGTTACTAAGCGCGGCCCTGCGCTTAATAACCCGATATTTACCCTGGTTACCCGGGGACTTTGGCATCGTTGAAGACAGTTTCAACGATGCCGAAGTCTTTCCCCTGATCGTTGGTCGCTGGAGAGAGCTGTCTGTGTGACAGCTCCCCAGCAACCACACAACGACTTACCAACGATCACGGCCAGGTCGTATCGCTGGTCGTGATTGTTGGTAAGTAGTGTTGAGCATTCCGATACCGCAAGTATCGGGTATCGGCCGATACTTGCGGTATCGGAATTCCGATACCGAGATCCGATACTTTTGTGATATCGGGTATCGGTATCGGATCAATAGGGATGTGTAAAATAAAGAATTAAAATAAAAAATATTGATATGCTCACCTCTCCGGCGGCCCCTGGACATCACGCTGCTAACCGGGAGGCTTCTTTGTTTAAAATGCGCGCCTTTAGGACCTGCGAATGACGTCCCGGCTTCTGATTGGTCGCGTGCCGCCCATGTGACCGGCACGCGACCAATCAGAAGCCGTGACGTCATTCGCAGGTCCTCAATTCCTAGAATTAGGAGTTTAGTGAATGAGAATGACGTCGCGGCTTCTGATTGGTCGCGTGCCGCCCATGTGACCGGCACGCGACCAATCAGAAGCCGCGACGTCATTCTCATTCACAAAAACTCCTAATTCTAGGAATTAAGGACCTGCGAATGACGTTGCGGCTTCTGATTGGTCGCATGCCGGTCACATGGGCGGCACGCGACCAATCAGAAGCCGGGACGTCATTCGCAGGTCCTAAAGGCGCGCATTTTAAACAAAGAAGCCTCCCGGTTAGCAGCGTGATGTCCAGGGGCCGCCGGAAAGGTGAGCATATCAATATTTTTTATTTTAATTCTTTATTTTACACATCCCTATGGATCCCAGGGCCTGAAGGAGAGTTTCCTCTCCTTCAGACCCTGGGAACCATGAGAATACCTTCCGATACTTGATGTCCCATTGACTTGTATTGGTATCGGTATCGGCGATATCCGATATTTTTCGGGTATCGGCCGATACTATCCGATACCGATACTTTCAAGTATCGGACGGTATCGCTCAACACTATTGGTAAGTCGTTTAGTGTAACGGTACCTTTAGTCAAAGCCCAATTCTTAATCCAATTGAGAATTTGTGATCAGACTTGAAGATTGCTGGTCACCAGGTGAAACCATCTAACTTGAAGGAGCTGGAGCAGTTTTTCCTAGAGTAATGGGGGAAAATCCCAGTACTAAAATGTGGAAAGCTTATACAGGCTTATCCAAAGGACTTCCAGCTGTAATTGACTTTAGGGAGGGGAATAGTTATGCACACTGAAGTTTTCAGTTATTTTGTCCTAATTATTGTCTGCTTCACAATAAAAAGAAAACCAAATGTTCACAGATATAGGCATGTTCTTTACATGAACTGGTGCAAACCCTCATCAAAAAACAGTGAAATTCATGATTGTGGGGTAGCAAAACCAGAAAAATGTCAAGGGGGTGAATACTTTTGCAAGCCACTGTATATTTCTATGCTTCTAGGTATAATTGAGTTTGAATCATACTTCAAAGAGATCAACAGCAGAGCCGTCCCAGGGAACCTACAGAGAGTGACAACAATCAAAACTAATAATTAGGTTTTAATTGCTGTAATCAAATTATCATTACATTTTATAGTTAATTAGGCTTTTATAAAACATCATTATACCTAATAGTTTACAGCTCTCAAATCAGTATTCTTAAAAATCTTGTTGCCAAAAGACTACAAGCATACAATCTAGATCTCTGTCAATGAATAGAAACACTTTTGTTTGCATTTGGATAAGTTCCCAGTATTGAGTATTTGGTGAGTTTTTGATGTTGCAGATTTCTTGCAGCATTTTTACACTAATTAGCTAAATCAGGTTACTCACATTTTTTCATTGTGTTTTTGAGTGCGTTTTTTTTACATTCGTTTTATCACATTTTTTCATCTGTCTCTTTTTGGCATGCCATGCGCGGATTATATGAGTATTTATTGCATTTCTGCTGTGGAAACACATATGCATTTTTTATCTTTGGAATTTCCTCCACTTATTCAAGTGTATGAGGAAAATATATACATAAAACGCACAGAGAATTTGACATGTTACAGATTTTAAAAACGCAGAGCAGTTATGAGCCATAAAATAAAAGCACAGTGGGCATGAGATTTCTATAAATCCCATTAGCTTTGCTGGATCTTTAAGACTTTGCATTTTTTTTGCCCATAACTAGTGTTGGGCAAACCTGTGGATGTTCGAGTCCATCGGGATCTGACGAACATTTGAAAAAAAATACCAGAACATCGAACCCGAATCCAGACCCCATTCCTGAACATCCGGCATTTCCCATGCTTTTAGCTGCGTGACATCAAAAGAAACACTGTCTCTGATTGGGAGTAACTTAGTTACTGCTGGTCAGAGCCCGGCGGTTCCCACGCTGTTACACTGATGACAGCGTGTAAGTCAGCAGTTGTGACCCCAGTGAAAAGGTTGCCGCCGGTCATAAGCATTGGCTGATTAGAGTACTACTCTCATCATCATATGCCTGGTCACAATAGCAGTGAGAGTACGATGACGAAAGTATTCGCCAGCTCTCAGCAGTCAGCGTTTTCTTGACTAGTTATTAAAAATAGAGTGGTCTTGATGCTATTTTTTAAATTGTTTAAATAAATATTTTATACAAAAGCGCGGGTTCCCGCCATTTTTGACAGCCAGCCAAGCAAAAGAAGACAGTTGGGGGCTGATATTCTCAGACTGTGGAGGGGCCATGAATATTGGTCCCCCAGCCTAAAAATAGCAGCCCATAGCCACCCCAGAAATAATAATAATCTTTATTTTTATATAGCGCCAACATATTCCGCAACCCTTTACAGTTTGCCAACATTATCATCACTGTCCCCAATGGGGCTCACAATCTAAATTCCCTATCAGTATGTCTTTGGAATGTGGGAGGAAACCGAAGAACATGGAGGAAACCCACGCAAATACGGGGAGAACATACAAACTCTTTGCAGATGTTGTCCTTGGTGGGATTTGAACCCAGGACTCCAGTGCTATCCACTGAGCCACCATGCTGCCCATTAGATTTCTGGTGCTTTCCCGACTCTACCTACTTTCACTGGTGCAGTGGCCAGTGGGGTAATAGTTGTGGGGTTGATGTCAGCTGTTTTATGGCTCACAGTTTAGTAATGGAGAGGCGTCTATCAGACACCCCCATTACTAACTTTATAGTCAAATTTAATAAAGACACAGAGTAAAGTCCTTTAATTCAGATAAACACACACACTTTTAGTTTAAATAAAAACTCCCTGACTTTTATCCATTTATTCACCAAAAATTAAAAGCAAAAACTTTCTACCAATAATCCATTAAAAGCTGTGTCCCATGATGATCTGGATGGTTTGGAGAGCAATCACATCAGTGATTCAACCGCTCTCAATGCCAGATGGAACAAACTGAGCAGAGTGTGAGAAGTGTTACCTGGGATGGGCGGTAACCTTAACTATGTAACTGCCGGTCAGGTCAAGTGGGAAGATACGGACTGGTTGGCAAAAATGAGGGGGAGCAGACGGCGTTTTTTCAAATTATTTATTTAAATTTTATTTACAAAAAAATGGCATGGGAACCCCTCTATTTTTTTTATTTTTATTTTAATCTTTATTCGAATTTTCAATTTTAAAACATTACAAATACTGTAGGACAATACAGACATTACGAATAATAATCCCTGAATTACAAGTCTGGTCAGAGCGAAACATCATCAACAAAGGGCTGTAAGACAAATCGACAGAACAAAAAAGAAAACAAAAAGGAGAGGAGGGGGGCATGAGGGGAGATAAGGGGATTGGGAATGGTCTGACAGGTAATACTGTTTATATGTCTAAGCAGGTAACATAAAAGAGAGATCCAAGGTAGCGGAAGGAGGGAGGGGAGTAGCATAAAGTGCTTTGCGAAAGTATTTGGCTCCCTGGAACTTTTCAACCTTTTCCCACATATCATGCTTCAAACATAAAGATAACAAATGTAAATTTTTGGTGATGAATCAACAACAAGTAGAACACAATTGTGAAGTTGAACGAAATTTATTGGTTATTTTACATTTTTGTGGAAAATAAAAAACTGAAAAGTGGGGCGTGCAATATTATTCGGCCCCTTTACTTTCAGTGCAGCTACTTTCACACTTCCGTCGGTACAGGGCCGTCGCCATGCGTCGTACCGACGGACGTTGTGAAATAAATAATATAATAATAATCTTTATTTTTATATAGCGCTAACGTATTCCGCAGCGCTTTACAGTTTTTCACACATTATCATCACTGTCCCTGATGGGGCTCACATTCTAAATAAATGAACAACGGGGGCAGCGGATGCAGTTTTTCAATGCATCCACTGCCCCATTGTAATGTCCGGGGAGGACGGGGCGGAGTTCCAGCCGCGCATGCACGGTCGGAAATGGCAGACACGTCGCACAAAAACGTTACATGGAATTTTTTTTGTGCCGACGGTCTGCCAAAACATGACGCATTCGTCACACAACGGATGCGACATGTGGCCATACGTTGCAATGTGTCTCTAATGCAAGTCTATGGAGAAAAAACGCATCCTGCGTTTTTTCTCCAAAAGACGCATTGCGACGGACGTCACACGATGCTAGTGTGAAAGTAGCCTCACTCCAGAAGTTCATTGTGGATCTCTGAATGATACAATGTTGTCCTAAATGCCTAATGATGATAAATATAATCCACCTGTGTGTAATCAAGTCTCTGTACAAATGCACCTGCTCTGTGATAGTCTCAGGGTTCTGTTTGAAGCACAGAGAGCATCATGAAGACCAAAGAACACAACAGGCAGGTACGTGATACTGTTGTGGAGAAGTTTAAAGCCCCATCTTGTTGACTTTAGATCTGGATGAATGGTCTTGAGCAAGGTGGAACTCCAAATGAAAATTAAAACTAATTTTTTCACATAGCTGAGAGGGGGATGGAGGGCCTGGAGCCTTCCACAAAGCGGCAATGCACTGTCTAGCAGCAATAAGGATATGGACCAGAGGAAGGGTCAATTTTCACCTTTATAACATCAGATATCAAATCAAAACCACTCGCCCAGAACAGCTGAATCAGGGGACAGAACCAGAAATTGTGAGCTAGGGAAGGACATATTTTGGGACCCATGAGCCAGTCTATCAGGGGTCAGATACCATCTCATATGAATTCTTTTCAATTGTTCTAGATGATTTATGCAACGTGATCTTTTAAGTACACATCTAGAGGCCTCCTGCCACTGTAGTGACGAGAAAGAAAGACCAAAATCCCGTTCCTATCTCCCCATGTACGACCAAAGTTCCACATAACTATACTAAGGCAAAATTTTGAAAATTATAGAAAGGTCTCTCCTGGTATTATCAGTGCGGTCAAAGTACTTCCCAAAAAGAGATATATTAGATTTCTTATTAAATAATTGGAGGGGCGTAAGGAAGTGTCTGATTTGGAGATATTAATAAAAAAAACTTCTATTCTAATTTATGGGTCTTTACCAGAGATTCAAAAGGAAAAAGTGTTTTGTTTTTAAATAAATCAGCCAAGGTGGTAACCCCCAGCCTAATCCAACCACTCAAATTGAAATGTAGGCCATGGGCCTCCACGGATCTAATGGAAATTCTTGTGAGGGATGGAAAATCACCAGTTTTTGCCCAGACCCTCCAAACATACAAGGACAATCTGATAATTGGAAGAACCGGGCCGAATTTAGTCGGGGAGAGTAGTTCGGCTTCCAAAAGGAGCCTAGTAGAGCCCCTACATGTGGAACAGTTTTCAATCTGGAGCCATCTGTGTGAGAATGACTGAGATCACCAGATCTCTGCACTCCCAAGAATTGCTGCCCTGTCGTAAGCCAGAACATTAGGTACCTCCAGTCCTCCTCGAACATAACTATAAAACATAGGTCTATAAGCCACTCTGGCTCTCTTTTTTGCCCATATGAATTTCCCGATAAGTGATTGGAGTTTATGAATTAATGACTTAGGTAATCTTAAAGGGATACAATGAAAGAAATATAAAATCTTTGGTAAGAAAACCATTTGAAAGGACTGTATTCTAACCATCCAAGATAAGTGCAGGCCCGAATATCTATCCAGTTCTGCGCTTAAGGAATTATATACACTACCGTTCCAAAGTTTAGGGTCACTTAGAAATGTCCTTATTTTTTAAAGAAAAGCACAGTTTTTTCCATTGAAGCTAACATTAAATGATTCATAAATACACTCTATACATTGTTAATGTGGTAAATGACTATTCTAGTTGCAAACGTCTGATTTGTAATGCAATATCTTCATAGGTGTATAAAAGCCCATTTCCAACAACCATTACTCCAGTGTTCTTATGGTACTGGATGGTTAGAATACCCTTGAAAACCTTTGTGCAAGTATGTTAGCACAGCTGAAAACAGTTTGGCTGATTAAAGAACCTTTAAACCTGACCTTCCTTTGAGCTAGTTGAGAATCTGGAGCATTACATTTGTTGGTTCCATTAAACTCTCAAAATGGCCAGAAAAAAAATAACTTCCATGTGAAACTCGACAGTCTATTCTTGTTCTTAGAAATAAAGGCTATTCCATGCGAGAAATTGCCAAGAAACTGAAGATTTAATACAACGGTGTGTACTACTTCCTTCAGAGGAGAGCACAAACAGGCTCTAACCAGAGTAGAAAGAGAAGTGGGAGGCCCCGCTGCACAACTGAGCAACAAGAAAAGTACATTAGAGTCTGCAGTTTGAGAAATCGACGCCTCACAGGTCCTCAACTGGCAGCTCATTAAATAGTACATGCAAAATGCCAGTGACAACGTCTACAGTGAAGAGGCGACTCCGGGATGCTGGCCTTCAGGGCAGAGTGGCAAAGAAAAAGCCATATCTGAGACTGGCTAATAAAAGGTAAAGATTAATATGGGCAAAAGAACACAGACAATGGACAGAGGAAGATTGGAAAAAAGTGTTATGGACAGACGAATCCGAGTTTGAGGTGTTTAGATCACAAAGAAGAACATTTGTGAGATGCAGAACAACTGAAAAGATGCTGAAAGAGTGCCTGACGCCATCTGTCAAGCATGGTGGAGGTAATGTGATGATCTGGGGTTGCTTTGGTGCTGGTAAAGTGGGAGATTTGGAGATGGTAAAAGGGATTTTGAATAAGGAAGGCTATCACTCCATTTTGCAATGCCATGCCATACCCTGTGGACAGCGCTTGATTGGGGCCAATTTCATTTTACAACAGGACAATGACCCAAAGCACACCTCCAAATTATGCAAGAACTATTTAGGGAGGAAGCAGGCAGGTGGTATTCTATCTGTAATGGAGTGGCCAGCGCAGTCACCAGATCTTAACCCCATTGAGCTGTTGTGGGAGCAGCTTGAGCGTATGGTCCGCAAAAAGTGCCCATCAAGTCAAACCGACTTGTGGGAGGGGCTTCTGGATGCATGGGGTAAATTTCTCCAGATTACCTCAACAAATTAACTGCTAGAATGCCAAAAGTCTGCATGTTGTAATTGCTGCAAAGGGAGCATTCTATGACGAAAGCAAAGTTTGAAGGAGAAAATTATTATTTCAAATAAAAATCTTTTTTTCGATCCTTGTCAATGTCTGGACTAGATTTTCAATTAATTTGGCAAGTCACTTGATTAATAAAAGTATGAGTTTTCAAGGAAAACACAAAATTGTCTGGATGGCATTAAACTTTGGAACCATAGTGTAGGTTATTGTAATTTTCTTTAAGAATACGATGAGACAGTTTGCCATTTAAAGGGAAGTAATTTCTCTAAAGTATCCCGTACATCAACGGGGATTGCAATAGGAAAAATGACGGATTTGGAAGCATTCGATTTAGGAAATTTTTGAAAACTCCTCAAGCTCACCCATAACCTCATATAGGGATTGCTCCAGATTAGAGTTAAGCGACTTTTACTTTTTTCGCGAAACACAACTCTGTCAAAATTTCGGGTCGGGTGAAATCGGCCGACTATTGCGAAAAGTCGGGGGCCGACTGAAACACGAAAACCAATGCAAGTCAATGGGGAATCAAAGTCGGCAGTGAGTGGAGGACAGGAAAACACCTACAGTGCCCATTTTAATGCCAAAAACATCAATTCTTATTACTTAAGCTTGTCAATCTTAATTTACTTTATAATAATAGTTAGGCATTGAAAACTGGGGGTCATTTGGCTAAAGTTGTGGGGGGGTAGGGCTGGCTCAAGAATTTAGTGGGCCCAGGAAAAGCGGAATACATCACGGCGGTGGAGCAGGGAGAGGTAAGTATTTCAACTTTGCAAGTGCTGTGATCCAGAGCAAGCAGGGGGGGCCCACTCGTTGGCACTGGCATAGGGCCCCTCATAGTACGTGTTTGACGGCGGGTGGTGCCTCCCACTGGCAGACACTTTTGCGTACTATGAGGGGTCCTGTGCCAGTGACGTCGCCAACGAGTATGCCCCCCCACCTGATGAAGGAACCTGCACTTTCCTCTGCACCTTCCTCTTTGTCCCTGTGTAAGGTAGTATAGTATGCGGGAAGGGGAACCTGACTTTCAGCAGGGCCAGATTCTGGCTGTGTAGAGTGCAAGGGGAATGTAGTGGTCTGGGTCAATGTACCAGCAGACTCATCTAGCAGTGGCTGGGCAATGGGCAGGATGAGAAGGAAACACAGATATAGGCCCAAATATTAAAGTAGGCTAAATGCAGTTCAAAATTGGTAACAGGACTAAACAGGCGGCATTGCTTTGTTCAGTGGAGGACAACTGTAATGAGTGGCAGACACAGTTAGTAGGCCCAAATAATAAAGTAGGCTAAATGCAGTTCAAAATTGTTAACAGGACTAAATGGGCGGCATTGCTTTGTTCAGTGGAGGACAACTGTAATGAGTGGCAGACACAGTTAGTAGGCCCAAATACTAAAGTAGGCTAAATGCAGTTCAAAATTGGTAACAGGACTAAACAGGTGTCATAGCTAGGTACAGGGGTGGGCTCCTCTGCTGAGTAGCAGACAGTGGTAGTAGGCGCAAAGTATTAACTGGTCTAAATATAGGCCAGGGCCCCTGTATATTTTAACTATCATCTATCATTTCAACAAATTTGTATTGGCAGTGCAATTGAAGGATTTAACAGCACAGACTACACAGTGGTGGAGCAGGAAGAGGTATGTATTGCAAGTGGTAGAGCACTGTTCGAGCTGGGGGGAACACTCTCTCGTGGGAGGCGGTACTGCCACAGGGCCCCTCATATTACGACGGTGTGTCTGACGTTGGTTGTGCACCACGACCGTCAGAGACACTTCATTGTACTATGAGGGACCCTGTGCCAGTGCCGTCGCCCAAGAGTGGGCGCACCACCTGTCCAGGCAAACGGCACTCGCACGGGTACTTGCGCCAGGTGGTGACCATGGCCCTGTGGGGGGAGTCAGCCCATTTAGGGAGGTATAAAAATGGCCTATGGTGGACATTCAGCAGCTGCAAATGGAGGAATTGGAGAAGTCAGTAAGAGGAGGCCAAAAGAAAGACATTTTTCCTGCAAGCTACGTGTCAGCAGGGGAAGGTGGGGCAAAATAATTTGAATTCCATGATTGGTTCATTTTAATGAAGGTTAGATCATCAACATTCTGGGTAGCCAGATGTGTCCTTTTTTCGGTCAGTATTGAACCAGCAGCACTGAAGACTCTTTCTGATAGCACACTAGCAGCTGGGCAAGCAAGCTTCTGTAATGCATATTCTGCCAATTCTGGCCAGGTGTCTATTTTAGATGCCCAGTAATCAAAGGGGAATGACCTGTGAGGGAGAACATCGATAAGGGAGGAAAAGTAGTTTGTAACCATACTGGACAAATGCTGTCTCCTGTCACTTTGAATCGATGCAGCAGTACCTGTCGTGTCAGCGGTCATTGCAAAATCACTCCACAAACTGGTCATAAAACCCCTCTGTCCAACGCCACTTCGGATTTGTGCACCTCTAACACCTCTGCCATGTTGCCCCTTACGGCTCGTGTAAGAACCATCACCGCCGCTGTGTGCTGGGAATGCCTGAACCAAACGGTCTACAAGAGTTTCTTGTTTGGTAGCCAATATTTGCTCGAGGTTCTCATGTGGCATGATATTTTGTAATTTTCCTTTATATCGTGAATCCAGGAGGCAGGCCAACCAGTAATCGTCATCGGTCATCATTTTGATAATGCGGGGGTCCCTTTTTAGGATATGCAAGGCATACTCAGCCATGTAGGCCAATGTTCCAGGTGTCAATTCATTGCTTGTGCTGGGTTGAGGAGCACTTTCTTGCAAATCAACATCAGTTGTGTCCTGCAAAAACCCTGTACCTGACCTTGCAACGCCACCAGTTTGTATTGCCCCCTGAGAAGCATCCTCCTTCCATAAATATTCATCCCCATCATCCTCCTCCTCCTCCTCTTCGTCTGCCACCTCGTCCAGGAGAGTTCCCTGAGCAGACAATGGCTGACTGTCATCAAGGCTTTTCTCATCCTTGGCTGCAGAAGCCAGCTCCTTAATGTGTGTAAAACTTTGCATCAGCAGACGCATTAGTGGGATGCTCATGCTTATGATGGCATCATCTGCACTTACCAGCCATGTGCATTCCTCAAAACACTGAAGGACTTGACAGAGGTCTTGTAGCTTCGACCACTGCACACCAGACAACTCCATGTCTGCCATCCAAGTGTCTGCCCGTGTATCTGTATCCTCCCACAAATACATGACAGCACGCCTCTGTTGGCACAGCCTCTGAAGCATGTGCAGTGTGGAGTTCCACCTTGTTGCAACGTCGATTATTAGGCGGTGCTGGGGAAGATTCAGCGATCGCTGATGGTTCAGCATACGGCTGGAGTGTACGGGCGACTGGCGGATGTACGAGCAAAGTCTTCGCACCTTCAGGAGCAGGGCTGGTAACTCCGGATAATTTTTCAGGAAGCAATGCACCACCAGGTTCAAGGTGTGAGCCAGGCAAGGTATGTGTTTAAGTTCTGAAAGGGCTATGGCAGCCATAAAATTCCTTCCGTTATCACTGATACCTTGCCTGCCTCAAGATGTACACTGCCCAGCCATGACTGAGTTTGTTGCTGCAAGTACTCGGCCAGTACTTCCGCGGTGTGTCTGTTGTCGCCCAAACACATCATTTGTAACACAGCCTGCTGACGCTTACCAGTAGCTGTTCGATAATGGGACACCTCGTGTGCAACACTGGCAGCTGCAGATGGAGTGGTCGTGTGACTGTGCTCTGTGGACGAGCTTTCGCCTCTGGAGCAGGAGGAGGAGGGGTGGCGAACGCCTACAGCCAACTGTTTCCTAGACTGTGGGCTAGGCAGAACTGTCCTACTATGGCTGTCCCCTGGGGACCCTGCATCCACCACATTAACCCAGTGCGCTGTGATGGACACGTAATGGCCCTGGCCATGCCTACTGGTCCATGCATCTATTGTGAGGTGCACCTTTCCACTGACTTATTGCCTCAGTGCATGGACAATGCGGTCTTTGACATGCTGGTGGAGGGCTGGGATGGCTTTTCTTGCAAAGAAGTGCCGACTGGGTAGGTCATAGCGTGGTACTGCGTAGGCAATCAGGTCTTTGAAAGCTTCGCTTTCAACCAACCGGTAGGGCATCATCTCTAACGAGATTAGTATAGCAATGTGGGTGTTCAAACCCTGTGTACGCGGATGAGAGGATGAGTACTTTCTTTTCCTAACGAGAGTCTCTTGTAGGGTGAGCTGGACTGGAGAGCTGCATATGGTGTAACTAGCGGTGGTGGTGGTGGACATGGCGGATTGAGAGAGGGTTGGTGATGGTATTCTTGATGTTGGCCTACATACAGTGTTTCCTACCAATAACCTTGTGATTCCCTGACTGCTTTGGCCTTGCGACAATACCTCCACATTTGCTACTGCTGCTAACCGGTGGCCTTACAGTGAGGGAAGCAATGTAGCGTTGCTGACTACCTTCATTCTGAGCAGGTGCACCAACGGTGCGGGACGTTTGGTAGTTAGTCCAGGCTTGCAAGTGCATGCTGGTTAAATGTCTAAGCATGCACGTTGTATTTAAATTTTGAAGATTCTTCCCTCTGCTAAAGGTCTTTGAGTATTTCTTACAGATAACTTTTGACTGATCATTCGGATCTTGGTTAAAAAATTGCCACACTACACTCTTCCTACTATGGAATACCTTTTCAGGCATTGCACGCTGTGCTACTTTCACCAGATGGCCATGCTGTCCTAAAACTGTTTTTGTTTTTGACAAACTTTTTGGCCTGATACTGGCCTGCCAGATGACAGCTGTTGCGATGTAGATGGCTGCTGCCGATAATCCTCTTCCACTTCTGAGCTACTGGCAGCGGCACCCTCTTCCCCCAATGGCTGCCAATCTGGGTCAACAACTGGTTCATCTATCACCTCCTCTTCAATGTCATGTGCACCTTCCTCTGTGTCACCGTGTAAGGTGCTATAGTGTTCAGGATGGGGCACCATAGTCTCAGCAGGGTCAGATTCTGGCTCAGTACACTGCGAGGGCAATGTAGTGATCTGAGTCAATGGAACAGCATAATAAACTAGCTGTGCCTGTGCATCAGTGCACTCCATGTCCGATTCATCTTGTAATGGGCAGTTAACAATTTCCCTTTCTAACCCAGGCACGGTATGTATAAAGAGCTCCATGGAGCAACTTGTTGTGTCGCCTGACACATCCTTCACTTTTGGTTCTGTGAAGGACACAAGGAAACATCTTGTTCCTGACTGGGAGCATTCACTGATGACTCGCTGCTTTTATATTTGGAACTTTCTGAAGAGGAGGCGAAAGAGCTAGAGGCTGAGTCAGCAAGGAAAGCCAAAACTTTTTCCTGCTGCTCCGGCTTTAAAAGCTGTTTTCCTACTCCCAGATAAGGGAGCCTTCGAGGCCTTGTGTAGCCAGACGATGATGCTGGCTCAACACCTCCAGCCTTAGGTGCTATTGTGCTTTTGCCACTACCACCAGATGCACCACCACCACCACCACCATCAGTACCAGCTGGCAACCACCGCCCACAGGCTCTTCCACCAGACTTCCTCATTTTTTTGAAAATCTAACCAAAATAACAACCATTATATGGTACTGTAAAACAAGGTAGAAGGTGTATATAAACTTGTTGAGAATTTAAATCTCCCTTTTTTTTTGGGAGACTGAACCAAAACACAGGCCCAGTGTAGAAAACAACACAATGTAAGTTACAGAAAGTGGCTGGCTGATATACGACAAACTAACAGGACTGAAGTATATCCACTTTGTGATCATTTGAATCTCACTTTTTTGGGGGGAAGACTGAACCAAAACTCAGGCCCTGTGCATAAAACAACACAATGTAAGTGGCAGAAAGTGGCTGGCTGATATACGACAAACTAACAGGACTGAAGTATATCCACTGTGTGAGAATTAGAATCTCCCTTTTTTTTGGGGAGACTGAACCAAAACTCAGGCCCAGTGTATATTACAGTGCAATCTAAGTGGCAGAAAGTGGCTGACTGACATACAACAAACTAACAGGACTGAAGTATATCCACTTTGTGAGAATTTAAATCTTACTTTTTTGGGGGAGACTGAACCAAAACTCAGGCCCTGTGCATAAAACAACACAATGTAAGTGGCAGAAAGTGGCTGGCTGATATACGACAAACTAACAGGACTGAAGTATATCCACTTTGTGAGAATTTGAATCTCACTTTTTTGGGGGGAGACTGAACCAAAACTCAGGCCCTGTGCATAAAACAACACAATGTAAGTGGCAGAAAGTGGCTGGCTGATATACGACAAACTAACAGGACTGAAGTATATCCACTTTGTGAGAATTAGAATCTCCCTTTTTTTGGGAGACTGAACCAAAACTCAGGCCTAGTGTATATAACAATGCGATCTAAGTGGCAGAAAGTGGCTGATTGACATACGACATACTAACAGGACTGAAGTATATCCACTTTGTGAGAATTTAAATCTCACTTTTTTGGGGGAGACTGAACCAAAACTCAGGCCCTGTGCATAAAACAACACAATGTAAGTGGCAGAAAGTGGCTGGCTGATATACGACAAACTAACAGGACTGAAGTATATCCACTTTGTGAGAATTTGAATCTCACTTTGTTTTGGGGAGACTGAACCAAAACTCAGGCCCAGTGTATATAACAACGCAATCTAAGTGGCAGAAAGTGGCTGGCTGACATACGACAAACTAACAGGACTGAATTATATCCACTTTGTGAGAATTTGAATCTCACTTTTTTGGGGGGAGACTGAACCAAAACTAAGGCCCAGTGTATAAAACAACCCAATGTAAGTGGCAGAAAGTGGCTGGAAGATATATGAAAAAATACAAGGACTGTAGTACAATTTCAATCTCCCTACAATGATCTCACGACAAGTATGGCAGCAATAAAAAGGACTGCTGCACACAAAAGTGTGGACAAATAAACAAGATAACTGTGCAGAAAGGAGCAACAGGATTTTTCCTTTTAAGAAAGCAGTTGGTTTGCACAGCAGCGTGCAAACAGCAATGCAGCTATCAGGGAGCCTTATAAGGCAGCCTAATAAGCTACAGAGCTAATGCACAAAAATATAGCCTCCACTGTCCCTGCAAAAAATTGGTGGTGTTGGACAGTGGAAATCTCTACAGCACAAGCAGTTTGGGGGTTAATCTTCCCTCCCTAACTATATCCCTTCTTCTGATGAAGCTGCAGCAACCTCTCCCTATGCTAAGATCGGCAGAAGTAAGATGGCGGCCGGCGAGCACGCCCCTTTATAGCCCTGTGACGCCACAGAAAGCAAGCCAATCACTGTCATGCCCTTTTCTAAGATGGTGGAGACCGAGACCTATGTCATTACGCTGCCCACACTCTGCGTCCTCCTTCATTGGCTAAAAAGTGGCGCTGAAAGCGTCATACGAAACACAACTTTTGTGCGCAGATCGCCGACCTCATGGCCGATCCCACACTAGCATCGGGTTGCCGAAAGTTGGCGATTTTTGAATTTGTCCGATCCGTTTCTCTCAACCCTACTCCAGATTTGTGCACATTATAATTACGTCATCAGCATAAATGCCTGTCACATCTTTAGTTTTACCAACCTGGAAACCTGAGATGCCACCGTTTATGTGAATGGACTCCGCCAGAGGCTCCATAACTAAAGCAGAAATGATCGGGGACAGCGGACATCCCTGTCTGGTGCCATTAGAGATAGAAACATTTTGTGATCTGAATCCCGAGGCCACAACTGATGCATTAGGGTTAGAATATAAACATAAAATAGCAGACCTAATAGGGCCAATAAACCCAAATTTAGATAAAATTCCATCTAAATAGCCCCAGTGCACCCAGTCTAAGGCCTTTTTGGTATCCAGTGACAAGAGAGCACAAGGGCCTCCAGAAATTTCAGCAACACTAATTAAATCTATTAATCTCCTTGTTCCGTCTCTGGATTGGCGACCAGCAACAAAGCCCACCTGATCCGGGTCAGTCAAGGAATGCAGAATTTTGTGTAATCTGAAAGCAAGGAGTTTAGAAAACAATTTAACATCACAATTAAGGAAAGAAATAGGTCTAAAATTGGCTCGGGTGATGAGGGGCTTCCCTGGTTTCAGAATAGTAGTAATTAAGGCTTCCAAGCCCTCAGGAGCAATAGCCTCAAATTTTTGCCAGAAGTTAAAGGATCTCAGTAAAAATGGAGCAAGCTTATTATTAAAAAGTTTATAATATTCATTCGGAAGGCCATCTGACCCTGGGGCTGAGTTAGACTAAGGCTATGTGCCCATGTTGCAGAAATGTTGTGGAAATGTCCGCAGCATTTCCGCAACTTCTTGCCGCGCAGGGGATCGGCGGGGGAGCAGCAGGAGTGGCGGCTGTCACATCATACTCACCTACTCCCGGCACGGTCTCTGCACTTCTCTGCTTCTCTGATGGTCTCCGGCGCCCGCAGCTCTTCCTGTGTTCAGTGGTCACATGGTACCGCTCGTTAAAGTAATGATTATGCGCTCCACACCTATGGGAGTGGAGTCGCATCCACATTCATTACTTTAATGAGCGGTACGACGTGACTGCTGAACACAGGAAGAGCTGCGGGCGCCGGAGACCATCAGAGAACCAGGGAAGTGCAGAGACCGTGCTTGGAGCAGTTGAGTATGATGTGACAGCCACCACTCCTGCCGCTCCCCCTCCCCCGCCGACCCCCTGGGACAATGACTCGAGTATAAGCCAAGAGGGGCACTTTTAGCCTAAAAAAATGGGCTGAAAATCTCGGCTTATACTCGAGTATATACGGTATATATCTTCATCCTGGGTCAAGTACAGCTCTAATCAACTCAAAGGGCAATGATTGTTTTACAAAGATAAAACACCCCAGCCTTTTTAAATTCTCCATTAGCAAAGAAGGAGATAGGAAATTTTTTATGATCAAGGTGAAAATTATCCTCCTTACGGAGGTGGGTTTCCTGAATACAAGCAATGTCGCAATGACTTTTAATCATTTCTTTCCACATTAGCGACCTTTTAAAGGGGGAGTTCAGACCTCTAGCATTTAATGACAGACTTTGAAAATCCATTATTAGCTAATCAATGGGCTGGTTTGCAAAGAAATTGGTCAGAGCAAAGGAAGGGAAGGGGAAAAATCAGATACATACAACATACAGAAAGGATAACGACAAATAACAGAAAACAAGCCTAAAAAGGCAATAATACCCAAGAAAAAAACAGAGCTCACTGAACATGTGAGCTGGGGATATCAGACTCGTAGGTAAGGAACTTGCAACTCCTGCTTTAAATACAAATACCTAGGCCAACTATGAAACCATATTATTTCTTTTCCAGGACAGCTGACAAAAGAAAAAACAAGGGCCATACAGTAGAAACCAGTCAGGCCACCAACCAACTTATATTCAGTTTCTTCTGTGACGCAGTCTCCGCAGCTTGAAGATCCAGTGGGGAAGGGTGCAGCTTCCATAGGTGCAAGAGCTTCTCCACTTGGCAAACAGAGAGACAAACATGAGTCATACTGCTGTAGTGAATGATCATTTTCACAGGAAAACCCCATCTGTATGAAATGTTATTATTCCTTAGAATCCTGGCAGCATCTGCAAATTCTCTTATTTTTTCCAAAGTCACAGCAGATAAATCTGAAAAAATAGCCAGGTTTTGAAAAGAGACAGACAGAGCAGGTTTCCCCCTCCAATTATGCATAAAAATTTCTTTGGTTTTAAAAAAATGAATGCGGGCAAGGGTATCTCTGGAAACAAGAGGTTTGAGATTCTTGGGTTAAGGGATTCTGTGGATTCTGTCCACCAACAGATCTCTTGGGTCCGCACGTGGGATAACTTCTTTCAGAAACTCTTGGAAATACATTTGTAGGTCCCCATCTTTAATGGACTCAGGGATACTCCTTATTCTCACATTATTTCGCTGGGACTAGGGTTGAGCGAAACGGATCGTTCATTTTCAAAAGTCGCCGACTTTTGGCAAAGTCGGGTTTCATGAAACCCGACCCGATCCCTGTGTGGGGTCGGCCATGCGGTACGCGACTTTCGCGCCAAAGTCGCGTTTCGTATGACGCGCTTGGCGCCATTTTTTTCAGCCAATGAAGGGGCGTGGGCAGAGTGATGACATAGGTCTTAGGGGCGTGGACGCCTATCGCCATGTTGTCGCTTGTGCGCTGTAGCGATTTGCACTGTGTAACACCAGCTTTTCAGTTCAGGGACGGAGGAGAGAGAGAGAGAGAGAGAGAGAGAGAGAGAGGAAAAAAAAAAAAAAAATCCCATTGGCTTTGCATTGGGTCTCGTGTTTCGGTCGATCCTCGACTTTTCGCCATAATCGGCCGATTTCACTCGACTCGACTTT
Organism: Ranitomeya imitator; assembly: GCF_032444005.1. Lineage (NCBI taxonomy): Eukaryota > Metazoa > Chordata > Amphibia > Anura > Dendrobatidae > Ranitomeya > Ranitomeya imitator. Next base: position 721,558,220 of record NC_091284.1, read on the forward strand.
TGAGATAGTCGGGTTTCGCGAAACCCGGCTCGACCCTAAAAAAGTCAAGGTCGCTCAACCCTAGCTGGGACCTGTCTTCTAGTTCATAAACCTTGACTTTCAGAAAATAAATTTCATCCTCCAAAGCTGCATTAGCATAATTTAGATGTTATGAGAGTAGGCATATTCTGCCATTCTTACTTTAATATGTGCAGTACGTTCCTCCAGAGCATCTATGTCTCTTTTTAATGTAGCCAACATACCTTTAAAATCTTCTTGTAAAGAAGCTCCTAGAGAGATAAGCAGCCTTTGCATGGATCTCTCTGTTAGTGGCATATCTGTTATGAAGGACAATTCAGTACTACAATGGACATAGCGGTCAGAGCACATACAGTGATCTGACAATAACCCAAAATCATAGAACGAGCTCTGAGACGTGGGAACTCTGCAGACCGCAATCCCTAATCCTCTCCAAACAACACTAGAGGCAGCCGTGGATTGCGCCTAACTCTGCCTATGCAACTCGGCACAGCCTGAGAAACTAACTAGCCTGAAGATAGAAAATAAGCCTACCTTGCCTCAGAGAAATACCCCAAAGGAAAAGGCAGCCCCCCACATATAATGACTGTGAGTTAAGATGAAAAGACAAACGTAGAGATGAAATAGGTTCAGCAAAGTGAGGCCCGACTTTCTTAACAGATCGAGGATAGAAAAGGTAACTTTGCGGTCTACACAAAACCCTAAAGAAAACCACGCAAAGGGGGCAAAAAGACCCTCCGTACCGAACTAACGGCACGGAGGTACACCCTTTGCGTCCCAGAGCTTCCAGCAACAAATTAGACAAGCTGGACAGAAAAAATAGCAAACAAATAGCAAAGAAGAACTTAGCTATGCAGAGCAGCAGGCCACAGGAATGATCCAGGGAAAAGCAAGTCCAACACTGGAACATTGACAGGAAGCCAGGATCAAAGCATTAGGTGGAGTTAAGTAGAGAAGCACATAACGACCTCACCAGATCACCTGAGGGAGGAAACTCAGAAGCCGCAGTACCACTTCCCTCCACCAACAGAAGCTCACAGAGAGAATCAGCCGAAGTACCACTTGTGACCACAGGAGGGAGCTCTGCCACAGAATTCACAACAAATATCTGCCATCGCATCAGAGGCTTCCAGGGCTGCATCGTCTGGCGGTCGCGGCGAGGAGAGAGAGGCAGAGGAAGAAGGGGATGGCACCATCTTGCCTGCAGGAGCTGCCTCAGTTTCCTGGGTAAAGAAGTCTCTCGGCATTCCTCTCCCTGGTGGTCCAGGTGTCTGGTGAGCTATTTTTAGCCTAAAAGCCTCTGTGAGCCATTCGAAAAGCGGGGGAGATGCCAGAGTTCTAAGACCTCACACCCGGCGCCATGTACCATCAGGCCACGCCCCTCAAACCTCTCTATTTTTGATAACCAGCTAAGATAAGGCTCACAGCTTGGGGCTGCAGCCACAGCTGTCAATTTTTCCTCCACTGGTTATCAAAAATAGAGGGGACTGCTTTTTTATGTACTTGACATGGCTGTGATTGAGTTAGAAGTGCCTACACAGTAACGCCTTTCAGCAAGTTTTTTTGGGGCTGCCGAACCCAAACAGTAACATGGACTTCCTGGATAAGTTCATGTTCAGGGTCTGTGCACAGACACTAGGTGTTCGATATGGACCAGGAACTTTACCGTTCGGGTTCTCCCATCCCTACACCAAATACTCATCTTGGTAACTTTGCTTCAGAGCTCAACCCTGTAAGGCTATGTGCACACATTGCGGATTTGCCTGCGGATTTTTCTGCACTGAATCCGCATCTCTTGGCAGAAAAGCAGGTGCGTTCTTGGTGCATTTTTGATGCATTTTTTGTGCTGATTTGATGTGTTTTTGAGGCGTTTTTTGGTGCATTTTTTGATGCGTTTTTGTATGTGTTTTTGAAAGCTAAATAAAGATCTATTATTGAACAAAAAAAGATTTGTGATGTAATTTCTTGCCCAACCTCCTCTTTTACATTTGTCCAGCCCACACGCCATGACAATTGGGTATTCGGCCATAGCAGCCTTTATTAACATTTAACATAACAGTTTAATTATTTTAACATTATCCACGGGGAGGGCAGTCCTCGAAGCCCCAAACTGTTAACAAACTCAGGTGAATGTCCAGAAACTTGGCCCCGAGGTTGAGTCTTGACTCTAGCCCCTACACTCCAGCTCAGAGACACTAAGAGACTCACCCGGCCAATATCCGCCACAAATACCCACGGATCCCAGTTATCTCCTCTGTGTGACCCTTCCGTTCCATTCCATTTAATCCACCCAAGGGGGAATCCAGGACCTTTGAGATCCCCCTCCGGGACACCTGTTATGATCTGGTAATTCAATACCACAATGGACATAGAAGTCAGAGCACATACAGTGACCTGACAATAACCCAAAAACATAGAACGAGCTCTGAGACGTGGGAACTCTGTTGACCGCAATCCCTAATCCTCTCCAACCACACTAGAGGCAGCCGTGGATTGCGCCTAACGCTCCCTATGCAACTCGGCACAGCCTGAGAAACTAGCTAGCCTGAAGATAGAAAATAAGCCTACCTTGCCTCAGAGAAATACCCCAAAGGAAAAGGCAGCCCCCACATATAATGACTGTGAGTTAAGATGAAAAGACAAACGTAGAGATGAAATAGATTTAGCAAAGTGAGGCCCGACTTTCTGAACAGAGCGAGGATAGGAAAGGTAACTTTGCGGTCAACACAAAACCCTACAAACAACCACGCAAAGGGGGCAAAAAGACCCTCTGTACCGAACTAACGGCACGGAGGTACACCCTCTGCGTCCCAGAGCTTCCAGCAAGCAAGAAAAAAACAAAAAAGCAAGCTGGACAGAAAAAAACAGCAAACAAATAGCAAAAGCAGAACTTAGCTATGCAGAGCAGCAGGCCACAGGAACGATCCAGGAGGAAACAGGTCCAATACTAGAACATTGACTGGAGGCCAGGATCAAAGAACTAGGTGGAGTTAAATAGAGCAGCACCTAACGACTTCACCACATCACCTGAGGAAGGAAACTCAGAAGCCGCAGTACCACTCTCCTCCACCAACGGAAGCTCACAGAGAGAATCAGCCGAAGTACCACTTGTGACCACAGGAGGGAGCTCTGCCACAGAATTCACAACAGACACCATTTACCAGCACCACCAACCTCGAGGACCCCCCCCAACGCCTCGTTGCCGTGACAAAAACATTCATATTGTCGACGAAATATAATTACGTACCTTTCATCTCATCCCCGAAAACCTTCCCATATCCCAAGTATCCTTAAATTAGTTATTTTAACCTCTTCATTACCAAGGGAGGGAGGGTGTTAGCTTGTTTTCTCTGTGATGGGGCACCTAAAATGGTTGCTTGAGAAAAGCTCATTGCGAGCTGAAACGTTGCCACACCATGTGGGTACATTAAACCCTGCACGTTTTTTATGGAAATAATGGAGTGCTGCCTCATTTTTTGATATTTAGATAGATAGATAGATAGAAGGACTGAGATACATAGAAGGAATGAGATAGATAGATAGATCTATAGATAGATGGAATGAGATAGATAGATAGATCTATAGATAGATATATAGATAGATAGATCTACAGTATATACAGATAGATCTATAGATCTATAGATACATAGATTTATCTATTCATATATCTATCTATAGATATATGTATGGATAAATATATCTATGGATAGATACAGTGGGGCAAAAAAGTATTTAGTCAGTCAGCAATAGTGCAAGTTCCACCACTTAAAAAGATGAGAGGCGTCTGTAATTTACATCATAGGTAGACCTCAACTATGGGAGACAAACTGAGAAAAAAAAATCCAGAAAATCACATTGTCTGTTTTTTTAACATTTTATTTGCATATTATGGTGGAAAATAAGTATTTGGTCAGAAACAAAATTTCATCTCAATACTTTGTAATATATCCTTTGTTGGCAATGACAGAGGTCAAACGTTTTCTGTAAGTCTTCACAAGGTTGCCACACACTGTTGTTGGTATGTTGGCCCATTCCTCCATGCAGATCTCCTCTAGAGCAGTGATGTTTTTGGCTTTTCGCTTAGCAACACGGACTTTCAACTCCCTCCAAAGGTTTTCTATAGGGTTGAGATCTGGAGACTGGCTAGGCCACTCCTGGACCTTGAAATGCTTCTTACGAAGCCACTCCTTCGTTGCCCTAGCGGTGTGCTTTGGATCATTGTCATGTTGAAAGACCCAGCCACGTTTCATCTTCAATGCCCTTGCTGATGGAAGGAGGTTTGCACTCAAAATCTCACGATACATGGCCCCATTCATTCTTTCATGTACCCGGATCAGTCGTTCTGGCCCCTTTGCAGAGAAACAGCCCCAAAGCATGATGTTTCCACCACCATGCTTTACAGTAGGTATGGTGTTTGATGGATGCAACTCAGTATTCTTTTTCCTCCAAACACGACAAGTTGTGTTTCTACCAAACAGTTCCAGTTTGGTTTCATCAGACCATAGGACATTCTCCCAAAACTCCTCTGGATCATCCAAATGCTCTCTAGCAAACTTCAGACGGGCCCGGACATGTACTGGCTTAAGCAGTGGGACACGTCTGGCACTGCAGGATCTGAGTCCATGGTGGCGTAGTGTGTTACTTATGGTAGGACTTGTTACATTGGTCCCAGCTCTCTGCAGTTCATTCACTAGGTCCCCCAGCGTGGTTCTGGGATTTTTGCTCACCGTTCTTGTGATCATTCTGACCCCACGGGGTGGGATTTTGCGTGGAGCCCCAGATCGAGGGAGATTATCAGTGGTCTTTTATGTCTTCCATTTTCTAATTATTGCTCCCACTGTTGATTTCTTCACTCCAAGCTGGTTGGCTATTGCAGATTCAGTCTTCCCAGCCTGGTGCAGGGCTACAATTTTGTTTCTGGTGTCCTTTGACAGCTCTTTGGTCTTCACCATAGTGGAGTTTGGAGTCAGACTGTTTGAGGGTGTGCACAGGTGTCTTTTTATACTGATAACAAGTTTAAACAGGTGCCATTACTACAGGTAATGAGTGGAGGAAAGAGGAGACTCTTAAAGAAGAAGTTACAGGTCTGTGAGAGCCAGAAATCTTAATTGTTTGTTTCTGACCAAATACTTATTTTCCACCATAATATGCAAATAAAATGTTAAAAAAACAGACAATGTGATTTTCTGGATTTTTTTTTCTCAGTTTGTCTCCCATAGTTGAGGTCTACCTATGATGTAAATTACAGACGCCTCTCATCTTTTTAAGTGGTGGAACTTGCACTATTGCTGACTGACTAAATACTTTTTTGCCCCACTGTATATCTATGGATGTAGATAGATAAATGGATAGTTAGGCTACTTTCACACATCAGGTTTTTGCCGTCAGGCACAATCCGGCAAGTTTTGAAAATAACGGATCCGGTTTTTTTTCCGCCGGATCAGTTTTTTTCTCATAGAGTTGTATTAGCACCGGATTGTGACTTATGTCTATGCATTTCATCTGTTTTTTGCCGGATCCATCTAAAATAATTTCTCTGGCGGCTGGAGAAAGCGTTCATAGTAACGTTCTTTCTGATCGGAGAAAAAACACCAAGCGACGGACGGTTCCAGTGATAAACGGATGAAACTGACATGTCAAATGATGAATCCAATTTTCATGCATTCTCCATACATAATTTCTCCGTTACATCAGTTTTTCAGAATTTTTTTAAAAAATTGCCAGATCCTGCCTAATGGCAAAAACCTGATGTGTGAAAGTATCCTTAGATAGACAAATGAAACGCTGCTAATCCGCAGGCAAATCCACAACGTGTACACATAGCCTTAGGGTACGTGCCCACAATCAGGTATAGCAGCACATTGGATGCAGCTCACCTGTGCTATGTCCAAAACGACCTCCGATACGCCTTTTAACGGTTAAGGGTAGTTAAACCACAGTGCCGTTAATTAACGGCGCTGTGGAAAAAGTGTATAGCGCCCCCCAGAGTGGTATTTTATCTGGGTTCTTGGCTGCCGGGGGTAGCCGAGACACCAGAGAACATGATTCGGGTCGGATTTTACCGACCCCGGGTTGCGATCGCCGTTATTAACCATATAACGGCGGCCACAAAAATAAAAAGCGTGATTTGCCATTTAATTTCTCTGTCCTCCGATGTGATCGCACATCAGAGGACAGAGAAATAGGGTCTCCAATCGCCCCCCCCCCCAATACTTGCCAGTATCTCCCGGTGTACCTGGATCCTCCGGCATGCGCAGTGCGCCCGCCGAGATCTGCCGGCTAGCACCCGGCAACAATAGGAAGATTTTTCCCATTGGTTCATTTTGGTCACTGTGATAGACTCTATCACAGTGATAAAAATAAAAAAATAGTAAATGAACCCTTCCTTTATCACCCCATTAGTTAGGGAAAAATAATAAAATTAAGAAAATGCATTTATTTCCATTTTCCCATTAGGGTTACAGTTGGGCTAAAGTGAGTTGCGCTGAAATTAGGGTTAGGGTAAGGGTTGGGGCTAAAATTAGGGTTAGGGTTTGTTTCCAAATTAAGGATTCATTCAGGATTTGCTACAGATTGGATGCTGCCTACAACCGCAGCATCCAATCTGTAGCGTCCAGATATTACATCATGGTGGAGGGGATTTTAGGAAATCCCGTCTCCACTATGCGCGCAGGGCTGCATCTGGCGGCCCTGTGTAACCGGACATGTGGCTCGTCTTTCCAGAACGCAGCATGTCTATTTATCTTGAGGAGACGCTCGGTCTCCGCAAGATAAATAACACAGTCTATAAGTACGATGTGGTGATTCTGTATGTGTTCAATGAACACATCCGGAATTACTGTGTGTACAACAGGGGCGGCACTTTGGGCGGAGCGGGGTATCCGCTGCATCCGAAGCGCAGAGATTACGCCCTGTGGAAACATACCCTTAGGGTTGGGGCTAAAGTTTGGGTTATAGTTTGGATTAGGGTTAGGGCTGGAAATAGGGTTAGGGCTGGGATTACTGGGTTTAGAGTTAGGGTTGGGATTAGGGTTAGGTTTGTGGTTAGGGTTATGGTTAGGGTTGGGATTAAGGTTAGGGGTGCGTTGGGATTGGGGTTAGGGGTGTGTTGGGGTTAGGGATGTGATTAGGGTTACAGTTAGGGTTGGGATTAGGGTTAGGGGTGTGTTGATGTTACGGTTGTGATTAAAGTTATGGTTAGGGTTGGGATTAGGGTTAGGGGTGTGTTGAGGTTAGGGTTGGAGTTAGAATTGGGGGGTTTGTTTAGGTAAATCAGGGGGTCTCCAAACGCGACATGGTGCCACCATTGATTCCAGCCAATTTTGCATTAAAAAAGTCAAATGGTGCTCCCTCCTTTCTGAGCTCTGCTGTGCGCCCAAACAGTGGTTTACCCCCACATATGGGGCATCAGCATACTCAGGAGAAATTGGACAACATCTTTTTGGGGTCCAATTTCTCCTGTTACCTTTGGGAAAATAAAAAATTGCAGGCTAAAAATCATTTTTGTGAAAAAAAATTATTTTTTTATTTTCAAGGCTCTGGGTTATAAACTTCTGTGAAGCACTTGGGCGTTCAAAGTGCTCACCAGACATCTAGATAAGATCCATGGGGGTCTAATTTCCAAAATGGGGTCACTTGTGGAGGGGTTTCTACTGTTTAGGCACATCAAGGGCTTTACAAACGCAGACCATTCCATCTAAGTCAACATTCCAAAACATCACTATTTCCCTTCCGAACCTCGATGTTCACCCAAACAGTAGTTTACTCCCACATATAGGGTATCAGTGTACTCAGGAGAAATTGGTCAACAACTTTTGGGGTCCATTTTCCCCTGTTACCCTTGGGAAAATAAAAAATGCAGGCAAAAAAATCATTTTTGTGGAAAAAAAAATTATTTTCACGGCTCTGCGTTATAAGCTTTAGTGAAACACTTGGGGGTTCAAAGTTCACACAACACATCTAGATAAGTTCCTTGGGGGTCTAGTTTCCAAAATGGGGTCACTTGTAGTTGGTATTCTACTGTTTAGGCACATCAGGGGCTCTGCAAACGCAACATGACGCCTGCAGACCATTCTATCAAAGTCTGCATTCCAAAACAGCGCTCCTTCGCTTCTGAGCTCTGCCATGCGCCCAAACTGTAGTCCCCCACATATGGGGTATCAGAGTACTCAAGACAAATTGCACAACAACTTTGGTGGTCCAATTCCTCCTATTACCCTTGTGAAAGTAAAAAATTGGGGGTGAAAAGATCATTTTTGTGGAAAAAATATGATTTTTTATTTTCACGGCTCTACGTTATAAACTTCTGTGAAGCACTTGGGGGTTCATAGTGCTCACCACACATCTGGATAAGTTCCTTGGGGGGTCTAGTTTCCAAAATGAGGTCACTTGTAGGGGTTTCTACTGTTTAGGCACATCAGGGGCTCTGCAAACGCAACATGACCACAGCAGACCATTCCATCAAAGTCTGCATTCCAAAATGGCTCTCCTTCCCTTCCGAGCTCTGCCATGCGCCCAAACAGTGGCCCTCCCCACATATGGAGTATTGGCGCACTCAGGACAAACTGGACAACAACTTTTTGGGTCCAATTTCTCCTGTTACCCTTGTGAAAATAAAAAATTGTGGGCTAAAAAATCATTTTTGAGAAAAAAAAAGATTTTTTATTTTCACGGCTCTGCGTTATAAACTTCTGTGAAGCACTTGGGTGCTCCCACACATCTAGATAAGTTCCTTAAGGGGTCTAGTTTCCACAATGGTGTCACTTGGGGGAGGTTTCCACTGTTTAGGCACATCAGGGGCTTTCCAAACGCGACATGGCATCCAATCTGCGCTCCTTCCCTTCTAAGTTCTGCCATGCGCCCAACAGTGGTTTACCCCCACATATTTGGTATCGGCGTATTCAGGAGAAATTTCACAACAAATGGTGTGGTTCATTTTTTCTTTTTACACTTGTGAAAATAAAAAAATTGGTTCTGAAGTAAAATGTTTGTAAAAAAAAGTTAAATGTTAATTTTTTTCCTTCCACATTGCTTCAGTTCCCGTGAAGCACGTAAAGTGTTAATAAACTTCTTGAATGTGGTTTTGAGCACCTTGAGGGGTGCAGTTTTTAGAATGGTGTCTTTTTTCGGTACTTTCTGTCATGTACACCCCTCAAAGTGACTTTAAATGTGAGATGGTCCCTAAAAAAATGGTTTTGTGAATTTTGCTGTAAAAAGAGAAATCGCTGGTCAACTTTTAACCCTTATAACTTCCTAACAAAAAAAAGTTTTTTTTCCAAAATTGTAAAGTAGACATGTGGAAAATGTCCATATCTCTCTGATTTAAGGGCATAAAAATTCAAAGCTTGAAAAATGCACAATTTTAAATGTGTTTGCCATATTTCAGTTTTTTTCATAAATGCAAGTAATATCGAATAAATTTTAACACTATCATGAAGTACAATATGTCACAAAAAAACAGTCTCAGAATCAGCGGGATCCATTAAAGCATTCCAGAGTTATAACCAAAGTGACAGTGGCCAGAATTGTAAAAATTGGTAACATAGTAACATAGTAACATAGTTAGTAAGGCCGAAAAAAGACATTTGTCCATCCAGTTCAGCCTATATTCCATCATAATAAATACCCAGATCTACGTCCTTCTACAGAACCTAATAATTGTATGATACAATATTGTTCTGCTCCAGGAAGACATCCAGGCCTCTCTTGAACCCCTCGACTGAGTTCGCCATCACCACCTCCTCAGGCAAGCAATTCCAGATTCTCACTGCCCTAACAGTAAAGAATCCTCTTCTATGTTGGTGGAAAAACCTTCTCTCCTCCAGACGCAAAGAATGCCCCCTTGTGCCCGTCACCTTCCTTGGTATAAACAGATCCTCAGCGAGATATTTGTATTGTCCCCTTATATACTTATACATGGTTATTAGATCGCCCCTCAGTCGTCTTTTTTCTAGACTAAATAATCCTAATTTCGCTAATCTATCTGGGTATTGTAGTTCTCCCATCCCCTTTATTAATTTTGTTGCCCTCCTTTGTACTCTCTCTAGTTCCATTATATCCTTCCTGAGCACCGGTGCCCAAAACTGGACACAGTACTCCATGTGCGGTCTAACTAGGGATTTGTACAGAGGCAGTATAATTCTCTCATCATGTGTATCCAGACCTCTTTTAATGCACCCCATGATCCTGTTTGCCTTGGCAGCTGCTGCCTGGCACTGGCTGCTCCAGGTAAGTTTATCATTAACTAGGATCCCCAAGTCCTTCTCCCTGTCAGATTTACCCAGTGGTTTCCCGTTCAGTGTGTAATGGTGATATTGATTCCCTCTTCCCATGTGTATAACCTTACATTTATCATTGTTAAACCTCATCTGCCACCTTTCAGCCCAAGTTTCCAACTTATCCAGATCCATCTGTAGCAGAATACTATCTTCTCTTGTATTAACTGCTTTACATAGTTTTGTATCATCTGCAAATATCGATATTTTACTGTGTAAACCTTCTACCAGATCATTAATGAATATGTTGAAGAGAACAGGTCCCAATACTGACCCCTGCGGTACCCCACTGGTCACAGCGACCCAGTTAGAGACTATACCATTTATAACCACCCTCTGCTTTCTATCACTAAGCCAGTTACTAACCCATTTACACACATTTTCCCCCAGACCAAGCATTCTCATTTTGTGTAGCAACCTCTTGTGCGGCACGGTATCAAACGCTTTGGAAAAATCGAGATATACCACATCCAATGACTCACCGTGGTCCAGTCTATAGCTTACCTCTTCATAAAAACTGATTAGATTGGTTTGACAGGAGCGATTTCTCATAAACCCATGCTGATATGGAGTTAAACAGTTATTCTCATTGAGATAATCCAGAATAACATCCCTCAGAAACCCTTCAAATATTTTACCAACAATAGAGGTTAGACTTACTGGCCTATAATTTCCAGGTTCACTTTTAGAGCCCTTTTTGAATATTGGCACCACATTTGCTATGCGCCAGTCCTGCGGAACAGACCCTGTCGCTATAGAGTCACTAAAAATAAGAAATAATGGTTTATCTATTACATTACTTAGTTCTCTTAGTACTCGTGGGTGTATGCCATCCGGACCCGGAGATTTATCTATTTTAATCTTATTTAGCCGGTTTCGCACCTCTTCTTGGGTTAGATTGGTGACCCTTAATATAGGGTTTTCATTGTTTCTTGGGATTTCACCTAGCATTTCATTTTCCACCGTGAATACCGTGGAGAAGAAGGTGTTTAATATGTTAGCTTTTTCCTCGTCATCTACAACCATTCTTTCCTCACTATTTTTTAAGGGGCCTACATTTTCAGTTTTTATTCTTTTACTATTGATATAGTTGAAGAACAGTTTGGGATTAGTTTTACTCTCCTTAGCAATGTGCTTCTCTGTTTCCTTTTTGGCAGCTTTAATTAGTTTTTTAGATAAAGTATTTTTCTCCCTATAGTTTTTTAGAGCTTCAATGGTGCCATCCTGCTTTAGTAGTGCAAATGCTTTCTTTTTACTGTTAATTGCCTGTCTTACTTCTTTGTTTAGCCACATTGGGTTTTTCCTATTTCTAGTCCTTTTATTCCCACAAGGTATAAACCGCTTACACTGCCTATTTAGGATGTTCTTAAACATTTCCCATTTATTATCTGTATTCTCATTTCTGAGGATATTGTCCCAGTCTACCAGATTAAGGGCATCTCTAAGCTGTTCAAACTTTGCCTTCCTAAAGTTCAATGTTTTTGTGACTCCCTGACAAGTCCCCCTAGTGAAAGACAGGTGAAACTGCACAATATTGTGGTCGCTATTTCCTAAATGCCCAACCACCTGCAGATTTGTTATTCTGTCAGGTCTATTAGATAGTATTAGGTCTAAAAGTGCTGCTCCTCTGGTTGGATTCTGCACCAATTGTGAAAGATAATTTTTCTTGGTTATTAGCAGAAACCTGTTGCCTTTATGGGTTTCACAGATTTCTGTTTCCCAGTTAATATCCGGGTAGTTAAAGTCCCCCATAACCAGGACCTCATTATGGGTTGCAGCTTCATCTATCTGCTTTAGAAGTAGACTTTCCATGCTTTCTGTTATATTTGGGGGTTTGTAACAGACCCCAATGAGAATTTTGTTACCATTTTTCCCTCCATGAATTTCAACCCATATGGACTCGACATCCTCATTCCCTTCGCTAATATCCTCCCTTAAAGTGGACTTTAGACAAGACTTTACATAGAGACAAACCCCTCCTCCTCTCCGATTTTTACGATCCTTTCTAAACAGACTGTAACCCTGTAAGTTAACTGCCCAGTCATAGCTTTCATCTAACCATGTCTCGGTTATTCCCACTATGTCAAAGTTACCTGTAGATATTTCTGCTTCTAGTTCTTCCATCTTGTTTGTCAGGCTTCTGGCGTTTGCGAGCATGCAGTTTAGAGGATTTTGTTTTGTTCCAATCTCCTCACTGTGGATTGTTTTAGAAATGTTCTTACCTCCCTTCTGAGTATGTTTTCCTGGGTCGTCTTTGTTCGAGTCTAATGTTTTTCTTCCCGTCCCCTCTTCTTCTAGTTTAACGCCCTCCTGATGAGTGTAGCGAGTCTTCTGGCGAATGTGTGTTTCCCAGGTTTGTTGAGGTGTAGTCCGTCTCTGGCGAGGAGTCCATCATACCAGTAATTCACACCGTGGTCCAGGAATCCAAATCCTTGTTGTCTGCACCATCGTCTTAGCCAGTTGTTTGCATCAAGGATCCTGTTCCATCTCCTGGTGCCATGCCCGTCTACTGGAAGGATAGAAGAAAAAACTACCTGTGCATCCAGTTCCTTTACTTTCTTCCCCAACTCTTCAAAGTCCTTGCAGATTGTCGGTAGGTCCTTCCTTGCCGTGTCATTGGTGCCAACATGTATCAGAAGAAATGGGTGGACGTCCTTGGAGCTGAAGAGCTTTGGTATCCTATCGGTCACATCCTTGATCATCGCACCTGGAAGGCAGCATACTTCTCTTGCAGTTATGTCCGGTCTGCAGATGGCTGCTTCGGTGCCTCTCAGTAGTGAGTCTCCCACCACCACCACTCTTCGTTGCTTCTTGGCTGTACTTTTTGCTGTCACTTGTTGCTGTGTGCCCTTTTCTTTTTTGCTTGCTGGTATTGCTTCATTCTTAGGTGTGCCATCTTCATCCTCTACAAAGATTTGATATCGGTTCTTCAGTTGTGTGGTTGGTGATTTTTCCATGGTCTTCTTGCTTCTTTTGGTCACATGCTTCCACTCATCTGCTTTTGGAGGTTCTCTGACACTTTTTGCACCTTCTGTGACCAGTAGAGATGCTTCTGTTCTGTCTAGAAAGTCTTCATTCTCTTTGATGAGTTTCAAAGTTGCTATTCTTTCTTCCAGACCCCGCACCTTTTCTTCTAAAAGGGCCACTAGTCTACACTTCTGACAGGTGAAATTGGATTCTTCTTCTGGTCGATCTGTGAACATGTAGCACATGCTGCAGCTCACCATGTAGGTTGTCACATCTGCCATGTTGCTCCTAGATCCTGCTGACTTGCTGTGTGTTTTCCTTCTTGTGTAATCTACTCAGCCAAGCTCTCTTGCAATAATGTCCTACAGGCAAAAATTCGCGCGCCTTATGGCGCGCGGTTTGGTGATGCTTTCGAAGCAGCTGGTCCCGGCTGTACCCAACGATCTTCTAGCTTAGGGAGACTTCGCTTCTCCCAGAAGGCACCTGGAATATGCAAATTAGCCTCCTGAAGCTTGAATCCCTGGTTTGGTGATGCTTTCGAAGCAGCTGGTCCCGGCTGTACCCAACGATCTTCTAGCTTAGGGAGACTTCGCTTCTCCCAGAAGGCACCTGGAATATGCAAATTAGCCTCCTGAAGCTTGAATCCCTGGTTTGGTGATGCTTTCGAAGCAGCTGGTCCCGGCTGTACCCAACGATCTTCTAGCTTAGGGAGACTTCGCTTCTCCCAGAAGGCACCTGGAATATGCAAATTAGCCTCCTGAAGCTTGAATCCCTGGTTTGGTGATGCTTTCGAAGCAGCTGGTCCCGGCTGTACCCAACGATCTTCTAGCTTAGGGAGACTTCGCTTCTCCCAGAAGGCACCTGGAATATGCAAATTAGCCTCCTGAAGCTTGAATCCCTGGTTTGGTGATGCTTTCGAAGCAGCTGGTCCCGGCTGTACCCAACGATCTTCTAGCTTAGGGAGACTTCGCTTCTCCCAGAAGGCACCTGGAATATGCAAATTAGCCTCCTGAAGCTTGAATCCCTGGTTTGGTGATGCTTTCGAAGCAGCTGGTCCCGGCTGTACCCAACGATCTTCTAGCTTAGGGAGACTTCGCTTCTCCCAGAAGGCACCTGGAATATGCAAATTAGCCTCCTGAAGCTTGAATCCCTGGTTTGGTGATGCTTTCGAAGCAGCTGGTCCCGGCTGTACCCAACGATCTTCTAGCTTAGGGAGACTTCGCTTCTCCCAGAAGGCACCTGGAATATGCAAATTAGCCTCCTGAAGCTTGAATCCCTGGTTTGGTGATGCTTTCGAAGCAGCTGGTCCCGGCTGTACCCAACGATCTTCTAGCTTAGGGAGACTTCGCATCTCCCAGAAGGCACCTGGAATATGCAAATTAGCCTCCTGAAGCTTGAATCCCTGGTTTGGTGATGCTTTCGAAGCAGCTGGTCCCGGCTGTACCCAACGATCTTCTAGCTTAGGGAGACTTCGCTTCTCCCAGAAGGCACCTGGAATATGCAAATTAGCCTCCTGAAGCTTGAATCCCTGGTTTGGTGATGCTTTCGAAGCAGCTGGTCCCGGCTGTACCCAACGATCTTCTAGCTTAGGGAGACTTCGCTTCTCCCAGAAGGCACCTGGAATATGCAAATTAGCCTCCTGAAGCTTGAATCCCTGGTTTGGTGATGCTTTCGAAGCAGCTGGTCCCGGCTGTACCCAACGATCTTCTAGCTTAGGGAGACTTCGCTTCTCCCAGAAGGCACCTGGAATATGCAAATTAGCCTCCTGAAGCTTGAATCCCTGGTTTGGTGATGCTTTCGAAGCAGCTGGTCCCGGCTGTACCCAACGATCTTCTAGCTTAGGGAGACTTCGCTTCTCCCAGAAGGCACCTGGAATATGCAAATTAGCCTCCTGAAGCTTGAATCCCTGGTTTGGTGATGCTTTCGAAGCAGCTGGTCCCGGCTGTACCCAACGATCTTCTAGCTTAGGGAGACTTCGCTTCTCCCAGAAGGCACCTGGAATATGCAAATTAGCCTCCTGAAGCTTGAATCCCTGGTTTGGTGATGCTTTCGAAGCAGCTGGTCCCGGCTGTACCCAACGATCTTCTAGCTTAGGGAGACTTCGCTTCTCCCAGAAGGCACCTGGAATATGCAAATTAGCCTCCTGAAGCTTGAATCCCTGGTTTGGTGATGCTTTCGAAGCAGCTGGTCCCGGCTGTACCCAACGATCTTCTAGCTTAGGGAGACTTCGCTTCTCCCAGAAGGCACCTGGAATATGCAAATTAGCCTCCTGAAGCTTGAATCCCTGGTTTGGTGATGCTTTCGAAGCAGCTGGTCCCGGCTGTACCCAACGATCTTCTAGCTTAGGGAGACTTCGCTTCTCCCAGAAGGCACCTGGAATATGCAAATTAGCCTCCTGAAGCTTGAATCCCTGGTTTGGTGATGCTTTCGAAGCAGCTGGTCCCGGCTGTACCCAACGATCTTCTAGCTTAGGGAGACTTCGCTTCTCCCAGAAGGCACCTGGAATATGCAAATTAGCCTCCTGAAGCTTGAATCCCTGGTTTGGTGATGCTTTCGAAGCAGCTGGTCCCGGCTGTACCCAACGATCTTCTAGCTTAGGGAGACTTCGCTTCTCCCAGAAGGCACCTGGAATATGCAAATTAGCCTCCTGAAGCTTGAATCCCTGGTTTGGTGATGCTTTCGAAGCAGCTGGTCCCGGCTGTACCCAACGATCTTCTAGCTTAGGGAGACTTCGCTTCTCCCAGAAGGCACCTGGAATATGCAAATTAGCCTCCTGAAGCTTGAATCCCTGGTTTTGGTCGGTCATTAAGCTGCAAATTGGCTCCGTCACTAAGGGGTTACTCTATCATACGGATCTAATGCAATGGACCTTTTTATTTAGTGCAAATTTTGGACACACAAGATCATAGACCCTAGAACTAGTATTGGTTAGCTGATCTGGATTGGCACATTGACTAGGAAATAGTAGTACAATGCCCATTAGGCTGCCGTTACACTAGCAGTATTTGGTCAGTATTTTACCTCAGTATTTGTAAGCCAAAACCAGGAGTGGGTGATTAATACAGAAGTGGTGCATATGTTTCTATAATACTTTTCCTCTAATTGTTCCACTCCTGGTTTTGGCTTACAAATACTGAGGTAAAATACTGACCAAATACTGCTAGGGTGACGGCAGCCTTAGAGATGAGAGGATCTTTTGAAATTCTGCCACGCAGAAATTTACCCAAAAATGATGTTTTAAGGCAAAAAAAAATTGTGCGGATTCCAATATTGGAAAGCTTTTAACTGCTTGTAAAATACATGTAGGGAAGAAGAGAGAAAGAGAACTTTGTTAACTACAAGGGCTTACACTTTATAGGCGAGAGACAAACAGGACCTCACTGACCATAAAAGCTTACACTCTAAGTAAGAGTGAGTGTGAGCGAGAGAGAGGACCTCGCTGATCGTAAGAGCTTACAGTCTGCAGGAGAGACACTTAACCAGTGACTCTGCAGATAGAAAATGACTCGTTGAACCACTGATCTGTGATGGCCCAGGTACTGAAGACCACTGTACAAGGTATGGCAATCTGCTAGATGTCATAGCTGCAGGGCATTATGGGGAGGCCTGCAGCAATACAAAATTGACGTTTGTCTGCTCTCTGGTGCTTCAGCAGTGGAGCCAGGAATCAAATTTCAAAATGTCTGAATTTGCGTGAAATTATAAATTTCAGGAAATTTGACTCAAACTCAATCGTCCTGGAATTGATCTGCTCATCTCTAATGGCCACATATTTATACATTTCCAGAATACATATTTATACATTTCCAGAATGACTGTAGAATGACAATCCAGAATCCTGAGAAGAATTACTCCAGAATTATTTCATAGGCAATGGAGGTGTTTACTAAAATTAGGAGAGCATATAGTTAGGGATGAGCGGACCCTTGTAAGTTCAGGTTCTGGTATATGACCTGAACTTTATTTCAAAGTTTGGTTCAGGTACCAGAGCTGTACTCGAAGGTGAAGCAGAACCCGAACCCCATTGAAAACAATGTTGACCCAAACTTTTGAGTTGGAAAATTCTCTCTCTCTCTCGGGTACCAGAACTGTACTCGAACTTGAATCAGAACCTGAATCCCATTGAAAACAATGCGAACCTGAACTTTTGAGCTGGAAAATGTTCTCTTCCTTTTTGCAACGGATTTCCCCCAGAACTCCAAACATTGCAACGGAGAAGTCCATGTTCGGCATTTAGCACCAGACAATAACTGTCCGGTATAAACCCCGAACTGTTAAGTTCCGATTCGCTCATATATTTATAGTACATTCACAAGCTTTGCCCAATCACTAAAAACCATTGTGAAGGTCTAGGTGCCTACTATAATAAGCAGCAATAAGCTATAGCAGTATCTATATCACGCTATATGATGAGCACACATTCAGGTTAATAAAAGCAAATACAATTTGAGACCGTTCATAGTGATAGTAGCGGCAGCAGCGTGTCTATGCAGAGTGCGGTTATCGCTGAAGTGAACAGGTTGTGTCTGTTCTGAGTGGGTTGATCTGTGTTTGCTCCAGTTCCTCCACACTGCTCCCGTTGTGTATATAAATGAACAGTTTGGGCAGCTGCTGGATATTTCCTTCCGTCAGTACAGAGACAAACACACTGCCTTTGTGTGCATAATTCATCATGTCCTGCCACATAGTGCACAGACACGCAATGCGGTATTAGAGCCGTGGCTTAAGGCAGCCATTACGTCAAGATAATTTTACTTAAAAGAAAATTTTAAAAACCTTTTGCTCAAGGTCCCTCAGAAGTGCTCTCATGTCTGGTTGTACATTAAAATGCTTAATGTCTGCAGGGACCTAAAGGGATATTTCCACAATAGATAAACCTCACTTATCTATAGGATAGGTTATAAATTCTGATCAGCCTTAACTCATCGCATGATTGCTGGTGTAGAACTATGAACACGGCGAGATGGTCAAACGTGCATTCAAAGTCTATAGGACAGGCGGAAACAGCACAGTAAGGCACTCAGCTTTTCCCATCAACCCTAAAGAATCACACATCTGGGCATGTGCTCAACCACTGTGCCAATCAAGCTCCTCCTGATGGTGGTTGCACAATGAGGAGGAACGTGAGAACCTCATTCCCAGTGATCAATGAGTAGCTAGTGTTTCTAGTAATCAGACATTTATCTCGTCAATAGATGATACATGTCAGTTGTGGGGGGAAAAAACTTTAAACCTACCTTTCATAGATTTCTATACATATAAGCAGATGTACAGTGTTAGAAAAAAAGATCTGCTTTATCCTCAAACAATGGCACGCCTGTCCACGGGATGTGTTTAGTTTTGCACTTTAGCCCACTTTTTTTTTTTTTAAATAGGAGGTATAATATATACAGATGCAGCTCATTGACAGTCATGGTGCTGTTTCTCCTAAATACCAAAAAATATATCATATCTGTATGTTTGCAGTGATTTTTTTTGTATGTAGATTTTTGACTGCACCTTTCTTCAAAATCTGCATCAAAAACCACTTCAAATACTCTTTGAATACGCTTCCTGTTGATTTTGGTTAAAAAACCACATTGCAGTTAATACAGCAAGTGTTTTTCCAATGAGGTTTTTAAAACTGTATAATGTTAAATGATGTAAATTCCTGAGAAAGGCTGCAAGAAAATGCATGAAGAAAAAAAGCTTCAAAAGCAGTATAAGAACTGAAAACTGTGCTGAAAACTGCATGGATTTTATTTTTTTCAAAAACAATGTCTGATTTTATACCTCAAAAAATTCCAAGTGAATGTTCTCCTTGAGAAGTTGTCCTACCTTTTCCACTTAAGTGACCTTCAAATAGCTCAGCTTCTACAACCTTCGGTGAGCAGAAGAAACCTCTGGAGAAAATTGCCACTGGTTGCTCATTTCACCTGGAGAAACCCATCTGAGTATTCCAGGGATGGAGGAGAGCCATGTTTATTTGTGTCACTAGATAATGGAGGGAACTCCTGATCCAGGTGCCCTCTTCTATCAAACAATCTCTTTAAATATGGCTTACTATACAGAATCCTCTGTTTCTACATGACTATGTAATTGGTTGTTGCCTTTCAAGGATTCCACGAAAGTTGGATGGCAACCCCAGTGAAAGCAGTACTGGAACCAATTTTGGTGATGACCTTGTTTCTCCTGAAACAATTCAAGGGCTGAATGTTTTAGCAACTTCATGAAATAGAGCAATATAATGGGTTATGCAGTGCTAGTGACCCAAAAGCATAAGAAAAGTGTAAACTGTAAAGTGCTTGAAAAAACCCTGAAACAAATAAACCACAGAAGTTTGTAGATTCTATCCTGTGGGACGATAAAACAAAATTTGAACATTGTGGACTTATGGATGCTTACAGTGATGCATTTTAGTATGCTCGGTGATGCCTACAATGAAGCATGGTGGAGGCTTGGTGATGGGTTGGTTTGCTTCCTCTGCACTGGAAACATGTAGCGTATGGAGGGCAAGATGGATTTAATAAAAATGTCATGAAATTTTTGCATAAATAATAGTAGAAAATGTCATGTCTTCTGTGAGAAAGCTAAAATTTGGACACAATTGAACCTTTCAAAACTATAATAATCCATGGTATACCTCAAAATCCATCTAAGTTTAGTGTTCAGAAGATCCTTGAAGATTCTGGAGTGATTCCCTTAGAAAATCTTTGGTGGGATATGAAGATTCTGGGTGTAGCATGTGAACTAGAGGCCATTGTCCATGAGGAATGGACTAAAGATTCCTGATGAACGCTACCAGAAGCTGATCTCTGCTTACGTATCATGTTTGCAGCAGGTTATAACAGCCAGTGGAGCTCCACTAAGTACTGGAGCCATTTGAATACTTCTGAGACAGCAGTAGTCAATAAAAGTGGCATTTCGGGGTGAGTTTGCTATATTAGTTGTGTTGAGCTATTTATAATGTCTTTGCTTGATAGGTTTACTACAAACTGCAGAAAGTTTGAAGATTTTGCTAATCTAATTTGCAGTGGGGTTGAATAATTTCGATTGCAACAATCAATTTCTCTTTAAAGAGGGGATGGATGTTTTTTTAACCATTTCACAGCCACCTGGAAAGTGACTGCAAGATGTAAATCTTGGCTACCAGGATTAATCGTCTGGTGTCTGCAGTTCAGAGCCGTTTATTTGGGTTCATATGGTGGAATGTGCCAGCCCTTAAATATTTTTCTTCACTGTTTGTAATACTAGGACACAGATGTCAAAACACATCAGGAGAAGAGGATTGTGGGAGATAAGCAACATTCAGCCGCAGCTTAACTCATTGGACGCTTCTGCAGTCCAGGACGTATAGTTCTATCTTAGGAAGAGACCTTTTACTACAATCAGCGCCACAGATTTGCATGTCCTTCAATTACAAGGTGTCATTTTTACACCAAGTTCTGCAATCATAACATTATTTATCCTGAGATTCCCCGTTCATCATTACAGGCCTGACACCTGAATTTACAGATATGTCTTATAGAAAGTTGTAAAATAATATATATTAGGCTACGTTCACTCTATCAGTATTTGGTCAGTAATTTACCTCACTATTTGTAAGCCAAAACCAGGAGTGGGACAATCAGAGGAAAAGTATAATAGAAACATGTCACCACTTCTGCATTTATCACGAAACTCATGGTTTTGGCTTACAGATACTGAGGTAAAATACTGACCAAATACTGCTAGTGTGACCGTGGCCTAACCTAGAAAATGTATATATACACACGGCCGTGCTGCGGCAGCCTAATTTATTGTTACCCTTCAGTAAAGATATGATTAATTATAGTAGTCAACTGCATTTGCTGAGAAAATCAGCAAGAATCTGCAGAAAGTGTGTCAGACTCTGATGATATCTTGTCCCATTTGACCACTGCAGCCTCTGATTGGCTGCAGCATTCATATAGGTCAAGACATCTTCTCAGAAAGCCAGGATACACAGAAACCAGGAGGGTAAGGGTGTGTGCAAACAACATTTTTTTTTAATGGTAAGTGAAATACCATAATAAGATTTTCTAACTCAATCGCTTAAGATTTTTTTTTAAAGGTATGTGCAGTTTTTTTGAGGCGTTATTGGGACAGAAACTGAGTAGAAACTCTCCAAATCCTCATCAGAATTCAAAAACTTGGAGGTTTTGCTCAGTTTCCATTCCAAAAATTTACCAAAGACCTCAGGGCCCGATGCACCGTTGTGTGCACCTTGCCACAATCCTACTCTAGTCTCTGCTGAATAATTTGTGGCATAGCGAACGCCGCAGCGCGTCATATATTTGAATGTAAGCGGTTACCGCACCTCCGTCTCACCCTAGTTCTGCTCACTTTGTAGGAACTGGATGAAAATGGCATGAAAATGCCAAAAGTCACATAATTTTAGCAGAGCCTTGAGTAGTGTCAAAATCGTGCTACTTTTCAATGCTGGTGTAAAAACGTTAATGACTCGGAACCTCAATATGCACAAACCATTAGCTTTTTTCAGATAATTCTTGAATAAGTTTATAAACCCTTGGTCTTTTCTTGAATGTTTTCTTGGGACGTCTTTTCAGTATTTTTTTTATTTTCAATTCATGGTCCTTTTTTAAATCCATTAAACAATGAATAATAGGAAAGCGTATTTTACACAGGACCACTCTCAAAAACTTCATCCAAAGACACCCAATTGTCTTTAGGGTATTTCTATTGCCTTGCCAGTGCCATAGACTTCTTTTTTACTTCTTTTTGTAGAGTATAGTGCATCTTCCAAGCAGAAAATGCCTGAAGAACAATCAGGTCAGTTATTTTGATCAATTCGCGTTTTTGGAAACCTGGAGCAGTTCAATGATGCCCAAAAGCCTGAACATACGAAGAGCTGAGCATTTTTACATAGAAATGAATAGGAAGATTTTGCAGGTCTACAAAAAAATATTTTTTGTAATCATTGCAGGTGACTTTGTACTTTTCTGAATCATCTTTTTGTCTGGATTTCAAAAATGAATATAGTTTTTTTGTAGCACGTATAGCTTCCGTGGAGCAGCATCATTATTATAAGGTATAGGAAATATACTGGCGACATTAAGAAAACAGTAATCTACATATCAGAACAAAAATGCTTCACCTTACAAAACAGTTTTTATTGAACCAAAATAATTTCACATGCAAAATAGAAACCAAAATGTGAGCAGAAATTAAAAGTGCTTGACATTAGACTGTCGTTGATACGATTTTTCAGGGTTCTATCCAGGCTTGGACTGGCCCACAGGGTAACAGGGTAATCCCCCGGTGGGCCCCTGTGCAGATCTGGGCCCCCAAGTATGGGCAGTGCTTAGCATAATTCACATGATTTACTCTGTACAGAAAAAAGCAGCATATCATTATTCAGTAACCAAACTACCAAGTTTATTATTATGTAGATATACAGGTAAATTTGTGAATGATAATAATATTTGTATGCAAGTGAAAAGTGGGCCCCCCAAAGTCAATGTTACTTGTGGGCCCGTGGAACGCGAATCTGACACTGGTTCTCCCTATATAACATCCAACAGTAATCTGCAATCATTGAGACATTCAAAAACCCTGATAGCGGTCTTCCATTACTTTAATGTCCTGGTGAAATCACTCGCCGTGTTCATCGCTTACATTCCCAAGATTTTGAGGGAAGAAATCTAAATGTGAATGCAAAAAGTGCATTTTTAGAGACATGCGACATCCTAGACACTGCTATGAATTTAGCAGTTCCTCAACACCTTCAACATATTCTGGAGATTTTTTCCTAAAAAGTTTTCACTGATCCACTTGAAGCTTTCCAAGATCTCAATTCCCTATCATTTAGAGTTCCTTCAAACACATCATCTCTCATAAGCTCTCTGATCTGAGGACCAACAAATTCCCCTTCCTTCAGTTTTGTTGGTGAAATGCTAGAGAATTTCTGTGATAATGTACTGGAATCCTTGTGAATTTGTCTTTGCCATGGCTTTCACAAAGGTTTTAATCAATCCCAACTTTATATGTAATGGAGGAGGAAAGATTTTTATTGGAGCAACTAAAGGATTATGCTGAACATTGTTTGTACATGGAGCATAGATGTTTCTCTGTCCCCAATCACGATGAGCATAATGCTCTACTGTATTTCTACTGTCCCATAAACACAAGAAGCAACAATATTTTGTGAAACCTCCTTTGCTTTCCCATTAGCAGACCAATCACTT
This sequence comes from Ranitomeya imitator, assembly GCF_032444005.1. Taxonomy (NCBI): domain Eukaryota; kingdom Metazoa; phylum Chordata; class Amphibia; order Anura; family Dendrobatidae; genus Ranitomeya; species Ranitomeya imitator. The sequence continues at coordinate 721,581,684 of NC_091284.1, forward strand.
TCAAATCTCCACAGATATTTTATTGATGATGCTTATATTGTATAGCATCAAAACAACTGACGGATTTTCATAACTTTCCTTTAGATGACATGAGTGGCTGGTCCAAACAATGAAAGCAATTGTTACCATTCAACGTTCGTGTCTCCCTTATTTCCTTATAGATTGTAAGCTTGCGAGCAGGGTCCTCATTCCTCTTGGTATCTGTTAATCTATGTGTTTATTGTCATGCTATAATGTCTATTGTCTTTTCCAGGACCCTCTAAAATGTAAAGTGCTGCAGAATATGTTGGTGCTATAGAAATAAAATTATTATTATTATTATTAGTGAGCAATAGGGATTGATGGTTTCATATTTCCATTGTGAAGCAACACTGCTTTCAAACTTCTCTGGGATGAGTCAATAAACAATCGCCAATCTGCAACAAAATACTCTTGATTCAGTTCTTCAAAGTGGCCATTCTCATTGTTACAGTACACCATTGGTACATCAATTGTGAAAAATTGTGATAAAGTGTTACTTCTGTTTCGGTAATAACACACTTTGATATCATCATGAAGAAGATTCTTCTGTTTCAACCTAGATGCAAGAAGTTCAGCTTTATCTTTTGACAATGAAAGATCTATGATGAGATCATTTAATTCATGTTGAGTAAAGCGTTCTGGCTGCTCAGCTGCTCCATCAGGTACATACTCATCTTGACTTGAGGTCTCCATGTCTTCGCCAGTAGCTTCAGCTCCATAGTCTTCATATTCTACTTACCCTTATATACTCGAGTATAAGCCGAGACCCCTAATTTTGCCACAAAAAACGGGGAAAACTTAATGACTCGACTATAAGCCTAGGGCGGAAAATGCAGCAGCTACCGGTAAATGTCAAAAATAAAAATAGATACCAAAAAAAGTAAAATTAATTGAGACATCAGTAAGTTAAGTGTTTTTGAATATCCATATTGAATCAGGAGCCCCATATAATGCTCCATACAGTTCATGATGGGCCCCATAAGACGCTCCATATTAAAATATGCCCCATATAATGCTGCATAAATGTGGATTATGACCCCATAAGATGCTCCATACAGACATTTGCCCCATATAATGCTGCACAAATGCTGATTATGGCCCCATAAAATGCTCCATACAGACATTTGCCCCATATAATGCTCCATAAATGCTGATTATGGCCCCATAAGATGCTACATAGAGATATTTGCCCCATATAATGCTGCACAAATGCTGATTATGGCCCCAAAGATGCTCCATAGAGATGTTTGCCCCATATAGTGCTGCACAAATGCTGATTATGGCCCCAAAGATGCTCCATAGAGAAGTTTGCCCCATATAATGCTGCACAAATGTTGATTATGGCCCCATAAGATGCTCCATAGAGATATTTGCCCCATATATTGCTGCACAAATGCTGATTATGGCCCCATAAGATGCTCCATAGAGATATTTGCCCCATACAATGCTGCACAAATGCTGATTATGGCCCCATAAGATGCTCCATAGAGATATTTGCCCCATATAATGCTGCACAAATGCTGATTATGGCCCCATACGATGCTCCATACAGACATTTGCCCCATATAATGCTGCACAAATGCTAATTATGGCCCCATAAGATGCTCCATAGAGACATCTGCCCCAAATGCTGTTGCTGCGATTATAAAAACAAAAATCACATACTCACCTCTCGTCACTATGGCCCCTGGCACTTGCTATAGTCACCTTTCCCCATTCCACGACCGGGCACTGCTGCATCTCTGCACTGATGTTCAGACAGAGGGCAGCACGGACACTAATCGCGTCATCGCGCCCTCTGACCTGAGCTTCACTGCAGAGGACACGGAAGACAGAGCGACGATGGAACGCGGACAGGAGAATATCGCACAATGCCCCCGTTATACTCACCTGCTCCTGGTGCGGTCCCTGCACATCCCTGGTTCTCCGGGCGCCGGCAGCTTCTTCTTGTGTTGAGCGGTCACATGCTACCGCTCATTACAGTAAAGAATATGCGTCTACACCCCTATGGAAGTGGAGTCGGGTCCATATTCATTACTGTAATGAGTGGTACCATGTGACGCTGGAAGAAGCTGCCGACGTCCGGAGAACCAGGGACGTGCAGGAGCAGGTGAGTATGATTAGACAGCTGCTGTACCCCCCCCCCCTACCACGCACTCCTATCCTGATGACGCCGGTTCACCAAAGCTTCTTCCCCTTTTTTTAAGAAGCTTTGGCGAGACGGCGTAGTCGGTGTTAGGGGTCAAGTTCCCTCTGCACAGGGGGAATCTCGAGCCATCTCCGCTGCGGTCTCCCATTCTTCTCCTGCAGCAGTAGAGCCAGCTCAACGGAGGCGTCGGTCCCAGCGTCATGCTCAGTCTGACACTGTGCAAAGGGTTACGGCTGCCTTTCCAGCTTCTGCCATTGTAGCCAGTACTGGTCAGCGGCGAGCAGACGTCTTTGGGACTAAGTCCTACTTTTCCCCTTCTGAGCATGCCCAGGGTAAGATCTCTCATTGGAGATCAAGGGTCACATGCTAAGGTACTGCAGCAACTCCCATTGGTCCTCTAGGAAGGTCCTGAAGTTGCTCAAGTTCTGTGGCAGCCTCCCATTGGTCCTTCTGGGAAGGTCCTGTAGTTGCTGGAGCTATAAAAGGTTTGCATGACCGCATGGCCATGCGCTAGTATCAATCTAAGCTATGTGCTTTGCGCCAGTGTGGTTATGTGTGTATGTATTCAGGGCCCCGGCTCAAATAAGCCCCTAGAATACCGGCTCCTCCGGTGAGGAGATTGTATGATTGCCTGTTTGATTGCGTAACCACAAACTGCTATCTGCTCGGCAGTTGCAGTGTACTCCTGTGAGTTAAACAGGACACAGTGCTTTCTGTATGCGACTCTGTGAAGTAACAGAGTTTTCTTCTACCGCCATATAGGGCCGCCTATTGCCAGCAGCAGGTTCTCTCCTGCACGGCGAACCCCGGGCTGCGAACGCGCCAAATAACATCTCGCTATTTACTCGGTGCGTTCCGACAGCCCTAACACCATCATTGTGTGTGTGATCCATAAAATGGCATACTACTTCAACAGCTGACCATACCTATTGCTACGTTACATCATGTAATTTAAGCATCTACTGATATGGATCCATTTATATGATGCACTTTATTTGGATTTAGTCATTGTGCTCTCTAATCACATATATTATTTATTCATTTATATTATTTATTGTATTGGATAGGCATATTTATATATCCATTATTTATTTTCTGTTTGGATCATGTACTTGTTTGCGCTGTCATTATTAGTATTCATTGTATGTGCATATTTATACCCCACATTGTCCGGCACTTTTGTTTCCACTTGTCGTATTTTTCCTGCTTTTCTTTTCCCGTTCCCGGTAATAAATATAATTTGACAATAAAAAATTAAGTAGCTATAAATTTAGCTGTGTATCACTTCTTTAGGTTACTAAATGCCAAGAAGTATTAAAAACAAAGCGACATTATATAGAACATAATACACCAAAATGAGACACAGAAGCGGGATAAAAACACATGTAAAAAATGTACTAAAAAATGCAAATAGACAGCCCGAGCCCCTCAGAGCCGATGATATCAGTCATTGTATGCAGCAAGTGACTTTAGCACCTGGAGCAACAGCAGAAAACTCATCGCTGGACCTGGGTAGGGTGAGTAAACATTAAATTGTGAATACGGACAGGGGTTTTCTTATATTGAGGGGGTTGATAAACGATATAATAATTGCATGAAAGCACTAAAGTTTTACTAAATGCTAGCAATGTATGACATGCTTCCAACCATTCTCCTCCCACATAAAAGATAGATGATGGGTGATGTTAGGGGATGAGGTGTAAGCGGATCAAACTCTGCAGGTTATCTACACGCCAGGATGATTCGTTTAGACACACAAAGAACAAGGTGCTTTGTACTAGGGTCACCTTTCAGGCTGGATGGAGCCTGGCAGGAGAGGGAGTGTGTGCGTTGCACTGACACACCAAGCTTTATAGTTACACTAGGGCACAGCTACTGGAGGCCTGTATTTGTTGGCTGGAGTCTGACATCTGAATTTATAAGAACCCACGTTCACGTAGTGCTGCGCTCTGGTATTCACCATGGGATTTGCTATTAATAGGATCTGCCTTTCTATGACAGAGTGCGTTTATTTAACAAAGATCTGTAGCAACTCACTAATGCCTGGCCGCATAGGCCACATACCGAAAACATTGTGCTCATAACTGCAAGCATTTAATCTGATAGCTCAGCCACTAGATTTATTACACAACGTGATGCACCGTACTCTGAATATGCGGAGTACAGTTACAGGAAAAAGAGACTTGTCTTGTGTGCTTACAAAGGCATGTTACAGTTAGGGCACCCCTGGTCAAAATTACTATTATATGGAAGCAAGTTGAAGATGAAATGATCTCTAAATGGGCTAAGATGACACATTTCCTTTGTATTTTAGGTTAAAAAAAATATATATTGCAATTTTTTTTTCATTTTAAAAATTACTAAAAGGAAAATGGGCCAATGCCAATGTTTGAGCACGATGGAGATTTGTGTGCTCAGCTAATGTTGACCAAGATTTCAGACCTTAATTAGCATGTTATCTGGCTTGTTTACTATCATCGTTGGGAAAGGCCAGGTGATTCAAATTTTCCAGCTTTATAGAAACACAGATTCCTCTAACCTTGTGTCAAAAAAAAGCAGCTATGGATTCTTTTAAGCAGCTGCCTAGCACTCTTGAAATGAAAATGGCAGAGGCATACAAAGCAGGAGAAAACTATAAAAAGATACCAAAGCGTTTTAAAGTTGCCCTTTCCTCAGTTCGAAATGTAATTAAGAAATGTAAATTAACAGGAACGGTCAAGGTCAAGATAAGGCCTGGAAGACCAAGCAAAATTTCAGTGAAGGTTGCTCATACGATTGCTTGAGGGGCAAATCAGAACCCCCGCTTGACTGCAAAAGAACTTCAGAAAGATTCAGCAGACTCTGGAGTTGTGGTACATTGTTCTACTGTTCAGAGACACCTGCATAAGTATGGCTTTCATGGTAACGTCATCAGAAGAAAACCTCTCCTGCATCTTTACCATAAAATTCATCGTCAGAAGTATGCAAAAGAACATCTAAACAAGCCTGATACAGCTTGGAAACATGGTGTGGAGGAAAAATGGCACAGAATTTCAGGAAAAGAACATCTCGCTAACCATTAAGCATGGAGGTGGATCAATCATGCTTTGGTGTTGTGTTGCAGCCAATGCATGGGGAAAATATTACGGGTAGAGGGAAGAATTGATTCAATGAAATTTCAAAAATTCTTGATGCAAATATGACACCATCTGTAAAAAAAAGCTGACGTTGAAAAGAAGGTGGCTTGTACATATGTATAATGATCCTAAACACACGTCAAAATCCACAACAGAGTACCTCAAAAGGTGCAAGCTGAAGGTTTTACAATGGCCCTCACAGTCCTCTGATATGAACATCATTGCAAATCTTTGGCTAGATCTCAAACTAGCAGTGCATGCAAAACGACCCGGGAATCTCACAGAACTGAAAGAATTTTCCAAGGAGAATGGATGAAAATCCCTGAAACAAGAATTGAAAGTCTCTTGGCTGGGCTGCCTACAATAAGCATTTACAAGCTATGATACTAGGTACTAACCATGCAGGATGCCAACACTTTTGCATTGGTTCATTTTCCTTTTTGTAATTTTTAAAATGTAAAAGATGAATATATATCCAGAAATACAAAGGAAATGTGCCATCTTTTACTTTAGGTCTTTTAGAGATCATTTCATCTTCAACTTGCTTAACTGTTCACAATAACAATAATTTTAACCAGGGGTGCCCAAACTTTTACATTCCACTGTATGTAAATGAGCTGTTAAGATCTATGGGCTGGACACTGATATCTCTGAGCATCTGCCTCCATAGATTATTATAAATGAAAGGGAGCATTACCAGTGTGAGACAGATTTGATCAGCTCCCTACATTACTTACGATACAGAGGTATTTTTATTTCATAGGTTTTATAGTGCAATGAATTTTGAAGATGTTTTAAATTACAAGAGTATATTGTAGAAAAAGAGGTCAGTTCATTTGATGTGAAGAAATATAGATCTGTAAACAAGGAAAGTAAAATAGACAAACAGATAAAAACAGAACAGAAATGAGAGTTACGCTCCTCTTTGAGCCTGAGCTGAAGGTCTTCCTAGTCTGACAATCAGTATAACGACTTGGGCACATGTCCGATTTTTTTCGTATGAGTACTTTCCATAGTTTTCGTGGAAAGCACTCATCCTTATGATATTCTATAAGGCTGTGCACATGTCCGATTTTTTTGTATGAATACTTTCCGTAGTTTTCATGGAAAGCACTCATACCTATGACATTCTATGAGACTGTACACATGTCTGATTTTTGTCCTCGGACTGAATGATACACGGAAAAAATCGGAGACATATTATTATTATTTATTATTATAGCGCCATTTATTCCATGGCACTTTACAAGTGAGGAGGGGTATACATAATAAAAACAAGTACAATAATCTTGAACAATACAAGTCACAACTGGTACAGGAGGAGAGAGGACCCTGCCCGCGAAGGCTCACAATCTACAATCTGAATGTTGTATTAAAATTGGCAATACAAGTCTATGGGTCCATGAAAAAATTACAGCTCAATTTTCATGGATTGACAAGACGTGCACAGCAAGTTGTTTTTACATTCATGTGTGCATTTTGTTCATTTTCTGTAGCTTTCTTTAGTGCTTTATCAGGTGGCTTCTGAAAAAGACATTGTGTGCATATACCCTAAAGAATTTTTTGGGACTCTGATGGCTTTTTCTTGTAACTGCACTCATTATCAGAGTAATCAGTCAAAGAGATTCAAGTGTACAAACTTTGCACAAATAGTTACCGTAAGTCCAATCTTAGAAAATTTGTAACGTATGTTTCCTTCTCTATCAGCCAATTCTTCAAAATCAGATCCAAATCAAAAATTTCGAGAGCTAAAACATATCATATTCACACACAGTCCACGTTGTTTACATTACTCGAATATTTTGATTTTCTAGATTTTGGAGTTAATCTCTTAATGCCATCATTATAAGTCGTCTCCCTGCCTTTGATGCAAGTTCACAAGCTGAGCCTTCAGGTTTTCTGGCAGATAATAGCTGAAGTTTCCCTCTAACAGCCACGGATGGTGCGGAGCTCAACCCGCTGCTGTTAACATGAATGCCGCTGTTAGTCTGTGACACCTGCATTTAATAAACACTGGCAGGGGGTCGTGCAGTTCTATCAGCTCATCCTTGTTCTCATGATGTTTTCGCAGGAGGCTGATGTGTTGCCATGACAGCCAGGGGTCTGCTGAAGACCCTTGTGTCTGTCATCAGTACTCCAGTGAAAGCCAGCCCGTAGCCAACATTAATAGGAGACCATGATTTTACCTATGTATAGCAGTGCTGCAGCCCTGCTATGTATAACCGAAGCAATCAGATAATAGGAGCCTCAAATCCTCTAAGAGGACTAAAATGTACCGTAAAAAGTAAAAAAAAAAAAAATTTAAAATGTAAAAGTTCAAATCACTGCCCTTTTGCCCCATTAAAAATTAAGACATAAAAAAAGAAAAAAAATGCACATATTTGCTATCGCTGCATTTATAAAAGTCCAATCTATCAAAATATTAAATAAATGAATCCGATCGGTAAACAGCGTAATGAGAAACAAAATGTCTGCCGCAACAACCCAAGAAAGTGTAACAATTGACAATCAAAACATCATACAGTTATATGAAAAAGTTTGGGCACCCCTATTAATCTTAAGCTTAATGTTTTCTAAAAATTGTTTTTTTGGCAACAGCTATTTCAGTTTCATATATCTAATAACTGTTGGACACAGTAATGTTTCTGCCTTGAAATGAGGTTTATTGTACTAACAGAAAATATACCCAAAGTGATGTCAATAAAACATCGGCTTGAGTGCAAAAAAACAAGCCCTCACATAGCCTTATATCCCGAAAATTGAAAACGCTACAGCTCTCGGAAAGTGGCGACACAAGAAAAAATATTTTAACTACAAATAACTGAATTTCATTTCACCACCTAAATAAAGCAAAATCTTTGCATGTTTGGTATCTTCCTTTGTACTTGTACTGACCTAGAGAACCATATTGCCAGCTCATTTTTACAGTAACACAGTACATAAAAAAAAATTAAAAACCATTGCGGAATTGCACTTTTTTTTGCTATTTCACCACACCAACTTTTTCCATCTTTCCATTCCATCATATGATAAATGTATGATGTCATTCAAAAGTACAACTATTCTAACAAAAAACAAGCCCTCACATGGCTATATTGACAGAAAATAAAAAAGTTATGACTCTTGGAATATTAAAATATAAAAATGCAAAATCCTGACAATGCACTAGATAAACCTTACCTTTTTGCTAAGTAAAGGTATTGAGTAAAATTTGTTATACTTCAATGTATTTTATTTATTTTATTAAATTTATTTTATTTTTATTAAATTTATCGTAGAATCCCTGAATGCCATATTTTCTATCATAATTTTAGCTTTCGATAAACAGAACTCTGCCAGCAAGACTTGTTACTAAGGTGCCACCTAAATGCAGTAATTATCTCTTAGATTGATTCTCACCTTGGCTCCTTCCATTTAGATAGAGCTGGAAGAAACTGTGGGTAAGGCTACTTTCACACTAGCGTTTTCTGCAAACCGTCACAATGCGTCGTTTTGCAGAAAAAACGCATCCTGCAAAAGTGCTTGCAGGATGCGTTTTTCCCCATAGATTTGTATTGACGACGCATTGCGATGGATTGCCACACGTCGCATCCGTCGGGCGACGGATGCGTTGTGCTTTGGCGGACCGTCGGGAGCAAAAAACGCTACATGTAACGTTTTTTGCTCCTGACGGACCGCTTTTTCCGACCGCGCATGCGTGGCTGGAACTCCGCCCCCACCTCCCCGCACCTCACTATGGGGCAGCGGATGCGCCGGAGAAATGCATCCGCTGCCTCCGTTGTGCAGTCCGTTAAACGCTAGCGTCGGAATCTCTGCCCGACGCATTGCGACGGGGAGATTCCGACGCTAGTGTGAAAGTAGCCTAAGACACCAGAAAAAATTTAGGGACTACTCTGAATTGTGCCTACATTTTGACACTTTTTAAAGCTTTCATGCATGAAAGCTTTGATCAATTGGTCCCAATGTCTCCAATGTCTGCCTTACCACATGGTAGAAAATGGTAGTTACCTGCCGATAACGGTATTTCTCTGATCCCATGATGGCACCACGGAGAGAGGGGTCCGCCCCCAGGGACAGGAAACCTACAGGTGAAAAAGGGCGTATCTCTCTCCCACATCAGTTGGATTACAGAGCCTTATACAGAACTTCAGCTGCAACTCAATATTTGCACAAATTAAACTTAACCTACTTAACTTAACAGAGGCAACGTGACTAAAATTAATTACTAGTACATTACAAAGTGCACACCTGTGTGTGAAAAGGGAGGGAATATACGGGTGCCATCATGGGATCAGAGAAATACCGTTATCGGCAGGTAACTACCATTTTCTCTATCCCCATGATGGCACCACGGAGAGATTTGAATAGATAGAACTCTTAGGGAGGGACCACTGCCTCTAGAACCCTTCGCCCAAAGGTAGGATCGGAGGAGGTCAAGTCTAAGCGGTAATGCTTGAAAAATGTAGACTGGGAAGACCAAGTGGCCGCTCTACATATCTGTTGTATTGAAGCGCCAGCTCTCTCCGCCCAGGATGATGCCACTGCTCTGGTCGAATGAGCCTTTATATTCTCTGGAATGACTGTCCCACAGGATGAGTAGGATAGGGCGATGGCATCTCTTATCCATCTCGCTAATGTGGCTTTCGATGCCTTTTGCCCCTTCCATGGACCCTGGAAGCAGACAAACAGAGCCCTATCCTTCCTGCACTCCCTAGTGGCTGACAGATATTGGACCAGCCATCTTTTTACGTCTAGGGTATGCAGTGTTTTTTCCCCCTCATTTTTAGGGTTGGGACAAAAGGAGGCAAAGAAATTTCTTGCGTTCTGTGAAACTGTGACGCTATTTTAGGGAGGTAAGCCGGGTCAGTTTTAAGAATGACTCTGTCATCAAGTATCTGAGTAAAGGGTGGGCATGAAGATAACGCTTGTATATCGCTGACACGACGAGCCGAGGTTAGGGCTACTAGGAGTGTGGTTTTTAGAGATAAGATCTTTAATGTAACTTCTGCCAGGGGCTCAAAGGGAGGTTTGGTTAGAGCATTTAATACAAGGCTTAGATCCCACGGAGGAGAATTGTGGAGGGGAATAGGCCTGGACCTACTTGAGGCTTTAATAAATTGCATGACCCACCGATTTCTGGCCAAATCATAATTATACAGTGCTCCCAAGGCTGCTACCTGAACCTTTAGAGTACTTGTAGCCAAACCTCTTTCCAAACCTTTCTGTAAGAACTCAAGGATTTTCTCTATTGGGATCTTCCCGGACGGGTCTGCACCTGATACTGACATAAATTTTTTCCACACTTTCCCATATATTTTAGTGGTTACGAGTTCTCTACTCTGTAATAGAGTGGACACTAGGTTGGGAGAGAACCCTTTATCCCTTAGCAGCCTCCTTTCAAAAGCCAGGCTGTCATGTGTAGATTTTTTACATTGGGGTGAAATACCGGACCCTGGGACAGAAGTTTCGGAGTGTCTGGTAGAACCCACGGACTTGATATGGACATTTTTCTTAGCCAAGAAAACCATATTCTGCGGGGCCAGAATGGCGCTATTACTATCACTGTTGTTCCCTCCTGCCGAATTTTCCTCAACACTAAAGGGATGAGCGATATCGGAGGGAACGCGTAGGCGAGGTGATAGTTCCAAGGAATTGTCAGTGCGTCTAGAGCTACAGGGCTCCCCCGGGGATCGATTGAGCATAATGTTTTTACTTTGTGGTTTTGGCTGTTCGCGAATAGGTCTATTTGTGGCAAACCCCAGAGATTCACGATTTGATTGAAGACCGACTGGTTTAGTTCCCACTCTCCCTGCTTTAAGCATGTTCTGCTCAGGAAGTCTGCAGTTTGGTTTTCTGAGCCCTTTAAGTGGAGAGCTGTCAAGGACTTTAGACTGTGTTCCGCTATGTGGAAGATGGATTGGGTTACCTCCATCAATGCTCGACACCTGGTGCCCCCTTGGCGGTTTAGATATGCAACCACTACTTGGTTGTCCGAAAAGACTTTTACGTGATGGGAGTGAAGGAGATATAGAAAGTGCGTTAGGGCCAGTTTTACCGCTAACAGTTCTTTCATGTTGGAAGAAGCTAGCTCTTGACTTTTGCTCCAATTCCCCTGCGCCACTTGATCACCTATATGTGCTCCCCACCCCCAGGGACTTGCATCCGTCGTTAGAATTTTCTCCGTCGGTAGCGCCCAAGGAACCCCCTTGGTTAAATTCCCTGGGTCTGCCCACCATACTAGGGAGTGTATCGTGTTTGATGAGATACTTAATTGCCCGTCTAAATTTCCGTGCAGAGATATGCCTGAATCTAAAGTCTCCCATTGTAGGTCCCGGGAATGACATTGTGCCCACTGTACGACCGGGATACAGGCAGTCATAGAGCCCAGCAGGTACATTGCTTTCCTCAGAGTAGTGACTGGGGATACCGTCAACTGTAACACTGCCTGTGTCATTTTTTGAATCTTTTCCTGAGGAAGGTAGCACTTCTGCGTGATCGAGTCTAGGACTATCCCTAAGTACTCCTGTACCTGGGATGGCACTATTTTGGATTTGGGTATGTTTAGCAGCCACCCTAGACTCGACAGTGAAGCCATGACCAGATCCAACTGTTGTTCGCAATGTTGGAATGAGGTCCCTACCACGACGAGGTCGTCCAGATAGGGAACTATTAGGACATTCTGTTCCCGTATGTGGGCCATCACATCTGACATTATTTTCGTGAATACCCGAAGAGCGACGGCTATCCCGAAGGGGAGAGCTCGGAATTGGAAGTGTTTTACTTCCCCCTGGATATTCACTGCCAGTCTGAGATATTTTTGATGATCTCTATGGATGGGCACATGGTAATATGCGTCTCGTAAGCCTAGAACAGTCATGAAACACAAGGGAAAGAGTATTTTCACGCAAGATTTTATTGTCTCCATTTTGAAGTGTTGGATCTCTAGGAAACTGTTTAATTTTTTGAGATTTATGATCGCTCTGTACGATCCGTCCGGTTTCCTGCGGAGGAAGAGGGGAGAATAGAAGCCCGTGCCTCTTTCCTGGTATGGGACTTCTTGCAATACTCCTTTCTGGATTAAGTTCAGAATTTCCTCCTGGAGAGCTGACTGTTCGTGTGACTGTTTCTGAGGCGTTATCATGAAGGAGTTGCCGGGAGGGATACGAAATTTGAGTCTGAGGCCTTCTCGTATAATACCTAAAATCCAGGGACTGTTTGAAATTTTTTCCCAGGCTGGAAGAAACTCGGCTAGTCTCCCTCCGACCCGGGGAGTACCTTCATTGTGATTTTTTATTATCCGGAGGGGGGGGGTTTGTTGAACAAGAAGCCCCTGTTTTTGTTCCTTCTGTCTTCTCATCCGTCTTTATTCCCTTTTGGGGGTCTTCTCCGCATGAACTTTCTGTTCCGAAAGGAACGCCTATACGACTGGTTAGGAAACCCGGGGAAAGATTTCTTTTTATCTCCCGCTTTGTCAAGGATGTCGTCCAATGTTGACCCAAACAGAAATTCACCTTCACAAGGTATTGAGCATAATTTGGTCTTCGTTTGCAAGTCCCCCGGCCAGCACTTTAGCCACAGGGCACGTCTTGCGGCGTTTGAGAAAGAGGCCGACCTGGCTGCTAATCTCGCTGAATCCACCGAAGCGTCCGCCAAAAAGTTTGCCGCCCCTTTCATCATGGACAGTGACTTCTGGATTGTTTCTCTTGAGACTTTTCCCTTTAATTGGGAATCCAAGTGCTCGAGCCATACCATTAAGGTGCGGGCCGTACAGGTGGCTGCGATGGCTGGTTTTAGACCACCTCCTGCTGCTTCCCAGGAGTTTTTTAAGAAAGTGTCAGCTTTTTTGTCCATCGGGTCCTTTAGGGTACCCAAGTCCTCGAAGGGCAGGGCGAATTTTTTAGAGGCCTTTGCTATGGCCACATCCAATTTGGGTGCCTTGCTCCAGGATGAGCAGGCTGGGTCATCAAACGGGTATTTTCTCTTGTTGGTCTTGCTGTTCTTTTATTGCGTTCGTCTACCAGACCCATGGTCGTTCTGATGGCCTTTACCAGTGCGTCTGTCTCTTCGATGGGGAAGCAACTGCGTCCCCCTCTGATGATAGTGAAGAGGTCTCGGATGTCGACGAATCGTTAGAATCAGATGTTTCACTTTCTGACTCGTCTACGCTAGATTCAGGAGACTTGTGACCTGATCTGTGTTTTTTCTTTGGAGCTTTAATGCCTTTGAGGGCAGTCTCCACCTGATTTTTTATTAGCAATTTTAGGTCGGATGCGAACGCCGGGGATTCCTCCTGAATGGTTTTCTCTATGCAAGACCCGCATAGCTTTTTCTCCCAGGAGGAAGGTAGCTCTTCTAGACATATCGCACACACTTTGTGCTTTGATTTGGCTGTACATTTTCTTCCCTAGGAGAAAGAGTAACCCCGTATTACATTAGTACTTTCACGTAGATCACTCACCCTTTGTGAATAAGAGATACCGTCTCTGGCCTCGGGACTACATCCACTGGATTCGTCACCGGTCGCATAGTTTTTTCAGAGACTCGGCTGCGTTGTGACCCTGAGCGTCCACTGCTGCTGCACTGCTGAGAGGAAGCGTTTCCCTTGCGCTAATGTTGTGAGCGCGGGTGCCGCTGTACCTGCACTTGCTCAGGCGACAATTGTACACACTCCTGTGCATCTTGCTGCTCTTTGTCACTCATAGTGGCCTCCACGCTGCGTTTTAGCAAAGAGGAGGTTTGATCCACATATCCCCCTTGGAAATGCTGCTTTTTAAATTTACCGCCCGTGGAAGCGGACATCTGCGCATGCGCGCGCGCCACTTCCGGTCCAAAGCACAAGCGCCCCATAGGGAGGATATAATCGGGGACGCCCGCGCGTGCGCTCTAGCGTTCCGCCCCCGTCCTGCCGCCCCGTGCTTACGGTTTAGGCGTCCGGCGTCCAGCGGTGCCATGTGCACTTTTAGTGCACTCCTGTGTCCCCTCATGGTAGCGTAGCCGCCGCTACCTCCATGTACCGATTAGCGGTACAGAGGCTATATCGGTGACCGCCGTCACCTGCCTCCTTCCTCCCCCTTTTTTTTTCCCGGGGAAGGCAGGCTCGATCCTCTTCACTGTCTCCCCCGCCACACTCACCCATAGGGCCCGCCGACCCCAGCGGTGGTGCTTCAGGGCCAGAGAAAGGGGGGGAGAAAACCTGCTGGATCCAGCCGTGACAGGGCGCCCCCTGTCAGGAACCGACCGGACCAGCTCCCTGGAATCCCACGCCGAATCCTCAGGTACGTGCTGTAGGTTCCCCGTCAGGGACAGGAAACCAACTGATGTGGGAGAGAGGTACGCCCTTTTTCACCTGTAGGTTTCCTGTCCCTGGGGGCGGACCCCTCTCTTTATGTGGTGCCATCAAGGGGATAGAGAAAATTAAATGTATGATAGTAAATATGTTATTAGTAATTATTATTATTATTATTTATTATTATACCTCCATTTATTCCATAGCGCTTTATATGTGATGAGGGGTATACATAATAAAAAACAAGAGAACAGCCCAACAACCAGACAATGGATCCCCAGAGAGACACCATACAGGGGATAGATTTTAAAAAATGCCTTTATTGAATTTATATGGCAATATAAGTATATAAAAACAAACAATGGTGCGCATAATAGGACATGGAATCAACCCATATAATAGCTCAAATAGCTCATAGTGGCAGACCCTCCCATATATATATCAGGTTTGCTTCAGGATATATACAAAAGTGCAATAAAAGAAAGTGCAACAGTGCAAAAAAAAAAATTATATATATATTATTATAAAACACACCTGAAATGTACATAATATGTGCTATACATACATGTATATATAACTGGCAAAAAAGTGCAATGTGCTTATATCAAATCAATCCAATGTAACAACACCCTCTATATGGCAGCAACACCGAGGGTCAAAATTAAGGTGCACAGTGCAAGGGAAAAATTATAACAATGATACTAATCCTGAGTATTACCTTGGAGGAGGGGGAAGGGTCGCCACGTCCTATATGCTGCACCCCTACGCACGTTTCGGACTTTTGTCCCTCATCAGGGGGCGAGCACATGGAGGGCTGTGCAGCCCTTCAAAGAACCGCCACCCTCTCCATTACTGACCCACTGCCCAACTGGTCATGCTGAGGGATGTTGCAGGCAGCAGATCGCTCTCCACGGCATCTCCAGACTCTGTCACATGTGCTCAGTGTGAACCTGTTTTCATCTGTGAAGAGCACAGGGCGCCAGTGGCGAATTTGCCAATCCTGGTGTTCTGTGGCAAATGCCCAGTGTCCTGCACAGTGTTGGGCTGTGAGCACAACCCCCATCTGAGGATGTCAGGCACTCAGACCATCCTCATCATTAACCTTTTATGCAACATATCTTAATATGGAGCATTTTACGGGGCCCATCATGAACTTTATGGAGCATTATATGGAGTGTATTTTGTATGGAGCATCTTATGGGGCCCATCAGAACTGTATGGAGCATTATATGGGGCTCCTAATTCAATATGGATGTTCAAAAACATTTCACCTACTGATGTCTCTTTATTTTGACATAGCACTAACATATTCCGCAGCGCTTTACAGTTTGCACACATTATCATCACTGTCCCGATGGGGCTCACAATCTAAGTTCCCTAGCACTATGTCTTTAGAATGTGGGTGGAAATCGGAGGAAGCCCACGCAAACACGTAGAACATACAAACTCCTTGCAGATGGCCATCTGCCACAGGCCATCAATGAAGAAGTCCCGAACAGCCTCTTTAATGTTCTGTGAAAAAAAATTGTCTACGATAATTAAATACACTTAAGTGCACACAATCACATTAGTCGTGCAATACATTCTACACAGAAAAACGTACAGACTTATAAGATAAAGATGTGAAATAATACAAGTTTAACTATGGTGACTTTCTTGTCACCTGAAGAAACTTATTAAAGTTTTTCTTTATTTAATAGTTTAAAATAAGGATATATAATGGCTGTTTGTGTAAATTGGAATAATTTTCTACAGTCAGACATTTTTTTTTAAAGTTTCTACACCAGTCTGTCATCAGGCTAATTCCGATGGATTACTGAGGAGGAGGCTGTTGAGGTAAGAATATCCCTTCCCTAATAATAACGCGATCTGTAATATTTTTGTCTCTAATGAGTTGACGACACTTGGACATAAATATCTACCTTTGCTGACTGCAACGTTTTATCCTCCTGTCTGCAGTTGGTAAATCATTGGCTATTATTAAGTAAAGTAAAAACATTTAGCAAAGACAAAACAAAAGCAAAAAATCGTGTCAACGGCATTTGGCCATTTTTTTCCTGATGTGCATCATGTCAAAAAGTTTTGGATTACCCATTTTTGATTTCTTAAAAGTGTTTTCATACATAACATTTTATAGAAAAATGTCACTACAATATTTGCTAAAGGGTTTTTTTTTAGTGAAAACCAGATGTTCCTTCCTTTGCACTTCTTATTCCTTTCAAATCCACTTCTAGCTTTGGTTCAACGAACTGCATGAAAAATTACCAGAAAACTGCAGCAAATTAACTTTGGAAAAATGTTTAAATATACCATTTGTTATTAATTTGTTTTTGGTATTTGCCTTTAGTGTACAGACACTAAACGCATGTTCTAGTACTCTGATTAAATAATTCTGCCTTGTTTTCTTGTTTTTTTTAGAACATGTTGATTTAGAAGTCCAACATGTTCTTGGGCAAAATCACAAACTACAATATCAGAGTGCCAGATTTTTAAATGGGAATACTGCACCGACCTCTGCCCTTAACCTAAAGTAAAGGTCGGGAGTTTTTGCTAGTGTATATTTTAATATTTCCATAGTCTCCCATTCATCAGATGGACACAAATTGTGTTCTGCGTACCATTTAACTGTAAGAAAGTGCAATAGAGTACATAGAAAGGCAACTCAAAAAGTATATAATATGGTATATGTTTTTCTTTACAATGGCTACCTATACTGGACGGAGGCATCCATCCTGACTTTTTCCGCTGTAGGTCATATAGTTTGCCAAAATTTATAGTCAACAGTGACCATAAATGCAATGTGTCCCTAGTAGAGATGAGTGAATTGATTTGTAAGAAATTAAATTTGTTACAATTTTTCATGAAATATTCGGATTCAGCCAAGTTCAGATTTTTGGGGTATTTGATTTGCACAAATCCAGCAAAATACTGGCCAGCTGGTTCACCTATCGCTCATCGTGCAGCAGCAGCTTTCCACTGGTCTCTAAGTTTGGTCTTCAGCCTAAATTTTCCACTGATGAGTAGACCATACCTGGTCACAGGGCTCAATCATGTCAATGACATAATGGTATAACAGTTTATAATGTTTTAACCCCATCCTAGTACCATAAAGAGTCCAGCAAAATAGTGGACAGCTGGCTGACACTTTGTTGCACTTGCGTAAAGTGAATCCTCAAAATGTTATGAGAAATTTATAATGAATTTTATTTGGACAAAATTAAATTTGTCCAAAATGAATTTCAAGAGATTTTCTTATCTCTATTCCCCACATTTTCTCAGTCTATTTTACACTATCCTGACCTTTTTAAGAGACTGGGAAACATCTTTAACCCCTTTACGACCTATGACGTATGGGTACGTCATAGGGCACCTCCCCCTGTTTGATGCAGGCTCCGGCTTTGAGCACGCCCCTAACATCCGCAGTGTGCCACTAACAGTTGCCAGTGGGCAGCGTTCATAGCAGATGAGCATTTCCGATACACATAACAGGGATGCAGACAGTAAAAAATAGAAAAAAAATGTTTGTTTTTTTAAATATAAAAATTCAAGTCACACACCCTTTGCGCCATTCAAAATAAGACCATAAAAAAAAATACATGTTTGGTATCACTGAGTGCAGAAATGCCTGATCTATCAAAATATAAAAATAATTTATCTGATCTAAGTTTTTTTTGGTCGCAGCAACATTGCAATAAAATGCAATGACTGGCGATCAAAACATCATATCTACCCCAAAATGGTATCAATAAAAATGTTAGGTCACCATGCACAAAATAAGCCCTCACCCTGCTCCTGATCACGAAAAAAGGAGATGCGACGGGTCTCAGAAAATGGCGCCTTTTTCTTGTTTTTTTTATAACTTCGGATTTTTTTCACCACTTAAATGAAAAAGAACCTAGACATGTTTAGTACCTACAAACTCGTAAAGACATGGAGAATGATAATGGTATGTCAGTTTTTTGATTTAGTGAGCATGATAAAAACAAATTGTGGCATTGCACTTTTTTTTGCAGTTTCACTGCACTGTCACCATAGTTCACAACATAAACAGCACTCGGACCAATATCAGTCTGTGCACGTGTTTGATTTTTTCCTTGAACAGAGCCTGTCTGCGGAAAAAAAATCGCAGCATGCCCGATCTATTCAAGACATTGATTGAGTGGAAAAACTTGGACTGCACCTGGATGACATCTGAATGCAGTCCAATTTCCACGGAGTGACAGAATGAAGAAAATATAGACATTTTATTCTTTATCTTCTCCTCATCCGAGAAAATCAGAGCAAACTCTGATGACCCTCTGATCGGAGTGTGATCAGAGTTTGATTGGAAACCCTGGCCTTAAGCTAGATCTCTTAAAGGGGGTATCCGGAACTTTACAAAGAACAAAAAAAGTACCTAAGTATTAACAGGCAGGTAATTGCAACTTCTCCTCTGACACAGAGCCTTCACAGATCGCTCCTGCCAAGGATTCAGCTGCATCAGCTGACGCCAAGGGGCGGGACTTCCAAGGTCATGTTGATTGCCAGCTGCCTCCCCCAGTAAGGTAGCGGGGACCCGGCTGTCAATCAGAATGACCTCAGAAGTCCTGTCCCGTCTACAGAGTGGACTGGAAAAGAAGCCTCAGCTCTGTAGATGTGACATCATCAGAGGCTTCTGAATCCTCGGCAGGAGCGATCTGTGACTGCCCTGTGTCGGGGAAGAACAGTGCTGTGCACAACAGGCAGGTAAGTTGCAACTACCTGCCTGTTTGTGCTTAGGTACAGTTTTTTTTTTTTTTTTGCAATATCCCATTTAAACCTGCTGAGACAAGTGCACTTACTTTGCAAACCCATGTTAGAATTGCTGTATCATCCTAATATCAAAATTAATATTTTATCAGTCCAGCTGAAGAATGACAGAGCTTTTGAGTTTAAATGTATTCAATGGCCAGCCTTGCAGCTTGACTGACAGCAGCAGTTTTGTACTGAGCAGAGTGAGAGCTCAGTATCTGCCGGGAGGAAAGATACAGAGTAGTTACTTGAGTAACGAGCACTTACTCTCAACACTAATCATGATATCATCATCATTTTTTTTTTTTTTACTTTTGAAAAAAACTCTATCCCCAATCCAAACCCTAAACCTAACCTAATGGCAAAGAATCAAAGAAATTAAAATCATAAAATGAAACAATTTTTTTTATCTGACTACGGGATAACATAGAGGTTATGACATACTAATTATTGGCTTTTGATCACTGTGATAGGGTCTATCACAGTGATCGAAAGGAACCAATAGGAAAAATATCTGTTGTTGTTGGGAGCCTGGCAGATCTCAGCAGGTGCACTGCGTATGAGCCATAAGAGGTGGAAGGCCGGGGGACGGAGCAGGAGGGCCCAGGGAATGGTGGAGATACCGGAGGGGATGATTAAGGACATTATTTCTCTCTCCTCTGACATGAAGAAGAGAGAAAAATGATTTTAATAGCGGGCACTAGTGATGAGTGAATGTGCTCGGATAACTTTTCCAAACATGTCTGGTGTTATCCGAGCATGTTGGGGATTGCCTAACACACAATGAATCCTCACTTGTGTTGAGGCTGTCTAACCGCCACAAATGATGCAGCCACAAGGACTCGAACATAATATATGAGCCCGCCCAGATGCTTGGGTAACACTCGAGCATGCTCGGATAAGACGTTATTTACTAGTGGGTACACTTTTTTTAATCTGAAAGTCCGGTCCTGATCGTGTTCTCCAAGGTCTTGGCTACCTCTAGTAGCTGAAACCCTAGAGATTTTCAGACTCTGGGGAGTGCTATAGGCTTATTAACAATTTAAAACAACGATGAGAAAATAAAGCCACTTAGCGGCCACTGTTTTAAGATGTGTCGGCATTCATTAACCCCTTCATGACCCAGCCTATTTTCACCTTAATGACCTGCCCGTTTTTTGCAATTCTGACCAGTGTCCCTTTATGAGGTAATAACTCGGGAACGCTTCAACAGATCCTAACAGTTCTGAGACTGTTTTTTCGTGACATATTGGGCTTCATGTTAGTGGTAAATTTAGGTCAATAATTTTTGCGTTTATTTGTGAATAAATGGAAATTTGGCTAAAATTTAGAAAATTTTGCAATTTCCAAATTTTGAATTTTTATTCTGTTAAACCAGAGAGTTATGTGACACAAAATAGTTAATAAATAACATTTCCCACATGTCTACTTTACATGAGCACAATTTTGGAAACAAATTTTTTTTTTGCTAGGAAGTTATAAGTTAAATTTGACCAGCGATTTCTCATTTTTACAATGAAATTTACAAAACCATTTTTTTAGGGACCACCTCATATTTCCTCAAGTACCTCAAAACCACATTCAAGAAGTTTATTAACCCTTCAGGTACTTCACAGCAGCAGAAGCAACATGGAAGGAAAAAATGGACATTTAACTTTTTAGTCACAAAAATGATGTTTTAGCAACAATTTTTTTATTTTCTCAAGGGTAAAAAGAGAAACTGGACCCCAAACATTATTGTACAATTTGTCCTGAGTACGCCGATACCTCATATGTTGGGGGAACCACTGTCTAGGTGCACGACAGGGCTCTGAATGGAAGGAGCGTCATTTGACTTTTTCAATGAAAAATTGGCTCCAATCTTTAGCGGACACTAGGATTGAGCGAAACGGGTCGTTCATTTTCAAAAGTCGCCGACTTTTGGCAAAGTCGGGTTTCATGAAACCCGATCCGACCCCTGTGCGGGGTCGGCCATGCGGTACGCGACTTTCGCGCCAAAGTCGCGTTTCAATGACGCGAAAAGCGCCATTTCTCAGCCAATGAAGGTAAACGCAGAGTGTGGGCAGCGTGATGACATAGGTCCTGGTCCCCACCATCTTAGAGAAGGGCATTGCAGTGATTGGCTTGCTGTCTGCGGCGTCACAGGGGCTATAAAGAGGCGTTCCCGCCGACCGCCATGTTACTGCTGCTGATCTGAGCTTAGGGAGAGGTTGCTGCCGCTTCGTCAGAAGCAGGGATAGCGTTAGGCAGGGTCCATTAACCACCAAACCGCTTGTGCTGTAGCGATTTCCACTGCCCAACACCACCTTCGGTGTGCAGGGACAGTGGAAGCTACATTTTTTTTTTTTTTCCCCTCAGCGCTGTAGCTCATTGGGCTGCCCTAGAAGGCTCCCTCATAGCTGCATTGCTGTGTGTACGCCGCTGTGCAAACCAACTGCTTTTTTCAAAGCACAAATCCTCTTGTTCCTTCCTTTCTGCACAACTATCTTTTTGGTTTGTACACACTTTTTATTTAATTTGTGCATCAGTCCACTCCTTATTGCTGCCTGCCATACCTGGCTGAGATTACTGCAGGGAGATAGTAATTGAAGGACACTCCCTGTTTTTTTTTTTTTTTTGTGGGAGATTAAGATTGACATTTCTGCTAGAGTGCCATCCCTGTCTGTGTCATCTCTCACTCAGTGGGCCATAGAAAGCCTATTTATTTTTTTGCTTGATTTGGGTTATAAAATCTACCTGAAAAAATCACTACATCAATCAGTGGGAGAAAAATATTGGCCTCAGGGCTTGTGTGCCACTCTTGACTCCTGTGTGCATCATCACTCACTCAGTGGGCCATAGAAAGCCCTTTTTTTTTTTTTTTTTGCTTTATTTGGGTTCTAAATTCTACCTGAAAAAAATCAATAAATCAATCAGTGGGAGATTAATATTGGCCTTTGGGCTTGTGTGCCAGTCCTAAGCGTGCCATCTCTCTCTCTCAGATAGTGGGCCATAGAAAGCCTATTTATTTTTATTTTTTTTTATTGGGTTTATAAATTTTCCCTGGAAAAAAAAAAAAAAAGTGGGAGATTAATATTGGCCTCTGGGCTTGTGTGCCAGTCCTGAGCGTGCCATCTCTCTCACAAATAGTGGGCCATAGAAAGCCTATTTATTTATTTTTTTTTGGTTTTATAAATTCTCCCTTAAAAAAAAAAGGGAGATTAATATTGGCCTTTGGGCTTGTGTGCCAGTCCTAAGCGTGCCATCTCTCTCTGTCTCTCAGATAGTGGGCCATAGAAAGCCTATTTATTATTTTTTTTATTGGGTTTATAAATTTTCCCTGGAACAAAAAAAAAAAGTGGGAGATAAATATTGGCCTCTGGGCTTGTGTGCCACTCCTGACTCCTGTGTGCGTCATCTCTCACTCAGTGGGCCATAGAAAGCTTTTTTTTGTTTTATTTGTTTTCTAAATTCTCCCTGAAAAAATCATTTTATTTTATTTGGTTTCTAAATTCTTCCTGAAAAAATCATTTTATTCTATTTTTTTTTTCCTAAAGTCTCCCTGAAAAAAAAAAAAAAAAAAAAATCAGTGGGAGATTAATATTGCCCTTTCTGCTTGTGTGCCAGTCTTGACTCCTGGGTGTGCCATCTCTCTCTCTCTCTCCAATTGTGGGCCATAGAAAGCCTATTATTTTTTTTAGCTTGATTTGGGTTCCAAAATCTACCTGAAAAAATCACTACATCAATCAGTGGGAGATAAATATTGGCCTCTGGGCTTGTGTGCCACTCCTGACTCCTGTGTGCGTCATCTCTCACTCAGTGGGCCATAGAAAGCCTTTTTTTGTTTTATTTGTTTTCTAAATTCTCCCTGAAAAAATCATTTTATTTTCTTTGGTTTCTAAATTCTTCCTGAAAAAATCATTTTATTCTATTTTTTTTTTTCCTAAAGTCTCCCTGAAAAAAACAAAAAACAAAAACAAATCAGTGGGAGATTAATATTGCCCTTTCTGCTTGTGTGCCAGTCTTGACTCCTGGGTGTGCCATCTCTCTCTCTCTCTCCAATTGTGGGCCATAGAAAGCCTATTATTTTTTTTAGCTTGATTTGGGTTCCAAAATCTACCTGAAAAAATCACTACATCAATCAGTGGGAGATAAATATTGGCCTCTGGGCTTGTGTGCCACTCCTGACTCCTGTGTGCATCATCACTCACTCAGTGGGCCATAGAAAGCCTATTTATTTTTTTGCTTGATTTTGGTTCTAAAATCTACCTGAAAAAATCACTACATCAATCAGTGGGAGAAAAATATTGGCCTCAGGGCTTGTGTGCCACTCCTGACTCCTGTGTGCATCATCACTCACTCAGTGGGCCATAGAAAGCCCATTTTTTTTTTTTTTTTTGCTTTATTTGGGTTCTAAATTCTACCTGAAAAAATCAATAAATCAATCAGTGGGAGATTAATATTGGCCTTTGGGCTTGTGTGCCAGTCCTAAGCGTGCCATCTCTCTCTCTCAGATAGTGGGCCATAGAAAGCCTATTTATTTTTTATTTTTTTTATTGGGTTTATAAATTTTCCCTGGAAAAAAAAAAAAAAGTGGGAGATTAATATTGGCCTCTGGGCTTGTGTGCCAGTCCTGAGCGTGCCATCTCTCTCACAAATAGTGGGCCATAGAAAGCCTATTTATTTTTTTTTTTTTTGGTTTTATAAATTCTCCCTTAAAAAAAAAGGGAGATTAATATTGGCCTTTGGGCTTGTGTGCCAGTCCTAAGCGTGCCATCTCTCTCTGTCTCTCAGATAGTGGGCCATAGAAAGCCTATTTATTATTTTTTTTATTGGGTTTATAAATTTTCCCTGGAACAAAAAAAAAAAAGTGGGAGATAAATATTGGCCTCTGGGCTTGTGTGCCACTCCTGACTCCTGTGTGCGTCATCTCTCACTCAGTGGGCCATAGAAAGCCTTTTTTTGTTTTATTTGTTTTCTAAATTCTCCCTGAAAAAATCATTTTATTTTCTTTGGTTTCTAAATTCTTCCTGAAAAAATCATTTTATTCTTTTTTTTTTTTTTTCCTAAAGTCTCCCTGAAAAAAAACAAAAAAAAACAAATCAGTGGGAGATTAATATTGCCCTTTCTGCTTGTGTGCCAGTCTTGACTCCTGGGTGTGCCATCTCTCTCTCTCTCTCCAATTGTGGGCCATAGAAAGCCTATTATTTTTTTAGCTTGATTTGGGTTCCAAAATCTACCTGAAAAAATCACTACATCAATCAGTGGGAGATAAATATTGGCCTCTGGGCTTGTGTGCCACTCCTGACTCCTGTGTGCGTCATCTCTCACTCAGTGGGCCATAGAAAGCTTTTTTTTGTTTTATTTGTTTTCTAAATTCTCCCTGAAAAAATCATTTTATTTTATTTGGTTTCTAAATTCTTCCTGAAAAAATTATTTTATTCTATTTTTTTTTCCTAAAGTCTCCCTGAAAAAAAAACAAAAAAAAACAAATCAGTGGGAGATTAATATTGCCCTTTCTGCTTGTGTGCCAGTCTTGACTCCTGGGTGTGCCATCTCTCTCTCTCTCTCCAATTGTGGGCCATAGAAAGCCTATTATTTTTTTTAGCTTGATTTGGGTTCCAAAATCTACCTGAAAAAATCACTACATCAATCAGTGGGAGATAAATATTGGCCTCTGAGCTTGTGTGCCACTCCTGACTCCTGTGTGCGTCATCTCTCACTCAGTGGGCCATAGAAAGCCTTTTTTTGTTTTATTTGTTTTCTAAATTCTCCCTGAAAAAATCATTTTATTTTCTTTGGTTTCTAAATTCTTCCTGAAAAAATCATTTTATTCTATTTTTTTTTTCCTAAAGTCTCCCTGAAAAAAAACAAAAAAAAAAACAAATCAGTGGGAGATTAATATTGCCCTTTCTGCTTGTGTGCCAGTCTTGACTCCTGGGTGTGCCATCTCTCTCTCTCTCTCCAATTGTGGGCCATAGAAAGCCTATTATTTTTTTTAGCTTGATTTGGGTTCCAAAATCTACCTGAAAAAATCACTACATCAATCAGTGGGAGATAAATATTGGCCTCTGGGCTTGTGTGCCACTCCTGACTCCTGTGTGCGTCATCTCTCACTCAGTGGGCCATAGAAAGCCTTTTTTTGTTTTATTTGTTTTCTAAATTCTCCCTGAAAAAATCATTTTATTTTATTTGGTTTCTAAATTCTTCCTGAAAAAATCATTTTATTCTATTATTTTTTTTTCCTAAAGTCTCCCTTAAAAAAAAAAAAAAATCAAATCAGTGGGAGATTAATATTTACATTTGTGCTTCAGTGACAGTCCTGCGTGTGTGGCATCTCTCTCATTTGTTGCCACCAACAACAGAGTGTGTAACATTGTGCCTGATTTTCGTTGTGGTCTCACTCACCTGTAAAGGGGTAGCTAAATCATACTGAAGTTATAGCTCACCGTGTAATTTGTGTGACAGCAACAAATAACGTTAGTTTGTTTACGTTTTTAAAACAATGAGGAAGTATGGTGGAAGAGGTCGTGGCCGGGGGCGTTCATTGTCAGCTGGTAATGAGGGTAGTGGTGGAGCATCAGCTGGTCGTGGGAAAAAAAATATTGCACCTAAGTCTGGAGCTGTGGAGCCAGGTTCGTCGTCTGGCTACACAAGGCCTCGAACGCTCCCTTTTCTGGGAGTAGGAAAACCGCTTTTAAAGCCGGAGCAGCAAGAGCAAGTTTTGGCTTATCTTGCTGACTCAGCCTCTAGCTCTTTTGCCTCCTCTCGTGAAACTGGTAAATGTCAAAGCAGCGCGTCGTTAGTGGATGTTCACGGTCAGGGACAAGTCGCTTCCTTGTCCTCTTCAGCAAAAACAACAACAGAGAAGAATGCAGCAGGCGACACAACGGGTTACTCCATGGAGCTCTTTACACATACCGTCCCTGGCTTAGAAAGTGAAGCAGTTAACAGTCCATGCCCATTACAAGTTGAATCTGACATGGAGTGCACTGATGCACAGCCACAGCCAGACTACTATGCTGGTCCTTTGACTCAGACCACAACATTGCCCTCGCAGGGTGCTGATCAAGAATCAGACCCTGATGAGACTATGTTGCCCCATCACGAACGCTATACCACCGACCGACACGGTGGCACAGATGAAGTTGCACATGAGCTACAAGAAGAGGTAATAGATGACCCAGTTCTTGACCCCGATTGGCAGCCATTGGGGGAACAGGGTGCAGGCGGCAGCAGTTCTGAAGCGGAGGAGGAGGGGCCGCAGCAGGCATCAACATCGCAACAGGTTCCATCTGCCGGGCCCGAATCTTGCCCAAAACGCATGGCAAAGCCAAAACCTGTTGGAGGACAGCGTGGCCATCCGGTTAAAGCTCAGTCTGCAATGCCTGAAAAGGTATCCGATGCTAGAAAGAGTGCAGTCTGGCATTTTTTTAAACAACATCCAATTGATCAGCGCAAAGTCATCTGTCAAAAATGTTCAACTACCTTAAGCAGAGGACAGAATCTGAAAAGTCTCAATACAAGTTGCATGCATAGACATTTAACCACCATGCATTTGCAAGCCTGGACTAACTACCAAATGTCCCTTAAGGTTGTAGCACCCTCGGCCAATGAAGCTAGTCAGCAACGCAACATCCCTTCCGGCAGTGTAGGGCCACCATTTTCCGCACCACTTGCAGTATCTGTGCAGGTTTCTTTGCCAGGCCAAAGCAGTCAGGGTCAGGGAATCACCAGTTTCGTAGTAGGAAACACTGCATCTAGGGCACCGGTGGCAACAATACCATCTCCCACCGTCTCTCAGTCTGCCATGTCCACCGGCACCCCCGCTAGTTCCACGATCTCCAGCTCTCCAGTCCAGCTCACCCTACATGAGACTATGGTTAGAAAAAGGAAGTACTTAGCCTCGCATCCGCGTACACAGGGTTTGAACGCACACATAGCTAGACTAATCTCGTTAGAGATGATGCCCTACCGGTTAGTTGAAAGCGAAGCTTTCAAAGCCCTGATGGACTACGCTGTACCACGCTACGAGCTACCCAGTCGACACTTTTTTTCCAGAAAAGCCATCCCAGCCCTCCACCAGCATGTTAAAGAGCGCATCGTCCATGCACTCAGGCAATCTGTGAGCACAAAGGTGCACCTGACAACAGATGCATGGACCAGTAGGCATGGCCAGGGACGTTACGTGTCCATCACGGCACACTGGGTAAATGTGGTGGATGCAGGGTCCACAGGGGACAGCAAGTTTGGGACAGTTCTGCCTAGCCCACGGTCTAGGAAACAATTAGATGTAGCCGTTCGCACCCCCTCCTCCTCCTCTTCGTCCTCCTGCAGAAGCGAGAGCTCGTCCACAGACCGCAGTCGCACAACCACTCCATCCGCAGCTGCCACTGTTGCAAACCAGGTCTCCCATTATGGGGCAGCTACTGGCAAACGTCAGCAGGCTGTATTGGCTATGAAGTGTTTGGGCGACAACAGACACACCGCGGAAGTTCTGTCTGAGTTCTTGCAGAAAGAAACGCAGTCGTGGCTGGGCACTGTAGATCTTGAGGCAGGCAAGGTAGTGAGTGATAACGGAAGGAATTTCATGGCTGCCATCTCCCTTTCCCAACTGAAACACATTCCTTGCCTGGCTCACACCTTAAACCTGGTGGTGCAGTGCTTCCTGAAAAGTTATCCGGGGTTATCCGACCTGCTCCTCAAAGTGCGTGGACTTTGCTCACATATCCGCCGTTCGCCCGTACACTCCAGCCGTATGCAGACCTATCAGAGTTCTTTGAACCTTCCCCAGCATCGCCTAATCATAGACGTTGCAACAAGGTGGAACTCAACACTGCACATGCTTCAGAGACTGTGTGAACAGAGGCGGGCTGTTATGTTTTTGTGGGAGGATACACATACACGGGCAGGCAGTAGGATGGCAGACATGGAGTTGTCAGGTGTGCAGTGGTCAAAGATTCAAGACATGTGTCAAGTCCTTCAGTGTTTTGAGGAATGCACACGGCTGGTTAGTGCAGACAACGCCATAATAAGCATGAGCATCCCCCTAATGCGTCTGCTGATGCAAAGTTTGACGCACATAAAGGATCAGGCGTCTGCAGCTGAGGAAGAGGAAAGCCTTGATGACAGTCAGCCATTGTCTGGCCAGGGCAGTGTACAGGACGAGTTAGCGGGCAAAGAGGAGGAGGAGGACGAGGAGGATGATGGGGATGATTATATTTTTAATGAGGAAGCTTTTCCGGGGCCACTGGAAATTGGTGGCGCGGCAAGGCCGGGTTCTGGTTTTTTGAGGGACACAAGTGACGTGGATTTGCCTGAAACTGCCCCTCAACCAAGCACAACCGCAGATTTGAGAACTGGAACTTTGGCCCACATGGCGGATTATGCCTTACGTATCCTCAAAAGGGACACATGCATAACTAAAATGATAAATGATGACGATTACTGGTTGGCCTGCCTCCTTGATCCTTGCTATAAAGGCAAATTTCAAAATATAATGCCACATGAGAACTTGGAACTAATATTAGCAACCAAACAATCAACTCTTGTTGACCGTTTGCTTCTGGCATTCCCTGCACACAGCGCCCGTGATCGTTCTCACACGAGCTGCAGGGGCCAGCAGACCAGAGGAGTTAGAGGGGCAGAAATTAGAAGTGGCATTGGCCAGAGGGGTTTTCTGACCAGGTTGTGGAGTGATTTTGCTATGACCGCAGACAGGACAGGTACTGCAGCATCAATTCAAAGTGACAGGAGACAACATTTGTCCAGTATGGTTACAAACTATTTTTCATCCCTTATCGATGTTCTCCCTCAACCGTCATTCCCATTTGATTACTGGGCATCAAAATTAGACACCTGGCCAGAATTGGCAGAATATGTATTGCAGGAGCTTGCTTGCCCGGCAGCTAGTGTCCTATCAGAAAGAGTATTCAGTGCTGCAGGTTCAATACTAACAGAAAAAAGGACTCGTCTGGCTACCCAAAATGTAGATGATCTAACCTTCATTAAAATGAACCACAACTGGATTTCGAAATCTTTTGCCCCACCTTGCCCGACTGACACCTAGCTTTCCTATGAAAAGGTCTTGCCTGTGGACTATTCTGAATGCCTTTTCCAATCTCGTAATTTTCTGCACCTGATTGTCCAGCATACGACATGTTTACACCTTACTAAATGGCCAAACTCCCCACACGGGGCCGTGGTATCGACACTTGGCGACAGCACCCGTGAGAGTGCAGTTTGTCTGAAGAGGTGGGTGAGCCCGCTTTTGGTCGACGGCACTGCCACTGGGTCCCTCCTAGTACAATAAAGTGTCTCTGGCGGTGGTGGTGCGCACCCAACGTCAGACACACCGTTGTAATATGAGGGGCCCTGGGCCTGTACCGCCGGCCACAAGACAGTTTCCCCCCACCCCAGCTCAAACAGTGCTCTACCACTTGCAAAATTATCTCACAGCTCCACCAATGTTTAGTCTATGCGCTGACATCCTTCAATGCCTGCCACTGACAATACCATTGTATTGACATTTTTGTTATGTTAGGCCTTCGATGCCTGTCTGTGGTCACTCCTTCCACTAGGCCTCCACTGACCACACCACTGCTGCCCGTGTACCCCTGTAACCAATTTAAAATTGCCTACAGCCATGTGTTATTATTTTAGGCCTTCGATGCCTGTCTGCGGTGACTCCTTCCACTAGGCCTCCACTGACCACACCACTGCTGCCCGTGTACCCCTGTAACCAATTTAAAATTGCCTACAGCCATGTGTTATTATTTTAGGCCTTCGATGCCTGTCTGCGGTGACTCCTTCCACTAGGCCTCCACTGACC
Organism: Ranitomeya imitator; assembly: GCF_032444005.1. Lineage (NCBI taxonomy): Eukaryota > Metazoa > Chordata > Amphibia > Anura > Dendrobatidae > Ranitomeya > Ranitomeya imitator. The sequence continues at coordinate 721,611,836 of NC_091284.1, forward strand.
ACACCACTGCTGCCCGTGTACCCCTGGAACCAATTTAAAATTGCCTACAGCCATGTGTTATTATTTTAGGCCTTTGATGCCTGTCTGCGGTCACTCCTTCCACTAGGCCTCCACTGACCACACCACTGCTGCCCGTGTACCCCTGGAACCAATTTAAAATTGCCTACAGCCATGTGTTATTATTTTAGGCCTTCGATGCCTGTCTGCGGTCACTCCTTCCACTAGGCCTCCACTGACCACACCACTGCTGCCCGTGTACCCCTGGAACCAATTTAAAATTGCCTACAGCCATGTGTTATTATTTTAGGCCTTCGATGCCTGTCTGCGGTCACTCCTTCCACTAGGCCTCCACTGACCACACCACTGCTGCCCGTGTACCCCTGGAACCAATTTAAAATTGCCTACAGCCATGTGTTATTATTTTAGGCCTTCGATGCCTGTCTGCGGTCACTCCTTCCACTAGGCCTCCACTGACCACACCACTGCTGCCCGTGTACCCCTGGAACCAATTTAAAATTGCCTACAGCCAGCCCAATTTTTTTATTTTAGGCCTTCGATGCCTGTCTGCGGTCCATTCTTTCTACTACTACTACACTGACCAGGGCACTGCTGCCCGTGTACCCCTGGAACCAATTTAAAATTGCCTACAGCCATGTGTTATTATTTTAGGCCTTCGATGCCTGTCTGCGGTCACTCCTTCCACTAGGCCTCCACTGGCCACACCACTGCTGCCCGTGTACCCCTGTAACCAATTTAAAATTGCCTACAGCCATGTGTTATTATTTTAGGCCTTCGATGCCTGTCTGCGGTGACTCCTTCCACTAGGCCTCCACTGACCACACCACTGCTGCCCGTGTACCCCTGTAACCAATTTAAAATTGCCTACAGCCATGTGTTATTATTTTAGGCCTTCGATGCCTGTCTGCGGTCACTCCTTCCACTAGGCCTCCACTGACCACACCACTGCTGCCCGTGTACCCCTGGAACCAATTTAAAATTGCCTACAGCCATGTGTTATTATTTTAGGCCTTCGATGCCTGTCTGCGGTCACTCCTTCCACTAGGCCTCCACTGACCACACCACTGCTGCCCGTGTACCCCTGGAACCAATTTAAAATTGCCTACAGCCATGTGTTATTATTTTAAGCCTTCGATGCCTGTCTGCGGTCACTCCTTCCACTAGGCCTCCACTGACCACACCACTGCTGCCCGTGTACCCCTGGAACCAATTTAAAATTGCCTACAGCCAGCCCAATTTTTTTATTTTAGGCCTTCGATGCCTGTCTGCGGTCCATTCTTTCTACTACTACTACACTGACCAGGGCACTGCTGCCCGTGTACCCCTGGAACCAATTTAAAATTGCCTACAGCCATATGTTATTATTTTAGGCCTTCGATGCCTGTCTGTGGTCACTCCTTCCACTAGGCCTCCACTGACCACACCACTGCTGCCCGTGTACCCCTGGAACCAATTTAAAATTGCCTACAGCCATGTGTTATTATTTTAGGCCTTCGATGCCTGTCTGCGGTCACTCCTTCCACTAGGCCTCCACTGACCACACCACTGCTGCCCGTGTACCCATGTAACCAATTTAAAATTGCCTACAGCCATGTGTTATTATTTTAGGCCTTCGATGCCTGTCTGCGGTGACTCCTTCCACTAGGCCTCCACTGACCACACCACTGCTGCCCGTGTACCCCTGTAACCAATTTAAAATTGCCTACAGCCATGTGTTATTATTTTAGGCCTTCGATGCCTGTCTGCGGTCACTCCTTCCATTAGGCCTCCACTGACCACACCACTGCTGCCCGTGTACCCCTGGAACCAATTTAAAATTGCCTACAGCCATGTGTTATTATTTTATGCCTTCGATGCCTGTCTGCGGTCACTCCTTCCACTAGGCCTCCACTGACCACACCACTGCTGCCCGTGTACCCCTGGAACCAATTTAAAATTGCCTACAGCCATGTGTTATTATTTTAGGCCTTCGATGCCTGTCTGCGGTCACTCCTTCCACTAGGCCTCCACTGACCACACCACTGCTGCCCGTGTACCCCTGGAACCAATTTAAAATTGCCTACAGCCATGTGTTATTATTTTAGGCCTTCGATGCCTGTCTGCGGTCACTCCTTCCACTAGGCCTCCACTGACCACACCACTGCTGCCCGTGTACCCCTGGAACCAATTTAAAATTGCCTACAGCCATGTGTTATTATTTTAGGCCTTCGATGCCTGTCTGCGGTCACTCCTTCCACTAGGCCTCCACTGACCACACCACTGCTGCCCGTGTACCCCTGGAACCAATTTAAAATTGCCTACAGCCATGTGTTATTATTTTAGGCCTTCGATGCCTGTCTGCGGTCACTCCTTCCACTAGGCCTCCACTGACCACATCACTGCTGCCCGTGTACCCCTGGAACCAATTTAAAATTGCCTACAGCCATGTGTTATTATTTTAGGCCTTCGATGCCTGTCTGCGGTCACTCCTTCCACTAGGCCTCCACTGACCACACCACTGCTGCCCGTGTACCCCTGGAACCAACATCAGAAAATATAAAAATAAGTATTTTGCCTATAAAAAAGAAAATACTGGAGAGATATCAAATGCAGACATTTTAAAATTAAAAACAAACACATACAACAAAAATCTGGTACAGTACTAAAAATGGCCACCAGCTACAATAACTTTCTCCTGCAAGTAGTTAACTGAAAGGTTTTTTCAATTTGAAACACAGATATGGCATCCACCGAGTGTTGTCCTGTCGCGTCTTCTTTATATTATTGCCAAGAAGATGCAAAACAATGAAAATAATAAAATCATTATTTACCAAAAAAATAGAGTAAGTCAAAACCACATTGCAAATAAACATTCATTACAAATAAAGAAGCAGGGCGCGTCCGAGGGTGAGTATATACCTAATAAGAATATAATCACCCTCGGACGCGCCCTGCTTCTTTCCGACAGCCTTCCTTCCTAAGAATCAGCCCTTCCGTGGTGTAGAGAGAGGGTTTGTTACACTCCAAGGTGTTCCCCAGGTTGCCTTTCCTCAGCTTCGATCTTCCGGCTCTCGTTTAGTAGTTGTTGGAAACTACGCTGCATTGGGCCTACAAATTGGGTATGGGGTGTAGAGAGATGGTGTGTTCCACTCCAAGGTGTTCCCCAGGTTGCCTTTCCTGAGCTTCGATCTTCCGGCTCTCGTTTAGTAGTTGTTGGAAACTACGCTGCATTAGGCCTACGAATTGGGTATGGGGTGTAGAGAGATGGTGTGTTCCACTGTAGAGAGATGGTGTGTTCCACTCCAAGGTGTTCCCCAGGTTTCCTCGCCAATGCTTCGATCATCATGCTCTCGTTTAGTAGTTGTTGGAAACTACGCTGCATTAGGCCTACAAATTGGGTATGGGGTGTAGAGAGATGGTGTGTTCCACTCCAAGGTGTTCCCCAGGTTTCCTCTCCATTGCTTCGATCTTCATGCTCTCGTTTAGTAGTTGTTGGAAACTACGCTGCATTAGGCCTACAAATTGGGTATGGGGTGTAGAGAGATGGTGTGTTACACTCCAAGGTGTTCCCCAGGTTTCCTCTCCATTGCTTCGATCTTCCGGCTCTCGTTTAGTAGTTGTTGGAAACTACGCTGCATTAGGCCTACAAATTGGGTATGGGGTGTAGAGAGATGGTGTGTTACACTCCAAGGTGTTCCCCAGGTTTCCTCTCCATTGCTTCGATCTTCCGGCTCTCGTTTAGTAGTTGTTGGAAACTACGCTGCATTAGGCCTACAAATTGGGTATGGGGTGTAGAGAGATGGTGTGTTACACTCCAAGGTGTTCCCCAGGTTTCCTCTCCATTGCTTCGATCTTCCGGCTCTCGTTTAGTAGTTGTTGGAAACTACGCTGCATTAGGCCTACAAATTGGGTATGGGGTGTAGAGAGATGGTGTGTTCCACTCCAAGGTGTTCCCCAGGTTGCCTTTCCTGAGCTTCGATCTTCCGGCTCTCGTTTAGTAGTTGTTGGAAACTACGCTGCATTAGGCCTACAAATTGGGTATGGGGTGTAGAGAGATGGTGTGTTACACTCCAAGGTGTTCCCCAGGTTTCCTCTCCATTGCTTCGATCTTCCGGCTCTCGTTTAGTAGTTGTTGGAAACTACGCTGCATTAGGCCTACAAATTGGGTATGGGGTGTAGAGAGATGGTGTGTTACACTCCAAGGTGTTCCCCAGGTTTCCTCTCCATTGCTTCGATCTTCCGGCTCTCGTTTAGTAGTTGTTGGAAACTACGCTGCATTAGGCCTACAAATTGGGTATGGGGTGTAGAGAGATGGTGTGTTACACTCCAAGGTGTTCCCCAGGTTTCCTCTCCATTGCTTCGATCTTCCGGCTCTCGTTTAGTAGTTGTTGGAAACTACGCTGCATTAGGCCTACAAATTGGGTATGGAGTGTAGAGAGATGGTGTGTTACACTCCAAGGTGTTCCCCAGGTTTCCTCTCCATTGCTTCGATCTTCCGGCTCTCGTTTAGTAGTTGTTGGAAACTACGCTGCATTAGGCCTACAAATTGGGTATGGGGTGTAGAGAGATGGTGTGTTCCACTCCAAGGTGTTCCCCAGGTTGCCTTTCCTGAGCTTCGATCTTCCGGCTCTCGTTTAGTAGTTGTTGGAAACTACGCTGCATTAGGCCTACAAATTGGGTATGGGGTGTAGAGAGATGGTGTGTTCCACTCCAAGGTGTTCCCCAGGTTTCCTCTCCATTGCTTCGATCTTCATGCTCTCGTTTAGTAGTTGTTGGAAACTACGCTGCATTAGGCCTACAAATTGGGTATGGGGTGTAGAGAGATGGTGTGTTACACTCCAAGGTGTTCCCCAGGTTTCCTCTCCATTGCTTCGATCTTCCGGCTCTCGTTTAGTAGTTGTTGGAAACTACGCTGCATTAGGCCTACAAATTGGGTATGGGGTGTAGAGAGATGGTGTGTTACACTCCAAGGTGTTCCCCAGGTTTCCTCTCCATTGCTTCGATCTTCCGGCTTTCGTTTAGTAGTTGTTGGAAACTACGCTGCATTGGGCCTACAAATTGGGTATGGGGTGTAGAGAGATGGTGTGTTCCACTCCAAGGTGTTCTCCAGGTTGCCTTTCCTGAACTTCTATCTTCAGGCTCTCATTAAATTGTGGTTAAACGGAACAACTGCATTTGGCGTACTAGTTGGTTTGGGGCCTACTATCGGTGTCTGCCGCTCCTTGCTGTTCTCCTCCACTGAACAAAGCTGTGCCGCCTGTTTACTACTGTTGCCAATTTTGAACTGCATTTCGACTACTTACTGATTTGGGCCTACTCTCTGTGTCAGCCTCTCATTCCAGTTGTCCTCCACTGCAATGCCCCCTGTCCTGAAATTCCGTTTTCAGGCGCTCGTTAAGTAGTTGTTAATGTTAGACTGCATTTGGCCTACTAGTTGGGTTGGGGCCTACTATCGGTGTCTGCCACTCCTTGCTGTTCTCCTCCACTGAACAAAGCTGTGCCGCCTGTTTACTACTGTTGCCAATTTTGAACTGCATTTCGACTACTTACTGATTTGGGCCTACTCTCTGTGTCAGCCTCTCATTCCAGTTGTCCTCCACTGCAATGCCCCCTGATTAGTCCTGTGTTACCAATTTTGAACTGCATTTAGCCCACTTTATTCTTTGGGCCTATATCTGTGTTTCCTCCTCATCCTGCCCATTGCCCAGCCAGTGATAGATGAGTCTGCTGGTACATTGACCCATAACGCAACATTTCCCGTGCACGCTACACTGCAAGATTGTGACCCTGCTGAAAGTCAGGTCCCCCTTCCCGCATACCATACCACCTTACACGGGGACAAACAGGAAGGTGCAGATGAAAGTGCAGGTTCCTTCATCAGGTGGGGGGAGGAATACTAGTTGGCGACGTCACTGGCACAGGGCCTCTCATGGTACGCAAAAGTGTTGCTGCCGGTGGGAGGCGCCCCCGCCGTGCAAACACACCGCTGTACTTTGAGGGGCCCTGTGCCAGTGCCAATGCCAACGAGTGGGCCCCCCTGCTTGCTCAGGTTCACAGCACTTGCAAAGTTGAAATACATACCTCTCCCTGCTCCACTGCCGTGACGTGGTCCAGATTTCCTGGGCCCACTAATTACTTGAACCAGCCCTACCCACCACAACTTTAGCCAAATGACCCCCAATTTCAAATGCCTTCCAATTATTATAAGGTAAATTACGCTTGACAAGCTTCATTAAGAAGAATGGATGGTTTTGACATTAAAATGGGCACTCTAGGTGTTTTCCTGGCCCCCACTCACTGCCGACTATGCTGCCCCATTGACTTGCATTGGGTTTCGTGTTTCGGTCGATCCCGACTTTACGTCATAATCGGCCGATTTCACTCGACCCAACTTTTGAGATAGTCGGGTTTCGCGAAACCCGGCTCGACTCTAAAAAGGTCAAGGTCGCTCAACTCTAGCGGACACCATGTCGCGTTTGGAGAGCCCCTGTGTGCCTAAACATTGGAGCTCCCCCACAAGTGACCCCATTTTGGAAACTAGACCCCCCAAGGAACTTATCTCGATGCATAGTGAGCACTTTAAACCCCCAGTTGCTTCACAAATTGATCCATAAAAATGAAAAAGTACTTCGTTTTCACAAAAAATGTATTTTAGCCTCATTTTTTTCATTTTCACATGGGCAACAGGATAAAATGGATCCTAAAATTTGTTGGGCAATTTCTCCTGAGTAAACCGATGCCTCATATGTGGTCACAAACCACTGTTTGTGCACACGGCAAGGCTCGGAAGGGAAGGAGCGCCATTTGACTTTTGAATGAAAAATTAGCTTCAATTGTTAGCGGACACCATGTCGCGTTTGGAGAGCCCCTGTGTGCCTAAACATTGGAGCTCCCCCACATGTGACCCCATTTTCGAAACTAGACCCCCCAAGGAACTTATCTCGATGCATAGTGAGCACTTTGAACCCCCAGGTGCTTCACAAATTGATCCGAAAAAATGAAAAAAGTACTTTTTTTTTCACAAAAAAATTTCATTTAGCCTCAATTTGTTCATTTCTACATGGGCAACAGGAGAAATTGCCCAACAAATTTTAGGATCCATTTTATCCTGAGTACACTGATACTTCACATGTGGGGGTAAACCACTGTTTGGGCACGCGGCAGGGCTCGGAAGGGAAGGAGCGCCATTTGACTTTTTGAATGAAAAATTAGCTTCAATCGTTAGCGGACACCATGTCATGTTTGGAGAGACCCTGTGTGCCTAAACATTGGAGCTCCCCCACATGTGACCCTATTTTGGAAACTAGACCTCCCATGAAACTCCCTTTAAACCCCCAAGTGCTTCACAGAAGTTTATAACGCAGAGCCGTGAAAATAAAAAATCATTTTTCTTTCCCCAAAAATTATATTTTAGCCTGCAATTTTTTATTTTCACAAGAGTAACAGGAGAAACTGGACCCCAAAAGTTGTTGTCCAGTTTGTCCTGAGTACGCTGATGCCCCATATGTGGGGGAGAACCACTGTTTTGGGCGCACGTCGGAGCTCAGAAGGGAAGTAGTGACTTTTGAAATGCAGACTTTGATGGAATCGTCTGCGGGCGTCACGTTGCATTTACAGAGCCGCTGATGTGCCTAAACAGTAGAAACCCCCCACAAGTGACCCCATTTTGGAAACTAGACCCCCAAGGAACTCATCTAGATATGTGGTGAGCACTTTCAACCCCCAAGTGCTTCACAGAAGTTTACAACGCAGAGACGTGAAAATAAAAAATCATTTTTCTTTCCTCAAAAATGATGTTTTAGCAAGCAATTTTTCATTTTCACAAGGGTAACAGGAGAAATTGGACCCCAATATTTGTTGCCCAGTTTGTCCTGAGTATGTTGATACCCCATATGTGGGGGTAAACCACTGTTTGGGCGCACTTCGGGGCTTGGAAGGGAGGGAGCACCATTTGACTTTTTGAACGCAAGATTGGCTGGAATCAATGGTGGCGCCATGTTGCGTTTGGAGACCCCTGATGTGCCTAAACAGTGGGAACCCTTCAATTCTAACTTCAACACTAACCCCAACACACCCCTAACCACAACCCTAATCCCAACTGTAGCCATAACCCTAATCCCAACCCTAACCCCAACACACCCGTAACCCTAATCCCAACCCTAATCCTAACCCTAATCCCAACCCTAACCCTAATCCCAACCCTAACCACAACTTTAACCCCAACACACCCCTAACCCTATCCATAACCCTAACCACAAGCCTAATCTTAACCCTATTTCCAACCCTAGCCCTAATTCCAACCCTAACTCTAATTCCAACCCTAACCCTAAGGCTATGTGCCCACGTTGCGGATTCGTGTGAGATTTTTCCGCACGATTTTTGAAAAATCCGCAGGTAAAAGGCACTGCGTTTTACCTGCGGATTTACAGCGGATTTCTAGAGTTTTTTTTCACCTGCGGATTCCTATTGAGGAACATGTGTAAAACGCTGTGGAATCTGCACAAAATTGACATGCTGCGGATAATACAACGCAGCGTTTTCGCACGGTATTTTCTGCACCATGGGCACAGCGGATTTGGTTTTCCATAGGTTTACATGGTACTGTAAACCTGATGGAAAACTACTACGAATTCGCACCTGCCAATCCGCTGCAGATCCGCGGCCAATCCGCTGCGGATCCACGGCCAATCCGTTGCGGATCCGCAGCCAAATCTGCACCGTGTGCACATAGCCTAATTCTAACCCTAGCCATAACCCTAACTCTAGTGGAAATAAAAAAAAAATATATATAATTTTCTTTATTTTATTATTGCCCCTACCTATGGGGGTGATAAAGGAGGGGAGGTCATTTACTATTTTTTTTATTTTGATCACTGTGATAGGTTATATCACAGTGATCAAAAAATACCTGGAACGAATCTGCCAGCCGTCAGATTCGGCGGGCGCACTGCGCATGCGCCTGCCATTTTGGAAGATGGCGGCGCCCATGGAGAAGACGGACAGACACCGGGAGGCTCCATAAGTATGAGGGGGGGAGATCGGAGCATGGGGGGGATCGGAGCACTGGGGAAGCTGACAGGATGACGGAGGGGAGCAGACAGGATGATGGAGGGAAGCGGAGCACAGGACGGAGAACTGGGGAGGAGATCGGTGGCGGTGGGGGGTGGGCGCACATCAGGGTTTCCAGCCATGGCCGATGATATTGCAGCATCGGCCATGGCTGGATTGTAATATTTCACCAGTTTTTACAGGTGAAATATTACAAATCGCTCTGATTGGCAGTTTCACTTTCAACAGCCAATCAGAGTGATCGTAGCCACGGGGGGGGGTGAAGCCACCCCTCCGGGCTGAAGTACCACTCCCCCTGTCCATGCAGATTGGGTGAAATTGGAGTTAACCCTTTCACCCAATCTGCAGGGACGCGATCCCTCCATGACGCCACATAAGGCGTCACAGGTTGGATTGGCACCGACTTTCATGACGCTACGTGGCGTCAAAGGTCGGGAAGGCGTTAAGGGGTTGAAGGGCCAATATTGACGTTTAGGATTGATACCTTCAATAGGTGGCACTACAGACCTGGTTTTCTTCCTCTCTGAAAAGGCAATTTGCATTAAAAAAGGAAGGGGGAAAAACTGCCTGCGACCCCACTCAGACTAGTCATCTGATATTCATAGTCCCCAGCTAGCCTTCAAAGTATGCAAACAAATGAAAAGAGGATAGCTGGACACTACTAGTAATTTTAATCAAATTAATGTGGTAAGATCTGGGCTAAATATCATTGTTTAGGTCCTGAGTTAGTTATAGCATAGCCCCATATGGTGCTCAACAGGAGATGGCAATATGCAAAATAGGAACAGAGAAAAAACCCCTTGGCTAAAAGTTATTCCATTGTTACATACCGGGTGGAGAGGATACAGACAGACAAAAAAAGAGCAACGTCCGTTTCACGCTGCTGCCAATCAAAGCTCTGTTCTCAGCTCCACCTAACCCCCATTTACTGAATGTAAATTGTGTGTTACTATGTAATTGTTTTTTTATATGTCTCCACCCATCTGGCAAAACAGTATATAATGGGAGTTAGGTGAGAACAGAGCCTGAATGAAGCCCTTGGCAGCGAGAAATGGCCGTCTCTCTTCTTTGTCTCTGTCTGTATCCTCTACATGGTATATAATAAAAGAATAGCCAAGGGGTGAGTGTGTTAAGGACTGGCGGAACGCACCAAGTATAAGAAGATATGAAACTAGGTGCGTTCGCAGTCCGAGGTCCACCGTGCAGGTAAAAACCCTGCTGATAGTAAAGACGGACTATATGGCGGTACTATAAGAATACACACATGGGTTAACTTCACCCTGTGTGAAGGACGCGACCCTGTTGCGTCACAGGACCGCGGTACCGCACATAGAGCGCAAGCAAGAAGTCTCTAATCTCAAACCCGAGACACAGGATTTGAGTTCAGAAGACCTCATGCGCTCGACACCGCAACTGAGGTGTCAGAGAAAGATAAATAATAATTTATAAAGGCACAAGAGTGCGTGCGGTGCCGCACTGACGGACGCCACTAACTACCCAGGCTTGGGTCAGGAAAGCGCACGGCGCCGTACAGGCGGTCACAGCAACTAGACGCTGTTATGTGTGTAACGTGCTGTTGGATAAGTCGGGCGCTAGATAGCAAACATACATCTTCCGCGAACAGTCATCCAATAGGGAGGGTTATTTAAAGAGCGACTTTCACTCACAACACACACACATATTATCAAGAAAATACTAGCGCATGGCCATGCGGTCATGCGCAGTTTATATAGTTGCAGCACTGGAAGCTGCTACCGAAGTTTTGCCCTTTCAGGACCTTCCTGGAGGACCAATGGGATGCGCTGCTGTACCTGAGCATGTGACCCTCGACCTCCAACGGGAGATCTTGCTCTGGGCATGCTCAGTGTGTGCAAATAAGGACTTAGTCCCAGAGAAGCCCGCTCACCGCAGATCAGTGCAGGGTACCATAGGAAAGCCAGAAAAGGCAGTAGTAACCCTATGCACAGAATCAGCCTCAGCGAGACGCTGAGAGCGACATCTCCGCTGAGCAGACCCCACTGCGGCCGATGCAGAATGGGAGACCGCAGCAGACACGGATCGAGATTCCCCCTGTGCAGCAGAGGAAACTCGACTCCTAACATTACCCCCCCTCCTAGGGCCCCCCCCTCCTTGAGCCTCACTACGCTCAAAAGCTGCAATAAGCAGCGGAGCCCGAATGTGCTCCACAGGCTCCCAGGTTCTATCCTCTGCGCCGTGACCCTTCCAGTCCACCAGATAAAACTTCTTGCCACGTACCACCTTGCACCCCACAATAGCATTCACCTCAAACTCATCCGTGGATGAACCCGATGTCCCAGCAGATGACTCAGAAAACCGGGACAAATGAACGGGCTTTAAGAGGGAAACGTGAAAAGTATCGGTGATACCAAGGCGTGGAGGAATAGCCAACCGGTAGACCACAGGGTTGACCTGTTCCAGAACCTTAAACGGGCCAATGTAGCGAGGAGCAAACTTAGTGGACTCAACTCGCAGCCTGATGTTACGGGCGGAGAGCCACACTAAGTCGCCAGGAGCAAAGACCGGAGCGGGGCGCCGGTGTGTATCAGCCGAAACCCTCATTCTCTCCTTGGAGGCCCGGATGGCATCCTGTGTGCGGTCCCAGATGTCACGTGCCTCCACCGCCCAGTCTGCCACCCTAGAATCGGTGGATGACACGGGCATGGGCACAGGGACACGCGGATGCTGGCCGTAATTAAGGAGAAAAGGAGTCTGACCAGTGGAATCGGCTACAGCGTTGTTCAAGGCAAATCCGCCCAAGGTAGCAAAGATGCCCAGTCATCCTGCCTAGCAGAGACGAAATGTCGCAAATATGTCACCAGAGTCTGGTTGGTTCTCTCCACCAACCCATTCATCTCGGGATGGTATGCAGAGGAGAGGTTCAACTCTATGCTGAGTAAACGGCAGAGCTCTCTCCAAAACCGAGACGCGAACTGGGGACCCCGATCGCTGACTATCTTATCAGGCATACCATGCAATCGGAAAATGTGCTTAATGAACAACACCGCCAAGGCCCGTGCTGAAGGTAACCGAGGAAGCGGCACCAAATGCACCATCTTAGAGAAATGGTCGGTGACAACCCAAATAATGGAGCAGCCACGCGACTTGGGTAGGCCCACCACAAATCCATCCCGACCATCTCCCAGGGCCTGTCTGCCACCGGTAGAGGGTAAAGCAACCCAGCAGGCCGTTGCCGAGGAGACCGATTCTGGGCGCAAGAAACGCACGCCTGAATATAGTCCCTGACATCTCGGGCCATATGCGGCCACCAGTATGTTCTCGCCAAAAGCTCAGATGTCCTCTTGGTCCCAAAATGCCCACCCACTCTGGAGGAGTGAGCCCAAGAGAGAACCTCCGGTCGCAAGTTAGCTGGCACGAAAGTCTTGCCCGGGGGCACAGACTCTAGCGAAACCGGAGCTACAGTTCTCAGGCTCTCAGAAGGGACAATAAGCCGAGGCTCATCCTCCTCAGATGACACTATGGAGTGGGAGAGAGCGTCGGCACGAACGTTCTTTTCCCCGGAGAGAAAATGGAGAGTAAAATGGAACCGGGAGAAGAAGAGGGACCATCTAGCCTGGCGAGAATTCAGCCACTGGGCCGTTTGCAGATATACCAAGTTCTTGTGGTCAGTGAAGACTTGGAAGGGAAAGCGAGCTCCCTCCAAGAGATGTCTCCACTCTGAAAAAGCCAACTTCATGGCTAGCAACTCCCTGTCCCCGATGGAATAATTCCTCTCCGCTGGTGTGAAGGTCTTGGAGAAGAAGAAGCAAGGATGCTTCCGACCTTGAGCATCCTTTTGGAAAAGGACTGCACCAGCACCAACGGATGAGGCATCCACCTCCAAGATAAATGGTTTATCAACATCGGGGCGATGTAGGATGGGAGCGCTAGCGAAGTGTGACTTGATCGAGAGAAAGGCTTTGGAGACCTCCTCTGACCACAACTTGGGATTTGCTCCCTTCTTGGTGAGGGCAACCAAGGGAGCTACCAAAGTTGAGAAGTGTGGAATGAACTGGCGATAGTAATTAATGAACCCAATAAAGCGCTGCACCGCTTTAAGAGAATGGGATTCCTGCCAGTCCATTACAGCCTGTAGCTTGGCAGGATCCATAGCCAAACCCTGGGCAAAGATGATATAACCAAGGAATGGCAAGGACTCCTGCTCAAACACACACTTCTCCAACTTGGCGTAGAGGGAGTTTGCCCGTAAGAGGTCGAAGACTTTGCGAACATCTCTCCGATGGGAGTCAATATCTGGAGAGAAGATGAGAATATCATCCAGATAGACTACGACCGAGGTGGTGAGATGTCGTTCACAAAGTCTTGGAAAACGGCTGGGGCATTACAGAGCCCGAAGGGCATCACCAGATATTCATAGTGCCCATCCCTGGTGTTAAAAGCCGTCTTCGATTCATCCCCCTCACGGATGCGAATCAGGTTGTAAGCACCCCGCAGATCTAACTTTGTAAATACCCTCGCTCCCCGTAGCCTATCAAACAGCTCAGATATCAGGGGTAATGGGTATTTGTTCTTAACGGTGATGGCGTTAAGACCCCTGTAGTCTATGCATGGACGTAAGTCTCCAGTCTTCTTCTGTACGAAGAAGGACCCAGCCCCTGCTGGTGACACTGACTTCCTAATGAATCCTCTTGCCAGATTCTCTTGGATATACTGAGACATTGCCTCCGTCTCCGGGAGAGATAACGGATAGACTCGACCCCGAGGAGGCTCAGCACCAGGCAAGAGGTCAATAGGACAGTCATAGGGGCGGTGAGGCGGAAGGGTCTCCGCAGCTCTTTTGGAGAACACGTCTGCATAGGGCCAATAGTGCTTGGGGAGAGAGGAAAGATCTGCGGGTACCTGTGTAGTAGCAACCTGAACGCACTCCCTCTGACATCTACCCTCGCAGGATTTACTCCATCCCAAAATTCTCCCAGAGGACCACTCAATATGAGGAGAATGGTAGCGAAGCCATGGTATCCCCAACAGGACCTCATCAATTCCCTCAGGAATGACTAATAGGGAGATTATCTCCTGATGTGATGGAGACACAGAAAGCGTGAAAGGAATGGTTTGGTGGGTAATCTGTGAGGGTAGTGTTGACCCATTTACCACTCGAACGGTTACTGGCTTGGCGAGCATCACCAAGGGTATTGCGTGACGCTGGTTAAAAGCGGAAGATATAAAGTTACCCTCTGCCCCAGAATCCACGCATAGCTCGACCATAAGAGTGGATGGGCCTATGGTAATTGTCCCCTTGAAGGACAACTTTGAGGCAAACGTCGCCGTGTCTAGTGTACCTCCTCCAACTGCCACTAGATGCTGACGTTTCCCCGACCGCTGAGGACCCTTGGAGGCAAGATGTCCTGACTGCTGGCAAACATGACGGACCTTATGTGCACGGGCGGACAGAGATTTGGATCCCACTCGTGTCACCTCTAAGGCCTCATGTGATTTGGATGCCTGGATTGGAGATTCCAAAGGTTTGGCGAAGGTGGGAGCCAGCTGAAACCTCTGCCTACACTGGGCTCGCTCTAACCTCCGCTCGTTAAAACAGAGGTCAATACGAGTAGAGACAGTTATTAATTCCTCCAGTGTGGCAGGAATCTCCCTAGTGGCCAGAGCGTCCTTAACGTGACCAGCCAGGCCCCTCCAAAATATGGGGATAAGGGCCTTATCCGACCACTCCAGCTCGGAAGCTAAAGTACGGAAGCGGATGGAAAAATGGCTGACCAAGGACTCACCCTGAGTTAAAGCCAGTAGTTGGAGCGCTGTGTCATGGGTGACTTGAGGTCCTAAAAAGACCTTTTTCAGAGTGCTCAGGAACAACGGAGCACTCTGCACCACATGATCACCACGCTCCCACAGCGGCGTAGCCCACTCCAACGCCTTGTCCGACAAGAGAGAGACAATAAATCCCACCTTAGCCCGCTCTGTAGGAAAACGTGCAGCCAGGAGCTCGAGATGGATAGAGCACTGACTCACGAATCCCCTACAAGTTTTGCAATCTCCAGAAAATTTTTCTGGCAACGGGAGGCGGGATAATGTTGGAACTGGGGTGGCAGTGGACAAGGTTGCTGCAGCCACGCTAGCAGCCTGTACAGCAACTGCGGTAACATCCACAGCTGAGGTTGAGCTCTCGAGAGCCGTCAACCTACCCTCCAGCTGCTGGATATACCGCAAAGATTGCTGAATGTCCACCATTTACTAGCCAGACCTTGGCGCTAGTATTATGTTAAGGACTGGCGGAACGCACCAAGTATAAGAAGATATGAAACTAGGTGCGTTCGCAGTCCGAGGTCCACCGTGCAGGTAAAAACCCTGCTGCTAGTAAAGACGGACTATA